>NC_042526.1:11760000-12385000 GCF_900963305.1 Echeneis naucrates | reverse complement strand
GATATCATTAAATGATCTTAATGGGGTCCTGGTGGATCAGTTATGTGAGTGGGGGGGTTAGAAGTAGAACGTATCTAACTTGACCTACAGTGATAAAATTTGGACTTATCATGAATGCTTCTATTCCCAGCTGTATGTATCTAGACAATAACAGCCATTACTTGAGCAGTCTATGAACTAGTAAATCGATGGAAAATGTGAAAACGAGATGAAGAGAAAACCAATGTCTAAGCCCTGAGGGCCAAGATGGGCCAAGATGCGCAACATCCTAACAGACTCTTATCTCTGAACATGTCTTTCCCCTGAGAAGATTCCCCACTCGAGCAAACAGGAGGATTCAAAGGTATATCAGGTGCATGACCTTAGGGCTAGTGAAATCCACAGCCAAGCAGTATCGGCTGAAAATATTGGGCACAGAACTAGACATGTGGCCAGCATACAATTATACACATACACACTATAGATGGATTGATAGGTAGGTAGGTAAGTCTCATGGTATAGAATCTGTTTCCTCTCCCTTCTACTTACTGATTCCCTGAGATGATTTTATTTTAAATTGAATTTGATTTCCCACTGATTACGTTTGCATGTTGTCGAAGCATAATGCATATTATGCTGTATCTTTGAAAGAATTGACCCATTATCATTCAGTTTCCCCCTCATTAACCTCAGGTTTATTGCTGAATGTGTCACAGGCCAAAGGCCATTGTAATCTCTCTCAATGGACACACTGTTCTTGATCAATAAGCCTCTTGCTCAGCAACTCGCATTGTTTTATTTTCCTGCTTGTGTTCCAGGGCAAGGTGTGAAAGGATCATTCCAAATCTCAAAGGAGAGGCTTCTTTCAATATCCTCAAAGTAGCGGGTCCACCCACTCAATTGTTCTCTACATAATCATATAAAAAGATTCAGGAAGAGTTGTTTTTTTATTGTTGTTGTGTTTTTCCTCTGCTGAACAATGCCCTTCCGCCACAGGGTCCCATAACAGCCTACCAGTCTGTGCTCTGCGCACCTCCACCCCTCATCCCACCCTTGCTATCTCGTTTTCCTCATCTGGCCCAGGCCCACTTCCACATCTACATCCCATTGTCTGACTGATGGCAGCACGCGCAGGGCTGGGGCCAGTCCAAATATACTCATCTTATTTTCTGGATCACTGCCAGCATTCTTTGAAAAATACAACTTTGGTACCTTCCAGATCAATTTAACAGTTATGTTTTAGTAACGGTACAAAGATTAAAGCCATTATGCCAGTCAAAAGGATGGGTGTATATATTTATGTACAGGCATCCTGTGTATTTGTCTGTGTCAAGTTTTGTGTTAGGATTCATGAAGGCAAAGGCACATGTGCCGGAGAAACCAAATCCCAATCCATCACACGTTCCCCAAGGTGGGCCAGCCAGTGTGTGTTTGTCACTGTCCCCTGTCAGGAAAGAGGGTTGGAGCATGTTCTCCGGACGAACCCCCTTTGGCTGAGGAAGTGCTCTTCTATATTGGCCTCTTTGTGGCTCGCTAATCGAGCTTTCCTGTCAGCAGGCTGCAGAGTCCCAGTGCAGAGTGCACTACGTGATACAGACGCTCTCCGGTGCTCCAAGGGAAGTTCTGGGATCCGCAGATAACAGCACAGCTCCCTCATCTAACACGCAGAGTAGTGTTGCCTCTCTCTGTCTTTGCATGAATAAGGAAAACACAGATTTTTCAAAAATGCATTATTCAGAGATTTGATTTGGCAAACAGTCTCCTCTGGAAAACCCCATAATTTCTCCCTGAACTTTTCAGGTGGGCTTGCATAAAGATATAATTCTTCAAATTGGGCATGACTAAAGCAACCTCTACCACACAGAACTTAATCAGGAATACTTTCCGATAAACATGTACATTGCTCTCCCTTATGCATTACACTGTTCTGGTTTGCCAATTTTGTAATTAAAACAGACTATTATCCCTCCCACCTGAGTTTTGTTCTCCACAGTGGGCCATCATGCCGACAGTGGCCTCTTTTCAAATGTAAGTGGATTTAATGCTATCTTAAAAGAGTAGCCACAAAGGACCCATGTTCTGGTATTCAAAACCAATTATGGAATAATAATCTGTAGGTGTTAAATTTTTCCGTTATTGAAGCATTTCCAGATATGTCAGGAGGATTTTTCAAGGACATTTTAGAATATAGCACATATTTTGCTGGTGAGATGAAATTCAGATTTCCTCATGCCCTTGGTCGTCCACCTTTATTTAGATGATATATTATCATTCTTATATTCACTATTTTCACAGTCCTGGGCACTTCATGTAAGCTCTGCAATATTTTTCCCCCATACAGGAGCACTATAATAAGTATTTATAAGAATACAGTTCCATATTTTGTGTGTATGTGTGTGTGTGTGTGATTTCTGTGAAGCTGTGGTTCTTTCTCTGTGGTGAATTGCAATGTGATAGTTAATTTAAAGTCTTACATGAATTAGGATTCAGATCCTTTGTTGCTTCAAGCACCAATAGCCTTGTGGATGTCAATTGTGCACTTGCGTGGAGGGTGGGTGGAGGCTTTGACAGGAGATTAAATGATTCTGTAATAAAGGTGTGACTACCACAAACGTTTCAATTAGAATTTCAAACTCAAAGCTGCTGTACATGTCAGTTAAAACCTTGCATGTTAATAAAACAGGAACCAAGACTCGGGTCTATACAAGGTGCGTTCTGTTAAGGAAAGTTAAACTGGTAACGTGCGTTTAGAGGAGATCTGGATGGATCAGCATGTGACGACTGGCCAATATTCAAGTGCAGAGCTGACATTTTGTACCTTTGGTGAGGAGGAGTTTGTAGCAGGGTGTTATTTATTGATATTGTACATTAAACATTGTTTTGTTGGAAGAAGCACAGAAAAAGAATGCACCTCCCATGTATAGATGTGTGGATGGAAAAGAAAAAGTGAACCAGGAGCTTTACTTAATGCAATAATCTTCTGCAATGTAGCTTTAGTCTTAATTCAAAAGTCTAATACTGTCAGAGTTGAAGGGAAAAGTAGCATAGACACGCCAAAAATCTGCTAGACGTAAAGGCCAATGATTACAGTTGTCTTTCGGCTGGGCAGCATATAACTCCAAAGTATGAGATGCAGGACCCGATATTTGAAAAACAGGAATATCAAATGCTCTTCTGAAACCTGTGAATTATTATGACTTTTACTGGTGACATTTTCCAGCGGCATATGGCAGCATGCTCATGGGAGAGCACAGCTTTTTGATGAATACTTTGAGTCGGCGGGACCGAAGGACAGTGGTGGGCATATGTTGCCTTCTGTCTTTGCCTTGTGAAATGATAATGTGGCCTCACTTAAACAAGATTCTTAGGCCGCTGGGCTTCCATTTTTAGCATCAAGAAATATCATAGGACAAACATGCAAGAGCCAACCACATGTGTGCATGGGAAGGTGGCGCCGGTATGTTTAAGTCTGTCTTTGTTAGACGCTTGTTTTTTTTTCACTGTGTTGTTTTGTTTACTGTTAGCTTGTCATAACTGTGGAACACACACGTGCACGCAATATAGGAAAGTTGAGTGCAGAGGATTTGTTAAATTTCACATATCAGCGAGCCAGCAAATCCCAATTTAGATTGGATGAGAAGTGTGGTCCAATCAGGACAGTTTGCCAGTCTGTCACAGGACTAACAGACTGAGACAAACCTCCATGCAATTCAGACTTCCAGTTAACCAAAGCTGAACAGCATGCCTCTGGGAAGAATTTGAAATGAAATCGATACAGAGGATCCTGAAAATATATGAATTCCTTATCTGAGAATATCTTAAAAAGTTGTACATATGACGATGTTTTGAACGTAAAACATTTAAATTTCAGGACAGTGGCTGTGACATCAGATGCATACTTTATTTAATTCCTCTGAATTATATAAAGATCTAAAACATTCTGTAATTATAGCTCTAACCTCTTTCCAATTTTCAAAGGTTTTATTTTCCTGCTAATGATTTGGTTCTTCCAACGTTTTCTACAGGACTAACCCCACCTGTACATTTTAGTTCATATGCACGAAAATAAAAAAGCTTTATTGTAAGTTGCTGTGTTATATAGGAATCCACACTTTCTCTATGGAAGCAAAAAGCTTTGTCATTCATCTTGAAATGTGGCCACAGGACTATGCTCATGATTTAGGTAAAATAATCCCTTTTATTATGCATCTCTTTGTCTGCGGACTCTTTTGGGGCTCTGGACTTATATGTTAACATGTCATGTATACAATTCAGCAAACAACTGTCATATTTTGCCATGGCTTAAGCTTTGTCTTTATGTTAAAACACACATAGACAAACATTTGCTTTCTGCATTGTTACCATAAACAAATCCAAATTGAAAAGAGTAAAGCCAGAAATTAATTATCCATCTAAAGCAAATGTACTGGAAAATATAATTTATGAAACAATTATGGAAATGGAACGCCTAAGTGAAAACCCTACAATAATTTAATTAATATTTCATTGGATTACTCTTTTAATTCTTAGCCATGGCGAGTGCGATGGAATGTACAAGGCTGTTGAGTGGAGTGGCGTTTTAGGTACAGTAGGGGGGGAGGCTTGTACGGCTTTCAGTGAGATTGGAGTTTAAAAGCTGGTTGTTATCATAGCTGATCTGAATCAAAGGGTGTATGTTCCACAGGTGATTAAAACAGTTACAAGATGAGACCTTGACTCTTGATGCTGAGATATGTTATATGATAAAGCGTGTTATTTCCTGCTGGACAATTTGCAGAAGTCACCCATGATTTCTATAGAATATCAATATATGCATATTAACACGCTTTGTGTCCATGTGCATCACTTCAAGTGGTTCCTTTGCTCCATGTCTCTCCTCTGCACAGTGCCTCTTTATGCCAAGGAAGGATTTGTCCCTCTTCCTGTCACCCGTCCGCTGGGAACACAACTCTCTGTGCAGTCTCTTTGGCATGCTAAAGAGCCCTGATATTTTTGTCTTATATTTAAAGAGGGAATTACGCTGAGCCATTGAGGGCTTATGTCTAGGGCATTTTAACTTTTTTTTTTCCATGATTCTTGGAAGTCTTCCAGGCAGATTGAAAGGATGGGAAGGTTAGAGAATGGATAGAGAGGTTATTGACAGAGCTGAGGTTAGTACTTTGAGGGACAAGCGGAAACAATGTGCTGACTGTTAGCCAAGGGCTGGCTCTGCTGGATTGCATGAGGACATAAGTGTCTTGAGTGGGCTTTTTTTTTTTTCCAAATGTTTCTTTCCTTTTCCCTAGAAAGCCGTTACAATGAAGCTAAGTCTAAAGCAGCAATTTGTAAGTCAAGAGCTTGGCAAAATGGGTAGTGTGGGGGGGAGAAGGGATCCGAAAGTGCGTGGTGTGTAAAATGAGAGCCCAGAGTCTGTTTAGGGCAAGTGGCGCTCTAGTCAGCTTTGCATGTCACTTAAGAGGCTTCCTGCAGTTTGTTTTATGGACACCAGCAGCATTGTGCTACAGCCGTGTTTTTATCTATGGCACTGTTTCCTGCTGTCTGTTGATGGGCACCACAAGCTACGTCACCAAAAAAAAAAAAAAAAAAAAAAAAAAGACACCAGGCATTTTGCAAGCAAGCAGTTTATGCTCATTCAAACTGATTGCACAGTCAGTTTAAAAAAATAATCATCATCATGTGATGATTATTAATAGTTTTTTGTTCTTCACTGCACAAATACATCTAGTAAAGAAAATATACAAAAAAATAAATAAATAAAAAAAGATTTGCCAAAGAAACAAAATGGCCACGAGGAAATGTATTATCTTTACGCAGTGTGATTTGGATAAATCAAATCTCCACGTCAAGCAAACATCCATTTCTCATAGTGACAGAAGAGCCCTTAGGTCTCCTTGCACAAATAGGTTTAAATTCAATAGATGAGTTTTTATTATATTTTCCATTGGCGGCTGTGCTAAAAAATTGGACAATGCTTGTATCTTCAGACAATAATAGATTTGAAGTTCTACAGTGGAAAAATATCAAGTTGTCTTTTGAAGACAATTGTTAAAATAAATTGGCAAGACATTTTTGGGAAGTCAGGTGCTTTGTATGCTCTGACTATTTTCTGCCTCAGTATATGTTATAGCTTTAGCCTTTTCTGCTGAAAATGCACTGGTGGTTGGCAGACTGAATCCAATGCTGACCATCGTCATCCCTGACACCAGAACTGTACTGGCTTGCCAATGGCACCCTCCTACTGCGGCTCTCCTCGTACTTCAACACAGGGCCGGTCAACAAAATGCCAAATGGGTGCAGGTGATGAATATCCATCTCTACACTTCTGGAAAGTGTCACTTCACTGGCACACTACTCCCCCAGTGTTCCCACATGAAAATAGGCCCCTTAGGCTGACAGTTACTGTTACGAACAATCTGCTGTAAAGTTTTTTTTTTTTTTTGTTTGTTTGTTTTAAATATGCGCACACTATAAGAAATGGCTTATAGAAACAGCCACACCAGCTCCGCTATCAAGGACAGCAGCTGTAGTTGGCTTGTATTCACAGGATGTACAATGGTAACAGCGGCAAACAAGGACAAATGCAAAGCAAACATGAAACTCTTTGAGAACACCAAAGCACATAAAGGTTTTTGCCGCGGTGCTCATCAGTTATGATAACATATTGACTGACTTTAGTATTAGGATAAGGTTTGAAACACAGAAACAACACTGACTACAGTGTTAAAGGGTGACCGGTGAAGCTTCAGTGAGAATGGGCTCCCCCCGTATAACACCGTCGAACTTCATCTGTGCAAGCAGCACGAAGTCAGGTGATGTAGTCGTGACAAAGTCTGCACCGAGACTAGGTTGGCATGTTTGGATAGCTCCCCAGGATACAGGGAGGACTACTGTCACTACAATCACTCCACAACCCTGAATATAAATCCTTTATTGTAGCCATGACACAGTTTATTTTAACTAAGCCTAACCAAGCTGATATGCTCTTATAGGTTGCGTGTGAGCGTAGGGACAAATAATGTATGTAGTTGTTTACAGTTGTTGCATAACTTGCAGCAGTGTCATATTTACTGATGTTGGAGTAACATCGGCATCCGTTGGTAGTGGGTTAGGGTTAGGGTTAGTATTCACGCTGCATTAACACCTGATGGAAATATCTGAGCCTGCTTATTATTCTATGTTCAGCAGCTAGTCACAAATTTAGTAAGTAAACCAATTAAATTTTCTTTGTGCTTGTAACTATAATCAGCACATATTCACAATGTGCAATCCTTTGATTAGTTGTTAATATGAAAATATTGAAGTAATTAAATAAAATATACATTGCGATTTTTATTTATTTATTTATTTTATTATTTTTTTTTTTTGCAACCATCCTACCAGTACAATAAAATTTAAACTAAATAACTGACTAGTTTGGCAATGCACTAAGTGCTGAGTCCATGTACCTCTCTATATAATTACAAAATGCTGTAATAATGTCGTTGCAGAGTTATGTGAGAACAACACTGTGTCAAATTATTGGTATTGCTGACCGTAAAAATCTAAACCTCCTGGCCAAAAGTGGATTAGGAAATTCATGGGTCGGCTCTGCTTTCTGGGAAATCCTCCTGGTGACATGTTAACTGTAGCCTCTTAGGCAAACATTCATGATCGAGTCCTTGAAGTATCAAAACGATTATGAGAGCCATGGGCTGCCACTGGAAACAAACTCACTGACACGCTGATAAAATCCCTGCCCCGTGTTTATATGCCATTTTGCAAAGAAATCAGAAAAGGTAATCATGTATGGAAGCCGAGGTTAAGAAGCAATGTAACAGTCTATTAAGTTTAATGTAGATATGTAGAATAAGCATATGCAGAGGGACATTAGCATAAATCTTGGTTACACACGAATGGTGCAGTGCACTCTATTCTCTCCCTGCAGTCGACTCTAATGACAAATATTGTGAATGAGCCATGCCAGCCTGCTGACTACTCACATGAGCTCTCAGCAAGGTTCCTTACCAGTAAGTCTGCTCTACCAGCCCATTCAGAGCTTGCATTTTTTTTCAGATTGTAGCAAAAAGGATCCAGAAACACTGTGTATAATAAGTAATGTATGATATTATTTCTTTGCATGCTGTTGCTTGCAAAGAAAATACTAATGTCTTTTTATTTCACACCATTGATTCTTTTGTTTTACATCAAAGTATTATATTAATACATTTAAATATTAAATACATACAAATGTCAAATTAACTCCTAAATAGCTGAGTGCCTGAGTGTGCTGCAAAAAAGTGTGTTGTACTTTAGGTATTGTTAGGGTTGCAAAATTGTGGGAATTTCCAAACTTTCCATGGGAATTTTTGGGAATTAACAGGAATAAATCAGTAATTTTCTGGCTTATTCCCTAAACCTTACAGTACATTAATATGATTACTGGGGTAAATGCATTTGATCTATGGTATTAACGTTGCACACACACTAAATCAAAACATGTCCATACAGTAGCTAGCCAGTCGTTAAATTAGAGACGCTAAATGTAAGCTAGCTTTAAAAGTGCTTGCCTTCTGCCAGCCAGATTTCTGTCTGGTGAGCTAGGGATGTAACAATGCACTTAACTCAAGATTCAATACGATTTCCAATGCTGGGTCCACAATGTGTTGTTGTTGTTGCAGCAGAAATTTGACTTTATGAAGAGAGAGAGAGAGATCACTTTAATTACTTCTTCTTTCTTGTCTGTACATCCCGGATGTTGTTTTCAACTACCGCCATCTCCCGTTCCACTTGAACCAATAACTTACAGTGACATACGACGTTGAACACACAGTGACGTAAGACGTCAAGTAAGTGAGCTCAAAAGTAGATTGACATTTTAGGTAGAAATTGTGAGCAGTATTTCCTGATCGATTTCATTATTCTTTAGCTATCTGGACTAGAACAATGTCTCATTTAAACACAGCACTGATGAAGCAACTCCATGACAGATCTTTAATTTGGGTGTTCATCCCACATATTTATACAGTAGATTTTTTTTCATGCTGACTATGCTGTGTTGGAGCAACACAACTTTTTTTTAGAATTTAGTTTTTCAGATATTCCAAAGATACCCTGTACAGTTAGTTTACTTTGTAGAAGATTATGAATTCTGATATCTCAAATCCGCTTTTTGGGATGTCAACACTGACAATCAACAGCAAACTGCTCTAAACATTATTATAAAAGTGATATATTACATGATGGAAACCCATACTCAATTGAGTTGGTGCTCAGTGTAGCGCCTCCGGGGGCTAATTGGATTGGTGTTTAGCAAGACCTGCAGATGAGGGAAAGATTATCTTCATCATTGTCTTTGTTTTTCTCAGTTGTCTTGTCTCTCCCTTCCTTCCTTGGGTGCTTTTCCCACTACCACCCCCAGCTGCACAGGCCATTGAAGGAGTCATGTAAGAATACTTTTGTCCCTGCACGGGAGGAAGAAGAAATGATCTGGTATTAAATTTCAATAACACGTTTTCCCAGGTCCTCTAGAGTACAAGCAATCAAGGGTTAAATTGGATCTGTAACGTATGCTCGGTGACCCACAAATCGCTTACCCATCAAACAGACTCATTACGAGCCGGCAAGCAGATGAGTGTTTGTGAGCCTTGCCTCTGAGCGGTGGGGATTGTGTGTATTACCGCTAACACGGCTGAGGTATTTAAATTTTGATTTTTTCGTAATGGGTTTTGACATGTTTCATTTCCTCTGGGGGAAGCACTCGAGACCTCCGAAAGTAAATGTTGCTAAAAAGTCATCAAGGCAGAATATTAAAATGCCATCAAATAAGAATTTCACTAATGCGATGGGGCTTGGGCTTCAGGTACGCAGGGCCGGGGTCAGAGGGGCTTGGTTCTGGGAGAAACACTATTTGTTCCCCTTGGCTGCCTTCTTTCCCTCTTAAATAAATTATTAAACTACTTCAACCCCTCCTCCTCCTCCTCTGCCCGTCCACCTCTTGTGCCTCTCATAGCTTAGCCCTTGCTTTTGAAATGAAAGGCCAGCAAAAGGAGGAACTGTTAGAGCGCTAAAATAGCACCTTTGGTTGAAGTGAGATTAGATGAATCTATTTCCACTCGCATGGCTTAAAATTCGAAGCTGTCCTGCTATAGGGCTTTTGCTCCTAATAATGCCATGCATTTAAAAACAGCAATTCCTCAGACTGATAGAATTCACCAACACTCTATTGTACACCTTTTCGATTGAAATATTAGAGGTGAATGAACAGAGTTTACATCGTACTTGAAGCTTCCTGTGCTGACTTTTATCACAGAGGTTTAAACCACTGCATGGCTGCTAGTTTTTGTATTCCATGGATACTCCTTTTGAGGCCATTACCAAGCTGACAACCCACCAGCTGTCACTAATTGCCCACTAATGGGGTTTGGTGGTCTGATGGTTTGTCTGTGAGGGGCGTTCCAATTCTACATTGGAGGTCCTTCTGGCTTCTCAAATCAAAGGGGACACATTTAAAAAAGCATGTCATGTTATTCTGTTATATTACCTCTAGCTGCACCTCTACAATAATGACTAATTTACAGGGCAATGTATCAGGAGACAAAGATTTCTTACGTGTGTAATTAATCACTGATTATTCAATATTCACCTGACATTACCTTGTACTGTTTAAAAAAAAAAAAAAGAAAGAAAAAGGGGGCAAGATTGCTTTGTTGGTGGCAACAGCCATTATCATGCATGATATTTTCTATTCCTTGTCACTGGAATCTTTGCAGCAGACAAGAGGGGCTCGTGTCTGCCCTCTGCGTCAGCCAGCTCGCTAATAGATGTGAGAAGGTCATCTGGCATTAGTGGCAGAAGTACGTTAGCATTTGTGCTGAGCGTCTCTCGCCAGACTGTGTGCATGTTTGAAGGCGCTTGGACAAGCAGGCCCTTTCATGGTGATGAATGGTTTTTTTCAAGCGTTCTGCTCCCTAGTTATGAGAAGGGTGACCTGGTCATTGGATGACTTTATGAAGCTATAAAAAATGTATGTCAGTCTGCAGTCTCTAATGCCATCCCTAAATGGGGGAAGGGGGGGCAGGGCTAGCTGGAATGGTAAAAAGGCCATTTACCGTCACTCTAAATAGCTCTCTTACTGCCCTTCTCCACTTATCTGACAATGTCCTTGTCGTCAAGACAATTTTTAACTCTCTTCTTTATTTTTCTCGTTTTTTTCCCCCCACACAGGTTACATTTGAATCGAGGGTAGGCAAGTCAATATTTTCCCCTTTATTTTACAGTTTACAAATTCTTAATCGGTGTGTCGATGCCACCATCTCAGATAATGTGGTGTCATGAAGTGCCTTGATTGCCAGATATGTGCTTGATTAAACTTTGCCATGTTTATACAATAACAGTATACTATCACTTCATTGTTTAATACTGCATAATTGCATAATTGGTGTAATAATGTCTATTATGCTATATGACCAGTAACTCGGGAACATCAGTGTACTAATCAGGACTCTACATGATCAAGGATCCATGATTTTTCTCCTCATCCACATGTGACATGGCTGGATGCCATTAATCACAAATGTCTCCCTTTTAATAAATATGCAAATTTATATTAGCCAAATGGTGTTGCAGCTTTTGTGTCATTAATAAATAATGAGTTTCTTTGCTGGATACCTAACGCATTTAAATACAAACTCCTCACTTGAGCAAACAGTGATGCTCAGCGAGTATCTGACTCAGTTCTGCTGTTGTGGTTTAGATTAAAGGGTATATAAAGTTATATGAATGAATGCACAGAGCTCCCCATTCTTCATTGTTCTTCATCATATTTATATGATGCATACACATAATACACATTTCGAAATGTATATGTTATGTGTGAGGGGTTTTTTTTCCCCCTGTACTTCATTTCTGTGGTGCTTATATGTGTGTATATATGGAAAAGGGGGTCAAAACAAAATGACAGATTGCTTATTTACTCTTTTGGCTCAGGAAACGCCTCTGTGAGTATCCAGAACTTGCTTCACTACATTCCCAAATTGTCCCGTCCTGTCCCTGGCAGCACAACCCTGGTTTTCATGCACAAAATTAGCCTGGCTAACATTTTAGAAATAAGTTGGGATGTTAAAAATGGTTTCAGGCGACTCAAGGGGGTAGATGTGATTATATAGCAAAACAAAGGAAGTTGGTGATGTGTAAATATATTTATTTCTTTGCAGCATAGATATACTGCTGCTGTGGAATTAGCTAAAACTATGTATTTTCTACTAATTGGATTCTGTATTTGATATTAAGATCAAGTTTTGCAATGTAGAAGCTATAGTTATGGTATCAATCATTTTTTGTAGCACTAAGAATTTAATTGTAAATAAATCACAGTTTAAAATAGCTGCAGCTGTCAGACTATTTCAATGCTGAATATTTAGTATGCTAACTATATAAAAATATATAATACAACAGAATTCCCAGGAAGATTAGAACTAAAGGAATTTTCCATTATCAGAGCAGTGAGGCAAAAGTGAGGTGTGGGGGCGCTGAACTGCCTGACTCTGTCTCTTGGTGAGCAATCAATCATGGGCCTCTATGCAGTCTCTTTGATCTGAAAACAGCTGTAATCTGTGGTCATTGTTGCTGGAGTAGATTGTTTGCCAAACTATTACCATAACTGTCAGCCCAAATCAGAGAAATAATCTCATGGCTCTGGACAGATGCGGCTCCTCTGCATTATTGATACGGTCATCTGAGAGAGAGAGGGAATTATAAAACATAGTTCTATTTACAAAGGGAGATTGGCTCGGTCCTTGAGAGTGAGTGAGTGGGACAGGCACCTCTAGAAAGTGAGATATAGCCAAGTTCAGGATGGAAAAAACAAAACAAATTTCCTGGCGCTGTTGGGGTCAGCTCACCCCATGGGTACACTCCCTCTACGAAAATGAGTCACAGGAATACACAGTGGACTGATTTCTGAGCCTCTACATGTACCTGTTTAAGGACATTTAAAATCTGTAACAAATTTTACGCTTTTTTTTTTTTTTTATAGTTTTGCTTGACTCGTGTAACAAGGCAAAGCTTGTATTTAAGGTATTCATAAGTATTCATAGCTTAGCATAAATGTTTACCTACATTTGGTTTCTGTATGCAGCCGGTTTGTCTAACTGAATGAGATTCGGGGGCGTGACAAGAAACAAATAAAAAAAAAAAAAAAAAAAAAACTAAAAGAACAGCCTTTAGCACAGCATTGAATGTTTCCATTAGAGCAAATGGTTGTGCCTTGTGGAAAGGTTGTGAACCTGAGCAACCAATGCATGTTTATTTAGCAGCCCTGCCAAGTCAGTGAGACTGGCTAAATTTCAGTCAGTTACTGTGGCCACTGAAAAAATCCCACATCTTGAAATTACAATGCCTGAAGAGCGTAAACAGAGGGACGTGCAAGGTTGTTGGTGTCAGAATTCAGATGCAACACACCCCAAGGTGGGTGGTTATCTGCTACAGGCAGAAAGAGGAAATGGAAATTACTCTTACTCTTTATACATATACCTTTGATATTGGGAACATGTATTATATTGTTTACACAGAGGCCATCAACACTAAGTTTCTCATTTTAAATTGGGCTGATAAACTAAACATAAGAACAATAGGCAGAAAAGAGGAAGCAATAACAGGCTTGTACTGACATGGGTGGTATTAGGGCTTCTTCTTTTTTTTTTTTTTTTAACTAAAGCCAAAATTAGAAAATCATCAGTGTGCCATTTGCCAAACTTCCCTTTGTGATAACATGTGGCCCTTGTTGGCAAAGGGCAAAATTTGGCAGGATTGTGTGAAACCGATTACAAGTACTGGCATATGGAAGAACAAATAGTTCCTCATTCAGTGCATCAGGTCTGTGCCATCTTCATGGACTAAAAAAGAGACATGATGGATGTGCAGAAGTGCTCACTGGGCTGGATCCAGTCACTGCCGATGTGCAGCACACTGAGTGACCCTTCTGTTTGTAATAAATGCCCCAATTATATCGTAAGTAGTTTGTATCTTTTTGCTTACTCCAAATTTTCACGGAAAAGCAAAACAGCATATTCAAGATTTAAGTGATTTGAAAAAGTGTGTTATGCTTGGTTATATAACATTTTCAGTGGAAGCATATTTTGAATATTTTTTTTTTTTTTACTATAATTTAAAATGAATAATACATCTGTGGTAAGAGTTGAGCTTTCCCTAACAGCCATATTATTACTACAACCACTAAAACCACTAGTTTGGTTACAAGTCCAGAATATTAATATTTTATCCAGAATCACCATGTTAAGCCACCTTATTCCTCCAATATTGATTTGGTTTGATACAAAATCAATTCATTGTGTACAATGACGCCACAGTCAGAGACAGCCGCTGTTTAACCTGCCCACTCCCTTTCCTATTTTAGGATCAAACTTACTACTAGATGCTGAAGGACACTGAAATTATAATCATCATCATATTTTACATATCTGTAAATGGAACAACAGTGATATAAGTAATGTCATTTGGCTATAACCTTTCAGGGACACAAAATCACAAATGCCTCACATTAATGAATAAAAAGACGGACGCAGGATAATGCAAATAAAGTGCAGCAGAATAAAATGCTGCTGCTATTCAGACAGACCAACCAAACGACTGAATGAAACTGTTTTCAGAAATGTGTTAGATGGTATACAACTATAACTTACTACAGACTTAAGTCAGGTCTGACCTCCACGCAGCCTCCTACATTCTTCACCGAATATATAAATCACGTATAACATTCAATTCAGTAGTCTGCTCTTCTTCTGATATGTGGAGCTCACATGAAACGGTAAACCGTTATGGACTGCACGTTAACATTGCATATGCGTAATAACTGGCCACGCTTTGTACAAGGGAACTAAATCTTTAGTGCATAGTAAAATTGTCCTTATTACCCTTATTGATGTATACATTTCTTCATGGCTCTAACTGTACAGGCACCAGTCAGCGAGAGAAGTAGTGTGACCTCCTTCGATCCATAATTTACACCTGTTAGTTGACTCCCCCGTCATTTGTGAGTATACTCGTATTTAAAGGTTAACAAAAGAGAAATAGGGCAAGCTCTGCTGCTGCTACCACAGATCAATGTCAAGTAAATAACCTTTTCTAACTTATTTCCTGACTCGTATTGATCTGTCTCGCCTTCCCCTGCCTGCCATCTGCACTCAGTGCCTTCACATACCGCGCTAGCCTTTATGGCCTTTCTGCCCTGCCATATTTTTAAGACAGTATTGTCATGAGATACCTAACAGTGTTAAAAGTGGATAGGCATATATATATATATATATATATATATATATATATATATATATATATATATATATATATATATATATATATATATATATTTCTTTATTTTATTTTTTTTCTTTTACCCTTTTTACGATCTTTTTCCAAACATTTCCGTCTTCCTGACCACAAATAGAGAAGGCCCTTTACAGCTTGGCCTTGACTTTTGGTAAAAAGCACTCCTGTATTCATTTATTTTTACAAATCTTTTTTTTTTTTTATTTAGTTTTTCAATGAGACCTTATAAATTGATGCTGATCAGAAAAGCATGTAATAATATTGATTATCAGTGCATAAACATTGATTAAAAAAATGGCTCAGCAATGATGTCATTTGACTCATGTAAGTTTAAATACGTACGTAAGTAAGTACTGAAACAGCAGTTGATTAAGCATTTAGTCCAAATGCAGTAAAAATGACTTTTGATCATTATATAATGATTTCAGTGATCTCTGATTTAAAATATTAGATTTGAGCTTCTGGCTTTTTCAGAATGAAATCCCTTTGGGCTTTAGGCTTCCACTGGGACAAAACTAACCATTTTAAGATTTTGTCAGGGGAATTCAGAACCTGTGATAGAAATATTAATTTGATTATTTCCTAATACTTTGACTAAATAGCCAGATCAGTTCAAAAGCAACAGCAAAAAAGTGGTTTGCATAAACATAAGCCACAGTAATACAAAAATCTCCCCTTTCTCCCTTTTCTCACTTTTTGAGAAACCCTCTTAGTGGCCAAAATTTGGATGAGAACATTTTTGCACCATTTAAACTAAATATTACTCACTCAGCTGTGCAGCAGTCAGCCCATCCTTCTGCTGCTCCCTCAGTTTTGCTTTTTGTTAGCTGTTGGCCTGAATACCGCAGCTAAAACACTCGTCATGATTGTTCAAATGAAAAGTCCTTCACACAACTGCTGACAAAACTTGACTTTCAGTCAGTGAGTTCTCTTTCTCTGTCCCACCTTAATGTGGACACTTCAGGGGGGAGTTTGGTGTACAGCTGCTCTATATGGAAAGTGCCTTAATGAAACTGTTATGATCTGTCACTGTATAACTAAAATTGATTTGATTTGATTACTCAGCGGCCGGCTGCTGCTTTGTCACTATTGGTTGTTTGGTTTTGGACATTGAAAATGGATCAAATTCTTACTGTCTTGTAAAGCTTGGGATTCGTCTTGTTGTGGAGGAATATAATGGAATGGCAGTAAATAACAGCTTTTATCTAACCCTGAATTTAAACCTACTTTTATGATACTTGGACCTTTAAATTTCTGAATACAGCAGCTTGAAATCCTCACACCTGCTCGTGTGTGGGTTAATCCTCGGTGGTATTACAGAGGTTCTTGTAAACACAGTTGTGTACATCTGTGCTCCATTGATTTTTTTTTTTTTCTTTCTTTAAATACACGCAACAATGGGGGACAGAGAAAACAGTGGTCAAATAACCTCTGTCTCACTGCTGCACTTGCCCTTGTGCTACAAAAAAACTCTAGGTTGCCGAACTCTCAGTAGTTCTCCTTGAGATTGGCTATGAAAGGTCCAGTAATAAAGTGCACCTGCTGGTGTCACACAAAGCTCAGGGCATTACTGGTATTGAGTAGTATGAGTTACCTCAGTAATGCTATATGATCCTTGTGACTTTATATATCACGGAGACCACCAATGTCGCCCGTCTTTACAGTGAAACACAAGTTGTCACTGACTGTTAATGGCACAGTGTTTTAAGGTTTGTGGAAACTTTGTTATTCTGTCATGCTCACGAACACTTTTGAACGTGACTCAAGAAGTGCTTCAATGTGTGTTCTTGCATCGATTAGACCAGTATCTTTTACGTGTTTTTTGCATTTTTCTGGAACTATTCTACCTTGATGCAAATAGACCGTAGCCAGCATTGTCCTTTTCTTTTTTCTTTCCCTACTTAGTCCCAAGTTGTCTCGAACAAACATTAAATGCATTTTGGTTCTATATTTTAATTTAGTATTTCTATATATGTGTGCAACTTAAAGATTAGCAAAAGTAAAATTACAGGCACCATATTTGTATGTAGCCCACTGAATTTTGGCTATCTGACGAAAGTAGGGCTGGGAGATAAAACGATAACGATAATTATCACAAAATAACTTTTCCTCGATAGAAATATGGTCGATAGAACTCATTCCATCCATGTTTTGACAGACAACACGAACAGCCAATGATAATGAGAATATCACCGTGCCGAGCCAATCACGCAGCTGGAATAGAGTTACAGCCACGTCAGGCTAGGCTGACATACACACACACACAGAGTAGGTGACGCAGCCGGCTTAGATGTAAGCATATGTGCTTATGTTTTGGCCACCAGTTTCTCAGGAGTGGGGGTGAAATACATGAAAATGGCAGATGTCAGAAGACGAGGACATTGTTGAGAAGAAAGGTCTGAGGATAGTGTTTTGGCCATTTAAAGCCTGAAAAGAAGCAGAGTAGCGTGCACTGCAAACTGTGTCGAGCTTTTGACTGGTCAGAATTGAGACTTTTCTATTTTGCATTGCCTATTTTCTTTTTTTTGTAATTGGCCAAAGAATTTAGTTGTCGATTTGCTTGTGTTCTCTTGTAAGTCTTGAAGCTTCTGACTGGTCAGAATTAAGATTTTAGTTTGTTATATAATCTTTTTATTTATTTGAAATACAATTCTACAAGGTCTGTAGTACATTTCATATGTTTAACCTCTGACAGAAAAAAAAAAAAATATTTAAACCAATATTAATGTGGTCTCTTCACATCTCACATAGGAGTAAAAAGGAACCTTTAAACTTGACAGAAATGATTATTTGTTTTATATTGAGGTATATCGACTGATGTGAAATATCATGATAGGAGTTTGTTCCATATCGCCCAGCCCTAGATGAAACTTAAAACAGACAAATCTGGTTGTCAAAAACATCTACCAATATCTGATACACATTTTTCTACCACTGCACATCTGATTATAAAGCTCCTGTAAGCTTAAATAACCTACTATTATTATTATTAGAATATATAGATGTCCAAACAGTGAAACAGTGAAAAAGCTTTGTGTAGTTAAGTGTATATAAAACTTTTCTGGCTTTATTGGATAGGACAGCTTGGAGTGCGACAGGAACTGGAAGAGAAAGTGGGAAATAACATTGTGGCAAATGACACTGACTGCCACTGAACCGGTGTTTCCGATGAGGACCTTATAACCTCCTGTTCATGGGGCGTGTACTCTACCCACTATTCCACCCGCGCCACGTGCTAATTTTATATGTTGTTTATTCATTCATTTGTCCTCTACCTCTCATCCGTTTCCGGGTCGCGGGGGATGCTGGAGCCAATCCCAGCTCACATTGGGTGAGGGCGGGGTCACCCTGGACAGGTCAGCAGTCCATAACAGGGCCAACATACAGAGAGAGACAGAGACCAACAACCACTCACACTAACACTCAGACCTACAGACAGTTTAGAGTCACCAGTTAACCCAAACATGATGTCTTTGGACGGTGGGAGGAAACCCACACAGACACAGGGAGAACATAAGAGCTCTGCACTGAAAGGACCCAGGCCAGAACCCGCGACCTTCTTATTGTGGGGCAACAGCGCTAAGCATAACGCTGCCATGCTGCCCTGAACAACTCCAAATTCCCCAAATCATGTCTAATCTGTCTTGAAGTTTAGTTGGTTTTTAAATGAATTAAAAGTTTTTCTTTTTATTCGTTTGTAGTGCTCATCATAACATCATCTTAACATCTCTTATTTTATGCTGCGAATACTTTCCTTTTCCTTTTATAATTAGTACCTCTCATTTTGGCCTTTATCAGAATTGACATAAGGGACGGACGACCTTACAGTGTTTCAGTAACCTGTTCTCCTTTTTGCAGTGTTTTACACACTTGGTGAAGTTGTGTTGCTGTTCACCAGTTTTAGCTGAAGAACCTCTCTGCTAAATGAAACCAGGCCCTCGGGTTTAAAAAAAAAAAAAAAAAGAAAAGAGAAAGAAGTTCTCTGTGGTCCAAGGTCAGTGACCTGCTCTGTAGCTGTCTCTATTCCACCTCAGGGCACCTGCTAATGTCAGCCCTCTTTTAGATTCCCCAAATCGTGGCTTGCCACTGGTTATTTTCAGCTGCGATAAGTGATCCCAGTGACCCCAGAGGTCCTTCATACTGCTTTTTATTTTTTTATTTTTTTATTTTTTTTGCTAGAAGTCAAATGCCATTGCGTTGCCTACTGATCAAAGCCTTCAAAGTCAAACTGTACTTAGGCATCCACTGAAATAGGAACTCCAAGCCCAGTTCAGTGTGCAGTGCAGAGCAAGGCCAAACTCATGACTTACACTGCAGCCAATGTCCACAACATGTACAAGCATCCAGACACAACCACACATGGAAACTGACCGTTTTTGCTTTTGGTATTTCGACTGCTGGTCTGTTACACTCACCTACTTGCTAACCTGGACTACATCTGTAGGTTGCCTTTGGGTCAGTCAGTCCAGATAGATGCTTTTATCCATCCCGACACAGTACGAAACCTGTTTTTTGCAGTTTTGAAAATATGACACGGTTGTTTATAAATTATTGAAGGGGGACCGGGGATAGATATTGTACTCTGTTCCTTCTATTCTCTCACCTAATCCTGGTTGTGTCCACTTCCTTTTCCTGTTCCCGACATTGCTGTACAACCCCTACCCCTCCTAAAAGGATGTGGAGTCTCAGCAGATAATGTGACGCACACGTGTGCTAGCGGAAGACGAGGCCATGAGCCACAAAGGTCCACTCAGGGTCCCGGATTATGATAATATCAGGAAGCGCAGAGAGGAAGAGGTGTCTGCAGGAAGTTGGCAGAACTGTGAGGGCCTTGGAGAGAATCACACTCATCTTTCTGACAAACCCAGGTATCACCCCTGATTCCAATAGGATGGTCATGGAGAATGGATGACACAGGAATTTCACTGGAAGTTTTCTTTCTTTTTTTTTACCTTTAAACAACAGTGCTGATGCCTTAGCACAATCCAACACACAACTGTTCTTTATTCATGGAATATTTGGAGATAACATAAAGTCAGTCTCCTTATGTGTATGGATATGAAGACGATCCTGCTCTTAAAAGCTTATTCCCAGCAGAGGCAGCCCAAAATAAATGTTGAGGTTGGAAAGTCCAGATGGTCTCTAAGACCATATTCATCCACCCTAAGCACTCTTGATTTATGAGATCCTCTAATGGTATCCCTGTTCTGATCTGGCTTTCTTTCACCCTGCTCTTCTGGAGCTTCAAACTCATCAGGTCCTCTCAGCCCTGTCGTTAATCCTGAGGTACAAAGGAAGGTACGGCTGGAGAAAATTAGGGATTTTTCTTCTTCCCTTTTTCGTCTTTAGTGAAACTCCCACTGTCTGATGAGTGATAAACTGATGAGCAGACTTATTCCAGGAGAGCTAGCCCCTGCTGCCCCCTAAACAGATGTCATCCTTGGTGGAAATTTGCCATGAAATTGGGGAATGAAATTAGAATTCCTCACCTAACTGTGCAGCGACTGAGCAAATACAGTTGACCACAAGCCTGCAAGTGCCAGCTGTAGTTCAGTTGTTATAGGATGGGAGCAGGTGGGCCATGAGAGATTGGATGTCACCCACACTAAACCCATTAAAATATGTGCATTATTTTCCAATCAGATATGTCCTTTATGCTGTTTGTAGTGTCCACCAATTGTCAGTGTTAGTGTGTTAACATGGCAGAGCATCATCTTCATATTGTCTGTGTATATAAAAAAGAAACGGTGAAATAATGCAGGAACAACAATAACATTAATTTGGTAGGCAGCCTTCTTTTCTACTGTCTTTGAAAACAATCACAGACTCTAAATATTTGTTGTAGCATCTTCCAGCCTGTCTGCAGCTACATTCTGCCTATTTGCTCAAACTCCTTTCATTTTTCAGGTGTCTTTTTTGTGATGTGAGATTTTAGCTCTCTCCAAAAGCTTTAGTGGGATTTGGGGCAGGACCTATTGCTGGCCAGTTTAAATCAGTCCATCTTTTCCTGCTCAGCCGTTTTGTTTGGGCTTCTGCTTGTGTGCTTTGGATCGTTGTCCCGCTGAAAGACCTGAGACCTTCCCCTCAAACCAAAGTTTTCTTGCGCTGGGTAACACATTTCTCTGTAAAATGCCTCAGTAAGCCCCAGCCTCCGTCATTCCTGTGATACATTCAATGCCTGCAGTATCAGAGGCTGCAGAGTAGCCCCATGGCATGTGAGAAGCTCCACCACGTTTTACCTTAGGAAGGATGTTCTTTCCCTTATGGTTTCTTTTTGCCGCCCATAAACAAACACATGCTCTGCTTCCATTAGTCTGTGGAGCATTATCCCAGAAAGACTGCAGCTTCTTTTGGAAAGTCTTTGCTCACATTGGTCTCGGCTTTTTTGTACCTCTCTTTCAATAGTGGTGTACAGTATGGAATGATCCTGAAACTCCAGGGATGCCTGAAGTTCTTAAGATGTCGTGCATGGTGTGTGTGTGTGGGTGTTTTTGTTTTGTTTTTTTAAATTCCAAAATACCAGACAACCAACTTTCACTGAGTTTCTTCGTGGTGTCACCTTCCTGGAAGCACTCGAACAGTTTTATGACTACGAAGCATATGTTTCTCAGAGTGTACATGCATAGGAAACACAGTTCGCACATCACGTCTTCAGGCTTGTGTGTTCAAAGTGAGGAGATCCTTTAAAACATGGCTCCAGTTAGTGCTAGTCTTCCTGTGGTACCACTGTGGAACTTTAACCCCGGCTGTAAGGATGACAGCTTATTATGACTCCCTGACAGGGTGTGCACCCCCGGGGACTTAGAACTCATATGTGAACACGCACACACACACACTTCTCACTTTCAAATTTCCTTGTTCACTCTTCATCTTATTCTTCCAAAAAAAAAAAAAAAAAAACCCTTTTGTCCCTTTTGGTACCCTGTCTTGCCCTTATTGCAATCTTTGCAGACAAATGCATATTCACACATGTATTATCACGTCATTTAGTGCTTGATAGAGCTATATTTGATTGTCTGTGCAGATGCAAAGAAAGCAGGTGCCTGACCTGTGAGTCAACCATTTTCAGTTATAAAATACTGATTGAAACTAATAATACCAATCTATGTATTTTATTATTATTATTTACGGAGAGTCAGTACTCTTCACTCAAGACTCTTGAACTCATCCTTTCCTAATGGTTCCTTGTGATCATCATTCATTCAGAGATACTTCAAAAGATGATTACAGTAAGTGTTTCACCTCCATATCCGTTTCGCAGATGTAGTTCAGATTTCCATACTATTTTCAGACACCACAGATACAAGTTGGACTCTGCATTGACTTGTGTGTAGAAATCCTTCAAGTGTTCATATGAACTCAAATACCGTAATTCCTTGAGTGCAGTCGTACAACACATTTCCTTTTATGATTGCCACCTTCTGGTGAGGGAACGATTTCTCCTTCATTGGTTGCAAACAGATTATGTTGAGGGGTAAGGAGAATATTACTGCCCCTGGATTATTTTTTATTTAGCTCATTCATCATGGACTTAAAAATTTTTCCTCAGTTAGGTTTCTTTCTTTTTTTTTTTGACTGCAACATAGTCTTTTGATTGCATTTAGAGTCTGTTTGATGAAACCCTCTCCCAATGTTACAGTACTGAGGCATTCACATGTCTCTGCCAGCAAGAATACCTTTGACCACAGTGAATACACTGACGGCCTCAGCACAAAATGGTGGTGGACTCACCGTGACTCCAAACATGCGTGAGAGCTAATAGTGGATTGGGAAGAAAATGATAACCATCCATCTCTTATCATTTTACAGCCGTTCTCCAGGCACATATGAGAGACATGAATGAGGAAATGAACTTTTGAAATTTTTTATTTTTTTTCCAGTCCTTCACAGTGAAAAAGCAATAATCAGTTTAGTATTTACCTTTGTGTCTTTAATTTCATCGCATTAGGTATGTATATTGGATGGTATATCTTCATTTCATTCTTGCGGGATGAAATATACTTTTTTCGGTAGTTAGTAAACGTAGTTCCTGACCATTGTTTTTGCTCTCATTCTTTATTAAGTGCATAAATAATTACAGCTTTGATAAATCAGACGTCATAGAAATCCATATGTCCATATGTATGACGGTAAAGAATTTCAATGTTTCTGATGTTGGTACCTTTTTTTACTAGTACCAAACAAGATGACAACACGTCAGACAGCAACCCCTCCCAGCCGCTGTGTGGTCCACCTATTAGTGCTTTGCTCTCAGAGGCTAAGCCGATATAGCCAGCGCTTCCACCATAATTTTAGTCCTTGCTCTGCAGTGACACTCATGAGGTTTAGTATGTCACTGCCCTACAAAATCATGCTGCGGTCTGCAATATAGCTGCTGGACTAGAAACCTCCTGCTCCATGAGTGAGAGCTACTGCACTCCACTACTCTTCATTGATACCACTAATATAAGATTTAGAAGAGTCATAGTCTTGCCATAAAATTTTCATGTACCCAGTGTTCAGTATTTCTGGCATATTTGATACACTTGCACTACCCATAATGTTTTAAACCAGAATTTATTGCATTATGCATAGTATTATTGTATTACACTGACTGTATCACAGTTGTGGTGTCCATGCTCTGCATGACTGAAGTTCACATCAGCCTTTACTGAGCATGCTGTCACACAGTGTTACTCACAAAAAGATTTGGAACTACAGTCACCAGGGGACATCTCTTTGTAGTGCTGGATTGTTTATCTTGTTGTAAACAATGGACAAGACATGTTGTCTCTTGTGTGTCATGGCAATGAGACTGAGACATTTACTTTTTTTTTTTTTTTTTTTTTTTTTTTTAAGATAAACGCAAGTTACACAGTCATCCATCCATCCGTCCCTTGTATGGCATTACCCTGTCATTTACAGAAAACCAAGCGCTGTCTCCCATGTGTGATATATCACAGCGTGCCAATTTAACACAGAACAGCTGAAGAGCTGCAGTATAAAACTGCTTCTGCACAGTTAGGATCTATAGCACTGTGTACAGTGTTTTATTTCTATTGTAGGCCCATTTAAAAAGGTCCACATGAAAAAATGTTCTACACTGCACCTATTAGTTCTACCTCACAGGTGCAGTGTATAAGACAGAGAAGCCATAAAGGTGCTAAATTGCACTTTTATTTAGAGAGTAGATTCTAGTGCTCTGTCACCTTTTGCTCCCCCCTCTCTCTAACATCCTTTGGGGTTTTGTTCACCTCTCATACTTGGCTGTCATTGTCTTGATGTTTTTGTCAGCTTGAGCCTGGAGGGCATCAGAGCAGCAGGTTTGTCCTGAGTCTCTCAGCTCTGCGCCTTTCATTACAACCGTATCTGACTTACTATTTCAGGCAGGGAGGCACACAGACTTGTGTAGTAGCAGAAATGGCTGTAAAAGTCAAGACTGGTAACCTTGTCCGCCCATGGTCATGGGTCACTTGGCAAGTGCACGCTGGAATTCGCCTCACTAGGAAACCCCTTTCCAAGGCTAGTCGAGTGAATGAGAGGAGCAGGGCAGGGAGGGACACACAGAGGTGAAAGAGAGAGACAAAGCAGACTGTGAACACAGCGTTACAAAGGAAACTGTCTGAAAGGCTTGTATGTTTTTAGGATTTTCATGGTGTAATGATGTGTCTCTGTATTGACACTGCACCATTCGTGACAATGTCTGAGGCTGTGAATTAATAAAATGCCTTTTTCTTTTTGTTCTTATCTAAGCTAAAATCTGCACCGATGTGAATCTGAGGTTGTCTAGAGGTGGCACCATTTGTGATTCATCGATTAGTTGGTCAACAAAAGAGTTACTTCGATGTTTTTCAAGCAAAATACATCAAAATAAAATAAAATGCCAAAAGATATTCCTTCAGACAATTTGTAGCCATAGAAAATAATTTTAAAATATTCGTCCATTGAAGTTTTATGTTTTATATATTATCATCCCAGTTCATGTCAAATTGGCATTTAAGCCCTGTTACTTCCTTTACTCAACGAAGCTACAGAATACAAGTCACTGTAGTTCAGCATGTTTTTCCGACGATGTTGCTTGGTTACGTCTGCTTTCCCAAATATTACATCATGACTTTTATCTACTTTCTGACCACAGCTAAAATTATAATTCATATGGACAAGATACTGTAAAGTTATGTAACATCTTCAGCTCAACTTTTGGCTTGAAGAAAGACAATGGCTTTTTCTATTTACTCTCGTTTCCTTCCCTAATTGAGTCACAGACTAACGTGAAGCACCACAAAGGCTTTTTTGTTAGCTACAAGAAACACCTATCCAAACACATTGTGCAAGGGCATGCTGGAGCAATTAATAACCCTCCGAGGCCAGCTAGTCATAGACTTGTTCAAGTGTAGTCAATTTCAGCCAGTAGGTCACCCCAGCCTGGAATGCCTAATAAATACTGAAATAATCAGGCCTATAATTACGGAGGTATTTTTGTTATTTTAGATCTGAGAGCGTCTGCAGAAAATTCATCATGTTCATGTCTGGAAATGGTTCAGTATGGAACTGTGTGTTTATAAGTGCGTTACTATTGTTTGATCTTTGAATTCTCAATTTCAATAATTAGACATGAATACGTACAAAATCTGGGATCCTTTAGAGCCAGGACTAAGCTCCCAAATATGAGCTGCATACATTATGTTACATTAACCTTGTCATCGCAAAATATAATGTTACCTGTTCCCAAGTGTCAACAATTAATGTAAGTGAAAGAAGAATCCCACTCAGTTATTCAGTCCCATATGAGCATACTTAAACACTTCTCCTCTGACATTCTCTTGAGATATGGCAGTCCTCTTGGCAGGTAGCTTGATTAACTGCTGCAGCCCTGAATGTGTTATGAAATGATACAGCTTTCTGTTCTACATAGATGATCTGTTGGTTCTGTAGGTGTTAGTTATTTCCCTATGTTTTCCACAGCTTCCACCCATTAACACGTAACACTTAGGAGATCGCCGGGTAAATGATCGACTCACATGACAGTTATGGGTCTCTGGCTGCAGATGACGGGGTGCTTTAAAGGCGCAGTAAATTATTTTGAAAGTAAAAGCAAAGCCGAGCGGGTGCAGGGAGTAAGCACGCCATTAACATTCTCTCTATTAGGATATACACACTACACATTTCATTTAGTTGACATTTGTGTGGGCTTCTATAATTAAGGAAATATGAGGCTTTTCACCACACATTGCAAACCCATGCTTGGACACTGCAGGAGCCGTTTGCAGGCTTGAAAACAAGGTTTAAAACGGTTAATTGGAGCAGTGAGGGTTTTATTGAGGAACTGTCTTTTGTTGCATGCTTTCCCAACCCTTTGACCCACAGGCATACACCTGGTATTGGGTCAGGTTACAGCCAGGCTCCGAGGCTTGCAGGTCAAGACCGAGCGCTCTGCAGACCTCTAATCCCTTGCATGGCAACATATTTGACTGAAGGGTGAGATCTACACACTCCCAGACTTCATACTTGAAAAAGTACAGCGCTATCTCTTTTTGCTCACCTGCCCCCCCCACACACACACACACTCCCTCCACTCCCTCCACAGAGTGATGATTTAACACTTATAGGATGTTGAAGGGGTTTTGTGGAGCATTAACCCGCTGTGATTTATGAGCTCGCTGAATTATGAGGAGTGTGTTTTGTCTTTACACAAGTTTGTGTATATGCATGTTTGGAAAGAGAGGGGAAAAAGTGAATTGCTTCATGTAGATTTTTTGTAGATTAGGAAGCCCCAAGTGAGGTATAAATCTTACTTCTCAACATCAGCGTTCAACGATGAACACTCAAGGCAGTGATATTTTTTGACTGTGAGATGAAATGTTTTAATTGGGCGGTGCCAGTCGTTTGTGGAAAAGTATTTTCATTTTTATTCAAAGAAACGTTGGAATATCGTGCGAGGAACTCCGGCTGCCAGGGGAGGTGAATGACAGGCTGCTGAGCAGGATTACGTGAAAACGCACTCCTACCAAGTCAGTTCTTTGACCTGAGGGTGCATGCTAATTACACTCAAGATTATTCTCCCAGGCAATACAGTGAGAAGCACACCAGGGGGAGCAGTTATACTGTTATTTTGATCTGAATCATAGGCAAGAGGAGCTTGTAGCTCCCATCTTAGTTGCTTTCACAAGCAATAGAATAGATATTTCTTGCATGATTACATAAATAAGCACATTTCTACTGGAGACCTGCTTCACGGTTTGCCCAATTGCCCTGCCTCAAGTGGCCCCTGCTGCTCCTGTTTCAGAGGATTTCAGAGCATAATCCTGCCTGACTCCTGAACAACATGCTCATTCACACACTCTCTCAGCCTGTGCTGTTGGGAAATTGTTCTCCATGCCTGTGGCTGCAGTCAAAAATAATAAAAGACAAAAGAGTGTTACAGTATGACGTTTAGATATTGTAAAGAGGTTTATTTGTTAATTCTGGACTCTTAAGATTGACAGTTATTCAGCTTCCATTGATGACAGGCTCCTTCCACAACAGATTAGTGTTGGCTGGAAACAACAGTGAGCGTTTCAGTATTATAATTATATATATATATATTTTTTTAACCCTCACAGATTTCAGCGACCTGTCATTTGCTGTACAGTGTACCTCTGTACTGTTCATTGTAATTATTACTCAGCACTTATACACTGCCTGTCAAACGCCACAAACACACGCTGAGCTAAACTACTATATGTTCACCTTCCTTGCATCAGCAATCTTTAACAATTTCAATAACGCATGTCAGTGCAAACGGCTCAGAGGCATTTGTGTGTGACATGAACAACCACCAGAGTGACAACAGTAATAACAAGACAAACCACAACATCAACAACTAAACATTTATTCACACTCTGGTAATAGATCATGACAAGCAGCTGAGTCAGAAGTGGGACATACAGCATCTTATGATACTACAATGTTGTACAGTGCGTACAGTATGTATTAAATGAATTATTGATTTTTGCTGATAATTGGATTATTCTTTTTAACATTGGTTTCTTCTTGTCTGGCAAAAATAAATGTCAAGTAATCTTAAATAATAATAATTGTATTTAATGTAGCATTTTATATGTTCATATTAACATAACCAATTTTGTTCAAATTCAATATTCTAAATCTGGTTTTCATTTGTGACTCTTTTTGTTTTTTTTGCATCAAACGCTCATGTATTAACCGTTATGTTATGAATATCTTTTAGGAAAATTTTAAATCGTGCAAAAGTACATTGTCAGCACAAGCTTTTCCTAAAAATTCCAGTTGTGGTCCTATATTTTTCTTCAAGCATCTGAACTCACCATATGTTAAGCATCTTTATACTGAGGCCACAAGCTGCAACAACCAGTGAAATAGGAGTCAAATTACAAGCAGCTGAGAGCCCCTCAATAACTCCCAAAAAGACTCATTGGTGCAAACCACCTATTTTGCACTGTGTTTTTATTTTTTATTTCTATTTTTGTACTGTAATTCCACCTATCTTAATCTTAAAACATAAAGATTAGCCGTTTAAAGATGTGTATAAAAAGACACATTCAAAGCTTTAGATGTGTTTAAAGTTTTTGTTTGTGTCCCTGTGCAGTTATTTATGTGGGTGGGTGTGGGTGTGTGTGTGTGTGTGTGTGTGTGTGGGTGGGTCAGGGGTGTGATGGGGGTGGGGGTCC
Source organism: Echeneis naucrates (assembly GCF_900963305.1). Lineage (NCBI taxonomy): Eukaryota > Metazoa > Chordata > Actinopteri > Carangiformes > Echeneidae > Echeneis > Echeneis naucrates. The sequence continues at coordinate 12,356,033 of NC_042526.1, read as the reverse complement.
TCTTTGCTCATTTTTCAGGATCAGGTAAATGGCTCTATTACCACACTTCTTTAAGTTGGTTATTGCTCCATATAACTGACATACGGCGCAGCCTCCATTTTTGTCCCAGACAGTTATGGGGCTGCGGTGATCATGTGAGGAATTTCTCTTGTGCCCTTGGTTTAATAGGGTGTGTGTCTTACATCTCTGATAAATACACCCATTTGAGCAAAGTAGCTGAGAATGCTAGCAGCCCATGCCATTTTATCCCGTTCCTTTTAGCGTGCAATAGCCACTTAGAGATCTCAATACAAGTGTTGTTGGACGTGACAACTAAACTACCCATTCTGCTTCTGTTTTATCTGACTCCGTCATCAGAGAAGAGAAGGTAGTTTGCGGTATTACCTTTAAAGCAGAAATAGTGAAAGGCTGCCCTTTTTAATAGTGATTGCTGAACTCTGACTCTCAGATTCCCTCTCCTCACCCCTGACTTCCTGTCTTAACACACCAGAGGACTCTGCTGTGAGTCTTATTGCTATTCCTGTGCTCTTGGCCTTTCTCTTCCTGCGGGAATTACCCTAAGTTGAGCTGCAGTGGAGCAACTGTTTATTAAGTTTCCACTCTGTTAATTTTCCACTTTGTTGTGTTCTCTAAAGCTCGGACGCTCAGACTTACCATGTCAGTTTGCTTCCCTCCCAGACTCAATGACGTGAAATGCGTGATGGGTATTAAGAGGGTTTACAGTTGAAAGCTGTCTGCTGTCGCCCTGCATATGTTAATGTGATTATGAATTAATATTTTTGGAATAACCTTGTAACTGACCTGGTGCTTTCTGAAATGTAAATTAAGAGTGAGCTTTGAACTTGGCTTTAGTTTTTCTTTCTTTTCTCTCCCTTTTTTTTTTTTTTTTTTTTTTTAACTTTACTTGCTGGACATGGTTTTGGTTTCTGGAAAAGTGTTGACAGCTCTGTCTTGAGTAGAATCGACCAATGTGCTGGGATGGACTATTTTTCCTTAACTAAAAGCAAAATATGTCATAAAATGTACATGAAGCTACATGATGTTTGTAAAAAATTGCATGTAGTCTGACAACACATTCCAGTAAATGTCTTTTATGTAAACATTGGTTATGTGACATACAACCGAAAACAACATTGATCACTGTCTGCCAACGTCCTGCGGCCTCTCCAGAGTGTGTGGTGCACAAATTCCACCAAGGCACACTTTGGTACAAACACAAAATGTTAACACATTTCACTTCAGAGATATTTCTGATTGGAAGCATTACACAGTTTACATGTTTTAAGTATGAAGGTGTATTTTTGTATAAAACTATGATAAATACTATATTAGATTAAAGGAGTAGTATGGGCCATAATCTTACAATAAATTGCTAAATACCTCAGGTTGATTTCTTTCTGTTTTAAGTTTATTGTTATCCCACATGCAGGGCCCACACATACAAACATAGGGGGGAAAAAAAAAACAACAACCCTGATTTGGGGGGGAGAAAAAAAAAATCCTGTGAAGATTTCTAAAGATGGAGGTGGGGCACAGAGCCATTTACACTTTTAATTTAAGGCTTCTTTATTCCCAAATGTTAAATACTAATGATTGGCCCCCATTTTGAGCTCAACCCCCACTGGAGGTCTGTTCAGGATCTCCACTGAGGCATTTTGTGTGTGTCTACCCTTCTCCTTTCTTCTACTTTTAGCCACACAGGCTCAACTTCACAGGACAAGTCGACAGCCCGTGGACAGCAGATGAAAAACTAAGGCAGCATATCCTGCGCCTGTTAAGTCCTCAACTAATTAGCAAAAATGGTGTCCTTTCTTTTCTTTTTAGGCATTTAGTCTCGGGGGGTGGCAGAGAGAATAAGGCTGAGAGGAGGAGACGGAGAACAGGGGAAGATGGTGAGTGAGGGAGAAAGGAGAGATGGGGTAATGCTGAGAGCAAGACTGGAGTGAGGGAGTGACTGAGAGGGAGGAGAGGCATCTGAGCTCTCAGCTGGGCTGTTTTGAAAACACACTGCTGAAAGCCTCTCGGTTAATTCATGGCTTTTGTTTTTAGACCTTTTGTGTTTGCCAGTTTGACCATATAACATCATACATCTGGTCTATAGATTTTTTTTGGGGGGCTGCCTCGCTCAGGGACCCGTAGACTCCCCCTGGGCTCCAATTCGAGTGGTCGCGTAACATAAAAGCACCTCAAGTGTGGGCTGAAGGGGAGACGCAAAGCGCCAGAAATGGGGATGGATGGCTGGGATGTATTTAGAGCGTGAGGTGATAAGAGTACAGAACCATTTCACTCTTTCCTTACACTTTCTAGCTGCTGTTAATCTTGCCAGGAGAGACATATTTGCTGTTTACAAAGTCCAAACAAACCTCTGACATTCATTTATAGAGTAGGAAGAGCATTTTAAAATGTACCTTCAATCTCGACCACCTCAAAATTCCCATTTTCTCAGTGTGCATACTAGTTTTGCTAAAATATTTTTGCCATAACTTTTAAAGCACAAAGAACTTTGAACAAAGTAATACACATTAGTAAAAGTACAATTTCTCTCAGTTGGTGGAGAAACTCAGTTGCTCTTGTCTATTTAGTAAATGGCTTTGTGTAGTCTTGAATGGTTCCCTTGAGTACTCATAAACCCTTCAGCTTTGCATTTGCTACTCATACCGTGACTTTCCCTGAGACCCCTTCATCTTTTTAAAGGCTAACATTTGCAGAGTTTGTATTTGGGAGTGATTTCTCCATTGTCCTTTTGCCTGGAAGAAGACAAAACATCTGGCCACACCAAATCTTAGTCTCAGTCCAGGGACCGCTGTTTTCAGGGAGCCAAAATTAAATGTAAGTGATGCTATTTTATAGATTCGAGAGGTGTGCTCACAGACAAACTAATTCAGACCACGAGTCCGATAAAGCGTTCATATAGCTTCTCCTCAAATGATTTCCTTTAGTTTTTTTCATGATCAATCCACGTTTTACCAAGAATCCTCAGAAAAACACAGACTCTGCAGCGCATTGGTGTGTGCACCTTATACACGCACAAAAGTCATCAAGTTTATTACAGAGTGTGCATGCACTTTAAGAAAGAGAAAATAAATTTGCCCATTATATATTTCAAATGTAAGCATCAACTTCTGGCGACTTTCAGTGTGACATCTGCTCTTTAGCTGCTTTAGCCTGAGCCATATCTGTTTAATAGTATTTTTTTTCCATGGATACATGGACTTCTGGAGTCCTGCCACTCCTTTTAAGTTTGCCAGGTAAAATAGTGCAGCACATGGCCAATTACAAAACCACAAACTTTTTTTACACTTCCCTTTTCGTACAGCTAACAAGATATATGTGTTAATTATTGAACTCTGGGGAATGTGGTACTGCCGGCAGATGGTGTTACATTGGAAAACAACCAAGCTAGTTGTTTCCTACAGCTAACAGTCTTTGTGCTAAGCTAACTATCCACTGGCTGCAGCCTTCATGTTTCATTGACGGATAAGAACTGTGACTGTGAGTGCACTGATCTGGCTGTCTGGCATTAGACAAGCTTTGTGAGTGCGTTGTGGGTTGTTTGTTTGTTGTTTGATTCCTATTCTCATGTATTTTTGAGTTTTTGTAAACACTCAACATTATCAGTGATGCCTCTCTTTCACACAAATGTGACAAATATATCATTCACTCTCGTTCACAGTTTCTGTCTGTTCAGCAAGACCACGCTCATCTCATGATTATCAGGTGCACCTGTAAGACCTATGTTAAATGTTTCCACACGCTCATGGACAGTTAGTGTTTGTCCTGATCATGGCTCAGGTAGCGCACCGTAGAGCGGCTCCCTTATCAGGCTTCTGATTGTTTGGCCGCATTGGAAGGAAACTGAGGTTGTTGAAAAGTCGTAAAAGTTGATGTTGGAGCACCGAGCATTGTGCTGTCGATTGACAGTTTCCATTGTCTTTCCTTCAATCAGTTAGTGTTATGATACTGCAAAGTTGAGAGTCTGCTACATTGTCGCTTCTAACGGTAGCTCTGTGTACGAAGGCGCATCTCAGAGAAAACCAAAATTCAGTGATTTGACTAATCACTGTGGTGGAGGGGCGGCTTTAATTGTAACCTGAACAAAAGACGCACCAGATTAGTGTTACATTATGTGAAAAACTGGGTGACAATTGTTACAGGCTAAAAATGAGAGGTCTGCATTAGCACTTGTATATAAACACATTCTAAGTAGTGATTTCCATGTTTAGATTAATGAGATCCTTTGACTTGATTATAAATAAATCACACGAAAAGCAGTTCTACAGACTGAAATATGCAGCAATGTGGGTGTGTTGCTAGAGGTACCAGAATGAGGCTGACCAATGATCCAGAAAGTCCACTTTAAATAATACATCCCTGAGATTAAGAGTTGTTTTATAAATATCATTTCACAGTTCATGTTACATAATGTAGCAGGAATCGCCAGCGTTATTTTATGTATTTGATCATTCAGTGCAGTGTGCTGTTGGACCCCCCCCCCGCTTTGGTACCCCAGCTGTGCCAACCACTGATGTCTTAAGACATTAACTCCGGTATAGCAGCAGTTAATCTTAATGTAGTTTGTGTTTTAGAAATGGAGGAACATTATCACAGTTTTCACATCTCGTGGGATGAACGGTGATTGGAATACGTCCAATCTTTGCAATGTGCCACGTTCTACCAAACTGACCCATATTCAGTATGTGCAGTATGTGCTGTATCTTTGCCTGAATGTGTATGCAGACATTTTTTTCCTAAAGAAGGCGAGGCTGTATCAATTTAGATTGATTAAAGCAATTTGAACCTGTATTCTTCTTTTTTTATATATATAATTAGAACAAAACAAGATAAAGACATTACACCTGGTCCATGAGTAAGGAAGCAAGAATCTATGTTGCTCTTTTCACTCAGTGCGTCCTAAATATTTACCAGTAGTTATAGCTGATTAAAGAATCTATTTACACCGATTTGTTTTCTTACACATACCATTAGCAGTTAGTAGCTGCCCATAGTGAGCTGTAACTTTGCATTATATGGTTTAGTCTTGCCAGAAGCAGACTATGTAAGGGTCAAAGGACTGCACCCTATAAATCAATATCAGATATAATAAGAGAAGAGAAAGGGCATTTGAAATGTGGTGTGTGTGTTTGTATTGTAGATGAACTGTACAGATGTGCACATGAACCATATATGCACACATGAAGATGTGCACCCATATGAAGACACAAAAAGATCACTACCCCCATCACAACAATGAGAGTAAAGGAAAGAAGAAAAACCAAACATGTTCTTGGGTTATAAATTAGGAGCTGTCAGTATTACAATGTATATTAATAGTCACACCTCTTTTTAATGAGTTTGGCATTGGCAGCTGAGAGGAAATACAAGTCATCATAGCACAGCTCATGCACACCCCGATGAAAGAACCTATAATAAATCTTGTGAGAGCAGGGCTCACCATAAATATGTATCGCACAAGGCATCTGTTTTACATTCTGCATATAAATCAGCCAGAGTGCTGAATAGCAATGAATCAGACGCTCGACGCTTGATTTGATAACAAATCGACTCTGAACTTGGGAGGGGAGAATTTAAAGCCTTCAACAAAAGTGGGGAGTTCTAGGGTCAGTTGAGACCTGTGAGACTATGACATGCTTCTCCTCCACCAGATAATGCTACTGTTTTGTTGTTTTTTTTTTCATTTGTTTGTTGTTGGTTTTTTTTTTTTTTTTTTTTTTTTGCTGGTTCATGTGTGGGACCAATCTCTTTACCTTTGTGTTGACTGCATCTTTAACATATTGCAGATGTTGACATTACACCTGAACTCATCAGAGTGTGAGGCTAAAGTCCAACCAACGTTTGAAGGACACAGCTATACCTTTCCAGTCATACTCTCATCATACTGCTGCAGAATCAAATTAAGTAGAATTTTAGCGTCTCCAAATCTGCCTCTTGCGGTGATATTAAATGTTAATACAGTCTAGATTGAATTTTGATTAATTTTATCCCACAGTACAGTATATCTAGTGCTGTCGTCAGTATTAAATCCAATGCAGATGGACATTTTAATTACCGTTTATTCTATAGATAATGTAAAAACATTCATGTAATAATTTTTTCTTATACATTTTTTCTTGAGAACACTGCAGACCATCAGAAATGTCTCAGGCATTGTAGCCTGTTTGGGATGATTTAGCTGTCTGTTGCATAAACATTCTTGCACGCGCACTGCACACCTAAAATGTGCCATATTTAAGGTTTTGCTACAAACCCAAACTCCGCCATCACCTGCTGTTTACTTTCCAGATGTTGCACAATGCGCTGTTTTCAGAGGTGGAAGAGAGGGAACTCTTGCTTTGCTTCTATTTCTGTCGCTTGCTTTCCTTATTGTCAGATGTGGCTTTGCTCCCTCTGATCAAGACTACTTCCTCATCCTCTGTTGGACTGAGGGCAGACTCCACGTTACAGGGGGTCACTGTTGCTTCTTAAGGTGTAAAATTGTGAGATGGGCTGTGCCCGGGCTAGTCATGCTAACTTTTGGAGATATCTCTGCAACTACAATCCAGCATCGTATCTAAAGATGAACAAAGTATCTCTACTTCCTTGCTGTGAGCAACCATGAGGCCAAAATAGTGCGGATACTACCCGCATTGTGAATGGAGCTGTCATATTAAGCTCCTACCATCCGACAACTCAATCCTGCAGGGATTTATTACACTTGTCAATCATGAGGTTCACTCCAGCGTTAGAGCATAAAACAACCCCCCAAGAAATCCAGATGTATTTGAAAAATTAACATCTGAACGTAAATTGGTGCAATAAGAACTATCTGAAATTACAGAAACCCTCTTTAAGAAGAATCCTACTAGAATGTGCCATATACACATACAGTATATGGTGTGTGTTCGTGTATATACAATACACCAGAGAGAAATATTTCACTTCATCTTTGCTCCCACTAAACGTTTAAAAGTGCTAAGATGGAATCATGCAGTCAGGGGCAAAGAGGGCATCAGAGTGGGAGAGACTGTAAAACATACTTAACAATAAAGCTGGCTGATTCACAAAAGGAAGACATAACCATCAACAGACCAGCCAAATGGGAGCTCTCTCCACAAACATACAAATTATCTTGTTATAGCAGCTGGGGTCTAACATCTGCTTGGGAAATCAAATACCCAGGGAGCAGATGCTATCCAGCCAATGGTGTTATTTCCTGTACTTCTGATTGCCCTTGGCTGTAGGGGCAGGACTTAAATAAAGGTGTGTCACTCGTCTAACTGGGCTTAAACTAAACTGCAATGGACACAAACCTTTTTCTTTTTTTTGTAAAGGAAGAAATATAATTATTTGATATCACAATGGCACAGATTATTGTGAATGCCAAACAGACGTTTTTTGTGGAATGTGAAAAATGCTAATTGAAATTGGCCGCGATTTAGATGACATATTGCACTTCTGCACAAAGTATGCACAGCTTATATATCATTTCACCAACAAGTCGAAGCTCCCAGAGGCCTCTCGGTCTATCTCCAGACAGAATGCCAGAAGGAACGTTAAAGGCAAAAGTATCAGAAGCCAAAGCAAGCTATCAGGAGAGCTTCCTCCTCAGCATGTTCTCATCCCCTGTTGTTCAGAACAAGCAGATGGTTTTCAGGGAAATTCAGTGGTCTTCTCTTGCTCCAGGGGTTTGGAAGCGACTGGAAGTCAGTGTCTCTTGATATAAGATAACACAACCTACTATCTGTTGAGTTGTCGTGGACACTTACAAGCTGAAGCTGCAAGTTTTTTTTGTTTTTTTTTTGTCTCACTATATGATCAAGGCTGTAACTCTAATGGCAGATGGATATAGTTATATGCGATATATTGCAAATAGGGAGCCTTTATAAATATCCATATGCACTCTGAAAAGTGCAACCTTTCTCAATTATCTAGACCTTTTTTCCAAGATTTATTATCCAAGCAGCGCTAATAGGAGTTGTTATCTGTGTTAGAGAAGTACTGGAAGCCATCTTTTGAGCAATATAGTTGGTATTCCTTCTCAAACTGTGTGGCGTGTCTGCAAAGATAAGTCATGACTATAGAAAACACTTTGAATTTAAAAAGCATTTTTATTTTGACAATAAATGACTCTGTGTTGGATAAAGAAATGGTTTGCTCATAGTGATAAACCCCCCAGAGAATTATCCCGAGCACTGCAGCTCTACCTGGATTGGCTTTCATCAGCCTCCTTTCCACTGATAGCAAAGAGCCATTTTCAATAGACAAGCTCCGATAAACTCACTTTACACTACCTGACCAGGACCAAGCGGCCTGAAACACAAACTCGGTAATCAGCAAGTGAAAGAGGATATAGGAGTGTGCAGGCAGAGGTGAAGTCCATCTTTCACAGTCTCACACTGGAGACTCTCCCACAGAAAGCTGCTGACACTGCATGTAAATTTCTACTAATGATGCAACAGAAAGTGCTTTAGTTCATGTCGAAAGACAAACAGCCCCTGATGAAACATTCGGCCCACCAATCAGCATGTCGCTCACAGACATTAGAGTTTCATGGGTGAGCTTCGCAGAAACATTTTTGGAGCTGTGCATCTATTCGTTCATGCAAGCCTCCATCTATACAGGCTGGTCTAAAGGCAGCCGTTCACTCTGTTTTGCATGGAAAACCATGTGCTTGATGAAACCTAACGTTTGTTGTTCTGTAACTGCAAAAAAAAAAAAAAAAAAAAAGATTAAAATAGAGAGAGGATGGTTAAAGAAACATTCGATAAATTGTGGCCACAATAGCATGAAAAACTTTAACCTTTAAGATTTACAAATATCAGTGTTGCAGGTGCAAGAATAGTAAATGGCCAAATAATGTTGACAAGATGTCAACATGTTGTGAAGTTTCTGCTGCATGAGAGTGAAACAAAATGTGAGACGTGATTTCTGTTGAATATATCCTAACAAACAGGGAAGATTGAGGAAGGCACTGGCTTCAAAAATGTTTCTTGCAGCTTGACTCACACCTGCACACCCTCTGTGGCAGCATGTTCAGCAAGGGTCGTCTGTTGCACGGCGGGAGTATTTGGGGATGATTAATTGCTCTGTCTTGTCAATGGTGTGCTCAAAACAGCGGGATTCTCTGCATATGTAAATACAAGCAGTCTCAGCACAGCAATCTAGAGCAGGATTAACACATGTATGCTTCAAAATTCAGACCTATTCACCAATCTTTTCTATTATCTCTGACATCCAACCTGTGTTGAAGAGACGAAACATCCCTTTCCTTTCTCCCGATGCAAATACATACATCTTGTCGCAACACTCTTCTTACAAGCACGAACAAGATGAAAGATAGAACACATTTGTCTTGCATTTTGTCAACAAACAAGGAGCTATTGTTGGTCTTAAGTAAACAGTGTTGGGAGATATTAAGACAATAGATACATCAAATTTTCCATTCTACACCTCAATGTGAATATATACATATATATATATATATATCCCAGAATTTGTTTACAAAAATCCTTTTGCAATCTGAATATGATGACCCCCCCCCCCACCAAAAAAAAAGAAGAAAGATTTAGATTTAGCTAAAACAGCGCTAAAGCTGAGCCCCAACTGCCCCTTTAGCAAAGCATTTGGCCTGGCGGTCCAACACAGAACAACACACTAAGTCTCTTTGTCACAAAGCAGTGACATAAAACTGGATGATGACATGGCTAAAAATCTTCAGGCGCACTCGCTAACCAGTCTAAACTCTTTCAATCACACTTCTGCTCTTGTGGTATTCAGAGTCACCAAGCTATTTCACAGCTGGCGATAAAAGATTTCAGGACATTTTTAAAATGTATGACTCTAAGTCATAGGCACCGAGCAAGACAGCCATTTTCTTTGATATGTTTCATCCCTTTAATGCTATTGGCTATTATGTGTGAACTTGCTGTCTTGTGGCAGGTAAGGAATTTATTGGTGCGCCATTATTAGTGGGTGGCAGAGAAAGAAGTGCAAATTGCTGCGGTTTTCTGAGGATGTTACGACCTCCTCCTAGATTATGCCTTCTGACAGGTTTGTCATCCCTGTGCACTGATGTGCTCTATAGAGTGCTCTGATATCATTAGCTTCATTGCTCCTAATGTGTCTGCTCCCCTCAGCAGGAGGACAGGTCATATATTGTGCACATCAGTGGACAAAAGCCAAAAGCGAGAGATTACCGGATAAATGCCCACTCACTTGGAAAAGACAAAATGTGCTTCATAGAAATTAAACATGATTTTATCTTAAAAAAAAAAAATAATAATACAAAAAAAATAAATCATAAACAAACAAACAAAAAAACTGTTTAGATACCAATTGGTTTGCTAAGATGACCGTTTAGGGTTTATGAAGTAAACTGCAGATTTTATTGCAGGTTATGCAGGAGCAGATGGGTAAGCTCATAGCTCTCTTAAAGGATTAACAGCAGTCCTGCAAAGCAAAGTGTCTCTTTTGGAGAGGCCATCTAGGTCAGGCTGCAACAATAACAGGAGTAGTGGGATGTGAAGGACACCCGTGACTCTTACATTATGAATCTTTGAAGCATGGAATACTAGTTTGGTATCATGGAGATGCACATGCCAAGACGCAGCTTTGCCCCAATAACTTTACAGGTGTAATCTGAGAGAGTTGCCATAGTGGTCTGTTTCGCTAGAGGTTACCATCACACGTCTCTGCTGCTTGGTGGCACACTTCACATCAGCTCACCTATTTTATTTGTAGTACTTTTGGTGACTTAAAAAATCGACCCACTGGCTTAATGATTTTTTTTTTTTTTTTTAGGGATCCCTGGAGGAAGAAAAAACAAGCACACTGTGCGAAATTGAATCATAACATTTGGCGGTCATCATCTGCACAGCTTTAATGAGTGGCCTTCAGGTTTGGGATCTCTAACAAACACCTTACCACAACTTAAACCAGCGGTCGTATCGCTCTGCTTTGTGGAAGCACACACACTTCTCACAAGAATTTTATATACTGACACAGATTATCTGTACCTACGCTACCATTTTTGTATTTGCCGACCATTTGCTGTAGCAAAGGTGATGACCTTTTGCTCATGCTGTTTATGTTCTTCCATTTTAACCTTCACAACACAAATAGACATTATTTGTGTTTGCCTCAAATCTTGAACTCAACATACAAGCAATAGGCTTTGTCATAAAACATGAAGTGCTTTATGACCACATAATATAGTTACATTATGATTGCATTTTGGGACAGTGCACTTCAAAGCTAACTGGACTTTAGCCTTCTAAAAAAGTTTTCATCATTGTGAGTCCAACTTTTACAGCAGATGGAGGGAGCTGTACCTGCTGTTTTATTTCAGTGCCAGCGTTCCTCCAACTAGTTACACGTTACCTTCATCAAAGCAGCAAACCAACAGGGGTGTAGTGAATTGAACTTTGGATATGTTTGTTTGGCGTCTATTTTGTTGTCTGCCCTCTCACCTTGCTGTCATTCTCTGATAAAAGTGAGGCAAAGACAGGAATTTGCTGAAGTTAGGAGAAAAAAAAAAAAAAAAAAAATGCTGAAATGTGGTGTGGGGAATTACACCAATTGAGGAAATTCCTATTTTTCTGGGACCAACGACAGTTGTAGGGCAAAGAAAGGTTGTATATTTTAGTTAGGATGAAGAGGGGAGCTGAAACAAGTGAATATTGCTGAAAGAGCGTCGTTCACATTCAGACACAGACAAAAGGTGGAAATGAAATAACTTCCTTTCATCAGGAAAACACAGCAACTCTTGACAGAATAATAGCAGCTGAGTAGATGGAGAAGGTCTGGTACTACTAACTCAAAAACACAGGAAACTGTTGTGCCGCCTGCTCGCCTTATTAAAAGAGAACAGGCACACTCCCCAAAAAGACTGTTATCATCAACAGGGCCTGATTGTTTTATCCAAATGTAATTTTTTTTAGAGAAATAGAACGTATATCTGGTAAAAGTGTGAGAATACCATGGAATAACAGTGTGCATTCATTTTATTTTGGTTTTGCCAAATTCAAACAACTGTCACTTATAGAAACAGACAGTTCAACGATTTTTAATGTGAACTTCCTTAGAGTAATGTATTTTTTAAAGCAATATACTATTTGTCAAAACAAATACGAAAAGATTTCTCAGATGGCATCCTTTTATTCATATGAAGTCATGATCATGAGTCCCTCCAAACATTTCTTCATACTTTTTACTCATTTTAGAAAAGATTTTTAGGTCCTCACTGACTTGAGAGTAAACATTTCATAGGCATTTCATGTACTCTCTATCTACATTGTCAAACCTATGAGCTTTAAACAATCTTTGCAGTTACTCGAAGTCCAGACTTCTGCTGGTTCAGAAGAAGACATGTTTTATAAGCAGTTTAGTAAGTAAAAGTAAAACGGCTACATTCTTTGACCATTTTTGGAGTGAAAAGCTAAAGCATCCAATCAAGCAAATGATTCCTCTCGTGCAATTAGGTAATGTGTATATGTATGTATGTGCGGAGAGCATTAGTATATTATATCAGTGTAGTAAAAGTTAATTACCATATGTTTGACGGCCCCTAAGCTGCTGTACTCGATGTTTAGGGTTGGGGTTATGAATTATGAAAATGTCTCCACTGAGGCTGTTCTCTGTGCAGACCAAGACTTGACCTGTTATTTCCTTTTTTATGTTGAGTTTGCGTGTTCTCCCCCGTGTCAGGTCTGAGATCTTCACTGTGGATAATAGAAGGGTAAAATATCTAATATGGGTTTTGTGCCATTCTTGAATATGTATGTCTTTATGTTTTATTTCTTTATGAGCTGATAAAAAGGCAACCTTTTTTGGGGTGCGGGGTCGATTTGTTTTGTTTTGTTTTTTTCTCAAAACGTTCTCCAGTGCCTTAACCCAGGAGGTTGAGAGCCACTGATGTGGACAATGTTATCACTCTGCATGAAAAGTATTTAGATAAAAAGTCAAAGAGCACATAGTATTTAACCATTCCTGAAGCTTTGTAATTGTTTTAGTCTAAACTACTTAGTCTCAACACTACTTGCTCATTCTTTTGCACTTGGCATAGAATTGTAATTGCAGATAACGGTATCGTCGCTGATGTTGATACTTGACCTGTGCAGGTTATCATGTCTGTATACCTGGTTTCCCTCTTCCCCTGAATCAATTGTCTGTTAATCTCTTGCTCTAGCTTTCAATTGTGAGAAAATGTAACCACTGCAAGGGCAGTCCTTTAATGGCTTGACCCCGAGTGGCTTTTTCTCATACGGACAAAAGGCAGTTAAGGAAATCAAAGAGAGGCATAGTAAGTTTGGAGAACCGCTGGTGCAGCGGCTGGAAAAGAATATCACTGCTATTTTTTTGGCTAGAAATGAACGATTGTTACAGACTGGCAACTTTCGAAACCTTTACTCAGGCTACTGGTGGTAGTGTATAATCTATGAAAGATGGTAGAGGGTTGAGTTTTTTCTAAGCAATAATCACAGGTAAGGTTCAACTTGTCTGTGTGATGCCAAACTTTACATTTAAACAACTTTTTCTACATGTTATTATTGCAATTATTATTAATAGGTGTGATAGTGGCACTAGTAAGTACTGAGTATGGTTATTAATAGTAATGATAGCAGTAGTTGTATTGTTATTACTAATTGTAGTATAATTATTTCTATTTAATTGTAATATACTTGGATGAAACCTTTGTAGGCCTGTTAAGCAGATTCAGATTTTCTTAGTTGACTGGTTAATTTTTCGTTGATTTTATATAAAATAATGAGCTTTTGCGGTATTGAGGTGCAGGCATGAGGCAAGCAGTCCGTTAGCTCCACTAGCAAAAGTGGACAAGTTGGGAATCTGTTGGCACAGCTAGCCGGCAGCCAATTGAAGCTAATGTTTGGCTACTTGTATGTTTCAAATGACAAGAGTTGTTTGAGGTCAACGTATGTTTGCTTGCAGAGTTTGCATGTTGAGTTAATTGGGGTCGTCCTTTAGCCTCTCAGTGCCTCTCCACGCTGTGGGCTTCCTGGCCAACGTACCGTTATAGAGTTACTGCAGCAGTTTACCATGTGTTGCAATATTTGAGCTGGAGAGAAGCAGGAGTTGGTGGTCATCAAATAATGGTACTGCTCTTTACTGGACAAAGTTCCCATGTCCTGGTTGTTCATTCATTGCTGATCATGCCCTATCTGGAGAAATCAAGATGCTTGAGCCATTGCTGTCTGGTAACAGTAGGTGCCAGCTGTCCTTCCGTGACTGACTGAGTCACTTGAGTGTTGCAAGAGTTAGATATTTTCTTTCCTGTGACCAACTAACCAGGGTCAATGGGTCAACAAAAAATTTCTCATTACTCAACAGTCGGTCAACTACATGATGTATCTTTAGTCCTTGGTCGATTAAATATGTTATTAAAGGAATAAATTCGAAAAACAAAAACTGTTGATGAAAAGTTAACAGCAACATCTACATGTGATATTGATAGATATTGTTCAACCCACATATACATCTTAATTAGGATGTGATGATCCTTTATTTATTGTTGTGGACAAAGGGACAGCTCACCGGGCTGCAGCCAATAGGCTAAGAGGAGATTTTTTTAGGGTTTGATGCAAATGAGGTTCGGAATTTGAGTTTTCATGATTTTTTTCCCTCAGCCAAATGAAAAACTTGATTTGCTTGAGCTACTTTGATGTATGAGGACTTTTTTTTTCCTCTCTCAACTATGTTAGTATAATGTACTGAAGACTTAAATGGCTCACACTACATCCGCAGTGGAAACTGACAATGGGATTCCTCTTATTCTCAGACCAAACAGTGTAAGCAGGTAACATTACCATTGTTACAGGTGGATGTGTTGTAATACTGTTTTTCAATTTGGGTAAACGATTATGTGATTGGTGATGGTACTGCTCATGATAATGCACTTGGGGTGCTGGCCAAATGGATTACTGAAATCCTTATAAATTCCGTATACTTAAGTATCCACATTAACTCCTGTGTAATAGCTCCTTTTAGGTGTTGATGCAATGGTGTCCACGGTAGAGTTGTCTCTATCAGTAAAGATGTGACTACTGATTGCTTTAACAACTGCCATTAGTAGATTTGCCCCTGTCTTATCTGTCCTCAGCTGAGAGGGAAAAGAGTCGCACCCCCTCCCAAATTTTAATAATATCCAATATAGATGAACTATCTAATTGATTATGATCTAATTTCACTATTAGAACTGCTTTAAAAATCTGTATTTCAGATTAGATAATGAGATTGCATACAAAGGCGGTTATTGCCTTCATAAATGTAATGGGGAGACATTAAATGGTTACGGACATTGACGTAAGCACTAGTAATGAACCTCAAAGTGAAACTGCGAAGTATTACCAACCTTGACTTGACATGTTATTTTTATTCTGTGGTACATATTGAAGCTTTGATATGCTGTATGCTACATTGTTCCTTAAAGGCACTTAATTAGCCTTCATGGAGACATTTGGCTCAAAATCCTCTGCTTTAACCGATCGACTTCATGATGTTTTACCCCTGTACAGCCTATCAGGGATGTCTATTTCTCTTTACCTGAGGCTGAATTAAGAAGTAGTGGTGTACTCTCTTACTTTGATATAAATTAAATGGACATGTTCTCTTTAGTTTTCATTTTAGACACGCAAATATCTGCGTTAATTAAATGTTTTCATGTTTTTGAAGGACAAACTAGGGTTTGGCTGGCATTATTCACCCTGAGGCTAAATGTTTTCCATCACTTAGTTACTATATGCAGTCATCTCATTAGTTTATTCAAAGTTAATGGCGGATCTGCTATCACTCAGGCCTCCAGGTATTTGACGTGGCGCCACGTTGTTTGTGGCCGGATGCATTTGTGACAATGAGGCCTCAGCCTTTAAACCTAGGATGAACTACCTTTTCAGTGTCATCTCAACAATATAAACATTCCTGATCTGGATGTATAGGAGAAAAAAAAGTGCTTTAGATATCTAATAGGATAGATACAGTCATACATTGCATATTGCAGATTGCCATTGTTATCGGACTTGAATGAGTGTTTAACATCTGGATTTTCCCTTCTCCGCTCATCCCTATTTTTTTGTCTGCTCTCACTGAGACAAATCCCCAGGCCTAGCCCACTGCTTTTATTAAATTCACCTCAATAAAAAAGCTCAGACAGGATTTATTAGGTACTCAGCATGGACGTTTAGTATTTCCCTCCGTTATTAACTGAAAATCAATAGAAAGCAAAGAAAATGGAAGTCATACAAGTGTTGTCGCCTTTATATTATGTCGGCTGTCGGGTTAGATTCATGACTGGGCTCCAGCGTCTGCAAGGTGGATTTTCTGCTTACATTGCAAGACCTAAAGTGGAAGTTATTCATTAGAGTAAGCCAGCGGTCAGATACATTTCCAGGCCCTTTCAGACATCTGTCTTGGTAAGATTCGAATAGAGTGAGAAAGGATGCTGATATACCCTGATAGAGATGTCAGACGCAACACACAGCTTGCTGGATTTATGATTATTTTGTTCCGGAGACCTTTTTTAACACCATCAGAGAGCCTATACCCTTGGAATGTAAACTGGAATGGCGTTATGCTTAACCTTGTTCGTGCTGTGATACATATCATTCATTATTTCATCTTAAAATCTGCTCTGTTAATATTCAAGTTGCCAGCTGCAACTTACCACCTCAAACATTTACAATTTGGAGATTTAACACATGAGCAGCACAGCAGCGCAGTGGTTCGCGCTGTTGCCCCCACAACAAGAAAGTTGTGGGTTTGATTCCCAGTTTGCATGTTCTCCCAAAGACACCATGTTTAGGTTGATTGGGGACTCTAAATTGTGCGTAGTGTGGTCTGAGTGTGAGTGGTTGTGTGTTGGCCCTGCAGGGGCCAGCCTGTCCTGTCCTGTCCTGTCCGCCCGCCCTCATCTAATGTGAGCTGTGATGGGCTCCAGCACCCCCAGCGGTAGAAGATGAATGAATGAACAGATGAACATTATGTGCTGACAAAAAATCAAAATAACACAAAATGAGCATGTCAAAACAATGCCACACAAATCCAGGAAGCGTTCAAATGGTTTGCTGGAGCTCATTCTGGACTGCCAAAGGTTTGGAGTTCTGTGCACAGTCTGGTAGGAAAGGTTACACATTTATTACCCTATAAAAAAAAAAACGTCATTCAGTGAGTCTGTATGCCATGACTGGACTACAAGCAATTCCATCATGAGTAAAAGTGTCTCTGTCTACATATTAGTCTTTTCTATCGCAAAAAAAAAAAAAGTCTAGAAAAATGTTGAAATAAAGAGCTTACCCACCTCACTAATTTAATTACTCTTAGGACCTCCATGACAGTAATGTAAATATTCCATCATGAGGACCCAAGATACACAGAGTAATTACTTAAGGCTTTCCTTCACATCTCTCAAGACTTTTTTTTTTTTTTTATTACCCAAAAGCTTTTTAACATTAGCACTCTCTTCCTGACAAATTAAATGAAATTTCATTACTCTAGCCATCCTAATGGCATGAAACTATCAGCTATTGTATGCCTGGTCTCTCTTCCCCGGCTTCCCTGGCAGATTAATCAAATAGTCAGCTTCAGAGTCAAACTGAAGGGGCGCATCGATCCACAAGTCTGTGTTTGTCTACAGTTTGTTCATGTTGGTGATCTGAACCTTGTGTGAAAGTCTTATTTATTGATCCCCATATGTTAAACACGCACAGTCCATCACAAAACAATTATTCTGAGCAGAAGCAAATGTCTACCTGCTTTTTCCTGTTATTGTGAACAGTAAAAAAATATATCCAGACACTTTTTTTTTTTATTAATCTAAATAAAACAAATGCAATTAACGGCAAAAACATAACTTTGAATGCCTTTATTCCTGTTTAAAGGTTAGCCGGTCCGGTAAAAGTACAAGTGGGGTCTGTTGAGGTTTATTTACCACTTAAATGTAAATAGATACGAAATGGAATTCAAAATATGCTTTAACAAGCACTCAATCAGAGCAAGGTGGGGCGTGCACCAATAAAAGGTTTCCATGAATTTGTTATAACCAGCCATTACCTATGATATTTAACACCTTTGGTTTTGTAAGGGTTAAGCTGCTTGGCCTTTGATCTCTCAGGGGTAAGGTCTTGGCAAAGCGCCCCTCCACCACCTGAAGCCCTCAAGGGACTTTCAATCCAATTGCCAGCTAAGAGTGGATGCAGATCTCAAGGTTACACCTGAGTGTTCAAGGGCAGGTCCAAGTGTAATCGGCACTTAGATCATAGATTAATCTTATTTGCTATCTATTAGGCTTGATTCTTGCTTCCTTCTCTCCCCTCCCAAAGCCAGGATTACTGTGATAGTTTAAGATAATGGATTCTTATGGAAGAGGAGGTCAAGAACCATTCTTGTTTCAGAACCTGCAGATAATATGATTAATCTAAAAGCCTCTTTCAAAGGAGGTCCCACCTTCGAACGCCTAATTGGTAAAAAGGTATAGAATAAATCTGAGATGCTGGCTGTTGGGTGTTTTATTAATTACAATTTTATTCTCTCTCAGTGTGTAGTAGTAGTGTAGCTGGTAGAAAATAGAATTTGTATCTAATTCATTTACTTGAAGAAGATCCACTCTGTTTTTTCATCAAGAAAATCAGCAGGGATATACAAACAGCATGTATTAAATATGATGTTGATAATCTCATCTTCTTTAGCTTTTGGCCCTTTGTGTATGTTTTCTATTGACATATGATGCAATATATTGACATTTATGACTCTATTTGGTATATAATAATTGGCATTTCTTTGATACAAGCATGCCGACATTTTGGTAAGATGAACACTGATTATGATTTTAAGCCTTTCACAAAATGCTCCATTAACATTTAAAACCAGAAGCAAATGTGGCACCATTGTCCATACATAGCACAAAAGGTTATGCAGAGAGATATATTGATTTCACTAAGTATAATCTCATTTTGATTCAAAATCTCTCCTGTTTTGATTTCTGCGGTAGCCACTAGCTAAAGAGATAACAGATAAACTCTGATAAAATATATCCAAATGTGGCAGCCTCCCTGATAACCTCTGAAGACACATTGGTTATCTTGTCCAGTCATCAGCAAGTGAATATTTATCGCATAGAGCAGGCTCATGTTCTTGCCTGCATGTTTACCAGTTTACACACAAGTTAGAGGTCTTTTTTGTTCTCTCTCTCTCTCTCTCTCTCTCTCTCTCTCTCTTTCCCTCTCTCAAGCAGTGTCAGCTGATGTTTGGACCAGAAGTATGTAAACCCTTCATATACTAATATACAAATCATCTGTGTGTACGTGGAGCACGGAGCATTGTTTTGTTGCCTTTAAAATCTTATTTAATATATGGAGATGGAGATAATAATTGTGGTTGCGTGTGTGTATTCACCTTGTTTCTTGGCTGCTTTTCTGTCTCTTTACATGATGGACAACCCATAGCTGTGATAACGGTCTTATCAGTTTGAATGCCTTCTTTCCAAATGACTCCTTTATTCATGCATTTGAATTCAACTTGCTCGTTTTTTGTCTGATCAACTTTCCAAGCCCGAAACATCCCGATACATATTTCATTAATACAGAGTAAAAATAAAGAAAAACAGCAATTAATCACACCGGAGCAACTCAAGTGAGGGAATCTTTGGCATTTCCCCTCAATATCGAGAAATTCATTTTTAAAAATGGCGGCTTTTGTGAACGACCACTAATCGTGTCAGCTGTATTCATGATTATTAGCCCCCTGACAACTTTAAGTTGAAGTTCAACGCAACATTTCTGTGTATCTCTATGAATTTAACATTATGTAGGTCAATTAAATCATGTTTTCATTTGTTTGCACGTTGCCTTATTAACAATGAGTTGTTCATAAGTAAAATATATCTCAGTAATTAGCAATCTAGCAAATCTTGAGTATTGAAATGTTAGTTCCATTTCAATGAAAAATATAAATGAAGTTGCATATTAATACCGTGTCTTGAAGAGGCTGACTTTCAACATCAAACTGACCATTTAGCAGCACAAGTATAGGAAATCAATTACATTGCAAAAGACTGTCTGCTTGTATGTTATGAAATAGGGACATAACCTTTGCAAAGATAGATTGAGGCCTCATTTCCATTCTCACCTGATACTGTCACACCGCTGTGCTCATTAAAACCTGTCTGTCACCCTTCCCTCTCGCAAACAGAGCTGCTTTGTTTTCTCCATTTATCATTGTCAGAGTTGTCATGAGAGTCAGAAGTGCTCACATCTGTAAATGACTCAGTGGTTGTAGTCACTGCAATTAACAGTCAGATTAAATCTCCATAATTGTTCATGATTTTCTGAGGAGGAATCAATAGGTCATTGATTGATGACACTATTCTAAGTAAAAAATTCATGGCATTGCCTCAAAAGTCAAATTTCAATATCAGATACTTTGACATCGGTATGTGTGATACGCACATGATGTATTCCTTCCATACTTCTATTTTGCTAAATACATGTTATTCATTTCTTATATTCCAACTGTGTGTTTGATCAGCTCACAGTTGGTCACAGTCAGTTGCAAATGTCCGTGATGTAACCACTTTTGTACTATTGTACTTTTCTTTTTTTTTTTATAATCAAAGTCACCAGTGGAATATTGTTTGTGTGCAGCAACAGCTCTTGTCCTTTGCACAGTAAATTATGATCTCAACTGTTCCACACTGCTCCTCTATCTGCACGGCAGAGGGAGTGCAGTGCTAATAGAGTTCAGCGGCTGACTTTGTTTTAACAATATCGAATGTTAATTAATTAATGTCAAAAATTCTGAAAGAAACGTTTTGTCAGTCTGCCGACCAAACAAAACACTTTCATATATTTCACGTGTATAGAGAGAGCATGGTAGATATGAGGCTTAAACATTTTCATGATATTATTCACTATCAGGAACCATTATTAACATATTTTTGGTTTACAGTTCTAATTATCCTGGTCATTCTTGTGATGTGACAAAGATGTTGTGTGTTTAATAAGAGGAACAATTTATACAATTCACAAGACAGCATTATTCTTCTAGATTCTAGATGTTTAGAGGCGCACAAAAAATACACTTATCAAGAACAATATTTAGTAAAAAAAAAAAAAAAATCTTTGTTTTCAGCTTAACTTTTATTACAGCATGCAAGATAATGTAATTCTGTTACTGCTGCCTCAGAGTTTTTCCCCATTTTCTCAACAGACTTGCTAATTTTTTTTTTTTGCTCAGTCGAACTTATTAACTGTAATTTTCCTCCATATAAGGTTTATATTTTGTGCAGCATAATCATTGCATCAAAATGAAGTAGAATATGCTAATGACTCTAATTGGACTACTAATAGAGACTGTTTCCCCAGCTTTAAGCTTTTGGGGGGTCTGTGTAATCAGTGTAGACAGTCGTTAAGGGAATGGAGAGGCAACTAGCAATGTCAGGAGAGGGCCCAGGCGGTTCCGGCTGACACTACCCCAATCTTCTAGGACCCATTAAATGGCAGTTTCAACACA
Source organism: Echeneis naucrates (assembly GCF_900963305.1). Classification (NCBI taxonomy): domain Eukaryota; kingdom Metazoa; phylum Chordata; class Actinopteri; order Carangiformes; family Echeneidae; genus Echeneis; species Echeneis naucrates. The sequence goes on along the minus strand of NC_042526.1, from coordinate 12,334,520 downwards.
TTACCAACCATAACATCCTTGAATATCACTGATTTTATTTGCAGTATCAAACATTTCATTTCACGCACCATTAATGGAAAAGTGCTGAGGTTCTAATGCTGCCAAACATTTAGTAACTACCTGGACTCAGAGAACCAATTAACTCCAGCGACAACATGGCCAATTAAACACACAAATAGGTGAGTCCAGCACTGGTTACTACCCTAGTAATTTACTTTTGAATAAACCCAAGCAAAAATAGAAAGTCAGTCATGGGTTGACCAGTTGATTTGCACGGAACAGAAAGAAATGTTCAAGTGGAGATGGAAGATAAAGTACTGTACTTCTGCAATTTAGGACATATTCAAGGAAAAATGTGCCATAATGTATTGCTTGTATCAAAAAATGGCATTTGAATAGCAAATTGGGTGACAATAGCATAGAAATGAGAACTACGTTTTCTTTAATTCAATTTGGCATAAATAAATAAATTCCTGTTCAACTGAAACTGCTGATTGGAAAACTGCCAGAGTGATGAAATAGAAGAGTACATTACAAACGAGAAGTTTGACTGTGGTTTCACGAACAGGCTCTGTTTGAATACAGTTTAAATTTCAGGAACAAACTAATCTTTTCACCATATAAACAATTTTGGCTTTGTATCATTTACATTCATTGCATTACATGGTCAAGAACTTTGTTCATGATGTCCAGTAATTCCCTCTTAACCATTTCCCAGTCCTTAGACCGATGGCTGATATGAATTGAGGTGTTGGTTTGTTGCTCTGTGATCTTACCACCATAACCTCCCCACCTCATCTAAACTAGGTAATATTTTCTGTATTGATTTTTCTCCACTCTGGCAACGGTGCTTTCATTGGTAGCCAAAACATATCAATACGCAGCTGATGAACTGTTACGGCAGAGGGAAGCAAAGAAAAACAAGTTGGGGTTGTTATTTATGTGAGTCATGTCATATCATAGCTTGATAATTGGTTACCAGAGCCATTTCCTCTGTTCGGGTTAGGAGTGTGAGGTGAACCTCGACACTTAATTACCTCTGGGATTCAGCTGACTGACCACCAGTGTTATCAATTTATTGTAACACCTGTGTCCATTGAACATTTTTTTTTAAATAGGAAGACCCTCAATAAGAAGGTAGCACAATGCTTTTCATCACACAAATATCTTAAGCTTGTGTTATTAAGTTTTGTCTTTTTTTTTTCTTTGTTTTTTTTTTTTTAAACAGGCAGGGGATCATTTTATTCTTTTAATGTAGTTCAGCTCCAGTTTTTTTACTCAGTTTTTACCCCTGTTGTGCTTCTCCACTACTTCCTGAGGGCAATGTTACGCTCTTGAGCAGCTAAATGTTTCAGTAGCATGGTGCTAATTTTGTCAATCAATTTTTGTGTGCTTGTGCGGTGTGGATTGTGTGCTGAAGTTCATTTGCAGACGACGGCCTGCTTATGAACACACGGTAAATGAAACCAACAAGCAGGGGAGAAGTAATTCGCGAGTGCGGTTTTATGTTTAAATATAGTCATTCCATTTGGCATTTCCCACAGGATTTCAGCGCTCTCCTGAAAACGTAGGTGTAGTTCCAAAATGCTTAGTGTCACTAAGACCTAATCATTATCAGCTGGTTGAAGTAAACACACATCATTGGGTCAGGTTTTTGCTTTTTTGTTTTGTTTGTTTTTGGGTGCGGGGCGGGGGCACACACACAAGAGTATCAATCAATCAAATAATCACCAGTGTATTTTGATGGTGCTAGAGTTAATAAGAGATGCAATCACCTCACCAGTAAATCGAAACAACCCAATAACCCTGGAGATCAGGGTTTGCACAACTCTGTTACTTGGCCTCTAGGAAATGCAGCCATGCAGCGCTGATGAAGCTGGAATATTCAAGCCGTCTGTCAGCAGAATTATCCATAAAACCATAAATGCCCACTTCAGACCCTGCATTGTTCAACAGTTCATTAAGTTTCCATTAGATAATCAGCAACTATAAAAAAAAGGAGGAAAAAAAAAAAGAAAATCAGCCAAGACCACGATCTTTCCCAAAACTTCATTACCTTTGAGCTTCCTAAACAGAACCACAAAGCCATTTAATGAAAACAAACAAAGTACACTTTAGAAACGATCAGTTGCCACAACTTGAGGCTACTTTTTTATTTGTTATTATTAATAATGTTAATGTTACGACTACTTAATTGAAAAAAGCAAAAAAAAAAACGTAATCCACGGTGTATTCAATTATTTTCACAACATAAATATTGGGAGTATTAAACATGCTTGGTGTTTTGTCAATGATGGGTTATAGTCAGCATTGTGCTAAACAGCCTCTGATCACTGCAGCTGATAATGATGATGGAACCAGCAGAATGAAATGTTTGTCTGCATAATTCAGAGCACATCTTAGGAAGGGGTTTATGTGCGCAAGCACTACTCATTGAGGCTGGCCTAGATTTACCTACTGTGTTTGGAGACAAATTGGTATCTTAGCCTTTACTGGTGCGTTTTATTTATTTATTTATTATTTGTCTGTTAGCACGGATTACAAGGAAAAAATGATAAAAAGTTTTTTTTTTTTTTTTTTATCAGGCCATTCATGCTTGAGAGAATAAAACAGGGACGCCACATCTCTCTCTTTCAATCTGAGTCTGCTCACTCTGCTCTGCATATGTGAATATATGATAAGACCAAGGCTGCGAACGGTGCATTTTAGTATTGTTGTTCTAAATACTTTTGTATTCACAAGTGAAGTCTTAAGATTGCGAGAACCCTTCACTGATTACAATGGTGATGAGTAAAGTGCTCAGAATGATAGCAGCCTCACAGTTTGACATCATTACTCTTCACAGCGCACATCAGCATGACAATAAGTAAGTCACCATCCATTTGGTTTTATTCACATTTTGTGTATTTTCACTTAAGTGCTCGCGTAGAAAAAGTGCAAAACTGTTTCCCATTTGCTGAAAAAGAGGCTTGTTTGGAGAAATTGCACAAGAAGGGACTGAAACAAACTTTTTTTTTTCCACAGAGTAATATTTCAGGATTTGTTTTTACTTCGTCTTGTACTTGGTTCGCTGCCAGAAGTGTTGATGCAGCATCGGTAAACTGCATTATTTCCACCCACTGTTGATGGATAAAAGTACCACCTTTTATATTTGGTAGTCTGCACACAGTTAGGGATAATTATAGGTCCTTTACTTCATGGAACTTGGTTAATATTTTCACAGTGTTTGGCCGGAAATCTGCATTTCTTGGAAAGACAATTATCAGCCATGTAATCATTGATGTAAAATTGCCACTTGGAGCATTGCAGTTATTTGTAATCACACCCCTTATAACCTCACTCTGCCGCTCCTTCTTTCCCTCAGCCTCTGCCTTTTACAGACACAATTTTATTCCATACCTTTTCTACACCTCTGGGGTAGACATCTAGTAGTATGGCACCTTATTGTTTAGGAGCGAAGGGGTAGCCAAAGGCCAGGTAACTTGGATTTGACTGGTGTATTCTCTTGTCCCACAGGACATGAGATACAAATCAAGTTTCCTTGGCCCCATTGTCCTCTCCACACTCCTCGTCCCCTAAGGGCAATACGGTGGTATGGAATCCTTTCTTTTCTTTCTTTATTCTTTTTTTTTTTTTTTCTTTGTATTGCTGCTGCCAAAAGCATAAGGTACATACATTTCCTTGGGTAAACCATGGGACACTCAGGCCCAGAGACAGCTAACATTTTGATTTTAAATGGTGTTTACTTATCCTGATAGTGTAATAATCAGTCGGACGGCTTCTTCGGTTGAGTTTCCATATTAATAAACACATTGTTTTCATTGTCACACACAATGTTTTGACATTCTACTCTAATTCGAGTGGCTTACCTGTCTTCACTTCGTGCACACTTGTCAGTAGTTCACAATGAGTGAGTTATGCCCTTATGTAAACCAGTGTACCCAGAGTCGTTTGAAAAGCCAGCATCTTAAAGCACACGGCTATACTTATTGGCAGGTCGGCTGATTTCACCACAGACGCCGATTCTCTTTTCTGTGTCGTGTTGACCTTTCCCAGGCTCAATGAAATCAGCCTAGACTTAAAAACAAATAAGCACATTTCACCTCCTGTTAGTCCGCAGATCATGCAGGTGACCTATGAACTTAATTTTCTATCCAAACACATATTCATAGTTGGCACCCTTTCCTTCCGTGATGGGAAGTGTCACAGGTGTTGAAGTCTGATTGAAATATGATAATGTCACTATCCTTGTTCATAAGTCCTTTTACAATGAAATGAATAGAATATCAGCAAAAGCCAACATGTTTTAGGAGCAATTTGACGAACCTATTTCAGTTATTTATGGGCAGTCACAGACAATAATGCATGCTTTGTTTTCCGCAATACCTGATGATGCGCCCAGCAACAGTGATTGTATGTTTTTGATCAAACAGCTGTGTATCGGACAGAGTGCATGCTGACGTCTCGCAGTAAGACAACATATCATCGAAGCTCAGAAATACCTTTTATGCACAATTTAATTAATTTTCAAATCTCCTAACATGTAGGCAGCCATTTGTCTCTATTCGTTTCAATTAACTGTGAAAATGTCGTCGTGGCTTGCAGTCATCTCTTCCTCTGGTATCTGTTCACAGAGAGTTGCTTCGCTACATCATGAACAACTTGAGCTTAACTTTAGAGTGCAGTAAGTGTGTCCCACATAGACATTAAGTGCTGCTTGTGCATTATGCTCTACCTCGATGAATCCGTCTCAATTACGATGAAAGGGACTGTCTCTTTAAATGTATTTAGGCCTTTGTTAAGTTGAACTCAAGAAAAACTTGTGGCTGCAGTGCAGAGCGGTGAAAAGCCATCGTCTTAATCTCTTGAGCAGCAATGCATCACCCGTCAGGAATACTGGGAATGGAGGCCGGCTGACTGATGGATCCCACCGCAGTGTCTCTAACTATAACCCTGAGAGCACCTCATTAAAAAAACTTGACAGTCGGCTGTGATTCCTATGACAGTCGACTAATGGGTCATTACAATCCAAAGCATTGTCCAGATGAGAGCAGGATGGCGTGTTACACAAGACAGTCGTCCCTACCTGCCTACCTGTCACCTTCTCTTGAACTTCTTGCAACGTTTTCGTGTGAATGGGCTTTTGTGGAGTTGTGGAGCAAGAGTTGCCAGAGAGTGTGAAATTCTGTAAAATAGACCACGCTGATGTGATGCACATAAATCCAACAATTTGTGAAAAACGAAACAGGGACGCAAAGGTTTAAAGGGCAATACTGTACATTTCTGGACTATATGGCTACATCAGAGTGCTATTTGCATTTGCTGGTGGTTTTAATGCACTCTTAGGAAATTTTCCCTGTGTACTTAATTTGATCATACTGGGCGTATCGCTTGATATTCATTCCAGGGTCACTGCAGAGTCATTGTGTTTAGGAAGTTAGATTCAGACACGGCACCTGTTTCTTGTCAGATGAGGCAAACAGTACAGCCCTTTAACCCACCTTCCACCACCATCCTTATCAGCACGTTTCCTACAAAGGGTTAATTCAATCATGTCAAGGTTCTCTGCTCTGTTGCTTGCCTCTACCATCATACTTTAGGCGCAGCGGAGCGTCTCCTCATTGATGGCACCTTTGGCTTCACAATAGAAGCTAATTTGTTAGAATCTTTCACAGGTCAGGGGCTGCTTAAAGGCGAGGAGGGCGCCTTGGCCACCAGAAAAATAAAGCCATCCACTGGATTGGTGGGGGCAAATTAAATGCCCAGTCATTTTATGGCCATGGACATACAAAACATAAATATCCATTTTCTTTACTTCAATACAGCTGATGAGATCTTTCCAGCCATCCCAGTTAACACAGGTTAATAGATTGATTCCAGTGACATGGCTCATAATGAACAGTAAATTGTTTTATCTCTTAAGCCTTATTTGGTCAGCCAGGAAAACATATGAGGTAATATGGCTGAGGCTAAATGGAGCGTATAATAGATCTCTCACTAAGGCATAAGGATAGGTTGATGGCAGGGCTATGATTAATGAAAATAATAATGCTCTTGAAATTGAAATTTTTCAATTTTTTTTTTTGGCCCTTTCAACCCTTTCCCCGCTGTGGTCATTCTGACTGTTCATGCACAGTGTGATTGATGTTTGATTGCCAGCATCTTTATTTGTCTGTTAGGTCCTTTTTATGGAAACTCTGCTCTGGCTGTGATAGAGACTCCAGCTTACGATGAACTCTTAGTTACTTTAGTTAGACATGTGTAACAAATGACAAAAGCATCTCACTTTCTTTCACTGTCGGTATGATGCAGGCCTGATGAAGTGATTGTAATTTTCAAATTAGAACATCGGCAGAGAGTTCATGATAAAACATTTTTTTTTAATCTGCTGTATGTTAATAAAGCTGACTCCACACTTTTTAAAAAAATTGCATGTTACAGGGAGCAGCAGAACTTGCGCCACCATTTAAATTTTCAATCTCACCTGGTGTTTACTCATTTAAAGACATCCCTTCAGTGTTAAATCCTGACTCCCTTCTTTGGAACCAAAGAGGGGGGGGGCGGGAACCTTGCAAAAAAATCAATGACTTTTAATTCTGCACTATTGATATGCTTAGATAATGCAGCAATTGAACTGTGCTTCTGCCAGTGGTGATGAGGAGCAGTAGATGAAGAGTAATTGGGCCCTGACCCTTGTGTGCCACAGCCACCATATCACCCGAGCTTCCCTCGGCACATTCTCTTCTACAAGCAGGAGGGCTCATTTTGCAAACCCTCAGTTGTGGCAAGGTGATAAATTACAGTTCTTAACTATCATTGATTAGTCAGTGTTTCTCCACTTTCTGTGACAACTGTTCAGTCACTCTGAATGGCTCTTAAAGGCACATTAGAGAGAAGAAAGCATACAGTTTCCCCAACATTGATTAAACTTGCTTGTTGCTAAATAAAGACAAACTGACATGAACTCTGCTTTGATAGCCTGTGACCGAGTACAAACAAAAGACCCAGATCATGTAAAGTATTGTGCTCCTGCTGGTTCACTCATGGTTTGGATTAAATGGAACCCAATGCAAGTAGAAAATCACTTAGGAACTCCTTTAAACTTATTGCTGAGTTTTTGGCATCAGAGTTTAACATTTTATTAATTAGAATTTTATTTCATGCTTGACAACACACGCTTGTTAACAAGATCCAGTCCTGATATCCTGGTTAAAACAGAAATCTGTATATCTGGTGAACCACATTAAAGGAGAGCACCAGGTTGCGAGTAGAGATTAAAATTTAAGATATGAAAGTATGAAAAAAAGAATTATCTAAGAACAACCTGTGGACTTCAGTTGATAGACAGAGATGATGAATCCTAATGAATATGGTGATCTGCTTACTATTTGTCCAGCACCACCATTCTTTCATGTGTCATGTTCCTGCTGGGATGACTTGTAATAACTTTCTTTTAACTGGTTTTATATTGTTCAGATACCTGTGTGAAGGAATCCCATGATACAGTGGAAAAGTGCTACTTCCTGATCTCTCCGTATGTTGGCAGTAGGACAACTGAGCACTGAGTACTTGCTTGATAGTAACCCCAAGAACCTGGACACTTTCTCATGTTTGGACCCTCCGACGATGTGATGATGGGGGTATTTTCGTCAGTGACGCGAGTGATTTTGTTCATTTTTGTGGTAACACAGTTAGGGCAGATTGTTTTTTGACTCCAGTGGTGTTTGAATTTGAGTTACAGTAAGAGTCAGGTGACGACGAGAAATGCGATTGACCATCATGGTTTTGCTTGTGTTAAGATGTGCCACTAGGTTTAGTTCACCACGTTTGTAGACAAACTCAGTTTCATTTCCCAGCAAAGTCCCACTGAATGCTTTCATAATTGTATATAAAACTTTGCTGTAGTTTGTTTCCAAGCACACAAATTAAACTGAATAATCATGTGTACAGTTAAGAGTAGGGGCTCCTCTGATACAGAAATATTTATTGACCTGATGGTTGTGACAATAATAACTTCCTGGGTAGCTTGTCAAGTCTCTAGATCCTTGGAGATGAACATGTGCTGGACTGACCAAAAAAAAAAAAAAAAAAAGAGAGAGAGATTGAAATACTTTATTTTAGCATTTCATCTTAGTGTGTACACATGTGCATGTATTTTTAACCTAGCCAAATAAAATATTTATTCTAACTTTTTATTTTCATTTATTTAGGTTGCTTTATCAATCATCAGTCTTTGCTGCACCATTTTAAGAGATAAAGCAAGAAGGCATGGTATGTGTGTGTGTGTGTGTGTTTGAAAACCCGAGGAAACCAGTTTTGACATATTTGTCAGCTTGTGACCCACTACTCATAGGACTGACCCAGTCCATCAACAAAATGTCACTGAAGACAAATCAAAAAACAAAAGAGATGAACCCTCATTTGAATAAGGATAATGTCATAATAGTGGCAGGTTGAGGAGTCTATAAGATGTTGTTGGAAACATATCTATTGTCTCTGAACCTGATGTCAAAATGCCATGAGAGGTGTCTCCCTGCCAGGTCAGTATGCCTCTGAGGTCGAGGCTTTTGCCCTGGCCAGGGCTACAGGCCACACTCTCTCCAGAGTGGGCCTGGCACTGGTGTCAGTCGCACATCATGTGAAACTGCAGAGCTGCACCGCTATAACAGGGTTAAACTGATTAGCAATGCACTTGTGTTCAATGGGTCACAGTTTGAAGAACAAAAGTGATATTAAAGGATCTATATTTCTCCCTTAGTTCCCTAATACCATCAGTTCTTTTAACATACAAAAGTCAGCTCGAGATCCCTGACAGAAAGGTGCCATTTTTTTTTCTTTTCAGTTTATCCTTTTCTTTCCTTTCTCTGTGGATATCACAAATCCCTGGCACCCTGAGCCCAGTCCTCAAATTCTTAACCCCACGTCTCCCCCCTGTCAATATGTCTCTCTCTCTCTTTCTATCTCAACTCTTCTTTTCACTTTTAATTCTCGATTTTTTTTGGCTTGCACTCAAACTTCTGCTGTGTCTTGCAGTTTCCTTCTCACTTTCACCCACACTCATCCCTGGGAAATGTAGATCTTTTCCTGACAAGTTCCTCAAGAAGCAAAGCCTCTGGAGATCATCAGCAGAGCTCTGCCAAAAAATGCGTGGGAATAGTCTGGATGGGAAGGGGAAGGGACTTTTAATTGTTTTTCTTTTTTTTTTTTTCTTCTTCTTCCTCTTCTTCTTCTGGAATTAGTCAGTGGGAAAAAAATCACCGATTGTTCCTTTATTTACCTTACAGTGAGTCAGGTTTAAACTGTGGGTGGCAGTGATTGCTTATATAGGCGACTCACGAGCATACTATTGTAATGTAATGTTAGCAGTAATGTTTGGAAATGATCTCCATGTGATACAAATTATGCATATTAATTCTGTTTTGTATGGTATAAATCAGGCTACTTTGAAGAGAGCAAATTATGTACTCCTTGTGTTTGTGCACTCAGTAACGTGCCTGTATCAACAGCTGGAATAACAAGTGCTGTATTTTGGCATTCATTAGGAGCTGGGGGGATTGAGAAGTTCAGCTCTGAGGTTGAGGGTCGAAAAGTGTTGAAAAAGGAGAGAGCACATCTATTAACCAGCTAGCAATTTTTTAACCGAATAGGATAAAATATCTTGAAGTGTAAACATTACATTCATTGCGTTGTGTAAATAGGTGACGGGTTACAAGGCTGAAATCATATATTTGATGTCAATCTTAGGGGTTAAGAACCGACAGATGAAACTTTTATTTGGTGTGTCAAAGTAAAACTTAGAACTTTTTTTTTTATCCCTATTTCCATACCACACACTACCGCTTTTAACTGCAATAACAGCTAAGTCCAATGTAACTGTCTTCATCTGATAAATTGCACAAAAAAATGAGCTAATGAGCAAATATTAAACGTCATTCCATCAGTTAATGTTCTGAAATAAATTCTTTTATTAGCTCTGCAACAAAATACTTTCTGGACATTAAATTAAAAAAAAAAAATAGAAAGAAAGAAAGAAAGCAATCCTGAGGTAGTTAGTGCCAGATGTGCGGATAAATATTACAGCAACACAATGAAATCAAGACCAAATAAGGTCAAGTCTTGCTTACATTACGGCCATTTTATTTTGCTTTTATACAGTATTTGTGACCGTTGGTGTAAAAATATTTATTTATAAAAACTTGTAGATTTTATTCTTATGGATTTATTTGTGGAGTGGCAATAAAATATCTAATGAAGAAAATGTAATTTTTTTTCTACTCTGATAGCATCAGTAAGATACAGCGATACGAACCAGGTCAGCCAGATGTAGCTGTGGAAGTTTTAAGAGGTAGACACACAAATAAATGCTGTTAACTCCGGGGAGAAAATCTCATGCTGCAGTTTAAAATAGTTCACTGTGTTGTTGCGCAATGTCAGTTAGCATCTTTGTTCGGTGATGGACATAAAAAGGCATCCATTGTTCGGACACAATAAGCCTCCATTCTTAAAGCAGATAAGCATAACAAAGTAAAAGTAGGGGGCCGTCAAGCATCCAAAACTAGAAGTGTCCAGGCAACACTATTTACATATTAGCCTCATGGAGGGAACAGCTGAATAAGTTGTATTGATTAAAAGAGCCTGACAATCACCCACATCTCTCCTTTTGAGTTCATATTATTAAAGTTAAAATGACGATAACAATGATAATGATAATAATAATAATGGAAGACAGAATTGAATATGTGAGCTTAAGTGTTCATCTGCCTATTATGATCTTAGAGTTACTATTTTGTCATTATTGGCTTCGCTACTTGTGCATACCCATCTATGTCGGTTCATCAGGACTAATTATGTTTCAATAAATCACAAGCAAATTAGGGAGAACACATTTGCCTCCTTTAGTAGCTCACTTTATTGTCTTTACATTTCAAGAGAACTTGATTGGTATTTCTATTACTGAATCAGCTACATGGGGGGGCTGATTACTTAACAGAACACTAAAGCTAACAATGGGGTAATGTAAACCAAGGGAGGTAATGTAAACCCAGGTAGGAATTGAAAGTCACATTTTCTAAAAGTGGTGTGATTACTAACATTAGTTTGTATGTGGAGGAATAGAAGAGGTGAGAGGTGCATATTGGGTGGTGGCTCTCTCCAAGCTGCAGAGGTCTGAACTAGTGCCTGGGAATTGAATCGCTGCTCCACAGGACGCAGGGCGGCTGGCTTGTTTAGCTGGATGTGATTTCGAGTGGCAGGAGGGGTGTTGCCTGGTCATCAACACAATGGGATGTACTTTTTGAATATGACTATTAGGCGTCATGACGTCACTCAAGTCCAAACCATTTACTGTCCATGCTGTAGATTAAGATATGCCCCCCCCCCCGCCCCGTATTAATCAAAGCGGCTTTTGTCTGGAGACGTAAGAACGTGCTTCTCAAGTGTCTTTGTATGTTTCAATTGCTTTTTTATTTACATATTTTTTTTTACTGGTGAGGGGCAAAAATGCTGCTTTTGAATTTTCCACGAAAGACAGTAGCTCTCATTTGTCATGTGAATGGTTGTTACTAATGACTGGTTCAGTTTGGGCTTGTTTTTTTGTTTGTTTGTTTTGTTTTGTGATTTTTTTTTTTTCTTTTAATAATGAAGTCCCGATGCATTATTCCAGAAGTGACCATTACCCTAAAGTCTCTTGTGTAAAGTCCTATAAACATTTGACTAAATGCACTATTAACATATTGAGCAAACAGAAAAAAAACAAAGAAACCCAGGAGTATCCTATTGCAGGAAATAACTAGTCTCATTTTCTCTGTAACTGATTCCAGGAAAGCAGCTACATGAGAGAAAGAAGTCAAGCAGTGGGATTTAGAGCACTGAACAAGATAGATTCTTCCAAATTCTAATTGGAGAACAGTTGATTTAATTGGTATCCATTTGGCTGACAAAAGAAAGCAAGAGTAGTGGGCAGGCAGGAATGCCTCTGGGGCCGATGTGAACATGAAGTGGCTCTGCTCAACGCTCAGGGACGGATCACTTCCAAAGACAAACCGTGGGAGCTGGCAGGACAGATTGCAGTGGGAGGGAAGGAGAGAGAGGGGGGAGCGACCAAATTCATGGTGGAGTGAGGAGCTTTCAATAGAGAGGCATCTTTATTTGGAGAGGGAAGCCATTTTAGACGCAAAACTGAACTCCCACTCTGGGTAGCAATGTGTAATGTGACTCTGACCCTGAGATGAGAGAAGTGGATATGGTTCAGCGGGCCTTGTAAAGGCAAGCTTTGGTGACAGACACATCTAAATTATTGTGACCAAAACAGATTGTTTGATTCACAAGCTTCAGGGAACACATTATGAGATTTGTAGCACTAATTAATTTGATATGGATGAAAACAAGTCTGATTTCTAAAAGATGATCTTAAACCCGCATCCCCTTTTTTAGTCCACAAATAAGCAGCATCAAAGACATTATTTATTTATTTATCTTTCTGAAAGCTTGAAAGGCAGTCAATAATAATTTCTGTACAGATGTGGCAATGGCAGTCATTATGACTTGGCCTTTGCAATAGCCTATCAGAGACGGGATTTTGTTTTCATGTCAAGACCTAATCACAAAGCGCTCTTTCTTTCTGTGTGAGCTTGTGTTGTCTGTGGATGAAAAATGTACTCGGAGGTGTGTTGTACTGTAGCTCGTGCCGAGCAGAGAGGGGAGAACCCAGGTGTTGGAGTGTTTTTACTGTCTGTAGAGAGGAAGGGTGGGAGAGCGGGGGCAGATGACCTAGAGGGGGTTCTGAGGCAGGGGCCGTGCTTGGGAGACCTTCACAGCCTGCCTCAGGGGGATACAGCCACTGCTTATCTCTTCCTACACTTTTACTTCTTTTTTATCCTCTTCCACAGTACTGCTTTCATTTCCCTTTCCTCTCAGTTTAGGAGGACGAGTACTCCTGCGTTATTTCCTACCAGCACCGCCCATTGTATTATCTGCTGACACGCATATTCTGAAGAGTGCAAATGCTCCTTTCTTCTCTCTTACACCAAATATTTGAACCTGGCTGGATTATAAATCTTAGTTTTGGAGTACCCTGGGATTAGTATGTCTTTAATCATTTAATGATCATTTCCCAATTTGGAGCACAACAGTCGTCCACGCAGAAGACAGCCCTACAAAGACGTGGTATTATGATAACATTATAATGGTTCTACACAAGACCCCTTTTTCCTGTATTCAGTTTGAAAACCTGGTTACAGTGGCTCTTTTCCCGTAGTGACTACAGTAAGTTTTAATCCTCCTACAGTATATGACAAGCTTGCCCTCACCTTGCCCAGCACTTAAAGAAGCAATCTTTCAAAAAGTCCCCTTAAAGCCTATGTGAATTTGCGTCCGTTCAGAGGAGAGTGAAGTGTGCTGATGGAGAATGGGCCCATTCCTGATGTAAATGAAGAGATGCATATCAGTGTTAATCCATTGCTTTGTAGTCACAGCCATACCCAAAGTCTGTCTAATTTCCCTCACACTCCCTTTTGCAGCCAGAAGTGTATCGATCAGCAGTAATTGAAGTGTACTTGATAATCCGTAGGGCAACAGGGGAGAGGGAGACCCTCAACTCTCACATCGATGCACAGAGAATGGGGCTGTGGGGTTCTGTGTATTTGAGTGTGAGTGTGTGGTACGGGAGGAGGGGGGGGGGGGGGGGGGCTCTAATGTATGGGCGGGTAAGGCAACACCCCCCTCACGGCTTCTTCTCAGCTGATTAAACTCATTGAGAGCCAGACAAGTGGAACAAATAGATATAAAGGTTTGCCTGGCAGCTTACAGCCATTCAGATTTCTTCATCGAAACAGCCAGCACCATCTACATGGCCTACTTTATGCTAACATTAAGCAACTGCAGTGACCGTCTTTAAATGAAACATCCATTCTGAGCCTCAGCAGCTGAGATATCTCAGGTGAAACTTTAGGAACATAAATAGATATGTTCTCCTTTGGGCCAAGTAAATGTGTTTGCGCTTTGAGCTTGTTGTTTGATACAGAAGTAAACACATTTTAAAATCAGAATGGCAACAAAATAACACTCTGGTGAATAACACATTACTGCCCATGACTGCAAACAACATATTGTTCACGATCAGTGATTCCTATTCAATCACTGAAAATACTCAAATTCTAACAGCTGAGAAATTTGCATCTCTCTCCTCACCCCATCACACAATTTGTTATCCTAACAGGTTGGCCCCTTTTTTTTCATAACCTTGAGTACATGTTTGTGTGTTTAATTCAGCCTGTTTTATGATAATAATTTTGGAAATCCTAAATGCTGTTTGTCTTATTTTTTTAAATTGATCGTCTGGTATTTTAAAGGACAAAGTTATAGATTAAGATGCATAATGTTGGTGATTAAAATCAGTGATAGATTGTGTTCATATGTCTATTTTGCTAATTATTGGACAATGTATGTCAGCTTTAACTAAATTTTAATGCATTTTCATATTTGATAGATTAAAATAAAACTTTTGAATGAACACATTAGAATATAACCATACAATGAGACACTTTCCATGTACTTTGCAACCTAAAACACCAACCTATGTAAAAGAAGATTAAATCTGGGTGTAGTCATGGAAATGATAACTGTTCTTTTCGAGGCGTGTGATGCAAGTGCAATAGAACAGTTTATTAGCAGTACTGATGACAGGAAAAACCTCCCTGGCATGTTCAAATCTGACGTCGACCAAAGTGATTATAGCCTCTCTGTGGATGCGGGAACAGTTATTAGATGACTGGTGGCATAATAAAGGGCATGCAGATTAAGGATGATTAAGGAAATGTCTCAACTGTAAATGTTATGAGATGAAATTGAGATATTGGAAGTCATTATATTATAACAAGAATGATCATGACTATAGTGTCTATGGATTTATCCCAATAATGATGTCGATGACTCTGCCTACCTTCCAACCTACTTACCCAGCACCCATTAAGTTTGATACTATGGTATTGAAGCTAATTCATATCCGAATAAAAGGTACAGAAAAATAAATTTTTGCAATTGTAAGCTTGGCAGCTCGGTTGCGTCATGGCCCCAGTGGTCTAATTTATCTCGGCCTGGTTGTGGGGTCAGGTGAAAGGACAAGACTGGAGCGTCCTCTTAAAGCTTATTTATCACTACTTTGGGGCATTTGTTCACTGGCCACTAAAGAGCTTTTACTCTAAAGTTCAGGTCTTTTTTATTATTTTTTTCCCCCATTTACTTTATTCACCAGTGAGCGCCTCAAAAAATATTTTCCATGAAAGAGACAAAAATAAAAGAAGACAGATTGACTAGTTTTCAGATGAAAAAATAAGAAAAAAGAAAGATGATTTTATCAACACCAAAAATTCTCTTTCAGTATTATTAAAATACGCTGCGGATGAGCTTATCTGCAGAGGTCTACAATGAGCATCTTAAAAAAGTTATTATGTAACTGTGAGCTTCTGTAAGTGTATTACAGAAATATATTTGATGCCCTCATAGCCGTATCCTGAGCATGAACATTATTGAAATATCTGCAGGCTACATCCCTTTTAGGCCTTTACTTTTAAACCTTACACAGTGGAAACTCTCTGACCTGTCTGTGTCACAGACACATTGCCTACCGTACATACACACACACATACTTGCTTACACACATACACAAAGGGGGAGAGAGAGATGTTTCACAGTGTCTCACGTTGTAAAGAAAATAAGAAATAACCATAACTCCTTCCACTGCCAGCCTGCCCTGCATGACCCCTGTTTTAAGTGGGTAGGAGGTAATTGCTGAGGCGGTGTTACCCATCAGCCTACAAGTCCATGTGTGCCTTATGTGTCATCTCTATTTATTATATTCTGCACACTCCCTGGGCCTCGGTAATCAATTTCACAAGGATACAGGGCTGATATCAGCTGCCGTGCACATTATGAGGCGAGCCCTCCTCTTATCAAGTGCAGAATTGCCGGCTAGAGGTCATGAACAGATAAACAGGGATGTAACACAACTCCCCCACTCACCTGCCCCCCAGTGAACACAAAGGTGGGAAGGTGATGTTGTGAGGATTGTACAAAGAACAAAACACCCAGCAAGGGAAAGGTTGTGACCCTTGTAAGGTGCCTCTTGTTATGCCCGACCTTCAGAATTTCATCATCAGTGCTTCTGTCTACTTAATAATTTGGAAGCTCCCGTCTCATCTCTCTCTTGAGTCAGCATATGTGGGTGTGTGTGTGGGTGTGTGGGTGGTGGTGGGGAGGGTTGGGGGGGTTGTGGTTATGAGGCCTGCAGACACCCTCTCTCTGATTATCTCCAAGCACTCTTTGCAGACCTTTATGGACCAACCACAACTCCATCAATCATTTGCTCAGCCTTCTTACTCCTCAGGTTGCCCCATGTCCCACCTCACCAGTGCTGGGCTAATATTATCTAAAGCTGTGTCTGTAGCGGTATGCACTGACTCAAAAGCAAAGCGATTTCCTCCTCTGTAACTTTGGGCTTTACACTACATATTCATAACGTTTGGAGGGCAGAAAAGGAGGTGTAGTTAAATCAAGCTCAGTGTTTCTCGACCAATTACAGTTTTTTTTCCCCTCGTCTTCGTCAGCTTGACTTAGTTGTCAAGGTGAACTATGAGGCAGCCAGAGTTGGTAAAAGAATTAAAAATCTATGTTTAAACATATTTGCAGCTCTAAAGTAGAGATGTCAGACTAAGGAAGTATTTATAGAGCTCATTTGTGGTCAGTAGACAAGTCGTGCAGCAGTAGAAATGTCATGCAGTTGCATCAGCCTTAGTAAACATTAATTATGAGTCCATCTTTGTTTACTCATCCCTACACCCCACGCTGGCAGCTGTGCATATTTGCCAAGAGGATTGGATCTCTCTGTCACTATATTTTGGTCATATCCCTATACTGTCGACCTTGTGTATTTGAGGGAAGATGTTGTTATTAATTGCTTTAACGGGTCAGCTCTGTGATGCACATTAAAACACAGAATTAGCAAATAAAATAAAACCTAACTAAAGGCTATTTATTATGAAATAGTTTTGCACTCCTGTATTTCCCATATACAAAGTGAAGCTGTGGTCACCTGCCTTTTGTTGTAGACATGTGTCTGGCTCCCTCACCCTGCCCCCGCTGCACAGCTGACCTTGTGCAGCCTTTCCAGGCCAAAGACTTGATGAGTGTTTTTTTTAGCCCATCCCCCAACATCCCTCGGCATGTGCACTGCACATCCGCTCTGTCATTAAACCCTCCACCCGTGGCTTTAGGACCAACCATATGGTGCAGCTAGTGGAGTGTTGCAAGAAAGGCTTGGCTCTGATCATAATCTGATGAATCTTTCTCAGAAAAGAGGTTTTCTATGATGACATCACAACCAATCGTCTGGACAGCAATCTGCACTGTGTGTGTGTGTGTGTGTGTGCATAGACGTGCGTATCCTGCATATCATGTGTGTCATGCATGCATTAGGCTCTCAAGGCACATTAAAAATGTCAAATTAGGGAGCAAGGCAGAAATCCTCAAGAGACACCTAAGTGTCAAACTGCAAGAACAAATTTGTCCGAGATATTCCTGTGGACAATCAGCAATGCATATGTTTACATTATTCATGTCCAAGAAAAGAAGAGGTGCACTTCTTTTGACTTTACTATTTGTGAATATTTTAATAATTGTCAAAACCTGTACTATGATTTAAAATGTCTTAAAGAATTTAAGGGCCCTGGTACCTTTTGCAAGATGAAAGGTTGCCCTTGGAGTCTTTGGAGGCATGTTCAATAGCAGCACGAACAATAGTTGCCAGTTTCACAGTTAAGACATGACCAGTTGTCTGGCAACATGTTTAGTATGCAGCAAGCAGAGCGTATCACACACACAAAGATGGAAGAGATTTTCTGTGGTTCACACAATCCAAAAGAAGCTATCAATTCCCTGACATAAGAGTGAATGGATATGGTTTATGTTCAGGCGATGCTATCAGCATCCACATAGTAAATCCATGAGGGATGAGCAGGATGGTGAGGTTCATGCTTGTACGGCCTGAGAGAGAAACTGTGTAAATGAAAAGCCTGCTCTTTGTTGAGTTATCATGGGTCACAGACGTGTATATGTGCATGCGCATGTGCATGTGTATGTGATAAAGCAAGGGAGTTGCATGGGGGTTTGTTATATAATGCTGCTGAACCAGTTTTTGATTTTTGGGTAGGTCACAATGTGACATCTCTGGTCTGACAGATGTGCTTATTGGGGGAAAAAAAAAGAAAGCCTGTTCAAATTTTGTAAATCTGGTATTTTATAGGCCAAAGTGCTGTATTATCCAGTTGATGTCAGGTCATGTCGGTTATTATCAGAGCAGGGTTTTTTCAATATTATTACTGTGTTTATAGCGACCTACTGACCCAAAAAGGCAGAAAACCAAATGTGGTCACAAAACATAAGCTCATTTCCCCTTGGAAATTGGAATGAGTGTAATATCAGCAGCAGCTTAAGGACAGAGAAATGTTCTCTCATAATTTGAAATCTGTACAATTAAATCAGATTCCATCATGATGAATTGCTAACTGAAACATTAAGATATAAAAATATCTTCGCTCTCCCTGTTTCAAAACACCAGTAATGGTTTCGTGAGTTGTAAGTTTCAAAGTTGCCTCTCACAAAGTTCATAGAGTGCATCCACACATAAAAAAAACAAAACAAACAAAAAAAAACATACGAGCATTTAAGTCTAATAGGCCTAGAGGCCTCTTGACTTTCTCATTTGGCTCTTTTGTGTATGTCAGAGTAAGGGGCAAAGAGGGAACACTGGGCCTTAAGCAGTAATTTCACCAGTATTACAGATGGGAATTATTAATTTGTATCTGCTTTGCCTCAGCGCTGCCATTTACTGAAGAGGGGAAAAGTGTCACTCTATTCAATTTTTGTGTTTCTGAAGTCTCTGGTCTCAAGCACAGCCTGGTCCAGGGTCGTGAGTGTTAAATGTCAAGCCTTGTAGTGAGCTGTCAAAGAGCAGAATAGGCCCGGGATGATTGATGACTGGAGAGCCTGAAACCAAAACCTCCCAATTGCAAATGCTACCTTGCGTCAGTCTTCTTACCCCCCACTTTTTCACTCCTGATAGTTGCTTACCGCACGGCCAGGGCAGCTCCCACATGCACAATCACACAGTCACACACATTTATGCTCCAACATACAGTACCAACAGCACTAAAAGTGTCCTCTCCGCACACATCTAGGAGTTATTTGTAGATCCCTTGTGAGGTCTCGAACCATTTTAATCCCACAAAAGAAAAGTGAATCGGTGCTTTCAGTCTAGCGTTGAGGTTTTTAGTCATAGAGAGTTGTCAGAATCCACAGGTTTCAGAAATAACTCCTTCTCTGAGCGCCGATGACAAGATTATTAATGGCTCAGGCTTTAGACTGCATCCAGCCCCATGCATATTCAGTGGAATATACAGATGGGCTTCTGGCTGTGAGACGTTTGCTCCTGTCTGTTACAGGTCAATTTATCAACAGCTCAGCATCTCTGTGTTTGTCAATTTGCCTCAAAAAGTTACACAGTAAAGTGCATAATGCAGCTGAAGCTTATTAATATTAGCACAAATCCAAGATCATGTTATGCAGTGTGTTATTTTTCTTAATCAATCATATAAATGAAATCTCGAGGAGCTTTGTAGAACATGGAAATATAAATCATGCTCTAATGTTGGAAATTCCCAGAGGGTCCTCATATGTTCAATGTAATTACTGTATATTGACAGGCCATGGAATCCAACACAGTGCAAATATTTATGTCTGCTGGTGCGAGACAGGTTTAACAAGGAACACTTCCAATGAAGAGATCTCCCTGAACGCAGAAATGATCAAAGACTGTCATAGTATCACAATAGTTCCATTTGTCCTCCCTGGCAGAGACAGACATCCTGCTTACCGGATGGTTAATCAGAGACTCCCTCTATCATCTTCATCAGGATTGCCTTTGGTTAGGAAGAATGTGTAAAAAAACGTGCTCACATTTCTTTATCTTCCCTTCTCCCAGCACTTGTACCCCCCCCCCCAACCACCACCACCACCCCAGATGCTATCTCTTGTCAAAGCACTGCCTCTTTAGCGGATCAACAAATGATCATTTTCCAACCCTTTCAACACACTAATTACAATCCACCGCAGCTTTCTGCGCCCTGCGAAGGAGGCAACGCGTAAAAAAAAAAAGTCAAAACTAGAAATGAGTGATTCCGCTGAGACGATCGCCTGTTGAGGCAGATATGATCCTCCTGCAGATGTCAGTCTGAAGTCCCCCATTCAGGCAGGCATCGTTTCCCTCACCTGAAGCGGAGAGCAGAGAGGCTGCTGTGAAATCACTGCGTCTCAACACCTGTCAATCTGACCCGCAGTGACAGGCCGCGCTCCTCCGGCCCACATTAATAACACAGATAAACATAAAGCTAAATACCAGGCCATGCTCTGTTAACTTTTATGTGCTTAAGAATGATTGGCTTTTTGCTTCACTACCTCAGAGGAAAGGGGGGGTGGGGGTCAAAGTACCGGGGAAGGATATCAGTGTTTGGCTCCCAGTAGAAATCCAGCTCTGGGCCCTTCTACCTGCCATGCATATGTAATTGCCAGCGTGCCCTCACAAAGGCTTACCTGCCACCTCTGTGGACATGTCACACACAATATGGACTGATATGGACTCTTCTGGCCTCTCACAGTGGAAAGTTAATGCATCACAGTTATAATGTGTTTTAGTGTTAAACATCTTATAGCTGTCTAATGCGTAATAAATACCTGTTTGAAATGATGCTGAATGAAAAACACTGCATTAAAAGTTGAGGTGGAATTTATTATGTGTAAACCTTAATATATAATAAAAAAAATATATTATTACATGGCCTTAGTGTGTATCTTCAAGTCTGGCTGAAAGCATAATTCATAAACTGATAGAATAGATGTTGCAAAGTTTGCACTGAGATTAAAATACTCTTACTTTTGTTTATTTTTTCATAATGCGTCTATCAAAGAGCCATATTTCATAGCCTGACATTTAAAAAGGTGGAATTGAAGGTCGTTAAGAGGCAGGGGATGCGGGCAGACGTCTGCAACTGTTTGTTTACCACGCCGCTCATTGGTGTCAGACTTCCTGACATTCTTGTACCTTATCTGCGCTATTCTGAAGTCTGCAAACTGGTGCCAGTGAACTGGGGGGGGGGGTCTGCTTCCCTGGAACTGCATTGCGCTCGCACCGGGACTGAGTCCAAAAGAGCCATGCTTGTGCTTTTGAGGAGTCGGGGTCAGGAGAGATTAACCCATCTGATCCGACAGCGCTGGGAGAAATTTGACTGAGCGCGGAGCAGAGGTGCTGCAGAGGGCAGTGCAGGCCGGAACAGGTTCAGCCCCTGCTTGCTTATCTCTGGGCCCCACTGTCGACAAAACTCGGCTGGTCAAAGAGTGCTGAGAGTGGTGTAAAAAGCGTGTTTACAGTTCGGGGAGGTCAAGGACTTGAGGACAGATAACTATTAACAGAATAATGCCGCAGTCATTCAAAAGACAGGGCGGCTTGGATGCTGGTGTCATGTGAATGTGAACACTATTATTATTTTTTTAGAGTAACATGAAAATGTAATTGTTTGATAAACTTTCAGAAAAAAGAAAAAAAAATTTGAAGTAAAACTTCAACAATGAGATCATTTTATATTTCCAATAATAACATAATTATCCAGACGACTATGATATACATAAATCATGGAAGCCAGGTGCATTTTCCGAAATATTGTGTTATTGTAACACCGCGCTATGTTAAATGTAACTTTCTTGCCTGTTTGTAATGGTTTCCCTTCATCATCATCCTCGTCACTTCACTGTATTTAAATATAGACTCAAAGGCACATGTAAGCCAGCTGGCAGGGATGATAATCTCCAGACCTTGAAGTATTCCTTTCTTTTTTTCCTACCACATGAAGGATCAATTACACATGCCTGAGTAAATAGGTGACAAAAACACAGTGGAGTACTTTGCCCTATGGCGCGACGGGGCAGCTGCGAGGTTGTCAGTCACGACGATGAATAGTGTCACACACTTCTTTGAGGTCTTTGCCTTCTTTAAGGTCTGGGATCAGTCTTGGAACTTGGAGTCCTCTGTATCCATGCAGAATAACATTAGTGACAGGTGGTCTGCTACTTTAGTAGGAATTGCATCTCTGCAATAAACTCGCAGAGGAAATAAACACCAGCTAATGGAGGGAAATTTCATTTCTTTGTCAAATTCCTCTCAGATTACCCTGCAGGATTAGAGCATAGTAAAACTGTTGTAGATGCCAGCGAGAACTAATGTTATTTCACTGAGTTTCCAGTGGCTGACAGCTCGGACTGACATCTCCCCTAAAGGTTTGGTGACCTCCATTCTTGCCCGAACCTGTCTAAACATACTATCTTCACATTGTTCCAGGGGTTAGCAATGTGAAGCAGCTGTTTCCCTATATATGAGCTCAGTCTGTAAACCCCCCCCCCCCCCCCCCCCCCCATTCTCTCACTCACTCTCTCTTAGATGCAAATGCATAAAAACATTTTTTTCTATCATTCTCATCTGGATGTTTTGTCTCCTAATTTACTTTGACTCTGTCTCTTGGGAGCAATTATTGCTTTTGCCTGAAGTCAAACACCATCATGATTTGATCAATGAGAATGTAGATAAACATGAAAGAGTGTAAAAGTATATATACAGTGTCCACGACTTAAGACAAAGAATCGTATGTAATGATAATGTTGTATACTTGTATGCCTTCATCTTTGAATGCTTGTGACAAATTTTAAATAGTGTAGTCTTAACGCTAAAATACTCCATAAGACATCCTAATCACATTTTTACTTTCTTTCTTAATTCCTTTCATTGTCTGCAAATACTTTCACACAGAAAATAATTTATCTAGCAATTTTCCGAGAAATGTTGATTTATACAATTTCTTATCAAGCTAAAGATGTTAAAATATTCACTCGTTGCGGTTTATGTTTCAGATAGTGTGATCCTTCCCTTTTGTGGCAATCCAGCATGGATTCATATTAAATGCGACTGCATCCATCAGCACCTCCTTGGCAGAACAGTTGTCTGGCTCTCGGTGTTTAATCTATTAAAGTGCACCCTTGCCTTTTTCCATGACATTGAGAATCTGAAACTGGCTTTGAGCTGACATCATGTTTGAGGATCAGACTTCCATTGACACGGGCATACTCATATCTCCTTGTCTTATTGATGCCATGCCTTTAAGGTTATTGAGCTGTTTTTCCCAGTTGCATAATCCCTCTCTGTTAAAATGATATTGGAAATAATACATGCAGAGTAACAGTGAGATACATACACTAAGCCACACTACAGACTTCCATCTGATAATTCTCATAACATGTAGTACACAATGATAATTGTTATATGGCCTCGGGTCAATTACTGTAGACACTAAAACATTTAATATACATTGCTTCTAATAAATCCACTCTAAATTGCCGTTTGTTATTATTAAGTAGTCACTGATCTCATATAGAACTTATGAAAGAGTTTACAATTATATTTACTGCACTTAATGTAAGAGCAGTGCTTTGCCTCAAATACCTTGTGTGTCTGTGAAATACTGATGTACTTGCAGATTTAGTGTTGCTGTTCTTTTTCGTTTTATGAATTGGGGGAAAAAACTATGAGTTTAAGCCGCACATTTTTACACCGTATAATTACTGTTATATTACACCACTGTGGACACAACAGCGAAGCAACAACTGGTTATCACCGAGGGTGCAACCAGAATCAAGATTAACTGTGTTTTTGCAGATTGTCTGTTTTGGTATTCTGCAAGGAAAGGAGAGTGAAACTCTCATAAGTGGTTCTTCTTAACATTATTTTACATTTAGACTCTTTGTGTTGGCATCTGCATAAAAAAAAAAAGAAGAAGAAGAAGAAGGAAAAAAAAAGGGGGAACAACTGCCAGTGACGTGATTAGCCTAAGCAATGCTGTAACAAGGAGAGAAAAGAAAGCAGCAGTAGCTGGTACTTTAAAGTGTCAGAGTCTTTGTAGCAATGACTAGTTTATGATGCTGATGTCAAGCATCACACTCAATGAGGCCTTTGTCCCGGGCTGAGACCAGGGCAGTGGGAAAACTGCCCACTCTTAGTCGGCAGGCCCATCCATCTTTCCATGAGGCCTTGCCGTCCCCTTTGCACCAAAACTCTTGTGTATTAAAGATCTCTCGGGTTAATGCGCTGGAAAATTGGCTTGCATTTTTATTGGTGGAGGCCAGCTAAATGAAAGAAAAACAACTCATGGAGGGTAGAAAAGGACGAGAAAAATATCTGGAGGAGTGATTGTGGAGGGGCTGGCCCTCAAGACTTGTTTCCTGTGACTTCGATAAAAGAGAACCCAATGTCTGACATGCCAGAGAAGATATTGTGCTCGGGCCGAGTGTAGCTCCATCCATTTATCATTACCGTCATAACCAGCGGTTGTTACTGCTGGTTTTGACCCGGTCATGATGTCTGTAATAGGACATTAGAGATAAATCTAAAGAGAGCTCCAGTGACGGCCGAAACACTTGAAGAATTATACTGTTTTCATCCTGCGTAACCTCTACGATCAAAGATTATATTGTATGTTAAATTAATTAACACCGATTTATTTTCATGTGTTAGATATTGTAAATCTATGGAACTACAGTGTCAGATAACTGATCTATTAGCTCCACCAGGACGTTTACCTCTGAGGGGCTTATTGACACATGCATACTGCTTGTGTCACCTCCTGCCTCTCATTCGTTTTGATGAAGGAGCTTAAGTCAGACTTCAGCACGGACCGCATCAGTGCGATCAATGAGCGAGGAGTGACTGACCTACTGGACACATTTATGGGTGTGGGAGGCTAATTAGGAACCACTTCCCAGGCCTGGAAAGACAAGCCCTCAGAACAGCTGCTGGTCAGCACTAGACTCCTATTCCTGGGTCAAATAGGTGGCAGCTCGTCACGGACAGTGACACAGCTATAGGTCTGGAGAGGCCAATTTACTTAATGGCTAGCCCTTGGGCTGGGGACTCCCAGTATTTCTTTACTTGGACACTTGTAGATGACAGTGCAAGAGCCAAAACGATCCACTTTATCACAGCCAGTCTCACAGGAGAGGCATGACTAGAGCCATTTTACGGGACAGCCTTTTGTCTTTAAAAGTGAATATAATGAAGTAGCTTAGTAAACGTTTCAGTAGCAGGTTATTTAAAAAAAAAAAAAAAAAATGTTTACATTGATTTAATGTTACATTAACCATTATAATGTGCAAATGCACTACAATAGTTCAACGGGACAGAATTTTTTTCTAATGTGGTGAGGATTGTATCTCGTCACTAGCAGCTCCAGTGGCTTTATGTCAAATGTGGTCATTGACATCTGCGAGCTCGACTGTTGGCTTAATTTATTTATTTTTTTCACAATTATGCCCCTGAGGGTCAGGACGTTTCGGTCCCCAACGTCTCTTAACACACAGATGTTACAGTAACACGGGCAGGAAATCATGGCCAAACATCACCTTTGACCCCACGTGTCAGCTGATCCACCATCAACTCTTTTCAAATAGACTCTCAACTTCTATAAATTACCAGATTTTCCCACCATGTCCCTCCATTCATTTCGTCTGGCTCCAGCCATTTTCCACTACAGACCCCGCGGTCAACTAATAGTGATTGCACAGTTGCTGAAAATCTGTCCCCTTGGGTTCACAGAGGTCAAAGGGCTCACACCGGGGTCAGAGCCTGTCTTTATGTCTCTTCCCACCAAAGGCTTTGTGATGAATAGAGCGCCCCAGGAAACAAAAGCTTTCAGCAAAGACAAGCAACTTTGCTCAATACATCAGCACCTCCACCCACTGCTGCCCTCTCTGGCAAAAGCACACTTTCTAACTGATATAATGCGAGATTGAGGGAGATCAAACTCCACAAAGACATTTAAAACAAGCAATTTATGGGGAATTGGAGTAATTGATCATTCGACATTCAGACCACATTGGAAAGAGAAATAGACAAAACAAGTTATGCGCTGGCTTTACTAAGCACCAAGAGACTGTTTGCTTTCACCACATAGAATGTGCAACTTTCACATAAAGGGAATTGATATTAAACAAACTGTCTATTTTACATTAACACAAGTTAATAAATGTTTTATTCTTCAGTAAAAAGAGAAATTGCATCACCATGATAAATTTGTCTTCGGCTCGGGGCCACTACTTTGCGCTTCTTGAACACTTTTTCTTCCTCAACTTGTTTTCCCTATCATCGCATTTGACCCTTGTAAAACTGTATCAGCAAACTAATAACGGGGCCGGCCTCTAATCTACTGCCTTTGTTCCCTTCTACTCTCGTAATGTGTTGCAGATTCCAGAGGTTGAAACTGGCAGGGAGATTTTAAGCAAATGGCATCTGGTTAAAGGTCATATTCGGAGGGGCCCAGTGGGTGAAAGGTTGAATAACTCCAAGGAAGGTAGTGACCAAGTCTTGGAGAGATGTTTTAGATCCAGTGTCAGGTAACTGCAAATCCTTCAGAATATTAAGTAAAAGACTTTATACCATTCATCTTTTATGTCCAGAGAAATGTCTTAAAGTTTTAAGTTGTAAAAAGAAAACAAAAAAACCTATCAAAGAAATTAGTAAAAGTAGCTGCAAATGTGAGACGTTTTAGTTTTTAATGAGTTATTTGCAACGTCATTATCAGTTCTGATGTTTTTCTATTTTGTGCTTTGTTTATTTGTATTTATTTTTGTTATTTTCATATTGGTTTATTGTTCTCCCGGCCTACAAAAAGTAAAGACAATGGATCACAGTCTTGAGTTGAAACTGCAGGTGTGTAAAAGGGAACATGCACTTTTCTTCTAAATTAGGCATTGAGGGCTTGGAGAGAGCAGTGGGGAAATTAGTGGAATAACTGGTTGATTCTAACCAGATGATTGCCTCAGTTGGACACCAGAGAGTTTTCATTAGGTCTCTAATTTACAAGCCTCCCTCTGCATTCCAGCTCATGGGCCAACTGCCCCAGGTCTTAAAGACCACCTTTAGCCTTTGCCCCTTACAAAAGTTGTTGCCAAAGCCATGCTCTTTGAATTTTGCAAAATTAGTTCTACGTTATGGTAGAGTTAAAGTGTTGCAAGAAATCGATTCTAAAACATTGTCTTTATGCAACTCTACTGTTAATCATAATTTGTTGTACTATACTAATGTATGCTAATATCAGTGAGAAACCAGCTGCTACACATCGTTGCGAGTCAGCAGTGTATTTGACCATTCTATTGTAAGTTTAAGGTTTTAAACCAACAGCGTAGTTGCCCTAAAATCCTTTTAAAGCATTTACACCTTTGATCCACTGTTCAACAGAAGTATAAATAGTTACACTGGGACAGAAATGTGCTTTTGTTAGTCTTGTAGGGATAGTGCACATTCATCAACATAAAAATATCAATTTTTACAAGTAAGCCTAGCCAAGAGCAACACAAGCAGGAGACTAACAATGTGTCAAAACATGCTTAAGATGGATGTGCGAGTGGATTGCTGAAATAAGGGAGTGTTGTTAAAGAGCTGTAAAGAATAAACAGAGGTTATAGGAAACACATTCACATTAGTAGAAAAAAAGAACTTCTATCTGATTCCATTTCTTCATTTGGGCTGATCCACCACAATCCATCCCTGCCATGATGACTCACATACTGCATCTGTAATTACGCTGACCGACCTAATGCACTGAGCCCCATTGAGGAAGCATTATCTAGTTACCTGTATGTAAATAAACTGAAAACAAAAACTCAACATCTATGCAGTAAACATTTGAATAATTACAATTAATTGACTTCACTCACTGAATGAAGGGCAAAAAACAAAGACACGTCTGGGTGAGGTCCATAAACTAACACACAATTCAGAAAACACATTCTGACCTTCCCACAAAACTATCAAACTCAGTTTTGACCATTTATTGGTCTTTAGACTGTCTTGATGGTTCCAAGCTGGATTTTCTCTTTTTATATGACTCGACTTTATTCTTGTAATTTTTATTATTATTATTACAGGTTTTTCCACATTTGCTTATCTGTTGATCACCAATCAAAGACATTATTTAAACTTTCAATTCTTGATTTAACTTTTGATCAAGAGAAAGCAGACTAAAATAAGCAATTTTCCAGTGCTTAAAGTATAAAAATATAAGCCGTGTCCCTGCCACAGATGTACAATACATATGAAGTTATATTTATAGACTCTGCAAACGTTGTAGGCTTCGCTGTCAGCTTTTTCCAAGGACACAGACTTTTCCTCTAACTTGAGCACCACCCTGGGTCGCTCTAATGGCTGATGACATATAAACCTTCAACTACTCTTCAGGATGTGTTTCCCCTTAAAAGTTCACTTTGATAAATGAACTTGTGTCTGCACTGCACTAAAACGTTGAAGGAAAGATCTTTGCAATGCAATCCTGTAAAAACACATACACACAAAAAAAAAAGTCCTTTTTTCAGCTCATTAAAAATGATGTGCATGTAATAATTTTTTATTTGCTGCTGAAAAACAATAACAGCACTTTGTCAAAACTGACTGTTACTGGCATGGTACCGTGGCAGTCACATTTGGCACAGCAGATTACAAATGTTTACACAAAAAGCCCTTGGCTAGTGAAATTAGATTTATTTGATTCAGATAGTTTAGCATACACTGTAATATACGGCCCTCGAATTCGTCATAAGCATATTTCGAAATGCGGTTTTTCCGGCATGATGCTTGTTTGTAAACATTGGGCTGGATGCAGACAGGCCATGAGCCCCCTGTTAATGATGTTGTAGGAAGGGAGAGAACACTGGGAGGCCCCACGCTGCTGCTTAACTCCCTCTTAGCTGCCAGGTCATGTGTGATTAAGAGGTTTGTGTTACCTGGAGCCCTGCTGAGGAACTTTCCCCTGGAGGGGAGTTTGTCCCATCCACCTAATCTGAAGAGCGTGTGAATGGATACGGCACCATTTACCTGTAGTTTTTTTATCACATTTTTCCCGAGGGAGCTCTCTTGGGCTTCATATTCAATTTAGTAACCAGACAGGAACGTTCCTCACAGCTGTAGATTACACACTGGTTCTGTGACTGGATTTTTATTTATTTATTTATTTATTTTTATTTCATGACATAGAAATTATCTTGTGTGAGGTAAATTTCTGTAGGATACATTTAAAAGAAAGCAAGCATATCCTTTGCTGCCTGATATAAAACAGCCTGTGCGAACAGTGAAATAAAAATTCAAAGAACTTTAAATGCGCTCTTTTAAAATCATTCATATAAAGGAAAACAGAAAAATAAACAAAGACTGTACAGTATTTGCTATCTCAGTGATCCATTTATAAATCTGTCAATAGGTTGGAAATGAATATCCGCAAAATGCTTGTCCTCCTTTTTTTTTATTGACCAAGGATAATAAATTGTCTTCAAATTGTCCCTGAAATTGTGTCCAACGGTGATTACAACTGGCATCCCACTGTGTTTGTGTGCGGTTTAGCAGGAGTGGGGATGAGTGGGGGGGTGGGGGTGGGGGGTTCGCGAAGCAGGATAGAGACAAGACAGTTGTGGGTTAGGAGGTGGCATGTAGGACAAAGAAAAAGCATCACAAAGAGAGAAGTATAAGCATGACCATGCTCCTGTCCTTGTTGGCAAAGTGATGAATGAGAGGACGGTGCAGTGCTGCAGGCGCTCTGGTATTTCAGTGTTGTCTTCAAAGGAACAAGCCGGGATCCAAGTTCAGAGCGCTTTTACTCCCATCACAAATATCCTCAACAGGAGAACTACAGCCTGTTGTCACTGTGCTGAATAATTGCCATCAATGTTTTCTGATTTTGTAAGAGACTATTTGAGTCGGTACATTTTTTATTATCATTATTTTTTTTTTTTTATGCAGCCGAAAATGCAACAGACATATGCTCTCTTTAAAGAACACAAAAAAGTACTTCCTATCAAAGGTCTTCAATAATGTTTGGACATGTAACTGTATTTAAATGGTCAAAAAAATACAAAAATACAATTTAAGATCTTATCCTCACTTTATCAAACAAATGACATGTCTCAAATCCCAAGCAGACTCCAATGGGAATGTTTATTTACATTAGCAACAGTAAAATAAGAATGTGTTTCCAATTACAATCATTTCAGAAATGCAAAATAATAATATCCTATCAAAAATGCAATCTGTTTTACAAGGTATGAAAATAAAATGCCACATTCCTATAGTCAAATAAAACAAGCAAATTATAGCAAATGCCTCTAAATTACGTTACAATTTAGTGGCATTTCATCCTTGGCTTCCTTTTATCAAATACAAATGAATCAAAATATCTAAATGTATTTAGAATTTCAGAAGATGCCACGAAAAATGTTTTATAGCAACTGTCAGCACTCATTTTTGTTCCCAATCTCTAAAGGCTTCTTTGCTTGTTTCTTCTTGTTTTGTTATGGTCTTGAACAATGAACGGTTTCAGCGTAATAATGTCAACAGAGTAAAATGTAATGATTATTATGAGCCTTCAGCCAGACCACCTTCGCTGGTGCCGGAGCTGTTGTGGTTCAAGCAGAGAGCACGGAGGAAACATCTGATACTGTCAGCATGTTGAGTTGTTGCAGTGTTGTGAGTGGGAGAGGCAAAACCAGGGGAGCCCCAAACAGGACAGGGCCGTGAGTTCGGCCAGCTGCACCCTGTCTTTGAGGAGGGGATGGAGAGCTTCTCGTTGAGGTTGGCAAACGCTGGCTCATAAACTTTCCCCTGTCTCTCCCTTTGATTTTCCTTGGACATCTGCCTGGCCCTCCCATCAGGAATTTGCAGCAGCTGTTTGCTGCAAGTGTCTTCGCCGTGTGAACTCGGGCTTGTGCACGGGTCCTGGCTTAATGAATTGAGCCAATTCAAACTGAGTCGCCTGGGACACTGGGCCCTAGTGCATAACTCTGCTCTGGGGATGACAAGCGAGCTCAAAGAAGGAGGCTGGGAAATGTATATTATAGAGGTTAACCATTTGCCCCGTACTGTAATTGGCTTAGATTGTCTAGCAACCAGATTTGCAGGGGCAAAACCTGCCTCTTGCTACGGTGCAAAAGTTCAGCTGCAGCAGACACGACTGTGTGATCTTGTGTGTGCCTGAAAGAGAAGCGAGAAGCGATGTGTAAACTTATCTCCAATTTATGTGCAGACTGCAGATATCCAGGGAAAATACAACAAGGTGTGAGAAGCAGATTTAGTTTGATACATCTAATGCAGAGTGATAAAGTTTATGCAGGGAATGGAAGCCATTCGTCCTGCAAACAGGAATTCTTTTATTTTTCCTAAGCCAATGAAAGGTCCAGACTTCACTCACAGCACTCATCCAGAGTTTAGACTGAGATAGACAAAAGGATTACTGATAATGTGACCGGTCTTCATTCAAGAAGAGCTGGCAAACATGACTGAGCTGAGTGACTGGGAGAAGAATCTGATGCTGCTTGTTTTGTTTGAACGAGGAGATTAAGGAGAGTAAGAACATAGAATTCGGGAAAGTAAATACCACAGAGAGATTGCTGTCTTTGTCAAGCCAGTGAGGCCCCATCCTTAAAGCGGTTGGTTTGTTGTAACTCGAAAAGACTCTTTGCAACTAGTAGACAACCATTTCTAGCCCTACAAACCATATAAGCTTGCTGTTTATGATATTTCCTGCAAGCACATATCTGATACAGATGAACCTTTTCATTAGTTTTAAGTTTCCAGGGTTGTTGTGGTTTTGTTTTTTTGTTTTTTTGGTATTCCTGTATGACTGGCCACGCAGCGCAGTCAGGGGAACTCTATGAGTCATGATGAGTTGTTTAAAATCTAATCAGAAACTAACAAGTCCCTGGTTATTTGTTTCTGCCTCAATACTTGAGAGTTCCCAGATGTTGTGGAAGGTAGGGAGTCGATTGTTTATACAGTGGCAAATCTCTCCCAAACACACACATTCTATCAGCCTTCATGGCTATCTATCAAGGGAGGCACAAGTTACAGTTTTTCTGAAGTCAGGCAGGCACAAAAGCCCTTCGGCAGCAAATTACAGCTCCCACCCCACCTGCTGAAGCCAGCGTGCTGGCGGCGCAGTGTTCAGACGGTAACCTGCCTCCGATCGATCGGTTGTTGTTGCAGCTGTGCTCTGGTTGATGGTTTATTTAAGCGGCTCCACATGCTTGTTGAGGGGAAGGCAGCTGAATACATAAAACAGGCTCTCAGAACCACTTTGTGGTCCGGCTAAGAGTAAATGGAATAATAAAAGCCAAATGGTTTTATTCCATGTTGAAGGCTTGTAAATCCGGGAAGCTGCTTCTTACCTTTATGAACTGACACATGTAGCATGTTAGGCTTTGTGGGATGCGTAGAGGGGTGGCTCAAAGGAAAGCTGTCTTTTGAACTAGGTGAGCACCTAAAGTAGATTTAGTCAGTTGTGACCAACCAAGTTCTGATGTACATTATTGACACTTGATTAGAAAACTTGTGCAAACTGTCACATTCCACATTTCAGCAACAGGCTGTGTTTTTATTTCTTTGCATAGGTCTACACAAGTGAAGACACAGAATAGTACAATTGCGGTATCAGATATAGCTGTGGTGGCGATACCCGTGTTCTGCCCTGAGTGATTTAAGCCCTGTGTTTAGTCAGCTAGACGTCAAGGTCAAACCTTGACTCTCTTCAGAGAGGTCAGTGACATCCTCTCTGCATTCACACTGTTTCCTTCCCTTCAGCCAGAGGGGAGGATGTATCTCTAACTTCCTGCTGCCATACACACAGACAGGATATTACTAATTTGCTGTGCTATGCCTGACATTTCAAATGTTCAAAGCTGCATGCTGCAATACTGTAAGTGTTTCTCTGCTTCAGTTCAAACTGTCATTTTTATGACCTATCGCACGTCGTCTGTCTCTTTGAAAGAAGTTTGAGGAAAATGAAACGATTTCAATCACTTCTGATCATTAGAAGTCCGTTTATTCTCTCAGAATAGGCAGGGTGTTTTCTTTTTAGGCTGTTGCGAGTATTACAGCTACATACCTGGTAATAACTGAGAGGAAGCATTACCACTGCCCTGCTTATCAACCTGTCAAAGGCTTTGCAAACAACTGATGGCATCCTGTTCCTTCAGAGATTTAAAGACACAGCTTGCTGTCTCATTATTGTTGGCTGAGTCTGACAGTCTAAGCAGAGATTAACTTGTGCACTGAGCAGATAGCGTTGAGTGCAGCAGCAGAGCAGAGTGTTTGTTGTTTTTTTTTTATTATTATTAATTTTGAAGACCAACCATTTATGTCAACTTTTAAAGTATCAGTTTGCCCCAAAAAAGTTTTACATGCAGCAACAAGACAGTGAAGTAGCGAACAGAATGCAGTTCTACATATTCAGATTTATTTTATTTTATTTTATTTTATTTATTTATTTATTTTTTGACAATGTCATGTGACTGACTGCTTTTGGCTGAACCATCAGTTTATCTGGGAACAAAACTGCACTGATGAAATTAAATATGAAACTCTGGCAACATTTTAGTCTGCAGTCTGGAGATAGCCCCAGACACAGGGAATTAGCTCCAAGCTCCAAGAAGCTTTAATGCTTAAACTGTGCCTGTGGTCTCTGTGGCAGTGGCTCATAAGGATCATGAGTACTCGAGTATTTATTACCACTGAACTTATCAAACTGACGGAGCATTATAATTCAGTTGAAACATGTTTTACTGATGGTCATACATCAGTCCCATAGCATTTATCTCAATTGTTCAGATGTGTTATGATAATAATAGTAATATGGACCCTGAAATGGAAACGATCCAAATGAACCTCGGTGTGCATTTATTCAGCTCCTTTTAAAAGTTACCATCCATAATTTTGGCAAAGCAGTTAAGTGTTCGGAACCAGATTATGTATCAAAGCTCATGGAAAAATCACCCCAGCTTTCATGTCGGATTATACTAATGATCCTGTGTGAATGTGGAAATTGATTTTGAGTTGGATTCAGACTTGGTCTTGGATATTTTTGAGCGTCATTGGCTCTCTTTACTGTAATTGGATCACTTAGGTTTAGTGTGGTCGATATGATGTACGATATGATGATGATGCTAAGACACTAATTAAAAAAAAAAAAAGAAAAAGGCACACAGTGCTCCCAATTCCAAAAATCTGGTTGGGTGACCTTTTGTTGTCAGACGTCAAGTAACTCCAGTTGACTTTAGTGACACCCAGAAACAACAAAGGTGAGCTTCAGAGAAAGCCAGCCACTCTGATATTGTGGTTATTTCTGTAAACTCCCAGGGGTCCAAGATTGACCTAGAAATGGCTGAGGGCTGAAAAATGTTGTTGGAGGAATACTTTTTATGCAGAGCACATGCTCATTGTTAAGGGACACGGTAGATTCAGAAAACAGTTTGTTCCTCTTTTAGTCCAAGATGTTTTGATCCACGTCTCCCTGAGAATGACCTAAAAACAACAACCTAGATTCAAAGGTCCAATAAGAAATGATTCAACCAAATCAAGCCCTGAAATTTATTTACTTTTAATGGCCCTTTCTTCTATTAATGCATGTTTGTTGAGTTTTAAAGTGCATTAGTGTGAGATAAATCACAGACTTGAGCTATTAGCTCTAACACACCATATGGAATCTACCGCAGCAAAACTTCCAAACCATGTCACTGTCTATTCAGATTCACAGCGGAAGTGCTCCACACACACTCACATGTATAAACAAAGCACGGTTTCCTCATGCTATTTCAAGGGATTAGAAAGCCTTATTATCATGTCCTTATGCTGTTTGCTTTAAATGTCATTTCCCTGCTCACTTATGAACCAAATGTCATTCATTCACAGCGCCTAACCCAATATTTGTCACTCTAAAGTACAAAAACAAAGTACACTTTGTCCTCAATAAATCATGAGGCTAATTTTATGCATTTAACTTTCACTTTAAATTTTCTAGCTGTTAAACTGCACAATAACACGTGCACATCTGGCATCGGCTCCAATAACACATCTGGCATGGGGAAACATTCTTAAAACAGTAACCAACCAGTAATTACACTCCTAAAGACGATCTAATCATCTGCTCGGCTTTTTGAGGGATTCTGCGTAACACCCGTGAGAAAACTTGGGCCATCAGTTTTCAAATTTGTTGTTGTTTTTTTTTTCCTGTACCTGAACCAATGGCACTTTTCTATTTTGACAGGCTCTCTAATTACCTTTGTTATTTATGGTGCGCCAACCATCTGCTACTGATTCCTTCATTATCTTGAACATGACAAAATGATTAGGGTGTCGTTGGAAAGACTCATACCTTTGCCAACATTGGGCACTTGTCATCACAAATTGTATATCAAAAGTCATCACGCACTCTTAAAATAATTAAAATCACTAATCATTTTGTTCACGAACTTGAGCTCTGTTTTTACTTACTGACTGACCCAGACGCTATGAAATTTATAGGTTTGGGGCCCTAAATGAGGCTCTTTTGGGTTCTCACCTAGCTTTGCTCAACAGCATTAAAAATAGCTCATACTGTACTATATTATATAATATACATACATTCATTCTGTGAAACACTATTAAAATAAGTGTACACTATTTTGGCAATCAGTCAAATCAGACTAAATGTCTTTCAGCACTACTTAATTGGAAAGAGCTTGATTTACCATCATGTCGGCAAATACCCAAACCCAAAAACTGAACTCGGGATGTGCTCATTTTCCAAAAGTTAGACATGGAAAAAAGTGAAAACCTTCTGGCTTCTTTTGCTTTTTTTTTTTTTTTTACCCATTCCTGACCAAATCAAATTTGGCACCTTCACTTGAATTCAAGGATTAACTGATTTTGATGGTCGAAAGGTCACAATGACCTCTAATAACATGCACTGCGGTATAACACCCGTACGCAGATTGATAATGACACAATTTAAAGATATATTAAAATAATGTAATTTTAGATCAAAACAGTCAAAGGTGAACCCTATTGTGGCTTTAAAATGTTCTGGAAATTGCTATGTCCTATGAAATATGGTTAGTGCTGTGAGCGTACTTCTGCAAGGTGGTAATTCTATTTTATCTATCCATTCATTTATTTTTGAGTCTCCGGATAGCTGGCAGGACGAGAGCGAAACACATCTTTAAACTCTCCTGTTTAAACACGACGCTTCAGGAAAACAGCATTTATTGCTTGTTAAATAACTTCATAGTACTTACATTTACATTTTCCTAATAAGCAGCTTCTCCTGGGAACATTAAGTGAATGTGAGAGACGGTTGCAAAAGCAGAAGTTGCAAGATGTTGGTGTACTCTCACAAGAACTCTTTGGGATTAGGTTGGAGTGGATGATTGCTAGTTCGAAGCATGTAATTTCAACACTCGAGACCACAGTTTGCTTCTGTAGCCCTTCGAGAGTCAACATTGGTTTGCCTTAAACCATGACTGTAAGCTTTCCCTTTCATCACCAACCGTAACTGCTGTATCATGTTTGCCGCAAGGATGATTAGTTGTCCTCAGGGTGGCAGACTTTCCTTTTGACCTTGATCGATCAGTGGCATGTAGGTGTTGTTTTAAGGCTTCATTGGTATTACATGTGTGCAAATTTGTCACATTAGATTTATTTTTTGCTTTGTCTACTGGTAATACATTTCCATTTTCATCACTGTCTAATTTAGTTGTTTTGTCAGAAGACAATATACGGAGCAGTAGCAACAGATTTTGCCTGTGCTACCAGTAATTTGTTTGCTTGTCATACTGGGAAACAAATAACACAGCCCTCTGACGACATCTAAATATAATCCACTCAATTATCTTGACATGTTTAAGACCTAATGTTAACAGGCTGCAAATATCAGAAGAGGTCACACTGACACTGCAGTAAGCACGTTATTACTCATGTGGAAATTCAAAAGGACGCTCATGAAAACACTGGAAAACATCACCAGCCGTCAAACTGATAAGAATTTTCCTCCGACTCTCAATAATGTTTAAGTGTTGTATGCTTTTCAAAAGCACTTCAGAATTAATCATTTATTTACAATTACAAATAGGCAACAGCTGTTTTTAACTCTTACTGGACATAAACAGCATGTTTGGTCTTTTTCCCAGTGAGGCTATTAGCTATAATTTCACTGTCCTCTCTGATTAAATCCCTGTGGTATAAGTGACCAGTGGCATTGATTTGCTATCCTCCTTGTTGCATTGACTCACCAAGCCACAAGAGACTTTTTGAAGGCTGTTGATCCCCAATATATTTGTAACACATTTGTTTTAATTAAGTGTTCACACAGCATGAAAATTGGATACTTGACCAAATGACTGGAACCAACAGTAATACGACTAATTGCGGTTACTGTTCCAGCCATTGTGGCTGACAGATCAATATTTAGAGTAGCTGGGTAGAGATTTCTAAAAAGTAAAAGGAGCGATCAAATAACTTGGTGGTATTTGATGGCAGTACAGCAATCTGTACGAACTTTTGGCCATTCTCTTTACTGCGGGAAATTTTGGAAAACTTTAAAAGATAGAGTTTTTCAAATTAAATACACTACCTTTGAAAGAAAAAATAATTATCCCTTTTTATCTTATAAAAAAAAAATGTATAGTTTGTCCGGCAAACCCGACCCTTTAAGATGTCTTTTAGTTGAACCAAAGCACACGCACAGTGCAAGGCAGGATTTTTAAACTACAAAACCAAATGAAATAAAACACTCAAAGGATTAGAACAATTTAGAAAGCAGACCCCCTTCGTTTCCATTGTGCTTCTACCATGCTGTGGCTATTTCTCTATGCCCAGCATGGGCTCCACTTTGTGGCTTTTAATAACCTACCCCTTCAAGCTTCTACCCCCTGAGACACATTTTTCCCTACTTTATTTGTGCCGCTCTGTTTCTACCTACCAGCAGCTGCAACAAGCAGCAAGCAGTGCAAGCAGCAGCAGCAAATTTCTTCCAGTTGCTCAACATGCTAATACTCCCCCTTTTCTTTGCAGCTCAAGCATTATATTGCAGTTTCATTGACTGGGAGGTGTTGTGTTGCAGTGGAATCAATAGCTGAGGGGATCCCAGCCCAACGATTAGCTTGTCAGTCAGGCCTCTGTGGTTGAAAGGAGGGGAGGCAGCGTAAATCCCAGAATACCAGGGGCCACCAGCATGGAAAAGCTGGAATGCTGGGAGCCGCCGATCGTGCTGCACCACCTGTTGTAAGAGGCAACATGTGCTGAGTGTATTAAACTTTCTGCTACTGTGGTTTAACTGCCGACTGCTACCATGGGTCTCTGTCAGCAATACAAAATGTTTTTATCAGACCAATGAGATATATTCCTGCTGCTTTTTTAGTGGAGGGAAAATGAAATTAAATGGAATCTCTCCATTTACTTATACACTGACATTGCACTGGAAACTTGTTACTGACGAGTTTGCGTCTGGATCTTTTGATTTTAAATAATCCGCAGAGTGTGTTGGGTGTAACTCACTAGAAAATTAGATGTAACGTAAGGCATCTCTTTTAGGCAATAATTCAGTAATACAATTGCTTACCCACTGATATTATTACAGTTGCTGGGCCTGGTCACGTGTTTTAATCCGAAATAGGTAAAATTTTTTCAAGTGACTTTCGCTCAGGCGAAGCCACCTCAGTCACAACAGCTGTAAAAAGAGGAGAAGAAGAAAGTTTGTCAATGGAGGTGGCGAGATGGCAGCGTTTTCTAAGTGGCCTATTTTGAATCTCACAGTAAGGTGCACTTTATGTCTACCCTAGAGGTAACTGTCTACGTCAGGAAACACCTGAAGAGAGCGCACGGCGACATTGGGCTAGCAGCTTAGCCACCTCTGCTTAGCAAACGTTACATTTTTGTGACAGTAACTAAAAAGTAATCAGTAACATATTGCTCTACTCAAAAAGTAAAATTGTAAAGAAGCGCATTGCTTTCAAATGCAAGTAACCAGCAATATGCAGTATTTATATATTTGAAGAAACTCGTCCAACACTGTCCGCAGATCTATCTCAGTTGCTTGTCTGCAGATACAACAGAGAGGTCAAAATTTGAGATTTCCATAATATGTCAAATCACTGTGCTAGAAAGCACACTTATAATGATTAAAAAAAAAAGAAGAATACAGCTGATGTAAAAGTACTTTCCTTTCCCCTGTTGACATCTTGGAGCATCAGGGAGGCCCCGCAACCCACTTTGAACATCGCTGTCATAATGAATGTGGTATCCGGTGAGTTAAACCCAGGGTAAACATGCGTCTAAATGATGCAACACCAATGCAATGCCACTACAAATGGCCACTTTTTTAAATGTCATTTCTTTTATCCCAGCCTTTTAGCTTTAAATTAATTTCAACATTTTTTTTTTCTGTGGCTCTGGAGCAGCTCCCCAGGGTAACCTTCCCCTGACAGTAGGTGACGTTTCATTTCCTAAAGCACTGAGACACAGTAATTGTAAATCATTCGTACATGAGGCGCATTTAGAGAAAATTTAGACAAAGTAAATCTTTGACCTTTTTA
This sequence comes from Echeneis naucrates, assembly GCF_900963305.1. NCBI lineage: Eukaryota > Metazoa > Chordata > Actinopteri > Carangiformes > Echeneidae > Echeneis > Echeneis naucrates. The sequence continues at coordinate 12,294,995 of NC_042526.1, read as the reverse complement.
GAAATATTTGGCTCTCACGCAGTTCACTATCGATGGGAATCTATGTGATAGTAACAGAAGGCAACAAGCCGCTTTGTGATGCTCCTCCGGCCGTTATTCCCCATATGTTTCCTTGTGACCTTTTCCTGCAGCTCACTTAGACGATGCATATTATCATCGCGTTAATCATTATTTCATCCGAAACACAACCATGGTGATGAGCTCAGCTGTATTTCTTGCTGTATTAAAGCTGTGTTAGCGACAAGATAACGCAGTATATGGGAACCTGCAACCAAATGTTGCCCATAAATATTGGTACTGAATTCTACTACCGTTTTTATTTAGACTGTTATTATTTTGATCATTGCTTGCATAACCAAAAGGACAGGAAATATTGCTGTTGGTGTGCTATCACAGATGCAGACATCCCTCTATGTGAGGAAAAACAGCACATTTGATTGATGTCTTGTCCTAACATCAGTGCGCAACAGCAGAGAGATGGTTCCTTAATGGTATTAACTTTTCCATCTGTACCAAAGGTTTATGGATGATTACATGTTGCTGTCAATGAGCTTTCACCAACGAAGGAAATCCCATCTCTTTAGCTGCCTGTCCTTGCTTGATTTAAACATTGTGTAGAGAAGCCTTTGGAGAAAATACACTCAGCTCATGTTTTTTGATAGAGGCTCGACTGTAAACAGGTCGCTGTAAACAGGAATATTCTGTGTAAAAGCTGTTTCCATATGAAAATTGCATCTGCGCAAACAAGACTTCAGCTGGTATGAGGGACTGTAAATCTGAGAGGCCATAGCTTAGAGTTCGAACTGATGTTGCACCATTGAAAGTGTCATCTTTCAGCTGCGTGCTCCACAGTCCGTCACACTCTGAGTGCAGATTCAAGACCGCAGAAACAGAAGGACATTTCTTCCTGTAGGCAATGGAGGATCACTAACAAGCCTCCCGCTGGGGGGCGTGCTCTCATACCGAGATCGGTGATCACTCGATGCCCCTGTCGTCAAGCCAGGCTTAGCAAAAGGCAGCTTAAGTTCGGCTCTCGGAGAGAACTGTCAACCAAGGGTCACACTAAGAGAGGGCCAGGGCATCGTGCTGCAGCACCAGAGGAGGAGTCAAGGGCAGTCATGGGCTGTTTGTCTTGAAAGAGGATGGGAGAGGGTAAGGGTCACTGCAGAAGGATTGAAACCCCATTAGCAATGTTACACTTACTTCCACTAGCTTAGCTTCTGACTTAAAGAGCAATTTTCTGGTTGGAAATCTGACTGATTGGTCTCTTTAGAGGAAACTAAAACAAAAAAAAAAAAAGAAAAGAAAATACATGTGTTCTGTGTTTAGATTGAATGGTAGTTACAAGGTGAAGAAATGGAGAAAGTATAGGCCCTTAGGGCCACACCTCCGGCAGGCTACTGTAATGGCCCCGCTGTTGAGGTAATACAACAGGAGTTTTTTTCCACTTTCAGTTTAAGTACAGTTGTTACATATCACAGTGAATTCTTGTCTTTTTACAGACAGTATCATAATCATTGATAAGTATGTTTTCCAGGATATTGAGTGTACACTCACCAACAATAAAGGGAAAGATGTTAAAGCCACCATTCTTGGATTTGTATGTTGATGAAAGGAAAATTTACTGCCTTGTAATGGATGAAAATCGCTGATATGCAGCCTTTGTTTCCAGAATCACAATTTTTTTCCTGATTGGTATAATTAGAGACAAACATATTTGGTGGGAACGAGACACTGAGGAAGTATGTTTGTGGTTTATTTATTTATTTATTTATTTTAATCAAACATGATTGCAACCAGTTAAATAGTTCACAAAAGCAAATCATTCAAATCATTCTAATTTTAAAGATTTCAAATGCACAGTATACATCAAACTGGATTAGTTTATCAGGTGTTTGTGTTTGTTTTGAAAGGTGTATGCTTGAAATGATGAAATCATAGACGGGCATTTTTAGAAAACTGGCAGGATATGATCCTCTCGCCAGCAGACAACATTGGCTCTAAGGGCCCTAAATAAAATAATTTCAATCACTCTCTAAGCTCTATGAAGGTAAGGTCAGGTTACAGCAGCTTTGCCATGATCATCTGTTCCAACAAAGCCAAAAAAGTTTTGGGGTTTTTTTTTTTTTTTTGTCCATCAAAATATTGGTCATTGAGTCTTTTCATAAAAACCAAGGCCCATTGGACCAAAAGTGGCAACTACTCCAAAATGTTTTGTCTGGCAATAAAAACACATTTAAAGCGTAGAAACTAATGCACTCCAGCCTGATTTTATTTAGTTCATAATTCTCTGTTGTGTGTTGAGCGTGTGTGTGTGTGTGTGTGTGTGTGTGTGTGTGTGTGTTGAGTGTGTGTTCATGTGTCTGTGAGAGAGTGAGAAGGAGGCAGATAAAGAGAGGGAAAGTCTTTGTAAAGAATTTGGCAAGCTCAACAAAGTCCCTCAAGAGTCCTTACCAAAGGATCTGGGAGAATGTTCTAGGTTCCAGGGAGAAAGACCCCTCAAGAATGAAAACACACTAGCGTTAAGTTATTAGCTCCACTTTGAGCTGTGTATGTGAAACAAGCTCTCACAAGAGCTGGTGAGAATCCCTTAACTCACATTACTCCACCCACTGGCTTTGTCTCTTTTTCAGAATCAGACTAGGAGGGTTATTCTCCCCATGTGGATAGGTCCTCGGGCCCAATTATCTGGCAACAATGCTCAATTAGCCATAATCCCTCTATTGAGGTGATAATAAAAGGGTTTTAAGTTTTTACTTGTCGAATAAGAACTGCCTTAAATGAGATGAAATAAGAAATACATAATTCTTATATATTTAGGGAGGGAGAGGATGTGTCATTCCTTTAGGAAGGGAGAAGCTAGCTTGTGTATAAATGACAAAAATAAATGAATGAATAAAAGAGAAATGTGTGTTTAAGACTTAAATTGTTGCTTGGACATGAATGTGTTCAGGTCTATTAAGTGGCATTCACTTAGGTCCTTCACAAAGCAGTGAATTTAGCAGCATCGCTAACTGAAGGGATGAAATAGAAGCTTCAGATACTTGAAATACATGCAATGTTTGATTTTTCTTCAAAATATTGAGTGAGCGAAAATGTGACCTGTGGTTGGAGTTGTTCAGGTAAGTATCACCACGAACAAGGTCATACTCTGTCGCCAGGTGCTCAATTAATAGGAGCATTAACCTTGTTTACAAAATACAAGAGCAATACGGAGGTGGACAGTAAATTTATTGTCATTAAACGGTAGGAGACCGCTTTGTCTTGGCTGCTTGCCTACTAGCCACATGAGCTGGTTAGTGCGTGTGCGTGCGCACACACACGGCATTTAAGCCAGCACAAGGGCTACATCTGGGGCACCCCTCTGCCACAGCCAGCTAATGACAAATGTTTTTGCTTTACTTTGGCTCGCATCTTAACAAACGAGTTCAAGCATTCTTGAAAAGTCGATTTAAGAGCAGGAGGTGCCAGGAGCAGGGGAAAATGTCTGCCTCGGCTTTATGATGTGGTAAGCTGAATAAGGTGACTGGCAAGTAAGCCTTGACATAAAAAAGTGAAACTCTGGCACCCAAAATGTCATTGTGCTGCTTCTTACGAGGCTACCATTCACTCCCACCCTGTTTATTTACGTGCCAAAAAGTACACATGATAAAACCTCCTTGCTAGGTGAAATTAAACAGTCGTCGCTCTTTATTTTTACGGGTCGCTTTAGTAGGCACTTGGCAGGCGCTGTAACCTGTGTTCCAAAACGTGGAATTTGGAAATAGACCAGACTATCAGCAAGTTTAGGTGGTGATCCAAAGACCCCTAAACCTCCCATTTCCAGACCAAAAAATAAAACATTTCTCACCGTATGCCATTTAAGTATGCAGTCTGACTGATGTGGAAGAGCTGATGGCTGGGAGGAATTTGGGGGAAGTCTAAACTGCAGTAATATTCGGAGTGTCTAAGCCCTGGAGTGTTCCTCGTTTGCTTTGAGTAACAAAACCTGATTCCAAATCAAACTTGATACCAAATGTTTCCACAGAGCCATGTCACAGGTTTCTGCCAGTCTAGGTATTACAACAGTATATGTTGTTCTTAGAGGAGTGGCTCTCAGTTAACCTCAAATCAAGGCCTGTAATTTGTGGTTGATGGCACACTTTGAGATCTGTCTGATCTCTGTGCCTCGGGCGTCGAGGCACGGGACTTGATTAGAGACAGTTACATGTGGGAACTACTGCGCTAACCACAACTCGGCGCGATGTCAGCCGAATGTGTGTCATGTGTCTTTTGCTGAGATATATTGGGATAAGAGCTGCAGTAGGACCTTGATTATCTTTGTACTTTTCACTACAAAGGTAAGAGGTGTTGTGTCTTCACAGGGTGATTATGGGGTGTTTTCAGTTTCTCTTTTAAAGTTTTAGTTTTGATGATATATTTTCTGATACAAAGGGTTCGGCACAAAGGAGAGATTCTTTGCCTAGAAAGGCACCCCATCCTTTAGTATTTATACATCATCCAGTCCTTTGTAAACGAAGAACGTTCATAAATTAAAGACCATCAAAGTGTATCTTTTTAAATACATGTTGGGTCACTGTGAGTTCAGTTTTAAAAAGTGCTGCTCACATGGCTGTTTTTGTAATTCAATAAGAGAGTTACTCGGTATAAAACTTCACTTAATCACATTATATTATAATTTTAAGTTCCAATGAAAGAAAAACTAAATCAAAATTAAAGTATAACTTTAGTAGCGTAAGCGTAAAATTACATTAGTTGTGATTAAACAGACAAACGTTACAGGTCAACCAAATTCCCACATAACTGAATCGGCACAAATATTGTTCATTGATAACATTTTGTCTCGCGTCTATCTCACACAAAGCACAGATCTGGACAGCTTCATTTTGGGGGTTATGGGCACTCCTGCCACTCCTGCCCCCCTCCGCCACCACCACCTCTCCACCTCTCCACACTACACAGGAATAGATGTTGAAAGAACAAAAAGAAAGGGAGAGGCACAAGGAGAATAAAACACAGCCACACTTTTCAGCGCTTGTGCCCTTGAGGAATGTGATGAGCGACAAAAGCAGGACATTTTGAAGCCTCTTTTTGCCTAAGTAGCACTGCATATAGTGAACAACTATTTACGCAGTATAGAGTTGCCTATGGATTCATTAGCCTCTTTGCTTTTGGGCCTCCCCCTCTTGAGTCCCCACCAACCCCTTCTTCTTCCCCTCTCTCTCCCCCTCTCTCCCTCTAACACCCTCAAACGCCTCACTCTTTCTTTCTTTCTTTTCTTTCTTTGCTGTCTATAAGAGGTTTTAAGCCTAGCCAGTGTTTGTAATTAGCTCCCAATGCTGGAATGGAACATGTTGAGGTGGGTGTTAATGGGCTGGCCAGGCCCTTATTCGCACAGCAGGCTGAGAGCAGAAACAGAAACCAATCTTTGTTCCTTGGATAGGGAGAAGACAAAAAGTGGGCATTAAAAGTGTGCAGAAGGACCTCTGGAAAATATTAACTGGCATTCATATTTTAAAAGAACACTTGGACCAAAGCACAAGGCCGTTACAGTGACATTCAGCTCTCTATGTGCTCAGCTGCAAACTCTTCGGTAACTTGATGTAAACAAATTCAGGGTCTAAGTCTACTCCATGATAATAATGAAATGTTCTACAAACGTGTTTCAAGTTGTTGAAGCAGTTTGTTCTGTTTGTCGAGATTGTGAGGTTGTTTTTCTTTAGTTTTAATCAATTACTTGTGTTAACTGTTTTTTTTTCCTTGTTTGTTTATTTGTTTTGGTTTTTTTTTCGTATCAAAGACACGCACAGATTATTGATATAAAGATGGGATTGAATCAAAAAATCACAGTTACCATTAATAGGGCAGCTACACAGTGCTGTACAGTCACTTTAAAAGGAGAACAAGCAAAAATTGCAGCTTTGAATGTTCAGTCTTTCAGGTCAGAGTTCAGGCACACTGGGAAAGCAGTGGGCGTTATTCTGAAACCTTTCAAGATCTTCCCTTCTCCCCTTTTTTCTGGGGTCTTCACATTAAGCTGTGCGGCTGCAGGAGCAATCCATTACTATGTCAAAGTTCTTGTTCTTCTTTGGCCTGGAAGCATAGTGAAACAGCTTGTTTTCATTTCAGTGGGGGAAAGGCAGGACTGTGTTTCAAGTCCCTTGCCCCTCCAGATGTGCCTTGATCAAGGGAAGTTGACTATGCGCTTTGTGTTCTTTAAGACACTAATGTGATTATGTCACATATTTTCAGCTGATTCCCATTGCTATTAGTCTTGGTGTGGGGTCTGCGATTCAATGGACTCTATCAGGATGGGAGCTGAAGGGATTTTTCTTTCAGCAAAGTCTGATTCCTAGCCAACCAGAGAACAGTGAGGAGTGTGTGTGTCTCTTTGTGTGTCTCTCTGTCTGTGCATGCGTATGTGTGTGTGTGTGTTTGCAAAGTATAGCAGAATATCTAAATTCTTCTTATTCAGTCTGAACACTTATGTTTTTATGCTTTATATTTCCACAAGCAATAAATTGCAATTTCATTGCACTTCCTCTCTTGTGTACCTTCCAATGTCTGTTTGTTGGCTCATGACGTATTTGCCTCCAGTGCACACTGTGACTGCATAACTTGTTATTCATTGTTTTTGCCTTTATCCCACATAAACCCACGTCTTCTTACCTCTGTCACATTTATTAAGAACAGGGAACTAAAACTAAACTGGTATTATTGTATAATATATATTATAGAATTTTATAAAGAGATTGGTCTAGATGTGCTCTATATGTAAAGTGCCTTGATGAAATTTTGTTATGATTTGGCACTATACAAATGAATCTGTGTGATACATGTGTGTATGACAGCAACTTAAAACAAAGTTCAAATTGTGTGTTGTGTGTTGTGTGTTGTGTGTTGCGTATTGCACACCATTTAGGAACCTTTAGACAAGTTTGTGCCACTGGCCAGTGCAATTCATCGTAACCGTGAGACAGTTACAGTGTTCAAAATGGAGGACCCTATCATCCAACCTTATGTCATAACAACAGTAAATCTATTGGTGCTATCGGTGTCAATAACAAAACTGCCCAACCAGCTCTAGGCACATTTGGTTACCAAGCTCCCAGCGTCACTTATTAAAAGAGAAATGTTCAATGCGACTGAAATAGCTGCCTTGATACTCTTGCTGTTATGCAGTCTCATCACTAGAGGGGGAAGGGGTGTAACTAGTCAGAGCCAAAAAGGACCCGTTAGAAACAGCAGAACAGCAGTTCGCCCCTTCTTCTGTCCCTTCGCAGATTCCTGAGGGCAACAGGAGAAAGCATCAGACACAGCATTACATTCAGCAGCCTGTACTCAACCAAGTCCATTCACTGTATGGCAACATGACTGCATATTATGCAGAGCGGCAGCATTACTACATGGTGTACTCTCACCCACCACTAGATTAGAGGCCAGCTGGGAAGACAGCTCCATCATCTGCAGATCCAAATGGTGGACCCCACTTTCCTTTAAGCTGCCAGTCTGGGTAAAAACAGGATTATGCCTCCTGCTCACTGGCTGGGCCTAGATTTGGTCCCCGATAGCTGCCAAACTATTTTGTGACAGACCACTGTCTTGAGCAACTTCTCTCTTCATACCCAAAAGTGGGAAGTGGGGCCTTTTAGTCCTGAGTTTTTAGTGGGGCTTATCACGAGTACAAGGATGAACCACAGTTAAAGCTCCCAGATTCAGGTTGATCAGTCTGGCTGCGAGAGCCAGCAGGAAGGCAGCAGTAGATTTCTCACTTGTGAGGAATTGTCTTTTCAGTATCATACAGAATGCTACGCAACAAAGGTTGTGGTTAGGGACAGCGACACACTTGCGTTGTGCCATGTCTTCATGACAGTAAAGCATCAAGAACAGCATCACACTTTGCCGCTGCTCATGGAGCCTCTCTGATGGAGCCATCTTTTGCTAAGCTGTCAGTGTTGCTGGCAAGGTTGAATGGGCTTAACTTAATTACGGGCTAAAATGCGATGAAAATAAAAGGCCAAGCTCTGGGGTTTCTGCTGCAGGAGCGAAAGCAGTAGGACAGGTGCACAGGAAGTGACAAGACTATTTCTTTTTGTCAAGCAGACCAAACCTCTTGAAGCAAGATGAACAAAAGGTCATTCACATTTAGTTTGTGTTAGCGATGAATGTGTATTTAATGTACTAATTTGTGAGATATAAAATGCTTTGCAAAGCATACAAATATCACTATTATGCGAAAGAGTGATGCTTTTATGCTCTAGTGTCTTGCTCATCCATAGGTTCAAGGCAGAGACAGCAGCGAGGCAAATTTTGTGAGAAGTTAATTTATTTTATTTTTTGGTTTAACCTGCAGTGTTTGACTGCAGGGGCACTTAGTCGGAAAGATGCTGTCACTTTTCAAAAACAACAGCCTCATTTGACCCTAATGAGCTGACTTAAAGCACTCCATGCATTTGGAGGATTTAACTCGGCAGTGTGAACATGGTTGAGAGTGTCAATCAAATACTCAAGGATTTTATCAAATTAGGGGTGATAGTATTGAAGATAATGAAGTGGATTGTGGTTCTGTGATTATGTGTGCTAACACACTTCAGATTAACACATGGCTCTTTTAATTGTTAATTAGTGTGTGTGTGTAAGAGAGGAAGTTAATGGAGATGAGTCCTTCTTAAGTGGTGTGAAATTTGCAAAGTTTTAAGAAAGAAGTTGGTAGAAATGAAATGAATTGAAGGATTTCAGATAAACCTTTGTCAGAAATGATTCTAAAAGTTTTCATGTCTCTAATTTATGTTTGAAAAAATTTGCTGACAAGAAAAGGATTATAATTGAAATGCGACTTGATCTGAAACAAACATTCCTCTTAAAATCATTTAGAGAATAAAGTGATATGATGCCAAATAAGACATTACGATCTATCTGTATACTCTAATGGGGGAATTTTTCACTATCTGTGTGTTCATAGAATTTTAAACATTCACTCTGTGGACGTTGTTTAAGTGTGAATGAGACTGTCTTTGTGACTACTCAGGGGTGAAATCAAATCAAAGTGTTTCAAATATTTGTAATTTGCAGTGAGAAAATATTCTTAAAAATAAAATACCAAAACTCTCACAATTCTGGCTCTCTCAAAAGCTGCCACCGTAGAGGGAACCAGAGTACGAGGAAAGATCGCTGGAATGTATAGATACGAGTTGAGATGTTGACCACCAATGAAGTCTGCGCTTTCCTTGATCATGTGAATACCAGTGACACAGAAAACTATTAGTACATTCCCAATTTCCATTTTGAATGAATCCTGATCCTTTTGAAAGCCACAGTCTTTTAAGCTATAAATCTTTCTTGTAAATATCCCACAAAGGTTAAGTGATCAGTAGCTCACCAAAGGAGCTTTAGGCTCCTATCAGACCAACACAATTTAAAACAGGATAAGCACAATTTTTGTGTATGGGTCATGTTGAAAAGGAAAAAAATAAATTGCAATTTAACCACGAGGGACGTGCTATTTTGGTGAGATTTCTGATGTTTGCATTGCCACAAACTGGATAATCCTGCTGTCAACAGTTTGTTAAATGCAAGAGCCACTTTCTGGGTTCATCACTGTTTGAAGCAGATTAGTAGAGGGTAGTGGATCTCATATGGCCTGGTCAGAGGCCATCATTGAAGGGCTTAAGGGATTAATGTTGTCTCGCGCTCTCACTCTGTTTCTCCAATATTCAATCAAACTCTGTGCTGTGAGAGAACACAGTATGTACAAACATGTCTTATCGCTGTAGTTTAGCAGAACACGTCTATTTGCTGAACTCCATAAAAGAAGATATTATTTATTCCTACCAGATGGTTTGTTTAAGGATTTCCCTGACTCTTGTTTTAGTGCACAGACATGCCAGAATTACAGCATGTTGTTGTGTAAAGCTATCTATAGCAACTGAGTCATGATGTAGTAGTGTCCACGGGCTTGAGGAGGATAGGTCAAAGGCTAAATCCCTGCTTAAAGACATCGTAGTGAGCCTTTTCTATCAACAGACAGGCCATTTCAGTATGTGTTGGAGAAGATGTAATTTCCCATCTGCTTTATGGCTCTTTCTGATCCCTGGGCTCTTGTCAGCAAACTCCTCAGGACAGATATCATCAGTAATATAAGGAGGACTCTGGCAATATTTAGGGCCTTAAAAGGCCCTTCACTTCCCTCAGTCATGTGGATGGCTTAAGGAGTTTGAGAGCGCAGGTCACAAGTAAACGTTTCACAAACACTATCGAATAGCACAGATTTAACTGGCTTAGGGCAGTTTCCTCACACAGTGTTGTGTGTGTGTGTGTGTGTGCATGCATGTGGGTGTGTGTGGTAGGCTGCAAGAAGGTGAACACTTAGAGGACTTGCATATTTTTTAGAGAAAAAAAGAAAAAGTCAGCCCTATCCCCGCAAAATGACATTTAGCTGTTGTTAATTTTTTTGGCCAGATTTCGTGTTTAACAACTTCCTGGAATAGGTTCACTGACACCTTTGGAAGTGAGTGGTTTGGACGGTGGGTTTACAAAGTTCAAGAGTTCTCAAACTGCAGCCTGTTGCTATTACATGCTAATTTATTTTCCCTAATATGGAGGGAAGAATCACAATTAGCAATGTAGTGAAAGAAGTGCAAGTTTTTTTTAAATTGCAAACACGATCCCGGGGAGAGATCGAAGTGGTTCGTCAAAGTGCAAAGAGTTTTATATATATATGTACACATATATCTTTTTTAGCCTAGCTAAGTTCAGTGTAGGCAACTTTGCTTCAGGTTATCAAAAGATTATGTTTTGTGTAAAATAATTACACAGTGAGTACATGTTTTGTACTCATTGTTGAGCTCAACAGATTCTATATTCAACTAAGACCGTAATCTTTCCCCTGAGCTTAACAAAGTTTGGAGTTTGAATTTAGAAGTAGCTTTCTTCTTTTAGCATTGGCTGCTATGTTAGTTTGTCTTGGTTTAGAGTGTCAGCATGGAAACAATGACAGTGAAAGTGCTAAACACATAAGTGCAGCAGAGGCTGATAGTGATTCAATAGTCCTCTACGTATTAAACAATAAACCAAGCAACACACAAGCTAGACGAATAGTCAGCATCACCAACTTGTTTACAATTCAACTTGAAGGGACATAAATGTGTGAACCAAATTTCATGGCAATCCGACACAGTCTTCCTGCACACCAAAGTGACGCCAAGTGCTAAAGAAAAATAGTATCCAAGTGGGCTTATGCTTCACACAAACCATTTTAGTGTTAAATTAGTGACATGTGAGCATAGGTTGTAGGAGTGGTGTACGTTCGCACAAAGAGGTTAGTAAAATGTGTTTTGCTGACTAAGTGTTTACTGTACTGAGTAGCTAATAAGGTAATGGAGAAGCCATAAATAGGGACATTTTTCAGATCACATGCTCAAACAGCACACACTACCTGGTCATAAATGATACTGAGAAAAAATGCTCATTAGAAGAAAATTTTAGGGAAACACTAGTTCACCATTCAACTGAAGCACTGCTGTAAAATTCCTTTTTTTCTGCCTCATTATAGGCAAACAGAATCTTGGCATGTGAAATGAGTTATGAACACACTCTTGAGAGGAATACAAAACAGCATGAGCCATAGTCTGGCCAGGAGTGCTGTAGTTGTAATATAAAACATTAACTTGGCTCCACTGCATCATCCCAACACATGTTAGTGAAGCTGCCAAATGCCAAATTTGAGTTAAAATAATTGTCGGACAAGTTGATAACATATGCTTAAATCCCATGTAATTTTGAGGTATTTTCCAATAGAAAGAGGTGATTTCATTTTCTCCAGACTAATTTATATTACTCATATTCTTCCCACATAACACTCCTGAACTCGCTGTGACCTATGGCATCTCTAAATGAGCTGCTGTTGATTGTTGCACAAGCCCATACGGCATGTGATTTACGAAGGAAGCGTTCCGGTTTCTCTCATCCTTTTTATACCATCATGCTTTAGATAAGTTGCATTCCTTTTCTTTGCGCTCACCTCCTAATCCTTCTATCCCTCATTTACGAGTCTTGGACTACCGTTTTATCCTCTACTCCCACCACAGCACCACAGAGATCTGCCTCTGACCCAACCGCCAACCACACCACTTTAAAAATCCAGCTGTTTCCCTTCGCCACTTTAACTCCCTCTTTGCTTCATTCATGAGCATGCATCCTCCTCGCTTTGAGAATACTGTTTGTGGGTGGATCACATTTAAGACAATGAATTGTTTTTTCTGAGTCACTCAATGCACACGGCCCATATCCAGCTGTGTTTCCTCAAGCATGATACACTTCACTTGTTAAACATGGTCATTAGTCAACACTTCTTGGGCTGCCTGGCAAGGAATTAGTGATGACAGTCTCTCCTTCATGCTCCCTCCCACACACGCAGAGCCTCCCACCATGAGTTTTCTCAGTTCCCTGCCTGCCCTGTTCATGGGAAAGTCCCAGTACTCGTGAAGTTATGACCGGGGTGAATCATTATGTAGGAACAGCAAAATTTTTGTTTCAGTCTTTTATATTCACATAAGTATGATGGAAGATGAGAATTGCTCTCTAAACTACAATCAGTGATTTTGCTTGCATCCTTTACTCATCACTCCATAAGTTGCAAAGCCTGCAATATTTTTATTACGTTGTTGTCAGAGCATAGGGGCTGTTCCATAGCAGTTTTAGCCCGTGGTTGATCCAGCAAAACGGCTGTAAATGGCAGGAAAAACCTGATCAGGATTTTGGGAATAAATTCAAATGTGCATTTCCCTGTCAAGAACATTTTTGTCTCAGCTGTCTGTACTGTGGACTTGAAAGTCAGATGTGCCGGTTGTGCTTGTAATCCCAGAAGGGGAGTGTCCTTTCTTGTGGTATTGAGACAACCCAGGGCCTCCATAGATCAAACATGGTTTGCTTAAAACAAGCCATGTGCAGGTGACCTCTTTGACCATTTATTTTAACATGAAGCGCTTGTTATCAAAATTACCTCCAAAATTTGTCTGAATTTATTCTTTAATTTATATGGAAGGAGCGATAAAAAGCTGGAGCTCCTCCAGGAGCTTTTGTCACTCGGTAACAGTCGTTTGACCTCATTGGAGTTGAGTATAGAGGCAAACGAAGTGATGCGCAGCTGGTGGGAAGGAAAAATATCTTCTCTTGTCTCCCTCCGTGTCACGTGCAACACAACATTGCATGTGCGTAGACAGTGCCTACTGTATATATTTTATTTGAAGTCACTGAAGCCAAAGACACACCAGTGTTTCTCCTTGGAGTTTCATTTCAGGAATGCAAATGCCTTGGGCCTAGACACTGTGATTTATCTCCTCATTTATCTTTGCACATATCTGCCTGTGCCCTTGTGTCTGCCTGTTGCTCGCTCCTCCCTTGTTTCAGCCAGTGTGTCTCTCATGAGACCTGGGACTCCCCCACTTGCCCCTTCCTGCCTCTAGCACACACCCTGTGTGCATGCATATGCACAAACTACATGCACGTGGGGATGGAGGGTGAGAATATTCAGCTGCGCTCACTGTTGCAGTTCTTGATACTACCCTCACCTTGCTACTGTCAGCTTTGTTGGGGGCCGTTAATTCAGTCTGTTCACGAGCGTGCAGAGAGGTTCCTGCACTTACGGCATCACCAATCTGCACGCTGCCCCAGCTGGACTCAGGACACCGCGGTGGTGCATTACTGGACGCCAGAGAAAGTGACCTGATATCCACACTTGCTGTCTGTCAAAGATTCCACTCAGACAATTGCAAAGGGAGTTGTGGACAGACCAACCTGCTGGTTTATGTCTCAAGCAGACAAATAAGTATGTGCAGGAGAGGTTGGAGTTTTGTTTTTCTTGTCAGAAACAGGTATGAGTAACAGCAGGGCCTGCCACAACACCCCCTGAGTGAAGCTTCATATCTTCACAGCATTGCCATAAAGTAAACACCAGTAGAGCAATTGCACTATGTTTCTTGGCATGTCTTGCTGCTCATTCAGACGTTCCCCTGTCCTCTTGTGCTATGCCCTACACCCTTCTCCTAAAGTGCCCCACATTCTGCCTTGATTTCCCATTTCCTTGTGCAGGCTTGTCTCGGGCCCTGCAGAGAAACCACCACCCGGTGTGAGGTCAGGTGTTATTTATCACAGCCATCTGCATGGGGAGTTGACATTTGTACAGACATTCTGCTCTGCCATTGTAATTGACTCTCCTTGTCTTTTTGAGGACACCAACAGATACAGCTATGTCAGGACACCTCTCAGCAATATATTACCCATCTCACCGAGGAAGACAACTGGTGAGTTATCATTCTACATCAACTAAACACAAGATGGCCGACAAGGCTGGTCACTGAGAAATGGCAGGATTTCACAAAGCCAATACAATTCTCAGCCAGATTCTTTTTCCTTTTTTTTTTCTATGATTCTCTCTGTTTTTGTTTTTTTTTTCTTTTCTTTTCTTTCTTTCTTTCTTCTTCTATACACACTTTATCTCAAATTACCAGCAAAGCACCAAATCCAATGCTTGGGGTGAACTATGAGAAACCTGTTTGAAGGCAATTTGAGAAAAATCAAATCTGTAGGCTGGGGTTTCATCATTCTAACCCTGTTGAATTATTTGTAGTCAAAGGGTGAAGCCACTTTCAAAGAAAAAAGAGAATAAAAAAAAATCTGCTTGGCTGATAGGGCAGACATTTGTGGGGCAAAGGCGTCTTGCACATTTTCAGAGGTCATCAGGAAGTAAACACTTATTAATGGTTACCTGCATGAGAATCAGATAAACAGGTCATGGTAATGATTAATCCAAGGTTGTTCGGGTTAGAGGCCATGTGTGCATAAAAGCGCAGATGAAGGCAGGTTGAAGCTGGCACTGAAGAAATGAATGTAATTGTTCTAGAACAGCGATCTTTGACCTGTGATGTGTGAAAGCAGCAGAGAGGAGCCTCTGGATCACTCTGGGAAAACAGCATGGTCACACAGATGTTTGACAGTAGCTGTACACCTCTGAGATCTAAATACGGGAAAGCCGTCCGAGCTCTAATGTAGGTATTGTATAGAAAGTTAGCTGCTGACTGAGTGAAATGAAAACATGCAACCCAACTTAAGTTCACAAGGTCATTTCCAGCTCAGGGATTAAGTAAACTAAACAAAACTACACAAGCTGCAACTTATCAGACTGCTTGCATGCCAGGGCTTTTTTTTTTTTTTTTTTTTTTTTTTTTTTTTATCTCCCCCTCATGTTTGTGAATGTGACAGAGGGGCTACAGTCGTCAGGAGAGTCAAACATTGGAGAGACCTTCAGTATGCTGAGAATTCATATTGGTTGTTTAATAAAGTTCATGAAAAGGGTTTTGTACCTTACAGCTGATTAGAAATTTGTAATGGAAGGAGTCGGGGGCTAATAATTATTTTTGCAGTCATTTGTGGTTAAGATTTAGTAAGGTCTTGTCTGTCTATCTTTCTTTTCTTTTTTTTCTTAATCAGTAATTGATTAGCCAGCTTATTTATCCTTTTTTCACTGAAAGTGGTGTGTCAGGGGCATGTTAGCTGGTTATTCAGTACTGAAATGAGAATCAGTGAACAAAAGCTGTAATCACAGCTTTGACTACGCAGGAAATAGCAGTTTAATCCTCTGCCTCAGCAGAACATCAGTGGAGCTTTTGTGAGGATCATTTTGTTTATTTTGATGAAATGCAGGGAACTGTTTTTATTGCTTTCTCACATTCCTCAGGCGACTAAGTTGTGTACTCGTAGAGAACTTGTTTCTCTTTGAATTGCTTCAACATGTGATCATACAAAAACCACCAGGGCACTCTGAACATGAATCCTGAACATTTTGAAGCTCTTAAAAAATACAAAGAAGCACTGGTTGTTTGACCTTTAGACTTGTTGACATGTTTATTCATGAAATCCTTTGACTTCTTTGAAATTTGTCAGTAGGCTGTGTTTACTTATTATTTTGCAAACTTTATCATAGAAGCTAATGCATAAAATGCTTATAGGAATTTTATTAATTATCCTTCACAAATATTTAATATATCATACACGTTTTTGAGAGATATTGTATTACAATTTAATTGATGAAAGACAGTTTTAGATGTCTGCAATTTGCTTTGCTAAATTTTGGTTTAAATCTGGTTGATATAATAATGCTCGCAACTCTGTATCCGCACACAACTCCATGGAAATTGAACTCTGACACAGAGTCTACTTGATACATAACTTTTTCAGATTCTTTTTGCCCTATCGTAAAGACAATGCAAACTTTTAAAAGCAATGGCTCTTTGCTACTATATGTACTTAGTAAATTACTAAATTACTTAAACTAAAGTTGGTCGTTAAAACGAAGATGAAACACTTAGAAAGATTCAAAAATTAGCAAATAAAGATGAAAATGTCGAAGCTATGAGTGGAACACTTTTGGTTGTTGAAAATAAAGTGAAGTAAAGGCGTTGAAGCAGCTTACTCTCCGTGCATTCAGGCCTTAAACCACACACTCATTTGGCACACGCTTTAGCTATGACTTAACTTTAATCTGTCCCCTTTTTTAAAATTTTTTTTTTTTTTTTTTTTTTTTTATAAATCCTGATCAATCCTGATGAGCGAGGTAATGTTCAGAGGAGGCGATCTGTCATAAATCTCGCCAAGCTGATATGTATTCTTTGTTCCAAGGCTAACAGAGTGTCAGAAAACATTGGCCAAAGCCAAACTAGGAAAGGTAAAATGAAGCTGCCAAGAACCCTGGCATAAATTACATACTGTAAATGAGAGAGTCTGTATCACCTCGAGAAAAACTTCGGCATTAAAAACAGACGGGGAAAAAAAAGGAAAAGAAAGGTCATCTGGTTTCCATTAAGAAGATAAAATGGTTCACTCGGAGCCTTTTACTGGCTGCTTTGTTACTGGGGGGCGTCCATGCTGCTCTCTCCATCATCATCCAGTTGACACAACATTAAAGGCTTCAAACAGCCGCGCAGGGTTCCTTAATCAAAAACTAATTGTAATAGATATTGAGGAGTGCTAACACTCTGACCGCTCAGCTGGTATCAGTGGTCCAAGGCTGGAGATACCATTAAACACAACAAAGGCATGATAGCTAAGACAGGGAAATGCAAGTGTAAAATATAACGTGGCTGAAAAGACACAGATACCCTGATACTATAAAGCACTGGTCCAAGACGAGTCTGTCAAGCTTGGTTATTTAGAAACAAAACAAAGGATGTGGAAAATACCTGAAAGTGGATACAGCAGGCAGATTTAAAATGACTAAAAGCTTTAGGCAAGGATACCGCTTAGTGCCAGACTTCGAAAATTGGGACAATGTCAGACCTGACAACCGTGCGCTGAGGCTTTTTGTGACTTAATGTTGGCACACTTTTTTGTATGTGTCCATGTGGGCGTCTACCCGCAACACAATATCTAATTCAACAAATTAATTCTCTCTAATTTGATCACTTATTATCGTTAACAATAACTCATGTCCAATCAAAGGCCTTTTCTACTATACATTAACCTTTCAGACTAACTTCCACTTAGCATATTAGAATCTGAGTCCAACTTCATGAACAGGGCGAGCGGTGCTTCTTTATCAGAATGACACATTGTGTAATTCTCATCCACTTTGATGAGTGAGTAAGGAATTAAGGCTATGTGTAGTCTTATTCCCCGTGTCACTCCCTTTGACAAGGCTCATTCTTTTCCTGTTGGTGAGAACACTCTTTGATAAACCTGTCCTCAAATGAATCTTAACAGACTCACGGAGGTCAGCGCTGTTACGGTGGACAGACTGCTAATGGGACCCACTTTTTAAAGGTATCTAATCGGCTCTTTGCGTTTAGGAAAGTGGTGATAATTCAGTTCAGTAACCATTGGTAACATGATTTACATCCAGTGTCTGCACAGGAAGTACTGTGTCCTTTATGTAGCCAGGCGGGAAGTCAGGGTGTGGTTGTCAGGGTTGCGGATATGCGTGTTCTGCCTCTGACTCCAACCCAAATGCAGGAGACCATTACGAAACCTGTTATCAATGTTCACCTTCTTATTAACTGTGAGTGTGATTGCTCTCCAACTTAATGTGTTTAAGTTGTCTGCTGTAACCAGACTTTAATGATAGTTTATGTTCCACAGCCATGATCATTCCATTCATCTCAACATAACATCGTCTCAACGATAACACTAATTAATACACACCATAACTATATGTACATACACACAGCAGTGTATAAACACAAGCGAGCATTTTTTTACGCATCATGCTCAGACACACAGATCATACACAGCGCCGTGTGTGTCATTTTTACTCCTGCTTTGTTGGTGTTACTGTGAAGGATATTCAAAGTCTATATTGTGTGTCACTTTGGCTTTAGCCTGGCCAGGCTTCTCTGACCATAAATGTATGCCTATGCACGGTAATTGCGGGGAAAATGCATGAAGCCTCCACCTAGCATAACCACCCCTGCTGCACTCCCCTGTGGATAACAAATGGGCCTTTTCTCTGGGAATTGAGGCTAAACGATGGTTTCACTTAGAGAGCAAAGTGACTGTCCATCTTCATAACAGTGCTCTCCATCAAAGAGCAATGAATCCCATCCCGTCCCACTGACTCTGATTAAACGCAGGCAATGGATATCCTCTTTATGAAGGCCTGCAAAGCTGGCCCTCATGTCAGCCTTGCACCTGCAACTATCAGCTTCTCCTTCTCTTGTAATAAAAAAAAAAAAAAATCCCCACACATCTGGTCAGGGGAGCCCTGCACTGCTCCAGCAGGGCTATTCAGCCGACTCTGTTTGAAAGTGACACACCTCCACTTGATTTAAATTACCAAAGGCAGTTCTTATTGGTGGGGTCATATGGAAACCCCACAGGTCATGAAGTTCACTGACTGCAGGACTTTCACTTGTGACTGTGCTTTGAACCTTTTCCCTGGTCTTTTTCACTATTTGTAATCAGATGTTAAAGCAGTGCCCACTGTCATTCACATGAGTTTATGATGTAAAGTTGCATTGTAATGTTAATAATTTTTAGCCATTCAACTAAATATATGGTGGATACATGTGTTATATGTAGCTATGAAATATAGTCACCTTTCAACATGATCCAATGCTTTTTGTTGGTGATTCAGCTGAAACAAGCAAACTGTCCAAAAGGCCACAAGATGTTACTGTCATTCGTTTGAATTTTGAATAGAAGGGCAACTCTTGCAAACCCCCAGAGAAAATCCAAAACGAACACAGTACGGCTAAGCTGAAGAGGAAAAGACAAAGTTTCCCTCCTTCAGTCCTACCTTCAAAGAACATTCAAAGTCAAATAGTCCAACAACAGAAGCCCCCTTATATAACATGTAGCAGCACAGGCTTATAGAGTCCTTATACAGTCTCACCCAAACGTCCAACCTTGCCCAAGCGCTACATGGTCTGCGGCTACACAGAGCATAAAGAAACAAGTATTTATTTGGAATTGGGAACAAACTGCGGGTGAAGAAACACATAGCAACTCATTAGCACTCCCATGCAGGTTAGCATCTACTTACAGCGAAGAGTGTTAAAACAAAACTCCACAACTCTGTAAGTAACGAGAATCACTTGCTGTGAAGAGCATATGTAAGAAATGAATTAATCTCTGTCCAGAGGAGAATCAATTCTTCCTTTTGAATTTGTCCTGGAAAACAAGTGCCAGACCAGATGGAAATGGCCTTGAATGCTTTAGCTGGTCAGGTGAAGAAAGAAAAGTCAAAGTAAACTGGCTGAATTGAGAACAAAGTGCTGCTGTGTCCCTCCCATTGAGGTTTCAGAAAGCCCACAGAGGTTTTCTTTTGTTCATACATTAGCTAATGTCATTATCTTGTCTGGGAAGTCAAAAGGGCTAATCTCATGTTATAGGATTTGCAGCCACCTAGACTGATCTCATTGGGTAAACGTTTGGCACAGTGACAAGAGAACAGGATAAACATCCAAGTTCTGTAAGTAGTATTGATATACCAACAGCAACCTGACCTCTGTGACTGCTTCAACCAGAGCAAATACAGATGTGCCTTTTTTTTTAATTATTATTATTTTTTTTTTTTCCCCCATTTTCATTTGACTGTAGTGTGACCTGTAAATAACATTTGACACGCATGGTGTTTTTGCTTGGGCTACATGATATTTGCATTGAGACACATTTGAGATTTGGTTGCCAGATTTTGCCCTAGATTTTGAAAGGAACACTCATATCCAGTGAAAATGTGTCACTTTAAAATGACTGCCAGTCAGTGCAGACACTGGACTAAATTAGCAGCTGGTGAATGAATCGTACAAACTGGGATCAAGATGAAATGCTCTCTAATCTTTCCACCAGCATTAAACTAGTATTTGGTATGAACCTTGCGTAAGTTCATTTTGATGACTCCTATCTTGGCCTGATGACATTTATAGCAGCAGAGATGATTAATGTGTCACTGCCTGGCTCAATGTGGAGAGAAAAGAGTGACTAAGAAGTGGATTAAGCAACATTTGGTTTGCTTTGTATGTTGCACTTGCTTAGTGTGCTTTGTTTGGTTTGTGTAAGTTAACCAATCAGAAATTAAAATAGCATGTTTCATCTGACATAGATATGGACTATAGTACATTTAATAGCATTCAAAAATCTTTTCTCAACATTAGCGCTGTTGCCCCACAATAAGAAGGTCGTTGGTTTGGTTCCCAGGCCTGGGACCTTTCTGTTCAGAGTTTGCATGTTCTCCCCGTGCTTGCGTGAGTTTCCTCCAGGTGGTCCAGTTTCCTTCCACCGTCTAAAGACATCATGTTGAGGTTAGATGGTGACTAAATTGTCCGTAGGTCTGATTGTGAGTGTGTGGAGTGGTTGTTGGTCTCTGTCTCTGTGTGATGGACTGGTGACCTGTCCAGGGTGACCCCGCCCTCACCCAGTGTGAGCTGGGATTGGCTACAGCATCTCCCGCATCTCAGAAATGCCTGAGCAGTAGAAGATGAATGAATTAACCAATTTTTCTTATTGGCTTCCTGTATGAGTCTTAGATTTGAAGATGTGCACAGCTGTTATGTCATGGTTAGGGCGATCCTATATGGGTGACCATAACCATAACCCTAGTTGATTAACCCCCCCTCCCCCCCCGTGCCTCTGCACAGAGCATCTTGAGCTGTAAGAATAGCCGGAACAGTTTCTTGTCCCAAATGAGCTAAACTGGCTCTCAACCAGGTGTGCAAAAGAATATCATAATGCTGCTTCGTCTGCTTTATAGTAAAAGCTTTCATTGAATGTAACAGGCCTCTTCAGAATTTGGAAGACTGCCCCGGACACTTTTACGAGTATAAACACTATAAGTAGAACTAAAATTAATTAGCTTTTGGTTTAACAATCAACAATTACCAGACTTGACAACATCTTCCGTCTCATATTCCACCACTGTGGGAAAGCAAGGACACAATAGTTGAGAATCCTTCAATCAGCTTTACGATGTGTATCTTTCTTGGCAATCCTCGGATAGGCCGGGCTATTATGTTGATCTTTCCCCAGAGTTTCTTTTGAATTCATTAGTCCCATAATGCCCATTTGCCATATTTGTTAACACGCGGGGTCACCTGTCTCACAGCTGTCCACGTTGACTGGATCTGCCTTTTCATCGTTGAGAGCTACCTGCCATAATGACCCCGTAATAAAGTGTCATTATCTATCCACCCAGTCTAGTGTACCATGCACAAAGCCACTGGAGGAATCCAGGCCCTGTCTAATTCATTTCTCTGGGTATAAATGTCAGTGTCCTTTTGTGAGGATTACGGGCATTCCCACATTACAGCCGGACTGATTGTCCTATATGGAACGGTGGGAGTGGAATAGAGCGTTTGATTTCAGATAATGTAGAACAAGACAAATGCCACCAGACCGGACGGAGTTTTTTGTCTAAACTTGGCTATAGACTTGAATCTGAGACTATGACTGTGTCAGGGAGAGCTCGAACAGATGAGAATGACAGTGGTGTGGATTACACTGTCCGTTATTACAATTTGTCAGAGCTTATGATGTCAGTGACAGCTGGAATTGATCTGTTTAACCTTTTATATCCCACCTCATTGTGCCATCCAAAAGCCAACTAATATCCTAATTTGTCACTTTGTGAATCATTTATTGGTTGTTGTGTTAAAAGGCATGAACACAGGTGGTGAAATGACAAACTCACTTTAACCACAAATGCGGCAAACTGTTTCTCTGTGAGGTGGGCTCTTTGTTCAGCTAGTCATCGTTAAACTTCATCATAATTAGGTCGCCATTTTAGAATATAGATTTTGTTTAGTATTTGTTTTAATCTAAATCTAAACTTCAGTTGCCAGTGATGCTGATGATATAAACAATATCACAAATCCTTCAGTAGTGTAACATTTACAGTATATAAGCATCATTGCTTTTGCTGAACATTTTTAATACCTTGTCCAGTAACTGGCATATTGACTGCTAATGTCATCATGATTTAGTAGAGCAGCAGTCTTGTGGCAGCTTCAACAATTCAAGGGCCCCTTTGTCCATTCATCAGCACCCCTGATTGGGCCCATGTCATGGTTAGCTGCAGGCCCAGCAGATAAAGATCAGGGGATGATTGGGCACACACATTCTTAACATGGCTGACCCGTGACATCTCAGGGGCAGCAGGGAGCCTGTCATTATGTGTACAATGCGCCGCTTTCTTCTCCCTTATCTTTGCTGATGACATTGAGAGTTTTTGCATTAACTCATTAACGAAAAGACTCATCATTAAAGGCATCACAGAGGCACGGCGCAGCAGTTGTGACACTGCACCGCCGCTGCAAGCAAACGTGACCAAGCCTCTGCAGCATGAGCCTTTCTCTGTGCTTTACTGAAGATATGACGTACTCATGATATGTTGTTGTCTCATAAACTGTGCAGTATGTTAGATGATGTATTAGATTTCAGTTTCACCCTCTAATAAGGCCTCCTTTGTAAAGTGTTCAGAAGTTGTATAAGTTTAATAGCTTTATCAGTGTTCAAAACAAGTGTTAATGCTCATATATCCGTCACAGCAGATTGGTAGGAACAACGTTTGGGTTTGCCAGGTTGTGAAAAATCTGTCCGGCTGTGCAGGGCAAAAATTTCCCTCCAGCCTGACACTTGGATTTGTCTTTTTAGAAAGCTTTTAAATCCTCTTTAAGGGCTCTCTAATGAGCTGTTAGACTCCTTACCTTCTGGGAAAGGTTTTCACAGCTTCTGGAAAGAAATGCATTTATTAACAACTTATTAACATATGTATAGCCTAAATGGAATTTTTTAAAGAAACCCTAGACCCTTTGAATGACTAAATATCATTTATACATATATACTTTATATACATGAAATAACGTTAATGTAATGCTATCTTTCATAACCACTTTGTTACAAAACAGGAGAGACATCAGTCAAAGGGATTTTTCACAAACTGGCAACCCAAACATTTCATCAAAACTCTAATAGTATCTTTGACTTTGCATTATATATTCAGGAATATTTTGGTATCATGGTATCTATTTAAATTTGCGTCATAGTTCCGTGTATAGTATGACCTGAATTCTTATTCTTTTGTGTGTGTCTGTGTGTGTGTGTGTGTGTGTTCTTAATCACAAGCGGAGTGGATGTTAGTGCTTATGTGCAGCTCATGTGTAAATGCTGTCATTTCCACAGATCAGTCACAGCAGCATTTTCTCTGTTGTTTATGGTTATGTCACCACAATTACAAGAAAGAAGGGGGGCAGAAATAAAGTGTCTGTGAAAGATTGATAGCTTTGGTCTTTAGTTCAATTGTAAATTAGAAAAGCACGTCCCTCTGGGATACAAGGGCTCTATTTATGATTAAGAAAGCCTCCGTAATAGAGTGCTGGTAGAAAAGTTTTCACTCGCTCACAAACAGGCAATTAGCTTGATGAAATGGACCTTACTTTTTTGCGGCCTGGCTATGTGAACTCATATTATAATATGCATCTTTATTGTTTATGATATTATCTTCACCTTGAGCTGCAAACATTGTTTAAACAAACCGCAGCTTTCATCTTGGGTTAAAGCGCTGACACCTTTTTTTTAATTCCTTTTATTAATACAGTTAAATTTGGGCAGAGTAAGTTCAGCAGTAATCAATAATACTTCATATGATAAAGATGGTAAATATCATACCATCTTCCCACCAACTCCACTGTTTTCTATATAATACACAATTAATAATTATATGCATACTGTATTGTGTAAGTATACTAATTTATTTGTTCACAGCCGCTGTTCATACAAAAGCTTTATGATATACACATTAGTCTAACTTTATATCTCAGACAGTCCTTTACATCCATAGAGTGAGTGACTATAGCGACTGTAAACTGTAATCTGAGCTGCTGTACGCAGTGTTTCTGTCTTGTTTCGCTCTGCAGGACCTAATCTGTCCACCGTTAGACTGGAAACTGGTGCATTTATCCCCGACTGTTCGTTTCCTCCCGGAGATCAGTCACGCCCTTTCTTAACAGGCTACTCTTTACTAATGTCTCATTTGTAGAAGAAAATCTGGATAAAAAAAATGTTGCAGGATTTAGTATTAGGTAACTCTCGAGCAATTTAATGATCTGTAAAGGGGTAAATCCTCGTCTGAAATAAGCTGTGTAAAAGATTATCACCTTCGCCATTACAATTAATGACTTTATGACTGGAAATTATCAAGCTCCACACTCGAAACATAATATAATCGGTTGCATTTTAGTGACTTTACAAGCAAGTAGGTGAGCTGATGGCTCTTTGTGCTATACATACAGTATGTATCACGGAGCACTTACTGAGATATCACAAGAGACAGAATTCTGTCTGTGTGGTACATCAGTTGTTCCTAAATAGTATAATAACAAATAACAATTGTACATCCTTTATTTGCTTATTAAATAAAACACACGCACACACACTGTTACAGCTCTGCAACTATGTGAGGACTGAATTGTGAATTGTTTGAAAGGATGGCTTCAGTTCAACAATGTGATGGCTTCCTTGTGCTACTCACTCCATTCCTAACACCTCAGTACTGTCTGTATTCAATTAATACTTTAATGGCCACCAACTGAAGGTTTATCTTGTTGGCTGGAAGACACGTGTATTTTTTTTTTTTTTTTTTTTTTTGTCACTGATATTTTTCCTTTGTAAGCCAGATGAAGCATCTTAACGTGAGACAACACGAGACATGTGTGCCTAGCCTCTTTTTGATGGTCTAGCTCGAGGGCATGTACTCCTGTGCCAGCTGTTGTCATGGATATTGCACCAATTTATTTCATTTGTTTTTAGAACAGACAACAGTGGCGATCATTAAGTGGCTGTTGTATTGCTAGTGCTCACAATTGACTAATAAGTTTATTTTTGGTCTCTGTTTGCTCCGATGCCTCCCAGTCTCTCCATGCCAGATGCCATGGCTGCACAGGCAGAGATGTGCAGCCACCATTGGTGCATACAGCTTTGTTATGCTTGGCAATTGATCCATAAACAGATGCAAATCTGAAAGTAATTCACCGAAGCTGATTCAGCTAAATGTTTTCTGCCGGTTCGTGACACTTTTGATCACCTTGGATGTCAGTTCCCTGTCTTTTTAGGCTGCTTTATCTTTTTGTTCCCATTGGAAGCATTTGCTATACCTGTTGAACATTTAAATCAATGCTGTCTAGTGATCAGTCTATTGATATATTGTTAACTTTCCTGTAAAAGAAGTTTATGACTACTTTATTCTTGCATTACAACTGCATTGTCATTGTGTGCTCAATGGTTGTAGAAAAGAATGCGTTGTGTATGAAATTAATCTGGAAGTAAAAGCAAGATTATATCAGTCAGAGAATAAGAAATAGATACCTTGATAGAACCGTCCACATACCTTGTAGGGCCATCTCGGTAAAAAAAATTTGGTCAGGAGTTGTATGCTTCATATCAGACGAGGCTAAGTAACATCCAGTATCATCCTCAGTTGTTGTTTTTTTTTTTTGTTCCTGTAAGATGCCTCTTCACCTCGCCCCACAACGCTGGCTGGAATTGGCTCCAGCTCCAGTTATAGATTTAACCTTGCTGTGTCGGTAACAAAATGCTGAATGTGGTTGTATTGTAAAATCACTTGGTTATGTAGATTTTTTTTCTAATAACCTGAATATATTAAAAATATCTAGCCAGCCCCTCTTTCTCAAAAAAAAAAGAGAAAAAAAAAAAGAACTTGTGTTATGGGAAAGCGTTGCCCAATATAAAGTTTGTGGAAGTAACACGGCTTAATTCAGAAAGCCGTAAAAGTAAATCACTACACAAGAGACTGGTAAAACTTTTCTATTATGTTGTCATTAAATTACCAGCTATGACGGATAATAGCTGGACAACTATTGCCATGTCTTTCTCTAAACTCTGGGCAATATCACATATCAACATGTCCTTCCCAAATGAATGTCAGTGGAATAAGTCTAAGGTTTAGCTCTCATAACATCATCCAGGGAGAACTGATTCTCATGTTCTGAGCTCTAAAACCAGCTTCAGCCCGTCCCCATCTGACGATACAGTAACCAAGATCCTGTGAATAAGTGATTTGCTTTTTAATGGCTTTTCCCCTTGAGGTCATCTTCACACCAAGAATATCACCTCTTTTTCATTTGGAGTCATCGCTGTTGTGAAGATCTTTCCAAATCCCATTCACATTCCATTTACTTTTTATTCCCTCCATCAATTCACAAGGACCATTGATCACACGTGTATTTGTGTGATTGAAAAACCTCAAATGGCAGCATTCGCTATTAACACAATATGTTCCATTCACAAATGTTGAATAAGTACCTGTGGAAGTAGAGATGTAGTTAATATTGTTGATACTCATGGGCTGCTGGTATTGTTCATTGTTATACAATTCATGTGTGCAGCACTTTCACAGAGAAATGCATTCTTATGATAAAACATTTAAGCTTCATTGATTCCTCAGCTGGCAGTCAAGTTCAGAGCTGGTTCAAGTTCTGCTACTGCGGTTTACTTCGGTGTTAAAACTCCTAAATGGCTTAGTTTAAGGAAGTGTGACTTTTCAAAAGGCCCTGTAGTTCAATAGCTTAACATTCACGTTCTTCTCGCGCCGGCTGCTGAAGGGAAATAGCAGTCTTCTCAAATAACACGCATTTTGTTTGAATTGAATACTACCGGTTTGAAGATGTGTGTTTTTCAGACTTTAAAGTTTTCCATATGTACCCCACAGAAATATCTTTTCGATGTAATTTTTTTTTTTTTTTTCAGTGATTGGTACATTATCAGACTGGATGTTGAGAATACACGGCTTTTTGATGAAGCACTAAAGCCAACATTGGCAGGATGTTTTTGATCTAGAACTCGTACACGCTCTGAGAAAGCCAACAAGTGAATTACAGGGATATTTGTAAAGGTGTTGTGGGTTATGAATTGTGAGCCACACTCTCACTGTTTCCCGTCTGTCGTTGTTGATTTTAACAGCAGTCTCCTGCAGTTGAAACAATGGTTTATTTCTTAAAATGCTGGTACAGAACATTAGGAACAATATAAAGAAAAGCAGCCAAAAACACAGCTCATATGAAAGCTTCAAACTTTATTAGTCATGGATGTGGCAGGTGTAACACTGCAAATTGAAATTTCACACTCGCACTCACAATTAGCTACTTCACAGATTCTTATTGTGCTGGTCAGTTTGTAATTACAAATAGCTCACTGTCACATCCAAACCATATATCTCCAGACAATCCAAAACCACATCGAGTTTTAAGCGGAGACGTGTATTAGTCGACGGAGCAGGATATGAAATGGTTTCTCCTAAGAAGGCAAATTAACTTGTGAGTATCACAATACTTGGACGTACAAGATGCAGACATGACAATACAGTTTGATATAATTGGTGACTCTAATGGTAATGAGGCAATGATGAGTATGGCTGCAATTATATATGATTAAGTTGAAAAAAAAAAAACAGTAAAATGTAACAGTAAATAGCTGTATGAGAACGTTGACGCTGCAGCTTGTGTCTTCTACATCTGTTTGTGTAGTTTCTACATATCCCACACTGCTACTGCATTACACCTCAAGTTCCAGTAATTCAATACGCTGTCTGCCTTTGGGGCCACATGTGAGCCATGTCTGGTCAGGGGCTGAATGCTGCCTAAGCTTTCTCTCTTGTGTCTTCTCCCAAACTTTTTCACTGTCTGACTACAGGGGGGAGGGGGTAGGGGGTAGGGAGATGGGGGGGGTTGGGGGGTGGGGGGGTGAAGGCAGTGGACTGCCCACTCTCCCTCTTTAAAAAGAAAAGGGAGGGCAGGTCACACTCGAAGAGACACATCTCACAAGTGCCCGGCACAACCGCAGCCTTGTACTGCCGGTCGCTGTGCGGCTCCACTGGGGCAGATGGGGCTTAAGCTGCTTTGCCGAAGGGCACTTCAGCAGTAGTTCCTGAGGGTTAGAGAGCACTTATCACACAATTCTCCTACCCAGACTTTCCCTGTGAGTCCTTAGAGTTAAACCATTGACCTCCTGGTCATTGCTGCTACAGTGTCGCTGCCTGAAGTAATCATTGTATATGCTCCATCTATGCAGCCTTAAGCAGCCAAAGAAATGCATCATTTATCATTTACCGCGCTCATTTCTTTCCACAACTACAGTTTTGATCACTTTAAATATAACATATGCCATTCAAAAAGCCAGCATTTACAAATACATTAAAGGCCCGCTGGCAGTCAGCCTAAAGAGTGATCATTGAGACAAATTGATCTCTATCTGTTTAAAATGGCACTATAATCTATCATTGCCAAATTGAACACTGAACTATCTGGGATCTATTGCCATTTTAGATAGCGGCCCTTAGGGCATGCAGACATGCAGACAAAAAAGAAAGTGATCTACACCAATGAAGGAAGTGCTTATAAAACGGTCTCAATCAAAACGCGCGTCTGTTTACACAAATGCACACTTTCATATAAAAAACGGTTTTCTTGCACTAAATTTGTATATTTGTGCTTTTGCACGTTTCTGTGTATGATCCAATTGCTTATAGACTCACTATAATTCATATTTGATAAAAGGGAAAGCATTATTTCTCATAATAAGGCTACATCATTTTAAGGAGCCAAAAATACAGACATTTCATAACAAAATAAAAGTACTGCCCAGTCAGATCTTCGACATTACAGTCTCTAACAGCCATGCCTATATACAAAGAATAAGAATAATCCTGTCAACCACAGAAATACAAAGTAAGTCTAGAAGCATATGTTGCTATATGAATGTGCACATATAATTGGGATGAAACACATACAGCCATTTAAATGTTAAAATAATTTTACATCACAATATGATTATATTTTGGGTGTGTTTCCTGGCTCGTCCCACCACACAAGTGTAAAGTAACTTTTGGCGACTTTAATTAGATTTTATCAGCAAATATTCAAAATCCTCCCCAAAAAAATTATGTACAAGCCGATATTTACCTTATTGGTTACGGGTTTTTTTTTCCCCCCATATTTTGCAAATACGCACTACAACATCACCATGAATCACTAGTCTATAAGAAGAAAACAGACAAAACCTCTGCTAGAGTTAAAGCAGAGTTAGTAAGGACTCATTGGTGTTATGCAAAGCAGCAAATAAAAATTCACTGACATATGGGGCACAAGCACCATCCATCAACTGATCTTATCAACCAAGGGGGAAAGAACTATCTGTGGGTGTTAAAGACAGTTTTCTGCATTGAAAGTATGTTGGAAATGTTATTTTATAGGGGAAAGAGATGGAACCTCTTGTCTGTTTTTTTTTTTTTGTTTTGTTTTTTTAGCTAATCATCTCTGTCATCTACAATTAATTCCACCTTATGTGATATTTTAAGTTTCAAATTGAGTAAAAAAAAAAAAAAGAAAGACAGACAGCCGTTTTTTTTTCCGTGGTGTTTTTAAATGTGACAATTAAGTTTGTGTCCTGATTTCTCAGTCATCTAATTCAATCAGACTCTTGAAGTTGATTAGCCTGGTTAACCTTTGCTCCTGCGCGGGTCTGGAAGGGTTAATCACGACCGGGGACTCGGAGCCCTCCGGGTCACTATCCTTCTATCTGCATGGAGGACTTGTTGGAGGCAGAGATGAGATTAAAGTCCACACTTTCATTTTTGACTTTTTTCCGAAGAAGCGTGAGAGGAGCTTCTTGGTGTCAGCAAGACAATGCCCCCCCACCTTTTTTTCTTTTTTTGAACGGCTGCCTTTTACAGAGTCAGATGTAGATGTGAGCTCCTACTTTAACCGAACTCCGACTGTTTTCTTAATTTTATTTTTATTATTTTTGCTTGTTTGTTTTTAGTCTATAACGTGCGCACTTTGCGTCTTATGTGTGCGTTTCTTTCTTTCTTTTTTTTTTTTTTTTTTTTGTGAATAAGAGGATGTAGCCATCGCGGTGCAGGTGCCAGTTTAACCTGATACAGGAGTGAAATCCTTTTTCTTTGCACGCCCGTAAATCTCAACTATTATCTGTTCACCATCGATTCATTTAACTGCACTTATCCCAATCAGCACATCTCCACTCCTGTCCTCCAGAGCGTGTGCTTTGTTTTACTAACAATAATAAAGTGATTTAGTCCTCGCTCCCAGCCGGAGCATGGGAAATCGTTACAGATCCAGCTATTTGCGTGTGATCAGTAAATATTTAGTGCGGGCGACATCCTCTGTCTCGTCTTAATCGATACTGGTCCCGTTGGGCCTGGTATTGTTGTGTGCATGCAGGCTTGCTGAGCATATGTGGTGCTTTTATCTTCTGCTTTAAGGGAGAACAAACTACTAATCACACAGAGGAAACTTTTAAAACCCGGGAAATAGAAAATAAAACTACAGCCCCAGAGTTATGGGGTGTGGGTGTGTGTGTGTGTGTGGGGGGGGGGGGGGGGGGGGGGGGGTTAACAGCATATCAATTGTGCTGGAGTGGAAATGTTCCTGCGTGAAAAAAGCTGCATACATTTTTCATTTAATTGTAGATTTCTGGATTCCCGTGCGCTTGATTGGGGCTCTAATCATTTCCTATATTAGCCTCTTTATTCCCAGCGTAAGGTAATTATTAAAGATGAAGCTGTTAAAAAATGAGATAATGTTTCTTATTTTATCTTTAATTTGTATAATGTATATACTGAAAATGTTATATTATAACATCATTAATTAAAGTAATATAATAACAATAGTAGTAGTGATAGTAGTCGTAGTAGGATAATAATAATAATAATAATAATCACTGCTGTTTTATTGGTTCCACTTAAGCATGATGAATATTTATTTTATCGTAAAATTGAATTTCAGGCTCTTTTAATTACACCACTAATCGCAGCTCTTACTGCATCTTTATCTCCAATCCCCATTTAATTTCCAATATGCAGAATCTCATAATGCATGCTCGCCATACTTAAAGACAGGTGTCTGTTCTGACTTCACCCCCTCCCTCTCTCCTCAGTAGCCCACACAAAGCAGCGGCGTACGAGCGCGCTTTGGCCACATTACTGTAGAAGAGAAAAGGCGCACAGGATCTCTGCTTTGCTGTAAAGCCTACTTATCGTTTCCAGAGGCAGTCAAATGATATTCTGCTCGGATCGACACGTCAGCTATTTGCAACTTCCAGTTCCTCGGTCAACAACAAATGACGTGAATCAGTTGTTTGTTTCGGCTCTCCAAAGTTTTTGCATGATCAGACATTGCAATTTTACCAAATAAACAGCGTGTTTTTTTTGTGTTTGATCCCGTCTGTTGGAGAGGAAGCTTTGCCAGGTTCAATCTGAGCAGTGTGTCGAAAAAGGGAAGACTAAATATATTGTGAATAAGAGAGAAGATGCATCCCGCTACGGACGAATCAGCAACATATGCATTTGGTAGGTTTGTTACTACGAGAATACAACCTCCTGTCTCACACTCACTATCAAATAACGTAATGAATGGCTATTTGCAAACTAGTTGGGCTTATTTGTGATCCTCATATAATTACCACTTGGATAAATACGCGAAAATATCTGAGAGTCGCCCGTGTTCACTGCGCTCTGTGCAAATATCGTATATGTTTACGTTATCTGCTCCGACTGCAGCCTGCTCGCTCTTTTACGCAATATTTAATTTTGGAGCAGAGCAATAAAGCATGGCTACTTTGCTGATTTTATCACAAAAAAAGTGTGCAAAATAAACGTATACTTACCATTTGAAGCAAAACTGGCTCGTCGACGAGTCGATACCTTGCAGCGTATTTTTTTTTATTATTATTTACAGACTCTCCATGTTCACGGTATCTGTAAATAAAACCGACAAAATAGTCATGCAGTCAAAATATAATCGGCTAATTTGTTTTAGAATAAAGACATAATTGGTCTAAATACCACCGCTGGGACTGCCTGAAGTGGCAAAAAGTAAATCCAACTTTGGCAACTCTCAAAGCTTTGCCGTCCAAGTCATGTAAAACAGAATTTAAACAAACAGTCATCAGTTTAAAATGGTGCTTGTTAGTTTGGTCGATGCGAGAGACGAGACTGAAGCGGTTTCCTTGTCGGATGGCTCCTCTAAATTGAATCTCGTTTGAAGCAGAAAAAAATCCTACGCTAGGGGGCACCCATATACTGTAATACATCCTGGGACAATGCAGGCTTGCTGCTGCTGCCCTCTCTATAGACTAACACAGGGCTCTGGCTATAGGTTCATCTCTGTGGCTCCGTGAAGTTTTACCTGCAGTTCAACTTTGATAGCCTCGGGGCATGAGGAAAGTTAACGCAGATTAAATACAAGTGTTCGGGGGTGGAGGGGGGGGGAGAAAAAAAAAGATTAACCTTGCAGACAGCAACTCTGGACAAGCTCTGACCCCGTTTCACAAGCGCAGTATCCTTCACTGTGTTCGTCATTATCACAAACTGTACATTACATTTATTACAGCGAGCGTCTGACAGACACCACCGTTAAGAGCTTTTACAGTGCTGTTTATCAGAAAACGTCTTTACCTGTCATCCCAATCTTAATGTGACCTCAAGTGACATTTTTAAACGTATTCTCTATTTAAAGCTGTGGTCACTTCGAGCTTTGTTTTGGGATTTGTTTTTTTTTTTTTTGTTTGTTTTTTTTTTTTTTTTGGCCACATCCAGACTGAGATCTGACTTTTAAGACCCAGCTCTGGCCCTGTCTGACACCATGAGTTTGAGATGCTCGGTGGGGTTAGCAGGTTATAGCGGGCACCCAGATGATGTCAGTAGACTGTCATAACATTTTTATGAGAGGTGTGGATTGTGATGAATGCCGGCAGCAGTGATTAGGAGCACTAATAGGGATATTATCCTATATAAACACGGGGCACTTGAAATGGCAGGTAATGCTTTTGGCTTGTTCACCTGGTGTGTGACCATCCGGAGTGCCTGCCGAGATAAAGTCAGTCTTCACCTGATGTCTTCTGTCTCTTTTCCTAAATAATGATTGATCTTTAATTTACAGTAGGCTATCGTCCAACCAGGGTATCTTTTTCTTTTGTGTTTTTTTTTTAAAGGTGTAGTCTGTCTACACGTCTGTATACATAAAGACACAATAGATAGACAGTTTTAATTGTAATGAACATAGATCATGTCCGAAAAGTGCAACTGTGTCTCGGGGACAAAATCTCGTTTCATATTTCAGCTTTTTAGGGAGCCGCCGGATATAAGCTACTGTAACACGATATGAGGCACAGAATTGAATTAACGCTCCTTTTTCCATCTTCTTCTTCTTCTTCTTCTTCCTCTTCATGAAATTGCCATGGCTTTACCGGGCGTGCATGTGAACATAGCCCATAGTCTGGGGGTGATTGGAAGTGGAGAGAGCCGACCCCCCCTCCCTCCCTCTCTCTCGCTCTCTTAGAAATCGTCTCTTTTTAGGACCAAGCGGCCCTCTCGACCTCCATGCTGGCTCTGGCAAGGTACCAAGTAGCACAAGTGCCGACTAGCCAATGGGGTTGAGGGGGAGGTCCCTGAGCTCTGACCAGTCAAACACACTCTCCTTCCTTATATGGCAGCCGATCTCCATGGTAACGTGTGCTAAGTTGCAGCAGTCGTGTCAAAGTTCACTATATAGAGAGCTCAGTGAGCTGATCAGAGAGAAAGCATTCTGCCAGCCCGGCTCCTACCAATCGCAAATCACTTCCTAACCTCCGCCTTTTTAACATATTTGATCACTTTGAATCTCTACTCCTTTTTCCTTATTATTTTTCAGCGCACGGAGGAGGTTTTTTTTTTTTTTTGCAGGTTGTGATCTTTGTTTTTCTTTTTGTTTTTGTTTTTGTTTTAGTGCTTTGGCTTTTTTTTTCTCCTTTCCTCCTCCTCTGGTGGGGAGAGTTGTCTTCATATTCCAAGGCTCTCCAACAAACATTGGCTTCAGCTGCGCGCTTGCTGGCGCTATCTCACAAGAAGAAAAGGAAGAAGACGCATTTTTTTTTACCCAGTTGGTGATTTTCTTCAAGACTTGTGCTGGAACTTGATAGTAGCTGCTACAGTGTGCTCACCAATTGTTTTTATGCTGCTGCAGGAACGGTCTTACCAACCTGCTTCCACCATTCACTGAATAGTCCATGCTACCTCGGTTGATTATTTTAATGTTCAGCCTACCTTTCCCATTGATGGGTGTACTGGATGGCTGACTGTAAGCGCCCCTGGACTTGGCCTTTAAGCGCAAGGCAGCGACTCAGATCGCCATCGCATCAGTTTTGAAAACGTGCATCGCAACGTCTCCAACAGCAATAAAACGACAGTTTTTCCGGGAGATCCAGAGTGGATTCAACGTAGTCTAGATTTGACATTGCTTTTTTTTTTCTTTTTTTTTTTTTTTTTTTTTGGTGTGTGTCTGGCTGTTAATCACAGTTTATCGCGTTTTCCTTGAGACATTATTCACCGCGACACCAAAACGGCAGACAAAAAGTTTCTTTACGTTGACTGATAGATATGGCAATGGTAGTGTGGAGAGGCTCCCAGGACGATGTGGCTGACACCCAAGGCGCCCTTTCCTCGCAAACCCAAGGAGGACTATCTCTTCCCACCCCTCAACCAGGCCAGTTGAATCTGACAGCCTCTCAGGTCGCCCCTCCGACCCCTCAGACTCCGGTCCAAGGACCCCCGAACAACACACAGTCCACGCCGACGAACCAGACGACGCAGCAGTCGGAGAAACAGCCACAGCACATTGAATGTGTGGTGTGTGGGGATAAATCCAGTGGCAAACACTATGGCCAGTTTACTTGCGAGGGGTGCAAAAGCTTCTTCAAACGGAGCGTACGACGGAACCTCACTTACACATGCCGTGCCAACAGGAATTGTCCAATCGACCAACACCACCGCAATCAGTGTCAGTACTGCCGCCTCAAAAAATGCCTTAAAGTCGGCATGAGACGGGAAGGTATTGGGACTTTTTTGTTTTTCTCATTCGTGTATGTGTCTTGTGCGTGTGTTCGGCTTCCTCACATGAAACAGCCCATGTAATGTCGCCCCCATAGCCTGTAATCTCGCTCCTCCCGACTGTTTCCCTCCGAGGCTGTGCGGCTGGAGCACGCCATGGAGCCGCTCTGTGCTGTGGTCGAGACGGGGCTCTTTGCCGGATAGCGTTGCATTTTAGTCTCCAGCTCCAGCGACTTGCACATATAGCCCTCATATCTGTGCTTTTCACGACCGAGCCCAGCCCAGGCCGGCCACGGGCTATCGAATTAAAATTTAGATAAAGCTATGGGCGTAGGATATATCTGTACTCAGTAGATGACACACTATAGCCCCTTCTGCGCTATTATGGCGAGTGTCGAATTAAGACATAGCGTGTTCAGGCTACATCTCCACATCTATCCTGTCTGTCTTCTTCACTGTGTCTAAAGCCGGACAGCAGCTTGAATTCTGCACACAAAAGCCTGCGCGTAAACACGAGCATTTCTGTGAATATTAGTCGAAAATATAAGCCTGCATGTTTGATTAAAAAAGAGAGACAGAGAGAGAGAGACATGCATTGCTAAAGTGGGTTAAGGGTTAAACATGCAAGGTCTCCCTTGCCCTCTTTGTGTTCCTTCACAGCCAGCTCATGTTGCTGTTGTTGAATAACATCATTTTAAAGCCAGCTATATACATGGCTCATGTTGGACGCGCTTACGGCGCATCTCTGCTGGTTTCTGCACAGGATTTGTCTCACTGCCGCTTCACTATTATGAACACAACCTGTCTTTTCGAAACTCGTACGCCATAATATAATGTGTGCGAGTGTGTGAGTGTGTGTGTGTGTGTGTGTCTGCGTGAGCGCGCGTGTATGTGTGTGTGTGTGTGTGTGTGTGTGTTTTGATGTTATACAGCGAGCACGCTGTCATTTATTTCGTTAAGGTGTAAAGTAAGCTTTGTGTCCAGCAGACAGTTTGAATTGTAGATAATTTGACAGCAGCTGTCCTGCTCAGACTGACTGTGATCATTTGTAGAATTCAGGCTTCAATATCTGTAGTTTCTCTTTTTACTGCAGCCGTGCAAAGGGGACGGGTGCCACCCACACAGCCACACCACGGTCAGTTCGCCTTGACAAATGGAGACCCACTCCACTGCCATTCCTACTTATCCGGATATATCTCCCTTCTGTTGAGAGCGGAGCCCTACCCGACGTCCCGGTATGGCAGTCAGTGCATGCAGCCCAACAACATAATGGGCATCGAGAACATTTGTGAACTAGCAGCCAGGATGCTCTTCAGTGCCGTGGAGTGGGCCAGGAATATTCCCTTCTTTCCAGACCTTCAGATCACAGACCAGGTGGCTCTGCTGAGGTTGACATGGAGTGAGTT
This sequence comes from Echeneis naucrates, assembly GCF_900963305.1. NCBI lineage: Eukaryota > Metazoa > Chordata > Actinopteri > Carangiformes > Echeneidae > Echeneis > Echeneis naucrates. Next base: position 12,258,212 of record NC_042526.1, on the reverse strand, counting down.
ATTTGTGCTCAACGCCGCGCAGTGCTCCATGCCCCTGCATGTGGCTCCTCTCCTGGCGGCGGCTGGCCTTCACGCCTCCCCCATGTCCGCGGACAGAGTGGTGGCCTTTATGGACCACATTAGGATCTTCCAAGAACAAGTGGAAAAGCTCAAAGCTTTGCACGTTGACTCTGCTGAATATAGCTGCTTAAAGGCAATTGTGCTCTTCACCACAGGTAAGACAATAGACTGGCACACTCCAAGTTCAGCCGTTGCGAATGTCACTAACATGCACACTGACAGCATCAGCTAAATCAAAGATGACCTAAATATATCTGCACCGACTAGGGCTTGTTGCTTGACTCAGATTAACACTCTGCTTTAAATGTTAACCTATGCTGCCTTCACGGTTGAGGACTGGTGGATAGGCCTTAGGCTACTAAATTCTAAAAGCTCCTGATTAATCTACTTTATCAGACAAACATGAGGGGCTAAACTGGAAATTATGGCATGACCACACAAGAGATATTTTAATTAAACTGACAACAAAACAGGGGAAAGTGCCGCCTGACTGAAACCCCAGGAAAGAAAGCTCCAGTTAAATAAGGCTGATAACATACACACAATAATTGCCTTAAGCATCATAAAATCTAGCTGTTAGCACACTTTTGGAGAACCAAATAGCTTACAGATGAATTGCGGCACTTTGATTTTTTTCCCCCTCTGCCATTTATCAATGTGTGTATACCCCACGTCTTGTTTGTAGGGAAAGACAGATATAAATGATGTCAGGCTCTGAGGGGGAGGGGAATAGAAAAAGAAAGACAAGCCTAATGTCCCATTTGCACACAGTAAGAGCAACGTGCAGGTTTCAATGCTCTCTTGTCATTCAGGCGCCAGACACGTTCTAGGAAAAGCTTGTAGAACCCATGCACACCCTGTAATTGCAAATATGTCAGTATCTAACAGTATGGTGTGATATTGAGCAGTGACTGGAGGGGCGGCTGTCATCTTTTTTATTTGCAGAAATAGTCCTCTCCTCTCCGCCTTGCAGAATTCTAGGCGTCTCTGGACTTGCTCCAGAACTAGGTCATGACCCAAACTTCCCAGATAGTAGCCACACCGTTAAAGGGGGAAATTAAAAATAAATAAATAAAATTGTTGTGGAAGAGATTTACAAGGTTTCACCTTAGAGTGAATGCATGTCTTTGAAATGATATCATACCTGCACGCCATCAGCCTCTGCACTTCATTTGCCCTTAGCAGCCCACTGTTGTTCTCTGGTGACTTTTTAGCCTATTAAAAAAAAAAAACACAAACAAACAAACAAACAAAAAACAAACAACCTTTCAGGTCAGTGAATTATATTATTAAGGCTTTATTATAAGGCTGCGATGGCTTAATTTGTCTCCTGTATACCTGAGCACCCGGGGCTTGAACATGAGCTGTGTGAGTAGCTTGAATGACACGCCTTTGCTACTTTGGTGGTTTGGTTGTTGACATGCACAAACTTTACAAACTTAACCAATGCGCGAACAAGCGTTTTTGGCACATAATCAGCTGCCGCCCACACGCAGCAGCACAGATAGTGATTATGCGTCTCTGATGGTATAGTATGACGGCAACTCCGTAGGCTATGAGCCCTTTTTTTCCCAAGCTAAATCTCAGCTCACTAAAGGTCAGTAGGTCTCCCTGTCTTTCCCTCTCTCCCTCCCCCCTCCCCTCTTCCTCGCTCTGCATTCTGACTGAGAGAGATGGGCCCATGTAAAACATTGGCTGTGAATATGCGTCATTATTTACTTCACTTTTCTTATTAAAGTGGCTTTTATGGAGAGGAAGGACCGTGTTAAACTGGCGATAAAATACAGAAAAGCAAATTAAAATAGAAGGGGAAGCAAAGCCCCATTTTTTTTTATCTCATTTTATATCCATTTTACGTTTTATTTCTTTAGTTATTTGGGTGTGTGTGTGTAGGTGTGTGTGCGTATATATATGCATGTATATATATACATATATGGTTGTTTGTGTTGGAAGAAAAATAATTGCTAAAGTAATATAACTTATCACCACAGTGTAGGGCTGTAATATCTGTGGTGTGACAATCATTCGTACAGTGCAATATAATTATTATTTTTATATTCTGGTTATTTTATTCTCATGCACTAAAAATATGTGTAGCAGGTATTAATGAAAACAAGCCTGAGGCACAAAAACTTCAATTTTGTATTTGACATGAAAATAATTTTCTTTTTAAAACTATGGCAGATTTCATCAGTTTTCACCAGCCTACCACCACAGAGGGAAAGGAGAAAAAAAAAGCTCCTAGCGAAAGAAACACTTAAGGTTACACTTTATTAATGTTTATTTGCTTTCCCCCCCTCCCCTCTCAGATGCTTGTGGCCTCTCAGATGTGGCCCATGTGGAAAGTTTGCAGGAGAAGTCCCAGTGCGCCCTGGAGGAATATGTCCGGAGCCAGTATCCCAACCAGCCAACACGGTTTGGGAAGTTGTTACTCCGCTTGCCTTCCCTCCGCACAGTCTCTTCCTCGGTCATAGAACAATTATTTTTCGTCCGATTGGTAGGTAAAACCCCAATTGAAACTCTCATCAGGGATATGTTGCTTTCGGGGAGCAGTTTTAACTGGCCTTACATGTCAATTCAGTAAACCAAGAAGGAGACGAACAAACAAAAGGTGGGGTTGGGGGGCTGCGAGACTACAATGATTATAGCTGCTTTTGTGGAAGGAATAAAAAACCAACCGGCTGTTACACGGGGCTGGCTTTCATGAAGAAAGACATTGACGTAAATGACTGTGAATTCCCCCCTACTCAAAAAAAAAAAAAAAAAAAAAAAAGGAAAGAAAAAAGAAAGAAAAGAAAAAAAAATTGAGACATCCACTGAACTTTCAAAATGGCAGATACGAGCTCCCAGTGTTCATGCAGAACAACCTGTGTCGATCCATTTTTTTATGAAAGAAGAAAATGAGGAAAAAAGGAAAAAGGCAAAGGGACTTTGTTGATCCTTATAAGGAAATTTAAGTATTAAGTGCATTTAAAAATGATAATTTGGGTTAAAAAATACTGGAGAAAGGGAAAATACGAAACGTGAATTTTCTTTTCTCAAATGACTTGTCCTGTGTCCATGTATAGCTGTGTTTTGTACTTTCTTTGTTCCTCCTTTCTGGTTCCAAACCGGCCTATGTGATTTCTGTAGTACAGGTGGTGTTATTTTCTAAGACAATGATTTATTTTGAAAAAGGTGAGATAATGTAAAAAAAAAAAAAAAAAAAAGTTCTAAAAAGAATTAAAACCACAGCAATAGGAGTATAGGTTTATAATCTAGGCTTAATGCTGCAAGCGCACTTACATTCTGAGGATGACCAATAACATCTGGGCAAAAGGGAGGTTTTTGGAGTTCATGTTCAACTTTATGATCCAGCGGAAACGTTTTGCTCTTTATTAATATGAAGTGACAAGATCCACTTTTATTTTCCACTCTTTGACTACAGCCACATAAGTTTTATATTTCAAAAACAAAATACGAAATAAAGATTTGTTAGTTTGATGCTCGCAGACGTGACGAATTTTACCCGATTAAATTAGTTGGCGAATTTTCTTCCCCTTTTAATTCAGCACTGAATATTTGGCTTCAGTTCCCCAATTCGATATAATAATAACTAATAATAATGTTAATAATTAATCAAATTCTACAAGTTGCCTATGCCTAAGACAGGTTGCTCTAAATGCACCATGTGTGCTTTTAGGAGTGTTTGCAGTGGCCCAAACTGCACTGAAAGCATAACTGACTTGTTTTTAAAAAATAAAGGGGTCAAGTGTCATAAAAGTTGGAAGTCTAACCCAAGTAGTGTTTAATAGCAGTATTATTAAAGCGTCCCTGAAATGTCACCCTTTATTCACTTCAAGCATTAAGTGCCTGACAAGCATGATGTGATTTCTTATCAAAACGTTGTTAAAGTAGGCCTACAGCATTTGGGGGAACACAATTAGATTTGAAACTTCAGTCGTGTATTTCACTTGAAAAACACTAATTAGAGGCAGTATTCTTGTAAATATAGGTCAATTCATTTCAACGAGTTTTTCCTTTATACAAAGTATATGTGATTAAGAAAAATCTGTGGTTGCCATTTTTTTTCTCGGTAATACAACGTCTTCAAAATTGAGTGGCAGACTTAGCTAGTAGCACTGAAAGTTATGTTTTTAATGTATATACATATTACTACAAATGTTTTCTTTTTCATGTATATTTAGACTGTGAATGCATGGCCACAGGTCGCTAACCTATTTTACCTTTGATATATAAATGTAAATGTTTTCTCTCTCTCTTTTTTCTTTCTTTCTTTTTTTTTTTTGACTGTATAGATATAATCTGTGCATTCAGTACACTAGCCCTTGTATTTAAAGAAACAAACAAACAAACAAACAAACAAAAAACAAAAAAAAAAAAGAGAAAAGAAACGACGTTCATTATTAGGCTACAGACTTAAACAGGGTGAGCAGGTTTGGAAAAGGAGTTGCTATTTTAACTTTAGTGTTATTGCTCCTTTGGTCTTTGACAGGTGCCGTGATGTGATTGAGCGTGGAAGCGCGCGGGTGTGCGAATGTGTGCGTGCGTGCGTGTGTGCGTGCGTGCGTGTATTTGGAAGCTAGCAATTTTGTCCTTGTTTTGAGGCTTTTCTTCACCACACACAAAAACACCATGTTGTGGTTGAATTAAAAGGGATCACTGATTGAACACTGATCTTTGGCTGTTCGAAGCCACATATGGACCAGAGAATGATACATGATTGTAATTATGAACAGTTTAAACTGACCCACGTTTTTATATAAATATATAAAAATATATGACTGCAGGGTATTGATAACGTATAGATACTTTTTTTATGATTATTATTATTATTATTATTATTATTATTATTATTATTATTATTATTAATTGCAAGTGATATATGTGAGTGTGTGTGAAAGTTTATAGTTGAACACAATTCTTGTTTGTTTGTGTTAGCTTATTGTAAACAAGCATTCTGCTGTAAATTTGTTCTTGGTATTAAATTATAATTTATGAATTTGAAAACACCAGTTTTTCATGTTTTATTACTTCCCAAGCGCAAGTGTGAACTTGCCCTTGTATGTGCGTGCGTGCGTGCGTGGTGTGTGTTTGTGTGTGTGTGTGTGTGTGTGTGTGTGTGTGTGTGCGTGCGCGTGCTTGCGTGTGCGCGCGTGTGGTGTGTGCGGGCCGGTGGGTGGAGTGGGGGGCTGGGGGTGACGGACTGGAGTCAATTTGCTGTGGCAGGATTTTGCCCTTTTGCCCCATGAAAGTGATTAATGAATGACAAAATAATTAATCAATCTAATTAATCAATCAGCCAACGGATCCGCTCAACACCTCCACTTTATTTGCTGCAAGGCTCTGATTATTTTCTGTAAAAAGCGCCGATCTGTAATTTACTAGACTATTTGGAAAACACTGGGCTGGAGGCTGGCGTGTGTTAAACTTCATGAATAGTACACAGCAGTTGTAAAAAGGCGCTGTGTGTCAACAGTTAATAACATTTCAGTGCAGACCTCCCTCACACGGGACAGGGACTGTGCAGGACTCACCGCTTTATTTGCGGAATACACTGTCTCCTTTGGACGCTCCCATAAATATTGATGGGCCTAGATGATATTTGCCTACCACTTCCTACATCATAAATATTCTTCATACCCATGGTGGGAAAAAAGCTACAATTATTATCTGGAAATCAAAATTCTTTCTGTCAGTTTTCTGTGTTATTATGGACTATACTTTTATTTGCTCCTGCGTGACTGAACTCCATTAACACTACTCAAAGTTTCTCACCACTATCATATATAATCCAGGCTATATATATATATATATATATATATATATATATATATATATATATATAATGTATGTGTGTGTGTGTGTGTGAATAGTCAAGTTGATGGTGGGTTTAAATGCCGGTTATTTACATGTTTGCTGTTGAGATGCTATAAAGCCATGGCATATCAGTAACTATTAGTAACCTCATATTGGTTTAGTTGAGGGTGGGATTGAAATAGCATTAGCCTTCTCATATACAGTAGCTTCATCTGGATGTGTATGAAAGCCAACTTTACCAGAATCTCCTCTTGTGCTGCTGCTGTTGTTGCTGCTTCTGCTGCTTCTGCTGCTGCTGCTGCTGTTGCTGCTGCTGCTGCTGGTCAGTGTGTGTTTGTGTGTCTGTGGTTTTGTTACTGTTGATAATAATGAAAATGATGATAATGATGTGATGCTGATGGTCTTTCATCCCCGGCCTCTTGCTGAAAGCGCTGTTTATCCATACAATGATGCTTTTACTGCTTGTCCAGCCAAACTGTCTCTGAGGTATATCACACACTGGGGCCAGTCTGAACCCATACTCACAAATGAAGGTGGACATCAGCCTACAAACCATCACCACTGAGCCAGTATGATTTCACTGGACCCGTATTTACAATGCACCCATCCAAAGGGGAGTGAGTGAGGAAAAAAAAAACTTCAGGCCACCGTGTCCTTTAAAATAATAGCCCAGAGGGGCTGAAATCTCTAAACGACGCAGGACACATTATAAGTGGAGCTTCAGAGTAGGTTTGAATAAGTCGGATCTCAACATTGCCCGGGTTGATTTTAGTTGACAGGGCGTGATGCATATGCTGTATTCTATAATTTGTACTTTTACTCATTTACAAAAGAAAAACTAATGAGGTGTAACTCGCTTCGATGTCACTTTTATTTACGTCTGTGTGACGTGAGAAGTTTTTGACACGCGAACCGCAGGCTTACCCCCCCCCCCCTCCTGCAAACACACACACACACACACACACACACACACACACACACACACACAGCCCCCTGACTGGCAGGCTGTGGAGGATACTGCGGGGCCGAGGTGTGTGTACAGTAGAGTCTGTGCTGATGGTTGACGTTTGTTGGGGTTTACACACTGAAGCTGAGAACTTATTTAGGGCTCACAGGCTATTAGTCGGGCTATTTGTTTAATAAGGATATGGTTTGCAGTTTTCCTCTCTCTCTGTCTCTCTCTCTCTCTCTTACACACAGACACACACACACACAAACACTGATACACACACAGTTAAGCGACAAATATGCACATTATTTGCACCTTGGCACTATCACTATGACAAATTAGCCCATACAGCATGGGCTTTATTGCATAGGCCTATATAGGGTGAGGCGCCGCAGCTCATTTACAATGTACAACAAACACTTAGTAAGGTGGGACACCTGTTCTTTATGGTCTACTACATTAACTTGAACGATAAATATAATCTCTATTGCAAGCTATTATTATTATTATCATTATTATTATTATCATTCCTGTCGTTGTTGCAAGGTAGCGGTACTAGGCTATTGTTATTTTCTCACAATCCGCTATAAGATTACGTTAGGCTGATTTAACACACTGCGTTTTTTGTTTTTTGTTTTTTTTCATTTTCTTTATTTTCTTTTTCTGTTATTTCATCACCTTGTTCGTCTTCTTATTTCGAGCATTCTTCTCCTTTATCCTTCACCATTAAATAAATTGCCTTTCCCTTCCCACTTAGTGCTCAAGGCTTCCCTCGCACTGGCCATAAATGTAAGAAAATTGTGCCATCTACCCGCTGCCTCCGGTACTGTAGCTCCCAGAGACCTCGCAGACCTCAGCTCACTTTGTGACAAAAGGGAAAAGGGGACCGGCGCTGCACAGCCAGGCGCCTCATCGCACATCCACCATCAGCAGCTGCCGACTGCTATGATGCTGTAACTTAACAAGTAATGTGTGTTTTAAGTACCTGTCATCCTTTGCTGCGTCCCCCTGCGTCTGTGTGTGAAGGCTGAGGCTGCTGTACGGACACTGTCCACCCCTGACTACTGCGGAGTGAAGTCATGTGGATTTTAGCACAATCAGAAGGAGAAGGGGTTTATATAAATGCAGTATATATATATATATATATATATATATATATATAACAACGTAACTATTTCGGAGCCTTCCGTTAAAACAAAAATAACATGCGGGATAACTCTGGATTTTCTTTTACAATTTGGTGCCCAGCATATGTGGCACACGGGTATAATTTCTAACGCCCCCCCCCCCCTAAAAAAATTAGACAGCAAAAATTGTGTTGTTGACACTAATAACGCTTTGCTGTGTCCTGACAGTCGGTGTGTTTCAGCGTTAAACGTATTTCGGACTCTGGTCTGGAGCCCCGGACACTTTTCTGCTCTGCTATGAAAAACCAGTGATCATCTTGGTCCAATAATAGCTAATAATAAGAATATGATGTTAGTGCTGGATTTGTCCTCCTTTTTCATTTGTGCTTTACGAGAAAGGACAAACTGAGAAGAAGAAAATGGAGGAAAAAAAAGGAAGGACCAATCAACACCAACATGGCAAAGTTCATTTGAAGAAAAAAAAAAAGAGAAAAAGAAAAAGAAAGAAAAAACACTACCAGACTTTGAAAAGGGGCGCCGCGCTTTGTGGCGATATAAATAGAGGAGATAAAGACAACTGCAGCTGATGTAGACCAAGAGTGTGAATAATACCCCATGTTGAATTCTCCCCCCCACCCTCATTTTGAGAAGACTATTTCAGTTTTCTTTCAACCCAAGCGCGCTCACTGTGAGCCCATCTCAATGCCAGAGGAGCAGCCAACATTCCCTATGATAGTTTGGATACTGGATGCCAAATAAATCAAATCTCAAGCAACTATTTGGCCACTGAATAAGCATGATTGGCTCTTGCGGTCCATTATATTTAAATAGAAAACGAAAAAAAAAAACCCCAACATGTATTTATAGCCGATAGAAGACTAAACTTTCATGAGAGAGGCGGGCCAGTGAGTGGGAATCACACAGCGGTCTGCCCGGCGCTTTAAAGCGGGGAGACTGCACCTTTTTCAGTGCGCGGTTTGATTTGTCTTAATATACACGATCACACACAGGGAGGGCCGGGACGAGCGGTGAGCCGGGGGGATGATTTGAAGAGACCACAAACACTCTCCTGGATATTAGACTGCCCCCCTCCCTCCCTCCTCCTCTTTTCTCCTCCAGCCCCTTCCAGCCCCCTCCAGCCCCTGCGCATTATTTCATCAGGGCTACTTCATAGGTATTGGTCGATATGGGCCTGCATCTTGTATTGATTTGTTAGGTGGGGTACATAGATACTTTATTAAGATCCCCATTAGGCGGACCGCAGTGCTTGTCAGTCTTCCAGGGGTCGCAGTATTAACGTTTCAGGCTCGTCACCTCTCAAGTAGTTTGGAGTTTGAAGAAGGAGCTCAAATGTGACCACAACTCAGCTCACAAGATTTCACATAAACACGCGCGTTAAGTTGGAAACCACGTGCATTTATTTATTATTTATTTTATGTATTTATTAATTAATTTATTATTATTTTATTTACTTGGTGGTGGAGGGCTCTTGGCTCGCGCGTATAATTGTACTTCAGTGTGTGTGTGTGTGTGTGTGTGTGTGTGTGTGTGTGTGTGTGTGTGTGTGTGTGTGTGTGTGTGTGTGTGTTGTAAAGAAGTCAGACTTAACTCACAATGTCAGTTGTGCTGGTCTGTCTTCTCAGACGGTCACCGTGAGCACACGGTCGTGCACCATTCGTGCATGCGTGTGTAAGTGGAGCCAACGAAGATGAGGATGGCGTTAGAAGACTGTGGATGTGAGTGTACTCGGCCTTAAAGTCCGACACGCAGAATGAAACTAAGAATGAAATGTTTAATGAAGTGTGTGTTAATGAAACGTCCACGCTACCACGGCTCAGTGTGTCTCTGCCCTCAGACAGCGCTGATGGAGAGATGTTTGCTGTTTTCTGTTTTCCTCCCTGTTGTTTCTTTCCACAGAAACGAACGCTTTTTTTAAGGGGATGGGGGGGGGGGCGGTTGCGTGTGTTTGCAGAAACTTCAAACCCGCACTTGGCAAAGCAGCCTCAAACTGTGAAATGAATTTGGCGTAATTCTGGTAGATGCTGGTGATAGACGGAAGGTGCTTTAACAATAACACTCACACCCTGAGCGTTATTCTCTCGTCCAGTCTTCCTCCTCCTCATCATCATCATCGTCACTGTTATTATCGTCAACATTTCCACCACCAACACAATGAACAACACCCGGCTCGTTCACATATTCCACAGGTGAAAGAAAGAAAAGTGGAAATTGAAAAAAAAAAAAAAAATCTTTTCCTTCCGGCCCTGTAAATTCACAGAAAATTCCTCTTGTTAAAAAAAAGAAGAAAAAAAAAACAAACAAACAAACAACTGAAACATATTTTTCAGCATTCCAAAAAGGAACAGTTTAATTTTATTATTAGAAAATGTGATGAGGCTACAAAGCGGACTGGAGTGAAGTTTTGTGTGTTACCTTGTGTTGCTTGTCTCACAGTGCTGACAGCTCCAGTGCGCCGGCTCAGGGTGCGCCTGACAACACAAAGGCTTCATACAGTCAAAGCTCCGCTCTTGCATTACTCTGATTACGTTTTTCCTCATTTCTCTTCAGCGTTTATTTGACCCACAGGCCTTAACTGCTGGAGGAGTCGGATATTTGTTTTCTTGATCAGGCCTTGCTTGATATATATATATATATAAAAAGGGGGAAAACAACTCCCGAGGCACAGAACACGTTTAGATAAAGTTTAAATAAATTGATACAGTAAAACTTGATTGTTCACTCTACATCCAACCTCCACCCACTCATAGTTTACAGGAAATTTCTGCAGCTCTTTTGTTTTAATCATTTCTGTATTTCCCTCCTAAATCTGCGCATGTTATCATTTCTTGCAGAAAACCGCCTCCGTGGTATTGAAAGTGCGTGTTTTTTTTCCCGTCCCATGTTTGAGCCAATTTATTATAAAGACAATAAGTGTAAGAACAAGTCTTGCCTCGCCATAAGGTCCAGATTCTCCTCCCTACCAGTCTTTTAGTTCCCAGACCCTTTCATGTGGAGAACACCCCCGCAGATTCGCGCCACAACCTCTGGATCTTCGCTTGATCAGATTTTGTCACAGGGACCCACATCTGACATTTTTACTGCGGCTGGATGGGATTTAGTCCAGCCTGTCCAGCCGAGCGGCATCACCGAATGTATGCATACTGTAAATGTGCAACACCAAACCTATCCTGACCCCAAAGGAGGAATTCAATTATTCCTCTGCTTTCTAAGGACCCTAATTATCTCCCTCAGTGACCCCACCCACCGTCCCGGGGCCTCAGTTTGGGAAGCAGCTTACACATGCAGCTGATTTATTTTTATGTTTGTATGATTATTATTATTAGATTACAGTGAAATGACAACAGCCTGGCTCTGAAGTTGCAGAGGACGCGCTTCAGACCCCCACCCCCTCTCCGCTCCCCCCCCCCTTTTTCAGTGACCCCCGCAAGTCCTGGGACCCGCTCCGGGACCCCCTGCACTAACCAACAGCGATAACACGTATGACTGGTGGCCGCCAAAAGACAGCAGCGCGCAGAACTCGGTCAACCTTATGAGAGGACAAATCTTCACGGAGGGTCTCAGCAGAAGAGAGAGAGAGAGTGGGGCGGGGGGCAGGACGATCCCGCTGCAAACAGCAAGATGGCGCTGTTCTGCACATTTAGCCTCCGCTGTGCTCCGGAGCTGCGGCCGCCTCTGCTGTGCTGCACTCAATTACCTGAGCTTCTTCCTGCTCTGTTGTTGTTGTTGTTGTTTTTAATCAAAAATACCAAAAATAATGGAAACACGCAATAACAGTCTGAATCTGAAATTTCACATTTTTTTTGACCAACATTTTTTTTGTGAGGAGGGGGGGTTGCGGGATTGAATGTGTACAAGGATATTTTTTTGAGGGAGGAAAAAGCGTATTCTATCTTTTGTTTAATGTTTCATTGAAAATGAAGGAAGAATTTAAAAAATGAATACATTTACAGTTTAGCTGAAACGAAACACAAACACCCAGGCAGAGGCAGGGGAGGGTTGTGCTGCACATGGAGCTGTGTGTGTCACCAGAGCCGAGCTTATCGCTAATATTTCGATTTATTTATTTTTTTTTCAGAGAATCTGGCAAATATTTAGTGGTAACACTGTGATCCCTCCAACAAGGCCGTGGGTCGTGTATCGAATTTTTTTTTATCACACTTCAGGTGTGTGGGTTTTTTTTTTTTTTTTTTTTTTAGGCCACGGGCACTTGAATGTTCAAGGAAAAGCGTTTTCTTCCACGCCACAGAAAGAAGCGGAGCCTTTTCCACACTGAGGGTTTCTTTCTTTTCACACTTTTTCCACTGACAGGTTCAGCTGTCGCCTGCTCCTTCCACCCATTTCATTTATTATTTGGTAATATTTAAAGAAAATCTTACCTCCTCCTTTGCTGATGATACCAGCGGCTTGTTAACGACGGACATTCGCCAGTAAAAGAAAATGTCCAACCCTTAGGACGATGCTATTAGTTCATAATCCATATCCTACAATAATAATATTTCTCTGCTGAGTTATTGAAAATTAAACAAGGTCATCCTGATGTATTTTTCCCGTTTTTAATTCGCCTCCTATTGCAGCATCTTCTAAAGTTCCAGTAAAATGAATTCAGTCGGATTTATTCATAAAAAAATAATAGTTCAATTTTATTATTATTTTTATTTCTTTTTGTTTTTACAGGAACAATTATTATCCACCAAAGCTTTAAAACTAAACCTCTAACTGTGTGTAATAATGTGTGTTATCTGAAGTGGCGGATGCTGAAGTGAACCTCTCAGACTGGATGAGAGCGAATCTGATCATAATTCACACTAATAAATAGAGATTTTCTTTGTGATTGGTAAAGTTAGTGCTGTAGCTTTATAAACACAATTTAACAGCTACAGCTGGAATGGTCCGTCTGGATACTTTCAGAAGCAAGTTGAAGTGAACAAAATGATGAATTTCTTCATTCCCTTTAAATGTCTCTGTCTCTGATAAGGAGTTGTGCGCAGAAGGTGAGTAATATGAGGGAGGATTTCACGAGGCTCATATGTTGCGGACTCAGTGATCAAGCTCCCTTAAGCCCTGGCCAGTCATCTGAACTTCACCACTATATGTAAACAAGTTGTCAGTTTGGGAATAATCTTCTTTACTTTTTATTGGAATGAAAATTCAATCTCCCAAACTTAGATTAGGCGGACGAGTTTGTCGTCTTCTTTTTTCCTCTCCCTCTCTCTTCTTTTTTTCCGTTCCTTGTCATTGGTAGGGCTGGACTTTGGTGGACAATAATGCGGCAATTGTTGATGCTTTGTGACCCATAAAATTTGAGGGTGGCTATTCTGGCTTTGGTATGTAATTATGCAAAACACTTTGCATAAAGACTTGCCATCCGATCTAATGATAGAGCCTGCAGTCTCATTTCCAGAGAGGGAGGCACCAGCAAACCCTGCACTCCGAGTGATGGTGGAAGAGCTGCTATAATAAAACCTGCACATAAGAACACATGCTATTGTTCAGGTAATTTTGTTGTGGTGTGGATATTTATAATCTCAGAAAATAGGAGAGTGTATTTAAATGTAACTACTGTTCATTGTATGTATGTCTTCTTTTTGGCAGATCATCTGTTTGTGGTCTTTTGAAAAATGTTATCATACAATTATGCACATTTAGATTTGTTTCCCCTTGAACTGTGATCATTTAAAAATAACTTCTTTCGGTTTTTATTGTGGAAAAAAAAATGCTGGAAAAGAAAAAGAAGAAACGAAATGGAAACAGGAGAGGAAAGTGAAACCTTTTTTTTTTGACTTGATGTGTCTGCTCTGAGGAGCAGCTAAACCAAAGGATACAGTTCAGGTTCATATTTGGAATTGAGGTAACATATTTCATGGATTGCACTGGGTTTCTTGACTCCACGGCTCTGGAAAGACTATAAATACCATCCAGATTTCTATGACAACATTTACTCATTTTTAGTTTAAAGAGGAATAAAAGGTCACAGATTTTTTGTGCAATAAATATAAAGGGAGAGAAACTCCATAAATTACTGTAACATGTATGTTTTCCTTTTTTTTTGTCAGGATTTCCAGGTGGTTTATTAAAAGACTGCAGACTGCATGCCTTTGAGGTGTGCACTATATGGGATATTCTGTGTGTATGCACATAATAAACACTTGTGCTGCCTGACAGAGGTGTGAATCTGAGAGCTTTTCTACCAAATGAAGTGCCAGCAGAGAGAGAAATAAAGAGATCTGCAGCTGTCAGGGGTCAGTCAGGCAGAGATTGCTTCTAGAGATCTTTTGAAAAAATCACACGTTTGAAGGCTTAGTGCTTTGCTGTCTTCGCATTTCAAGCTCAGATCAGTGGAATCAAAAAAAAAAAAAAAAACAGAGAAGGAGAGAGAGAGAACATGGGTTGGAGAATTCTGATGTTGAGATGGACATGGGACGAGCGCTTTCTGGAAGGTAGGAGACAAGCCTTTTACCTGAAGCGTTTTGAGCAAGGAGGAGAGCCCAACTTTTTTTTGTTCTTACATTAAAACATGTATCACACAATTAAAGCGGCAGTGTCTTTAATGTCTCTCTGTGTGGAAATGCAATGTACAAACCGGGCTCTGCACTCTCCTCTCATTTGCAGTGTGCGTGTTGACAGTACAGAGGGAGCAAAGGAAAACAACTCTGAAGTGTTTCACCACTCTCTCATGCATTCAGCTTGCTGCTGCTGGAAAACCTTTATAGTTGAAATGTAGAACTCCTCTTCAACCCAACTGTTTAGGCACGAGAAAAGACAGATAATCCAAAAGTGTTTTGCACCTCGTTATTAATTATTTCCAGGATTTAACCCCCATTTTTTTTCTCGATAACTTTTCTTGCTGTAGTTTTTCGGGACTTTTGATCCCGTTCTGAAGCCTGTGCCAAATTGTTACTCTATTAAAATATCATGGTGATCACTTGCTAATTCTCAGTCTTAGCTGAGTGATCAAACGTTATATTTCTCTACAAGCTTTTCACATCACTCCATTTATTGTGAAGCTGCTTCATCACACACAAGTACAAGTTTCAAGTGTTAAAGTTAAGTAGCAGAGGAGAGGAGGTGAGTGAGCAGGTAATCAAGAAGTCATTACCAAACTGAAAAGTGAGGATGTCTCATGTTCATGTATTTAGGTGCAATGAATGAATGAGTGAGAGCTGCTTGTTGCAAATTCCATTATATTAAAAATATATAAGATGGTTATTGATTTTAACTCAGTCCAGAAGAAAAATGTTACTGATTGCTTAACCCTGGTATGCATCCCTTCTCACTCTCCCCTCACACACACACACACACACACACACACACACACACGTGCAATGATGCCCAGCAGAGTCTTCTGCAAAGCAAAGCCCCACTAAGCACTTGCTGTAAATTTTGCTAAGACGTTGGTTTCAGCCAATCACGGCTCAAGACAGTGGATCCTCCTTAATTTTGGTCTTTGCACTTTGAGTATTTCTTATATTGTTAATAAGGAAGAAGCTTTGACTTTTTCTACTCACATGACCTTTGTGAGTAGACTATAGGAAAAGTAAGCCTATTACTGACTTTTTAAAACTTCCAAAGTTGGTCTTTTGAAACTCTCTGGCCTCTTGCTGTTCCATTATATAACTGTAATAATAATGTACTTACTACCCACATAATTCACAGTACCACACTGACAATAAAATGTGGAACAAGCCAATCTTTAACTTGAGCTTAAAACACCGACCAAAGCAGGAGAGACACAATTTGACACTTTGATTTCTCTATTAACTGACACTGGGGAGCAAGGACTAACATTATCTGACAGGCACGTGTGTTCAGTGTGTTTAAGCATTTTTTTTTAATGCTGGAAATAGTAAGTCTGTTTAAAGATGACATAGAAAGAAGTGAGCCAAAGAGAAACTGTTGTAGTGAAAAAGAAGAGGAACAAAGGTCAAATAAGCACATTAAAAGTGATTATTTGATAAATAATCTCCTTGACTTTCAGTCTGTCAGATATAAGAATATATATATAAAAAAAACATTTTCTTCAATCTACTTTTACCTTCAAATGTCCACATTTTCAATCACATGTGAGCTCTGGAGAAACACATCTATCTTAATGTGAACCCCATACTTCTGAGCATGTTTTTTAACAGCTCCTTTTTTTTTTCATATGCCATGTGATTTCTTTTGCTTGCTTCCTGCTGGGGAGGCAAAATATGCAAATCCCATCAGATTTATAACACTCTGTGCCTTTCAGTTGTTCATGTGCTTCTGCTGTGGTGTATTATTATTTTCAAGGGTTCTCAGCGGGACATAAAATGATCATAAGTTATTCGTCCACCTGACAAAAATATTTCATTCTCCTCCCATTTCAAAGATGGACTCAAGTAAAAGTGATAATAGCATGATTTATTATGGTCTGAATGGGTGGCGGCAAGTTGATTGCTTTTGACAGAGCTTCATGCAATGCTGCGTATGAAGAAAAATATAAATTGACAGGGAATGATTCAGATGAAGTAAATATTCTTTCATGTGACAGCATTATGTGCTCATTAAAACATCTCCACAAAACAGGTGATCCGAACATGTTCATTCAAACAAAGGAAAAGCCTCTGATTTCATTCATCCTGTCTGAAACAGAAGCTCCTCACTGAACTCTGGTACTTTTCTTTCTGCTCTTCATAGTATTCTTCAAGTTTGTTTGGTTTAGTTTAGTTTTTTTTTTTTTTTTTTTTTGAGCAAACTGAAGGTATTTTTTCCACGATAATTACTCTTATCAGTAATTCAAAGCTTGGCTCATTATTTATGAAATTATGTGACCACTCAGATCGAAAGTTTCCTGTAGTTGGAAAAGTTTTTATTTGTTATTTTTTATCTTTTATTTATGTTTGTCCCTGTCAGGATTGAAATTTTTCTCCGAAGCTGGCCAGTGTTGAGATGCAGTGGCTTCAACAGAGAGACCTCTGCTCAGCCTGGTGTTAAAGAGCTCTGATCTCGGCCATGACAGCTTAGTCCAATCAGCCTGTTCAACATGCTGGTTTGACTGTCACTTTCAATTTTCACATGACCCCTTGGTCCTAGAATGGGGGATAAGTGGCAGAAAGTAGGACTGAAAGCTCATATTATTGGCCTGACAGCTTCACTCATCTGAAAGTAATGCAAAATGCAGTTCATATTTATACCCTGACCTTATGCTCAAACAGGGAATCTACTGTATCTACATGTCAGGTGCTGAGACAAAGGCCAAAATGGTGGATTCCTGCAGATTAAAGAACACAAATTCACTCCTTTAACAGTTCCATTGAAACAAAGCGTTTGACTGAGGAAAAAAAAAAATCAGTTTCTGTAGCTACATGTGAACAGCTGATCATATTCTCAATATCCTTCCTGAAATGCTTTATCTGAGCCGTATTTATGCACATGTAGGTCAGAGAAGAAGAGCACTATCAGTGGCGGTGGATGTGGTCATTATCAGACATGGTGCTAGACAGGAGGGAGGGGTTCATTGTTCACTGTGTGCTGCCTGCCCAATGACTGAATAAGGTGTGTTCATTGTTCATTCTGTGTGTGTGTGTGTGTGTGTGTGTAAAACCAACTGGCTCTAGTTTTTCACCAGTGTTGTTACTGTGTTTAACTACAACACTGCATATAATGTGGTGACAGTGAAATACTGTAATTTGTAAAACATGGAACTAAATGAGAAAAAAAAAAACAACCCTAAATTGTTGGTTCACCTCCCACAATTAAAACATCCATAATATTTTGTCACTTGCCAAAAGGCTGCAAAGGAAGGATGGAGTTTGGTTTTTAAAACATGCTCTCCTGTCAAACTGAAGGTGGTAAACATGTTCCAAAATTACACTCACACTGGACATGGATAAGCACATTTTAATGCTAATACAGGGTTCCTTTTATGCTTTTTTCTGCCAATGTTGTCCGTTTCAAAATCACCCACGTCTCGTTACTTATTAGCCCTGATCAAGTTATATCTCTGTGTATTTGCCATAACTCCAGCAGTAAATATAAAGAGTTGAGTGATGGAGCATTAAAGGTTGTTTTCGTTCTTTTTTTTTTTTTTTACTTGTATAATCCACACTTCTTGTCCCCTGCCTGCCCTCCTAATCCCTTGGCATGTGTTGGTGACATCACATGGCTACTGGCTCCAAGTTCTCGTCCCCCTGCAACTGTCATTAACTCTGTGAACAAATGAATAATGACTGGGAGACTCGCTGGCTCCCACCACTGACCTTAGGTATTATTAGAGTGACCTTTCTTTGGCTTGACCAAAAAACCTTTTTGATATCATTGCTGGAAGTACACTAGGAATGATGGCCTGTCTGCTGGCGGGGGGAAAGCCGAGCATTACACATGGGGAGGAGGGGAGGGGATGATGCCGTTGGAACCAGGACCAGCGTCGTGTAAACCTATACTCTGCTCCTACTGCTGCTTCATGAATACTTAATTAGAGAGCACAGCCTGAAATACCCCACTCACAAGTTGCCTGACCTCTCTTTACCAACAATGCACAATATTTGGGTTTAGTTGGGCGACATGGTCAGAGGACATGTTTCACTGTAAAGGAGGGAGCCTTTTGGGAATCTTGTCGCAGTTAGCTGTGTGATATAATCTGTGCGGCAAGAGGACAGGATCAGTCAGGTGTGGCTGTGGGAGGAAGCATCTCCATATGTCACAGGGATGGTGCTCATAAAACCATGCTGGAAATCACATGCTGATACTGATCACAACCTGCAGACAGATGAGTGGGATTTATTATCAGCTGTGGTGTTGGAAAGTAACGAACTACAATTACTTCTCCTGTTTCAATACAATTTTAAAGTACGTGTATATTACTCGAAGACTGAGTGTTATTGTTTTATACTTGCACTCCACTATGTCGATATGACAGCTACTTGCTGGTGGAGACTTTACGTACAAGGCATATGAGATGTAATATGGTGCTCTGACTGCACTGCTCAAGAATGTACAACGTGCTTCATTTCAACTACACAATGAAAACACAGCATCAATGTCAGTGTATCAGGAACAATAATCCAATCATGGACTACACAATGGATCAGTGTAACACACTGCATATAAACTGTTACTTTTCATACTTTATATGCAATGTGCTGATATTTGCTTTCAAACTCTAGATCTCAGGCTCTAGATCTTTTTTTTTTGTTTCTTACATTTTCTTAAATAAATAACTTGAATGTTTCTTGCACCTCTGGGAATATAATAGGACATTGAAGGGAAACATTAAATAGAGAAAGAAAAGGAGAGATGGAAAGAAATTTGATTTTACCTGACATTATGGAAGCTAAATGTAATTTGGTTTTGAATGGACGGAGCAGTGGGGAAGGTACTTTACTTCAGTCAGTCAGAGGAAATATTTTGACTGAGCTTCATTAGTTTGAAACCTTCAGTTATCTGTTACCTTTTTTTTTTTCTTTTTTTTTTTACAAATAAAATATATGACAACTTTATAAAAATATATTAAATAGATTTAGAATAAACTAATCACCATATGTGCAGTCATTTAAAATGTCTATAACTTAATCAAACACACAAAACAGTTGAACACACGAATAGATCAGCAAAAATAATTCAGTGATGTGATAAATAAACTGAGATGACTGAGGTTGTTCACTTTTGAATACTTTCGGTTTATTTTGGTTGTATTACACAGTTAAATTACATTTTCAGTCCAGGACTTAAACTGGGAATATTTTCTTTCACATTTTTATCCCATCTCCTTGGAGTAAAGGATCTGCCGACCTCCATCACTGCCACAGAGTACCTTTGCATGGACACATTATTTAGTTAAGGGCCTCCTGCCCGGCACTCCTACTCAGAAAAAAACTCTTCTCTGTGTATATCTAATTACAAAGCGCTGAAGCAGTCAATGGGGAATTAGAAATGTGCTTTTACACACACTGTAAACAACTGGATACACTTTAATGCGAAATTATTCTGTTTTCCAATTAAACCCCAACAGGTAATCAAGGAATGACTGCGTGGATTAAAGTAAATGGACAGATTGCTAATCTTACCGTCAGTGATGGAGCATCCGTCCCTATATGAACAATGGCAGAGATGTATAGAAGCTGTATCTATTTAGAGCTCCCTCAGAACGAATAAATACCTGAGATGAAAAGGTAGAGACAGAAAACGGGCTGATGTAATCAGCGCTGCCACATCAAGGGCTCTCCATCATTTCAATCTGTAGATTGCAATAAAAGTTCCCAGAATTGCACCGAGCAACCCAATCTAAGCCAATAGACAATCACGGGATCTGATCTCAGTCCCAATTGAGACATATCCCAGCTGAATGTCTCAGAAATTAGAGTTACTAGGTATGTCCATGATCCGGAGATGGACAGATAGGGCAGGTGCTGTGTTTCTCCCTCTCACACTAACACATGTATCAATCGATACACTTCACAAAAGATGAGTCATTTACGAGAATTCACGTTGTAGAATTTCACACATCTTTTTTTTTTTTTTTTTTTTGGGGGGGGGGGGGGGGGTCGGATTAGGTGGGCCCACGATTAGTGTTGTTTTTTTTTTTTTTGTTACTTTTTTTTTTTTGTTAAGTAACTTAAAGCGGCGCGACAGGAAACATGTCCAACACAGGCACAGATGAAAATAAAAAAAAAAAGGCTAAAGGACATTCCGTCGATTTCCTGCGGCACAAGACAATAAATAAATAAATAATGTAAGTATATATGTATATCAATATATTTGTGCCACAGGGGAAAATAAATATATGTAAACAAAGCAGCATCACTTCACTGATTACTAAGTTGCCACATTGTTGTCAGTTTAACTTGTCACTCTTTAAATATGTGACACTCCTGCGCTTGTTTGCGCTGCGAATCTATTTAGGAGGCAGGTGGAAATATTTCAAGTTCAATTTTATTTGTAGCCACATTCAAACGCATAATAATAATAATAATAATAATAATAAGAAGAAGAATAAGAAGAAGACATGGCTGTATTTTGCAGTGACATGAGTCAGTTCAGGGCTACATGTGTATCTGGGTGCGACAGCAGGCAGAGCTGAAATCAGCTCCCAGCGCACACACATTTCCTCAGGCGGACTTTCACAGCCAGACTGCGCCTGGAAACGGATCGAGGAGCGCGGCGCACTTGGACAGAGAAAACAGCAGGTTTAATGTCCACCCGGCGGCCGTCACGGCGTGGACGTCGGTGAGGAAAGGCCGAGAAGCGGAGAATGAAGACCTGCTCAACGAAACGGTGACGAGGGCGTGATGTGTAGAGAAAACGAGAGGGGGAGGGGGGGTAAATATGTACAAATGTGACATTTCACGGAGAGTTGAGATGTTGTCGGCATGGACCACATGTGACCAAGGCGGCCAAGATGATAGAAATCAGCATCGGAGCGCCAAATACAGTGCAGTTTATGGCTGGCTGCCTCAGCCAACAACAGTCTTTGGAGCACGTCTCTTCTCTTAAGCAGAGAAAACGCTCAGCCCGGAGGATGCAGGCAGTTGTGAAAGCAATGATGGATACTATTGTCCAAAATTTGACCCTCTATTAACATCTCTGGGCAGCATCTGGATGCTGTCACCGTGGAAGAGGACAAAAGTCATTTTCTTTACGTACCAAATCCCCTCTTTTAAAACGCCTCCCCCACCAATAAATGGGTGGAGGCCAGCCCAGAAGCCCAATCTCTTCCTCTACCACTCTCCACACCACCACTTCTCTATCCTCCCCTTTGTTTTGCAGGTGTCTCCAATTACCTTCTAATTTGCTTCTAATCTTAGCACAGTTCTTAATAAACATGTCTATCCCCCGTAAAACCAAAGTCTCAGAAAATTTGGGCAAGAGAGAAACATACTGGCCACATTTTCCCCTCCGTTTGCCGTGAAGTAACGTGCTGATTTATTAATTTCAGTACAAAAGTATTGCAACCCAAGAGGGAAGTGAGGAGTGTCTCTTCGTGATAGATGCAGGTTGTTGGGTGGCATTTCATTATGATTTTTCTTGGTGAAAGACGAGTGCCAAGGACCAGTCAATTCAATGCAGACACCAAGAGAAAAAGAGTGTTGCTAAGAGACAGAGATGCTGCACAACTTCCATCAGGAGCTTGACTCTGACCTTATGCAAATTAGCTTCTGCCAAATCTTTTGTGTGAAAGCAACTGCAATGCCTCTAATACCTGGCCTAAAAGAATTAAAAAAAAGAAAAAAGAAAAAAAAAAAGATGCTTTAATATCTAAATTCTTGTCCGAATGGGAAATGCACTTTGTGAAGTATAACAGTCCAGCAAATCCAGACTGCGGCACACTTGTTAGGCTTTCTATTGAACCAAAGCGATGGTGGAATGCCTCGACTGTGTCAAAGACCGATGTTTGCTGCTTTAAAGTCGTCATACAATTTTCAAATCTGCTATCAAAATTTTGTCTTCCCCCCCCCCATGGAACGATGCCCTGAAAATGTCGATGTGGACGTTTTCCAAAACTAACCTTTGTGCACAAGCCCAACGATACCGACAGAATATTAAAGTTGGTGTGGAGAAAGTGTTGCCTCTCAAACTACCTTCACAGCTTAAATCTACCTGATAAACCTGAAGTATGACATTTTCAGACTTCTTCTTCAACAACATGGATTATTTACATGTGAGACATCAGCATGGAGCAGCTTCCTTTGACCTATGTGTCATTTAAGACAAGAATCATAACGATGGGTGGGGGTTGTGTGGGGGGGGGTTATAGAGGTTAGATGACAGAAGAGGGCAAAGAGGTTGCGACCTGAACGGAGGGCTGTATCAGGTTGTAGCAGGTTATCTGAAGTGGACACTGATAATAGCCTTTTAGACATGCCAGGTTTGATCCTTTCACCACAGAGGAGGGAGGGTTAATCAATAGTCTGAGCAGATCAGTGATATGAGGTTACTGTATGAGCAACTAGTAAGGAGCCAAACAACAAAATGGGCACAATTGTTAATTGGCTGGACATTTGCTGGGGTCAACATGAAAGAGAGAGAGAGAGAGAGAGAGAGAGAGAGAGAGAGAGAGAGAAAAGAGATCCAGTTATCCATAGAGAAATATTACGGGTGCCATGTCATGGAGCGTTCAAAATCAAATCAATTTCATATTGATTGCACATTATGTTATTAGCTCTTTATACAACAAGAAGCATCTGGGAATTTATAAATTATGATCACAGCATGTCCTCCACAGATTAACTTGTGAGTGCAATAAACACAACTTCAATGCACAAGCATAAAATGGCCATTTTAATCAAAGCTAAGTGAAATATAGATTGCTTTCGTCCAGCGATTCTTCACATTATGCAGAGAGAAAGAGCAAGGGAGAGGGAAAAAAAAGAGGAAACGGAGAGAGCGAGAGAGAGACAGAGAGGGAGAGGGGGAGAGAGAGAGAGCAATACACTACCGTGTTCAAAGCCAACCTTGTCAATAGTACTCACAGTGGGCTAGGGGAGTGTAATAGCACTTCCCTGATTCTACATTGATATCATATAATCCAGTGTGCCCTGTTTCAGTATCATATTTATCTAACCTGCTGGGGGACAGGGTAAGGGGGACAGTGTCCCTGCTGCTAGGAGCAGACACATTACACACTGCCTCGTGTATTCTTATTGATTACTCCCACCCCACAGCCCAGGGACCATAATTTAACTCAGCAGGCACTACAGTTAATACTGGAATTCAAACATTCCATCTACACTTCAAGAGACAAAAACAATTGACACTTTAAAAATGTGCAGGGCCTCTCTAAATGGGATCTGAAGGGAATGGATCTCCATTTTCTGGTCTGTGGATTATTTTTTTTTTTCCCCTCCCCTCTCTCCTACTTCAGGCTTCAGTCTGTGTAGTTGCCGTATTGTTTCTGAGAAGAACTGTGGATAAAGTATTTTAAAAGAATTACAATATAGTAAAGAAGCTGTTCCCTCCAAGAAGGACATGACGTGAAGATTTGTAAAGTCTTCTTTATTTTTTTCTTTTTTTTTGGGGGGGGATATATAAAAACAAACAAACAAAAAAAAAAATCCTCTTGTAATTCAGTTCTGAATGCAGTTCACAACAAGAAGCATGACATAAAGACCTGAATGGAGCTGCGTAGGTTTGATGTGCCATGCTCAAGAGCACGTAGGTAACAGAGCAGCACGACGGGATGGAGGAGGACGATCTGTGGGATGATACAAAATGAGATATTCGATAAAGATAATTAAGAAGTGCGTTTATATATCTTTCAATATGCTGTTTCTTTTGTCGGCGGCTATTGTAAGATCATTTCTGTGTCTGATTTAGAAAGTTATGACTCTGTCTTCTCCATTAGGTTCAAGATCAACAACGCTGCAGCCCACCGTCTCTCATAACGTTTGAGTTTGTTAAAGTGGCGCCCAGAGACATTCAGAAAGCAACGTTAAGGGTGCTTACAGCAGGGAACACGCGTAGTGCGTTGAACAAAGGCGAGAGGGAGGTGATATAGACAAAATGTTACCATGATACTCATCACAATATTTCCGTTGTGGAGTGTTATAGTTTTGTGTTTTTGCTCTAAATATATATATATAAGTATAAATCACACAATTGGCTGAATTCATGTTCATCTTATCACGGCTAATGTTTGAAATTCCATAAAGAAAAAACCAAACAAAAAACCTACAGCAGCACAAATTAGGTGTTCCCAATTACATAGGATTAAAATTTTGAAATGAAAATGGGGAGCTATAATATCTCTGATAATTTATTGTGCATGCAAATTGAGCGATAATTAGCGCTATTACTCAATTACTGTAGTGAAGTCAACATTAACATATGAACACAAAAGCATCCTCTGTGAAGAATTATTGCTCATCATGTCTACAGGTAATCCCTCATACCTGAAATTCAATTTCAAAATCTAAGGATTATGAAAAATAACATCTAAAATTTTAAAACGAGGATCAAACCAATTTTCTTCTTAATGGATGAGTGTGACGTCGACAGTGACATGTTTTTTTTTTAAACTAAAATGAGCATCAGTGGGGATTAATATGCATTAATTAAATTGACTCTGTTTCCTTTAATGAGAGGGAAAGGATTTGATGTTAATGCTGTTGATCTCATGGAGGCTTCAATCCACCTAATTAACCGATATTTCTGCAACACACTAAAATAATCAATAAAAAAAAAAAAAAAGAAATATCATCACTGCTATGGATCCCTACACTCAGATATTCAGATAATTAAAACACATCGCATGCGAGCTCACCGTGGCAATGACAGAAATAGGGTTTGCGGGTTGGAACCGTGTTTCTTTTTCTTTTTTTTTTGGGGGGGGGTAGGAATAATTAAAAATGCCTGTTTTATCTTAGTTTTTCGTCATAGCGTGGCAGCACTCACTGTTGCATCTGCGTGTTGTGGAGAGATAGAGCATCTGTAGAGGGCCAGGGAACAGACTCCAGAGATCCATCCATCTCAATCTGAGGCTACAGCTGACACCTTACAAAGAGGTACAATTAATAAGGGCATTATCCAGCAGTAGGCAACAATAGAGTCCTAACGCAGAGACACCAACCTCGGGAGGCCCGGAGAGCAGAGAAAGGGAGCGTTTATGGGTGGGGGAAGGGTGAGCCAAAGTGCTTCAAAATGGGATGCATTACAACCAATGTCTTCAGAACATGAATTACAATCTATTATAACTGAGCCTTATGATAGATGGTACCACCTGCTTTGTGTGCTAAATGGGTCACTTGGAACAGCTCACTCGACACTCTTCGAGCACATTTTTAAGGCTCTGCACCTACAACCTTACATTTCCTAAACTAAGTGATCTAGATTTTTGGCACAAAAACACATGGTTGTTAAAAAAAAAAAAAAAGTTGAAAAAAGTTGTAGTTTTATGCCAATTGCTTGGTTTGTAGAGGCATCAGCAAGAGGAAATGTGGAATATCAAATACAACATAACGGATAATGGACCTCTCATGAAAGTGTTCTATTAGTGCAGGTTGAGTGCAGCCCTATGGTTCACAGGGGAGAGGGCGGAGACACCGCTGCACTGACATTTACAGCAATCCAGGAGTTGTTTGTGGTCACTGGACTGGAGACAAATGCCGAACCCTAAGGTCAGAGGTCAGGGCTAAATTTCATCCACAGTGGAGGTCCCTCTGTTGGAAAAGACAAACAGAGAGAGCAGCTGAGGTGTGAAGTGTTCCTGCTGTCCGGTAAATCAATCAATCACAATGTATAAACACAACAACCCCGACCAAAGGAACAGGGAGGTGTTACGGCATAAAACTGTACTAAAAGAACAATAAACACAAATGTATGCAGATCAATACACAATGAATGATGAGCGAAACAATAGACTAGGGATGCATTCTTAAATAATGAACCCTAATCACTTTTAAGTCTGCTCCAGTTTTTTTTTTTTTTTTTTCAAGAGTCCTTCACAGTGATCGTCTTATATTTTCCTGCTCATTCCACGGGGAAGGGATGAGCTTGGTTATGGATTAACGCTGTGATCAATAACAAGATAGGAGTCTGGCTCTCTAATCTGAGGAAAATTAATTTGAAATGCAGTCAAACTCTTATCGACCCCAACCAGGGGTTGCTTTCATTGCAGGTAGTTGATAATCCACCAATATTGTGATGAGCAGCTAATCTCTCATTTTAAATATGACCTCCACCGCTCATAGTAAGACTCGCTGTCCATTTGCTGTCCATACAGCAAGGTCTCCTGGTGGTTCTTTTGTCAGTAGCAAGATTTTGTGATCTATTTCTCTGAAAATTGTGTATTCTTCACTGTACAGTTTGAGTCAATCGGACAACTTAAATACATTGATCATCAGTTACTTTGAACAGCGACGGACCCCTGCTGAACTTTGGCATGATGTGTGCGTGTGTGTGTCAGAGCTCAGATCAAGTCTTTTTTTAAATATATCAAGAAAAGGACTCTTTATATATATTTAAAGAAGAACTGCATATATTCTCTCTTTTACATATTTAATCTCATGTAAGGCTTGATTTGGAAAGTAAATTAGAGAGAAACTGAATCAGCTGTCATATACAGTACGTGATGTCTGCGTGTACAAATTGATGATTCAATTGATATATTACTGTCACAGTTTCAGGAGTCACACATCTCTTTGTCCTTATTTTCGTTTCCCTTATATGTACCAATGCCTTATGTAGCGTCATATAAAAAAAAAAAAAAGATGCCCAAAGATGTTCTCTTCTGTAAGGTTACGTCAGTTACTTCAGAGGCAAATGTCCCGTTCAATCAAACAAGGAAAAGTTCCCCCTCCATGACACAAAGCAGCACTTGTGATGTTTCCTGGTCACCTCCAGCTAAACATTATGCACAAACGGTAATCACCGCGGGGCAGAGGAAAAGAGCGATTGTGCAAGTTTCAAATCAGAAGCAAAACAAAGCAGGTTAATTGATGATCAACAGAGTCTGACTTTAATGAGGCCCTGCTGCCCATGGCCAGGCCCAGTTCAGTATATACGGGAGTTTCTCCTGACTGCTCCACTTTCTTTGATCTTGTTTGCTTTTTCCACTGCTGGGACCGTCATTGTTGGTTTTAATTACTTCAGCACCAAATGGTACAGATGAAAGATAGGTGTCTGTAATTAATAAAATTTCCATAAATTTGAATCTCTAACCAGTCTCATTAGCTTCTGCCTTTTGTCTTGACTGAAGTTCCCATGTCATCTTTTTCCAACTCTGACTATTCAGAATGATATTACTTAGGGCAGGATATCACTTGATATGCACCATATTTTTCAATAATCAAATTTCACTGTAGGTAATTAAATGCAGCACATCCTGTAGTCGTATTCCTGTGATAGAGGTCAACCTGAAGAAAATGCCAATTGTTGTATTAAACCATTCTGAAACTCTAAAGTATTTTTCAATTAGTAATTTCAGAGGGGCGCCAGTGGGTATGTCGATTTTATTCAAGCTCAAAAACGTAATCAAATTGTTGAAGAACTCATCTTTGATCATGTGTAATCAGGATCAGGGCTGTGTGGTACATCTCTGGGCCACAAACTAAACGAGTTGCTATGCTGCTGGCACTTACTGCTTTGGATGGTAGTCAGCTTGGCAGTAAGAGAGCTGTGGTGTATTCACTTAACAGAAAAAAAAAAAAAAAAAAAAAGGACAGTTACACAGAGGGGCATTTTGAGGAGGAAACACCTGTTGTTTTGATGACTTCAAATATGTTTGCATTGGAAAGCCTGGACTCTGGTTTCAGTTCTTATGTTTTTGATTTGATTGTGACTGATGAATTATATATATTTCTACAACATCAAGGCAAGCGTAGCAGTCCCTCAGGAGATGAGCAAGTTCTAACCAAAACTCTTTAAGGTAAAACTGTGAATAAATATATACGCCTTGTTTTTTTTTTTTGTTTTTTTTTTTCAGGCTTCTATCCATAAAATAGCAATTTTTATTCAAAGATTTTAATAATGCATCACATTACACCACAACCCCACCCCCCCCACCCCCCCCCCCCCCCCAGCTGTTCTCCCCACTACTTTAAATATAATAAAGACAGCCTTCCATCAGCATTGTAAATTTTTTTCTGTTTACCTACAGAGTAAAAATGGAACTATTCTCAATTGTAGTCGACCAGGTCATACACAGCAAAGCAAGTCTTTGTTGCTTTGTGACAGAGCTCTATAATCTTGTGGAGAACAGCCTATCATTACCACGCAGTGTGGTAATAGACTGACATGGATGCTATGGGGAGCAATTGATTCCACACATCAATCAGGAGGGAAACTCATCTTAACGACTGCAGAGAAGTAGCTTGTTTGTCCTTAACATCACAATAAATGCTAACATGGAAGCAGCGCATAATACCTGCAGCTGAATGAAGGGGGTAGTTACCCATCATAAGAGATTCATTAGTCCTTGCCCATGCCGGCTTTCTGATATTTTCAAACATCTTTAATACCTAGGTATGTAAACCAATCAACCACAGAAGAAGACCAAATGGAATAAAGTTGTTTCCTCTGTGGAGTGACAGTCAACAATATTTATTCAGTAGCCATAACGATTAATTTTGTTGTCCTTGACGTAGAGCTTTTCATTAACGGGACAAGTAAAATATAAAAGAGAAGTGTCTTCTTTTTCTAAATCTATTCCTTGAGATGGATTTTTTTTTATTTATTCATGACATTTCAAATGTTCAATGATCAAATATTTTGCTCATGGACATTTCAAGATATTTCTCTACCAACAAAAGCGCACAGCAGCGCCACTTTCTTTTGTCAAAATTTCTCTTCTATCTATGGACATCTGTACCAGTTAGTATAAAAGACGCAGCTGGATGCAGAGAATATACCATCTTACACTCTAAAAAGGAAGGGTCCCACCTGATTAAGAAGGGCAGGGGAAAGACTTTGGCAGACCAATGGGAGAGGTCAAGGATAGACCAGCCAGTTTCCCTCTCCCACCGCATCATTTTTGTATGACACCATCACCCTCGGGTTGAAGTTCACCAAGACTTTTCATGAACAGAGCGCTTAACGTCAAACACAAGATTAGCGGGAGTGTCGCTTCTTGGCAGGACCAAATGAAAATATCAACTGCTAAGCCCCCCTCTGAAAAGCCAGGGGACAGGTATCTAATATTAGAGAGTAAGCCTAGTTAGCAAAGGCGGCCTGCTGCTTTCCACATTCTCAGTAGTGGTCAAAAGGCCAGGCTGGCTTTGGAATTACTTTATTGGTGAAATATATTACAGTAGAGGCCTGCAGAACTGCCTTATTAGGAAGGCAGAGAAGAGATGCCCTTGTGACATATAGCACCACCTGAAGACATCTCCATATTACTGAATAAAATGCAATCTTAGATTCTGTTTTATTTTCTATTCACCGAAGAGTCAAGCCAATCAAAATTTTTCATGAAAAAAACATTTACACTGATTTTTTTTTATTTAGAAATAATAAATGAAAGAAAAAGACAATTTGAAATGTCAAATTAGGAGTTCATAAAATAAAAAGGAATTAAAATGAAGTGAGGCACGTTGAGTATTAAGTATTAACAACTCTTTCTGTTATTTTTTTTTTTTTTAACAGCTCAGTCACAGAAGCGCAAGGGAACTAAATACTGCGTTTTAAAAGGACGTCAGAGAGACAAACATTAACTGGGGGTTTGAGGAAACACATTTTAGAGAGAAGCCATTTTGTGATACACAAATGACTTGTTTTCTTGACTAGCAACAGAAGCTGGTGCTTCAGCTCCTTAAGTGGCTTGGAAGAATGAAAGAGGCTTATCTACCCCTCTCATTTCTTCAGCCACATAATCAGATGACCTGAGGAAAGCTAAAGAGAAACAAAGGCAGTCAGCACTCACTGCAGCATCCATCTGTCTGTCCATTTCTCTGCTCCGTGCTAAACCTGAATAATTTCATAATGCCAAAGAGTTGAACTCCGAATCTGTATTTGACTTTGAAAAGACAAATAATTGGAACGAAATACGAACTTTGAGCAACAGAATTCCCTTCACACATTTGAAATAATAAGAGGCAAAGTTCACGACCTAAGTCACCCAGCTTGGGGCACGGACATAAATGAATAAACAGGAATCTGACCACATAGGACAAACTTTGCAAGGATCTGTTGAAAATAAGAACTTAAACAACTAAAGTAGTGAGTTAATTTTTGGTGTCCTATTTAAAAAGAAAGTTTGCATGGAAGAAAATGCGTTTTTTGTACTTTTATTAAAAAAAAAGACAAGCAAACAATAATATAACTCAAGATGAATATATTGCAAACAATCAAAACAAAAGGATTTATGAATTAAACAGATTAAAATTATATATTTTTTTAATACAACTTTTTAAAATGCACAAAAGTCCCTCACGCCATGTGCTCGTTTTTGGTTGACATTGTAGGTAAATAAATGGCTTAAAGATATTTTCCCCATATGATCCTTGGCAATGCCTAGTTTTTTTCTGTAACATTGCACTATTTATAATCAGAAACTCTAGTAAGACATGAAGCTGATCTCGAAGGCTTTTCTATAATCCCTCCCCTGGAAGTGGTCTTTACTGGAAGGCTAGTTTGTGATGGGCTCACCCAGTAGCACAATGTTGCATTGGGATACAGCATTCAGCTTAAGCCAACTTATCAACTACATTCAAAGCACATCCATTGAGCTATGTGGGGAGACTTTTTGCAGATCTATTAAAAATACTCTTATCTGTATTTAGCATATGCTGTGTATGTCAGTGCTGGCAGCTTTAGACGGATTTACACTCAAAACACCTCAAGCTATTCTTGAGCTGAAACTACTGATAACATTCTGAAACTTCTGCAGACAAGCGGGCTTTTACAAACAGATAAATTCATTCAACATACTGTCATATCATTTTATTTACTTATTGTCATTTTTTTGGTGCACAGCCACAGTTTTTAAATATGTGTGCCCTTTTTCTGCAGAGTTTGATTTTTTTTTTTTTTTTTTTTCCCTCTTAGAAAATTCTTTTGCTTTCCACCTGCATATAAATAAAAGCTTTTTTGGATATTTAGCAGAAGTTCATCTTTTACTTGATTGTAGGAAATAAAAAAAAAACCCACACTATTCTCACCCTGGCCCTTCTCATACACAAAGCAGCAATGTTGCCACAACATTGAATATCATTTTTGCAAGGTCTCTTTTTTTTTGGAGTTTAATAATTTTTTTTACTGTTGGATTTGGAAAACGATCATTTATGACATTTTTTTTATTGCCTTATATTTTCAGTTTATTTTAGAAAAGGGGATTGAAAAAAAAAATGTAGTTCCCTCGCTGTAAAACAAACAGTGAAAGAAGACGGACGGTATGAAAGAATTGTTGTTGCTAGTTAACAAGAACTTTTGGAATCCAGCAGCAAATAATGTGGAAATAATCCACGTGTGAGGCTTTCAGTGTGTTTCATTGGGAAGTCCTTCAGAGGAAACGCTGGGGCTGCAGAAAGCCTCACAGTCTCTCTTTCTTTGAGTTTTCTTTCTTTGCAACAGACAATCCCCATTTATACTGCAGAGTAATTACTATAAAACCGAGGCATGCTCTATTTACTTTAGGTGAAATGAAAAAAAAAAAAAATGTTGAAATTCAAAAAGCATACAAATTCATTTGAGTTTTCCTGTGATATAATAGGCATTTTAAAGACTGTTTCATTTTCGTGCTACACAAAATTTGTGGATGGAGGGTAATTTATTAGATTATAAAATATTTCGCAAAGTACTTTGCTGTTATATACTGAAAATTCTTATATGTAAAATAATTATCTATTCCCGTGTATTTTTTTTTTTTTTTCAATTAGAAGTAAACCTTTATTTAACTCTGCTCTCTGGGCTGTAGAGGTCTGGCCTTTGAAGCAATTGAGAAAGAGCACGGTTATTCATGCTGCATTCAATGCTGAGAACTGAGACTCCAAAAACAGCAGTATCCTCTCGTACCTGTTGAGAACACTTTCATCCTTAATGGGCTCATTAGCCACATTGTTAATTGAGTGCTATTCAGGCCAACATCAAACCTAATAATAATTGTTTACTTACTTACTTACTTCACCAAAATAGACCCAACTGTGGCATAATACTGCCCTCTTACAAGGTATAGTTTTATGAAGGGGACACATATTTCTATATGAACTCCAAAACACTCTCATAATTTAAAGTCTCTCTTCAAATTTTACACAATAAAAGTTGGACTTAATGGGGGGGATTTTCAAAAATGCACTGCTGCAATTGAGAGAAAAAAAATTAATTAACACTTTCTTTTTTTCAAAAAGTGATAAAAATATCCCCTTGAATTAAAACACTCACAGCTTATTTTAGTGGTCGAAACGTATTACCTTTTCAAAATATTACTAACTACTATTTTCAATACCTGGATTTAATTTTCATCACCTTATAATAATAATATAAAGAGGACAAAATATTTTTTTCCTAAAAAATATAGCTACATTTGAAATATATATGCATGACTGACAATAATAATATTAATGCCAATAATAATATAAAAATTGTATATTTATATGTAAAGATTTTTATTTTCAGAGTTCTTGTCCTGTAAGTTTTCTCCTCCCACATGCTGCTGCCGTATTAGTGGATAATGGGATCTGAAAATGGAAGCTAACTCATTGGAATTAAATTTATCAGCATGTGCTCAGAGGTAATAAGCTGTCAGTTATAAAATGAAGATTTGTATTTAGATATATGATAGGAAGAAAAATGAATAGGCAAAATAAATGAAGCTGCTTTACAACTAAATTACTTATTTGGAGCCAACAGACCACGAAGAGAATCATGATGATGACAATGATTATTGCAGATAATATTTTCCCCATGGAGGTGGAGATAGAAAATATGAAATAATTATGTAACGCAGGACCACAAAGAGTTAACAGGAGGGAATATTTGCTGAAATGTTTTGATAGAAGGGACCAAACCTTGAGGCATTATCCAAACATTATAAGAAATCTAATTAGTACTGAGGGGGGATGTTAGTCCAAGATGCTCTGATCAAAACCAGACGTTGTACACTGCTGTGACATGCACATGAAACATTAATGTTTATATACAGAAATATAAAAAACTACAAACAGCTCCACCACTTTTAACAATCATAGTGACAATCACGTAAATTTGCGTAAATGAACTGTATATATAGAGCGTGTGAGTTTTGTTTACAATCATCTGTCTACACTGCTCTCACTTTAAATAAAATTATGGCACAGTCGGATGCTGAATATCCATTTCAAACTGAAAATTTCATCATAGCAGGATTTCTATTTTTAAAAGGCTGAGCTGATGAAAGCTGGTCTAAGTTACACCTAAGCTTGGGGCTAAGCTGAATTTCAGTTGATTAGGTACCCATGCATGATGAAAGTTTTTATAAATGACACCGTAGTCACAACATTTCAAAGGAAACAATCCCTGCTGTATGCCAGGATACTGCAAATGTGCCAGAAACCACATGAGAGAATTAGATGAGAGGAAAGTGAATACAACTGAGTAAAACAGAGGCAAATTCAAACGTATTAAATTTAACAATATATGACAGTAGCTGTCTTATTATTTCTTATTTTCTTCTGGTTCTCCAGTAACTAATTTGTAATTTGTGTAATATGTCATTTAGTTATTTACAAGTGACTTGATGGTTGCAAAGTGTTGTTATTTGCCTGTTTTGTTTATTGACATAATTTCTGCGAGACCAAAGACTTTTGGAGCACTCAGTGGATGTTGATGAAATTAAACATGCTTGATGGCCAAGACTTCAAAATGCTCTCCTATGAAAATAAACACACTTGAAGCTATGGAATTAAAAAACCTTCTTGTGTGCATCAACAGCGCACAATTGATACAATCAGTGAGCTGCTGTAGGGTTTAATATATATCACTTATTAAGAGAGAAATAGATGGTAGATATGTGCTTTCATCTGAGCAGTTTGGTGTAAACAAGCAAAGGAAAGTGTATTAAAAATGCTGTGTCTATAGGGCTCATGTCTGATGCCTGTCAAATCATTAAAAAGGAGAGGTGCTGTTATCAAATGCTTGGGATCAGCAATAGTGGTGGCCCATCACTGAGATGAGGTATGTCTTCCATGGGGGCAACTTGAGGGCCTTTTGTGAATTTATAGAGTACGATAAAATCAGCTTCATATTTCTCCACGAAATCGGCTGATGAAAGCAGCCTGAGAGAGAATTACATGGCAAGAGTTTTGTCACCAGACCCATAGGCTTTAGAGGGGAGGAATTGAAAAGGTAATGGGAAAAGCCATGCTGCAGGTTGGCTGTGTTTAATAAGTCATCATGGCTCGATCTATTGTTAGTCGCACAGACTCCACACAAATTGTGTCTTCACCGTGCTTAATACTCTGCAGCTAAAAGGCATTTCAATATAATATATCCAGCGCTGTGGCGAGGGGCTAGCAGCTTATAGCACCGACACCATTACACAGAGTTGTGTGATAACAGTGAACAAAGAACAAAGTCTAAAAAATGAGACTGTTCTCCAGTTGCCTCTCCTCTTGAAGAATATGTGATTGCAATTAAGATAGAAGACTTTACCCCAAAGAAGAGGAAGAAGAAAAAACCCAAACAATTGTGTGACCTGGTAATTATGTGCAGAACTTACAAGTAAAATTTTGTACAACGCGTGTGTGCAAATGCATAACATTAAGGAAATAGTCAGCCAGAAGATAAAGAGTGACGTAAGCCCTGCAGTCCTCAGCAAACTGAGGATGACACTTGGCAGATGTATTTTTCTCCTATTAAAAAAAAAAAAAAAAAAAAAGAGGTTCATCCCGTAACTCAAACAGATTTCTGCCTTTCTCGTGAGCTCCTTATTCTTGTCACAGACTTTTCTGTCTCTAAGTAAACTCAGGACACATAGGGAGAGAGAGAGAGAGAGAGAGAGAGAGAGAGCCTGAAGGAAGATGAATATAAATGTGAGCTGATGATGAATGGTTGAACTGATTTTCTGGCAAGAATTAAAGCTCGACAATGACACTTGACACACAACTGATGAAAGGACGAATAAAAAAAAAAAAAGAGAGATAAACCTACTTTTTACAGTTTGTGTAATTACTGTATGACACATATAATGGGCCATATTTTCCATTTCGACAGCACAGCCAGAGCCATCTTTTGTCTTTATGTCATTGCTTCTGGGTATGCATGAAAACAACGCTATTACTACACTCAAACTGCTCCGACCGTTTGTTGTACAGTTGTACACTCCCATCTTCTTACACGAGCAGACCTGTTCTAAAAGACAGGCTTGTCACATGCTCTGATCAGCCAGAGTCAGTCAGAGGGATTTCTGAAGCGTGTGGAGTTTTTAACATGGAAATTGGCTTTGAACCCCATCTGCACAGGTCGGCACATCTTTGGGCAGAGCCGTGTTACTGCTGACAGGGAAAATGAACCATCAATTCCTCATAATGTGGCCTGATTATTATCCTACTTACCCCCCGCAAACTCAAACTTGGTGAATTTCTGCACCCTATGAAATCTGTAAACTCAGAGACAAGGAAGACCTAATGACTATTTCTTCAAATGGCAGTGAAACAGGAGAACCATCAACATAGCAATTCCAAAGTAAAATAAACCCATCAACACACCAATTTTTAAAACAGTGCGTGCTGGTTTAACCAACACACTTCAACACAGATCACACTATATCAATATGAGAAAATTCTGAGGCTCTAGCTCTGAGAGGAAGAAGGTCATAAAAGAAAATGAGAGCAACTAACAAAGAGAAAGTTGGTTTTCAACGTTCTTATTATGGAAATACATAAGCTTTCAAATTTAACATGAAATTCTCCCACCGCAAATTTATTTAAAAAATATCTCCTACCTGTGCAGAAATGTTGGTGTCACACCAAAAAACCAAAACAAAAGTAAGCCAAAACAAAAAAAAGAAAAAAGAAAAGAAAAGAAAAGAAAAGACAAAATAAAAATTCATGTGTTGAACCCTTTAGAAGTGAAATGGGACTCTGACTGTGGCACATGATACAAACCAGAGTAAAGTTTGAGGGTGTGAAGTGTGCAACTTCGGCTAGGGATCTGTCAACGTCCCATCTAGGATGTCTTTATTTGACACGATTGGTTTGTTAGGTTTCTTGAGCCAGTCCAGCCCGCTGGTGTCCCTTTCACCCCTAAAAGCAGCTGGGCCCTGACCTTTGCAACACTGGCCCTCAAAGCTGAGCTCTTTTCAGCTCAGGCGTATGGGGAACCTCCCTGTTCCCTCCCACTAGCACCATCCCATTCAGCCGCAGAGATAACTTTATTCATCTTGTGCATCATTGTATCCAGTTGAATGCAGAAACTATGCAGACACTCGAGTGAATTGAACTAGCGTGCGTGCATGTGTTTAGGACAGGAAAGAAGGGGAGGTGTTATGTCTTAATTTCTTCATTTTGACAGAAATGTATGCATGGCTTCACTTCGGAAATCCACCTTCCGCGTTTTCATTTCAGTGAGAGTGCTTTGAGAGTCACTTTTGAGGAAGACGGTGTTGATTCCATGTTCGGGTTTAAAATATGTAATCCTAACTCAATTCAATACATTTAGATAAATAACCCTCATGCGTTCACATGACTCCTGTGTGCCACTGGAATTAATTGACATCAAAGTGCCAAACAGCTATTTTTTTCCCTCTCTTTTTCATTTGGTAAACTCGGCTCTCCTGTTTCTGATTTAGCGATGGGCAGCTGGCAGGGACAGTTGAGCTTATTTTCACCTGCCTAACACCAAAACAGCACTCGGACCACCCTGCTCTTCTCTCATCATTCATATTCAAGCCAGGGCCTCTTGACAAGTCTGCTGATCTCACTCAATGTTTTGTAATTTGAACAATACGTTTTCACTGTGTGGGCAAAAATGCTGAGGCCATCACACTTCTTGAGGCCAGTCTTGTGAGACTCAACTCAGGCAGAAGCTCTGAATTATTCTTCCTCTGTGAAAGTTGCGCTTGTCGGTGGATCTTCCTGATCCCAGACAACTATAACGGGACAGAGTGTGAGAGTCATTGTTTCTATACTGATGCAGCCAAAACACATTTTGGCATACAAAACTCACACCGGTGCAGTAAAAGTAGTGTGAATATATGTATGTAAAGTCCTCTGTAGTTGAATGATTAAGACATTTAATCTTATTCCAAAGTGATTTATTTTCAGCAAAAGGCCAGAAGGTCAACAAATAGTGAAGGTTACCATCAGATTTATATGATAGATGAAAGAATGTTTAAAATGTTACATAATTCCTGTTAAATGGCCATTGGTTGATTTAGTTTCATGTGAGATTCAGTTGATACAATACATACTCATTTAATAAGACTGAACTACATTTTAAGATGATAAACGAATAGATTTGTGTGCATCAGGCCTAAAATGAAAGTTGAGAACTTCTGTCCCAACCTTTAGCTGATCCTCAATGCTTTAAACTGCCAAGTGGTTTTCTGCTAGACGAGACTCAAAAATATGATTCTTCATGAAGCGCACAAATATTTGTGATGTAGCCATTGGTAAAAATCCTTCTGGGGATTTCGATATCTAAAAGAGAGAGGTTTATACATTAGCGCTGTAGTTGCAAAACACTGTTGATATTCAAATGATTATTGTTCAAAATCTGGGATAAGCCTCTGTGTGAGAGCTCTTCTAAGTGCCTACAACTATTGCTAATTCCCCTCACCATTGTGGGCCGAACAAAGGCCTTAATCCCATTTCACTTTTGCAGAAGGCTGGGGCTATTTTCCCTCTCATAAACCAACAACACTCCCCCTAGCCAGAGCTGAGAGGTTCTGAGAAAGGGGCCAGTGTGTGTATACTTCAAGGCTTTTTTTGTCCAACTTGGCTAGTGCTCCGCATAAACTTTTAAGTGGTCCCAGTAGGCCTCAAACACCTTTTGCCAGAAAAAATAAGCTACCACAAACTGTAAAAAGGAAACCAAACACTCTCTTAACCTGGAC
Source organism: Echeneis naucrates (assembly GCF_900963305.1). Classification (NCBI taxonomy): domain Eukaryota; kingdom Metazoa; phylum Chordata; class Actinopteri; order Carangiformes; family Echeneidae; genus Echeneis; species Echeneis naucrates. The sequence continues at coordinate 12,219,817 of NC_042526.1, read as the reverse complement.
AATACAAAAGAAAATATATGAAGTCTTTTCTAACTCTGATTGGGTCTGGGCTGCAAAGAGTTAACATGTTTTTTTCATGCACTAGTAAAGGAACTTTCATTCTTCTGAAAGCAGCTCTCTTTCTGTGCATTGTAAATCCTTTAATACATTATTTATAACATGGTGGTCCACTATCAAAGCGAGTGGAGGAGGACAGGATTCAGTTCTTGTACTTTGTAGTTAGGCTTTAGCTCGCAGCAGAAAATAAAACCATTTCTCTGACTTTGACGTGATATTTTCCTTTGTCATTCAGCCCACTTCATTCCTACCTTTCAAATTTATGCTTTAATTAAACCAAGCGTCCATTTCTGGATTTTTTTTTTGTTTGCTCGTTCAATTGTAACTACATCATAGAGCATTAACTGCAAAAGTGACCATTGTAAAGAAATTGTATTACATTGACTTTTTAATCGTCAAAAATTCTATATTCTATTTCATTTTGGCACATTACCAAAAGATTTCCTTCCTTTGTATCACAGAATTTTGCTTTAAATACAAAAATCTCTTGGATGAATATCAAACATTCGATCCACAGGGTTGACCATTAAAAAAATCTGGATTTTCTATTCAGGTTTATACGAAACTATCTGAGCAGGAAATAAACAACAGAAATGATTGTATAAGAAAAAAACAACAACAACAACAAAAAAAAACAAAAAACTGCAGCTCTGTAGAGCAGACAGCAGACACACAGCGCTATGAGCCCAGTTGTTCAGTAAGTAAGTGGTGGTTTTATTCAGCTACTGTGTCATGTGGTACATGTGAACCAGCATGTAGACCAGCATGTGGCCTGTGTTGGCTTATGTTAGGTGTGTAGTCAGAATCTACTAGCACTTAAAATCGAGGGGCATAGCAAATACAAATCAGCCAGGAATTTTCCTCAACAGCCAGACAAACCATTCTCTTTTAATCCTAATCAATTAGACGCCCAAGGAGTGCAAACAAATCACAAACCTGTCAGTGTACACAATACAGTGTAAAGAATCTGCAAATTACATGCCGTGTAGACACGCTGCACCCCCTTCCCACAAAGCTTTCTGAGTTGAGTCCTCTAAAAACCTACACATTACCCAGATCATATTTGTGCCATTGACTTATAGTGTAATAAAGAGGATCTCTTTGCTAAGATGCCCACTGGAATCCAGAACTGTTAGCTTAATATCCACTGGGATCCGCGGAGGTGAGTGTAGCCTTTCACATACAATACTCAGTCCTGGAAAGTGATATGTCTTTGCTTGATGTTAATGGTTTGTAACATCCCATGGTAGAACATTTATCTCTGCAAACCTGGCCTAATTTTATTTCCTTTGCTAAAGTTGACAGATAGAAGAGCCATGGTTAACATGTTATTGAATTTTATATGTGCATACAGGGAGTCATGTATCAAATTCTACCAACTCTTATCTGCACAGATAAAAGTCCACCTGAGGCTTAAGGGGGACGGGTTGGGGGTGGGGATTATTCTTTTTACTAGATCTTGAATAGCTGGTTGTAAACTGAACATTAACAACAACAACAGAAACAAAACCCAAGAAATAAATCCTTGGGCCATTGTTGAATGACCATTTCTCTATTCTATTCATATTGAATATTCATATTGAATATTATAATATTCAGTATAGAAACTATCACTGACCATCTCAGCGTTAACATGTTTCGACTAACACGCGCAGATCTCATATCTTGAATGGTTTTACCAATATTTGTTAAAACACAGAAAAATCCATCTTTAAGGCTTGTAAGACAAAGCCTCCTGCAGTTATCCAGTGTGCAGTAGAAGTCTACCTTAAGCAACTGTTGGATTGATGAAATACAGACTAACATAAAACTGAAAACATTAAATATTGAAAGAGGATGAGAATTGTGAGTACTGGTGATACAAAACTAATATTACTCAACAGCGTACTCTGTTTTGGTTTTTTTTTTTTTTGTTTTTCTAGATTTATTTTTGAGCTTTTACGCCTGTATGGTAGTCAGTAATTGGGAGAGAGGCTTCCAGGAAACAGGGAAATAACCTGCAGCGCAGGTCCCTCGATGCTGTGATTACACCGTACACGCTCTAAACCACTCGACCACCAGTGCTCCACTAAAACATATTCCGTTCCTGCGACGGCAGAGCCCATTTGCAATACATGGGAATCGTTGAAAACAATGATGATTCTACATTCAAACAACATGGTCAAGATGTGAGATCGCGAGAAAAACAGGGAGTTTAATGATGATCACAGCTGCATGTTTACGTTGCCAAAATGTATCCATATTTTCCATGACAACTGGTGATCCCTCAGCTAAACAAAGTAGCTTTAGTTGGCTAAACCTAACCAAACCTTAACGATACTGTTGTTGTCATGAGCAGATATTGTAGGAATAATCAATGGAACGCTTTGGCAGTGGACGCTCAAAAATGTTATATATGCTTTTTTTTTTTATTTTTATCTGTCTCTTGAGTGGGCTATGCAAAAACGATCTTTGCAACTGACATGTTAGTCCCCCACAGAAAAGGTCCTGTTAGTAGAATCAGCAACAGGGTGTCCCGATTCGGTTTTTCAAGCATTCATTCAAACGAATGCTATCCGATGCTGGAGAATCAAACTCTACAAACGAATTTATTTGGCTTTGAATGTAGCAATCACAAAATCCACTAAGATACTCGAAAACGAAGCCTTCAACGAAGCAGTCAACTGTGTACTCCTTACTTCTGATCCTCTGGCTGCAGAATTAGTGTTTTTCATCATAAAGGAGTTTGGTGGGTTTCAACGTGCTTTTTGACATCGGTCCAAACAGTAAGAAGTGATCAAATATAGTTTTTAATGTTAATTCTTAGGTATGTTGCTTCCCCTTTCTAAATTTTTGAAAGCTTTATTTCAGGTAAAAACAGTCGTACCTACTGGAGGAGGCATCACTAAAGGAAGTACTACAGATTCTATGTATAAAAAAAAAAAAAAAAAAAAAAAAAAAAAGCTTCAGCTCAAAACTTTTTTAAAACAACTATTTAACTGAATAAAATAAAATAATTATTCAAAATGAAATGCAGAGCAAATAAAAATGTGAAATACTGCCATCTACATTGCTGCATACACAAAACTACAGTTAGGGGTGTATTGGCAAATCGCCTCGTGATAGGTGAGTTTAATCATTATAGCTAAACACACCTACCACCTGTGGCTAAAAGACAGAGATTCATTTTATTTCTCCGACTTAAAGGTGAACTTATAACAGTCAGATGAAAATAACTGGAACCCAAACTGTTCAAAACTTTGTAGCCAAGTCATGTAGCTTATGTGTGATAATTTTCTGGATTATCGCGGCCAGTTACCAACCAGTAGGAGTCACTGCTGACATTGTCCCTCACCAGTGTGTTTACTGTGTTTACTGGAACTTGCATAAATCAGCTGCAGGCACTGGGTTTCTGCACAATTGTTTGCATGTAATGTGCTGGCATGTGACTGTCCATTAAAAAAAGAAACATGCACTTGTATCTTTTGCTGTCAGAGGTTTGTAAAAGTGAATGCTTTGTCACATTTGAAAGTGTGGGGTTGAGTTACTTCAGCAGCAAAATACTTCTGTAGCTTTATATTATTGTCAAGACTACATTTTTGTTAAAACTATATTTTGACCAGAAATTCTGGGCTGGTCATCTTTTCCTATTCTTTAAAAAAATGTTGAAAGGATGTTTTCAGAATAACTTAACACCAGGTTGAAAAACAGCTTGACTGCCCTCTGGCTGGAAGTCTGTTGCACATTTGACCATGTCCAACAGAGATGGTGCACCAACACTCTGGGGTACCTTTTGGTGGAGCATGCTGAGAAGCTAAAGCAGCGAGTTCAATAAAAACATTACGTTAATCCTTACTACGTCATCACTGAGCACGTCACACCCAAGGCTAACGGGAGCATCAGCAGTTTATGTTTTGGCTTGATGAGCGTGCTACACGAAAAGTCTGTAGAATCTCAAAGTCAGCAATCAAAATCATCCAGCATACAGCTATTATATTTCATCCTGGCCCAAAGTGCGTAACGGACCAACCAGCAGACACATGTCGTCTTCCCTGCAGCCATGCAACACGGACCGACAGAACACGCTAATTTCTACACCTCTTGTATATACTTAGAGCAACTCGATCACGTGATTAGTCAGTTTGAAAAAAAAAAAAAAAAAAAGTCAATTTGTTAACAGTTAAATTTTGTTAACACAAACTTAACAAATGCTGATAACTGCACACCATGTTCTGTATTGCTGATAACATTTTATAGAGTATTAAGCCATTAACATTTCAGGAATACGAAGTGATTTTACTTGGTAATTTATTTCTATATTGAATTAATAATGGTTAAAAACTGTTGAGTCTTCAGGCTATCATCAACTCTTTCCCAAAACCAGCTGGGAGCACTTTTTCAGCAAACAAACCCAGATGAACCTAATGAGCAAAGTTATCAACCATCTGGTGAACAAAGTCAAGCACTTTGATAGACCCTGATATTTTTCTCAGGAAGTGGTGGAGACCAAAACAGAAGGGGGACCTGAAAGTCAGAAACACAACTCCAATGGGGTGATGTCTAAGTAGACAAATATTTGCTTTATCTCCAGAAATGCAGTCTGCATTTGTTATATCTATTAACTACACTGAATCTCCATTGTTTTCGAAACAGAATCGAAAGAAATAGTTTTACAGAATTTTACAGAACAAAGTTTACAGATTCTATATACATATATATATATATATATTTAGGGATTGGGGCAGAGGCCATAAAAAGAAAAGAAAATCTTTGCCTTTGTGGTGTTGTATAAAAAATTTGCACGTCTTAAAAATTGTATAATACAAAAGAAGCACTTAGCCCCAATGAGACTTATTGGTCTTATTAAGTTCTTAACTGTTGTGATAAGTTGTTACATCCACATGGTCATTAAATAAAATCTCTTATCAGGTGTTCACTTGTGGAGGAATTAAGCAGTAGTTTGGTAAAGAACATTTTCACCTCAGAGTTTAATTAATATTAAAGGAGTAGCAAAACAATAGCCCCTCTGCATTGGAAATTTCAACCTGAGGCGCCCTCATTTGGAGTGCCTACCATATCTCCATGCTGCACAAGCCTAATCTATGGCATGTCAGTGTGACCAGGTGAAAAGCGGCGTTAATTCCATATTGGAGCTGGGCATGTGTTGAGAGCAGCAGAGACAGGTAGAGCATGCCATGGGAGTTAGTGCGTGACCTGACAGGGATTGGCAGGCGGGGTGTTAATTGGATAGGTGTGCCAGCCCATTTGTGTTGGCCAACCCATCGCAGAAGACATCCTACCTAGTTCTTGACTCCCAAGACAAGCTGCTGTGCTCTTCTTAGACATGCTCTGAATATAGCCAGTGAAATTATTTGTTTCCCAACAGCCACGTGACTCTCCCCAGACGCAAAGCCAGGGGGATGGGAAAGACAACAGAGCAGAAGACAGAGCCTCTCTAGGCTGCAGAGTAGGTTATTTGAACTGATAGCGGCAGGTAGTGGTTGTGTGCAAATAATTCAAGAAAATGTTACATGCGAAAAAGGTTTTTACATAAGTTAGTACACCAAGATGTTTGAAAGGTGGCATGTGGAGTTATGTATTCGACTTTCAGAATATAAAATGCTGTTATGTGGACTTGACCAAAATGATCGGTCTACCAGTTTTACTGACCTCTCTCTGTACTAATAAAGTGCTGTCAGCAGTTAGCCATTTGCAGCGTCAGGAAGAAATGACTAAATTGCTAAACAAATGTAAATTCTTAAGAGTTACTTTGAAAAAAATAAAATTGTTGGCAAATGATAGTAATTACTTTTGAATACACATACAAATTCTTTCAGCAAGTCTGCCAACAAAATAAGCTTTAGGTGCGGGATGTACCAACATTTATTAAAGTCGGTGAGTGTTTTCATTTCATATTAACATAAGTGGTCAATAGGATATGAAAATTTTACTGGGCATCAACAGAAAAAAATGAATGGTAATGAATATCAATGAGTTCTTATTCAAACGTAACATGTTACTTTATTTTGATCAAGTAATTCAAACAATATCAGTATGCATATATAACCTATAATATTTCAAAGGGCCTTCCCAGCACGTCATTTGTTATTCGAGCTAGCAATAGTTTCCAATATTTCCTGCAAGATTATTATTATTATTTTTATTTTTATTTTTTTTTACTTAGGCTTAGGCTTCTTATGTATATCTGCTTCCAAAATCTCTGTAGCTACAGTCATGCTAAACATTGTTACCATAACTTAACTTTATGCAGACATCTTGTGTCAAATATGTCGGGTCTTTGCAAAAGATCTTTGAAATGAAGGAGTGTGTTCAATATACTGGTCAGTACAGTAAAGACCAACGGAAATAGCTCTCTTTGCATATCCACTCTATTTTCCCTCCATGTGACGTAAGCAATGGCGGGGAAAGCTGATGTTTCAGTTATTGAAGCCAGCTGACTAACTGACATTGTTTTCGCTGTGCTGTGAAACCATTACAGGTGACGATGAGTAGAGTCCCAGACAACTTTAACCGTCTCCTCACATGATGTAGTCTTGATGAACATTGGCATGCATGGTTTGTGTGAATGATGTCAAAAATTATATCTGTACCTTTCACACTTTTTTAAACTCTAAAGTCCTTATAAAGAAAAAAATAAATGAAAACAAATGTGGGGAAAATGTTTGAGCTTCAGGCTTTCCTGGTAGACATGGTTAGAAATATTTCCTTCTCTCTACTGGAAGCTAATATGGTTGAAATTGTCATTTTTGACAATGTTTCCTAGTCACCACTATCCTACTCATGGATTGGACTTCGTTAACCACGATTATTGCTGACTGATTAATACATTTGTCAAAATTCCAAAAGTAATTGTTGTTTAAATTGAAATAAAGAACTTAAGTACATATGTTTTAGCATATATCTACTTTTTTAAGTATACTGCATGCTGAATTTCGCTAAAAGTACGATGTTACGATACAGTCTTAGCCCCTTGAACTTAAATCGATGAGTCGATCGTACATAAGAAACTTTGGCTCTTTTGGACAATGTGAAAAAAAATTTGGGTGAACTCAGGAGATCTGAGCCCTGACACTAGATTTTTCAATGCTGTAAATCCATTAGCCAAATGTATGTCCCTATTGCTAACATGACTTATATTGTCCAGGATTCATCAGCGGGAACTGTGTGGTTTGGTTATGCTGCATATGTGAGGAATTATGATTCAATCAATATTTTCCAAAGTATGGATAGTTTGTTTTTCCCCCCCAGTGTGTGCAGTACTAGATGTTGTAGTAGTACGACTAAGAAAGGCATTAAGTACTTGGGAATAAATTACTGCTCACACTTAAAATGTCTAAGCAACTGCAAAATGACAAATGGGTAAAGGATGTTTTTAATATCAGAAAACTGTAACTCTGCATTGCATTTTTTGCTTTGTGTGTAAAAATGCACAATTGCGCATTGCTATGCCATATGAACTAGTAATGTCGGCTTTTATTTGAATATGAATGCTTTTAAAACAGCAAAGGGTACATGCAACCTTCAATTTAACCTTAGCCATTGTGTTCGATGCAGACTAGCCTTTCTATTGTTAAAGATGCTGCATCTTATTTCTTTTTTTTTTTTTTTTAATAAGAAAAAGGATTAAATTAAACCCTGTGCAATCCAAATGAAATAGGGATTTTTGGATGCATTCATACGAAATGTGTCTGGAAAAGATAATTCCACTTAATGGAAGCATTTAAAGAAGTTGGCTGATGCTGCCACTGCAACTTGGATTATCTTATGTGGGTTTTTTTTCTCATTCTGCTGTCATAATTTATCTTAAAAAGCAGGGCAACTCACCATTAGGGTGACGTTTTTACCACCATTACCATTTATTATTTAAATTTTAATGTTGTAAATAGTGGGTTGTTCATCAAACAAGGTAGAATACCATCAAAGTCCCCCCCCCTTCCTTTTCTTCATATAATTTTCTTTGTTATTTAATCGTATTTAACTATCATTTCCTTTCTATTTCCTGTTACTATCTGGTCTCACAGCCTGAGTTGGGGGCCGGAGTGAGCTGTCAGATTTGTGGGTGATATCTCAATTAAGCAAAAAAAGGAAAATCTATTGTTTATGGGGGTGTGAGAGGGTATTTCCAAGCCGCAGGCTTTAAAATGGGAACAAGAATGTGTTCGGTCAGCTTGAACAGCGCAGGAGGATTTTGGGGAGGACTCCTCCTTTGTGACACATGCAGCATAGACATAATGAATTATATTATAATTACAAAGCACAGTCTGTAGAAGTGGACAATATAGATATTTGGCCAGGGGGTGGAGTGTGCTGCTCCATAGAGACTGGGCCACTCCAGACTGCATTTCTATTCAGATCACTTTAACGCAGACAAATCTCAATATGAATGAATGGGGCTTTGTCCGCAAAATAAAAAACATTTGAACGAGGACGCCTCATCTTCTCATACACTGGGGGCACATAACCAATTTTACGCACGTCTGAAAAAGACATTGAGCTGCCAAGAATTATACTTTTTTCGACTTTGTCAAAAGTACTCCCCATGCATTTGTCTATAAATAATCCAAAATAACAGGCACAAATACAAACATGCGCCACTCTTTTAACAAATAAATGTTTGTCTGCAGAAATAGATTACATGAGGGAACAATGGCTTGTGAGGAGGAGCATGCTGTGTGTGGTGATGGTAGAGGAACTGTATATTGTGGAGCGACTGGGTAAAGCAGAACGAGCTGAGAAGCAGAGGGGAGGGAACCTGGCAGTGACTGAGAAGATGAGGATTTGACGGCAAGGTGACAAAGAGTTCAAACAAAATGAGGCTTGTAGATTAGCTGCACTCCCCTCAGTGACAGGTGTCATCTCTTGGGGCAGTCTGTCACTCTGCCTGCTGCCACTCTTTATATAATATGAGGAGAGAGAGGAGGAGAGGCAGCACCACTTGCACCTCACACGGCTTGGTCTAGCCTGCTCTACCTGCCAGCAGCAGAGATTAAAGCCTAAGTGGCAGAGTGAGCCACCAAAAGTCGAGCTAATGTTTATTTACCTTTGTTGGGATTTTTCTTCCATGATTTTATCACAGTCTGAAACTACACAGTTAAAAGTCGATGTGAAATCACTTAGTCAGAGAAATTATGTTACTATCAGAACAATATAATGTCCATAAGATTGCTCTTTGACAGTCTTTCATTTTTGCCATTTGAATCACTTACTTTTCCAATTCCCATTCCTGGATATATAAAAACCATTAAAGAGGAAGTTACATGTTACGTTCCGTGAATGAGTGAAGGTTTTTTATTGCAATATTCAATTTGTAAATTTGTAAATTTTGCATCAATGCGCTGAACTGGTTTTGATGTGTCGGGTATATAATGAACTGAATATTCTGACATTCTAATCAGATTATTTTATTCATAAAATATTTTTGAGTCACATTTACATGACATATGCCAATAATAAGATTTATTCTACTTTAGGAGAAGATTTTGGCCCATTTGAAACTCTAAAAATAAAGGCGTGTCTAAAAACACTACCCACTCACAAATCGAGCGTATGCACAAAAATATTAAGGTCAGATGTTAGCAGTAAACATCACCCTCGAGAGGGGAGAGCAGTAGGGAGTAATAAAGAGGGAGAGAGAGACTATTGTTCTTTTGTAAAGAGTCAGTGAGTTTTGCCCAGACCCTTAACAAGTCTGTGATACTGGAAGGTATTAACTAAAGCTTGGAGGGAGCCAGCTCACATCATCCTGGTGACATGCAGGCTGAGACCTGCTGCTCTCTGCCCAGGACTCCAGCCATCTGCTCCACAGATTGCAGTGAAACCCACACAGCGAGCCCTACTGCCTCCCCTCTGGGTGAGAGAGTCACCAGAGGGTCAGCGACTTCTTCAGGACTTTCTCCCTTATATGTTTTGACTGCTCTTACTTTCCTATGTTGATTTGGGTCGCTAAGCAACCCAATATGTAATCTCATCATCTGCACTTGAGTGACAAAGTGCGACTCTACAGTCGGTCTGACAGGCAGCTAGAGAGGCTTCACAAAGGGAGCAAGAAATGAAGGAAAGCATGAGAAGTATTCTGATGTTTGTTTTTGACAGATGAGGGATGCCCCCTATTGACTTTGTCAAGGGAAGCTTGAAAAAGGGGCGCTGAGAGTAAAACCAGATTTTAATAGTGGCTGCAAATTGTGAGGAGAAATAAATGGCAGAATTCCCGGCTACAGCCACATTAGTGGGAAAAGGGCCTTTCAGATTACATGGACAAAGGAAGGACTTGGGTTGAAAATTCACAGGGCCAATATACATTAAGGTTTTAAAATATTCATAGCACAGGTTGGATGGGAGAGAAGGTTATGTGAGTATTTGGCGCCCTCCTGAATGGTAAAATTCTCTCAGAATAACAATCAGGCTGTATAGAATCAGATGTATAATGAAAACGAGGGCGAGTGGTAGCTGGTTAGTTTCTACAGCCTGGAAAATAATCAACTATCAACATATCAGCTCAAAATGAGACACAAAACCAAATAATAAATTTTTTTTGTTAGTTTTTTGGTTTTTTGTTGTTTTGGTTTTTTTTTTTACATGGTTATTTCTCTTCAATTGAAAATTGTTTTACTAAAATGACTTTCTTGACAAAGCGATTTCACACACTTGCAGCATGACGGCATCTGTGCCCTGTGCCTGGAAAACAAGTCATATGCCTCATAGTGCGTCTCTGGTTTGTGAACCAGTGTCCGTAGGGGAAAGCGGCCACCCTGGGCACAGTTGTGCTGGAGTGAGTAATGAGGCAGGCTTTCCACGATGGCTGATAGAGGCTCCCATTAACAGCCATGCTTCAGGGTATTCTCTGTCTCTGTGTTGTGGAATGGAAATGAGATCTGATAGAGCCATGTATAATTTGTTGTCACATCAAAGTGACACTTATTAGCTTTATTTCCTTATCTTTGTTACATCTAGCGTACCTCTGGGTAAATATTTCAGTCGAGCAGACTGCTGTTAGCATGTCTTTGTTATGTGCCTCTAAGTATAGCAGTAGTCAGTATAACTTTCATTGATTGCAGTCCTGTAACAACTGGTTATAGAAACTGATGTCTTCTATTGATGTGCTTTCAAATCAGGTATGATGAATGTACTTTACACCACAAATAGATTTCCTGAAAGTTTATATCCATCCCTTCTGTTGGCTAAAAAAATAGTGTGGGCATTTTAATTCTTTTGGGAGAGCAAACGTTGTCATTTCCCTCATTTCTGTCTTTTTTTTTTTTGCCAAGGTTGATAATCTTATTAGTAATATCATCTTACAGAAGGTAAAAGTCTTTGGTGTCACACTGGTTTTTGATATATTTTATTCATCAGTCACCACTCCACACACGTTTGCTCCTGCACACAGACACACAAGCAAAGACGTACGTTTTTTTCCATTAATCTCACAGCTATCCTGAAGTGGATTATTTTGAATATATCCAACACACCCCCTTCATATCTTTGTGACTTTGAATTGGGATATTACGGGATGGACCACTATCAGAGCAGAATTATTTTCCCAACTCCAACAGAGAACTGAGCATTGAAGGGCTATATTTTACCATTCCATCTATAGATTTACAGCATTATAACTCATGAGTGGCACCTCATTTCACACAGCCTAATGGCTTGACACTGAGAGCACACTGGGGATCCAGGCAGGGGAGCTTCCCTTCATTTTTTTTATTTTTTTTTTTATTTTTTTTTTTGGTTTAAGTTTTATGAGATACAAGGATTAGGGTTGACTGAAAGTCACAGTGAGCGGCAGTACATGCAAGGTTGTTCACGAAACCTTATCAATAACTTAATTCTATTAATGATGCGCAGGCAGCCCGTGTCATATATTTATGTTTTTACAGTTTCTTCAAGTTCAATTTTCTGTGCCGAGTGAAAATCTAACAAGTCAAAGATAAGTTCACACGTGGGTCTTCTTCCCTCTCCTTAAAAGAGAGAGAGAAAAAAAAAAATCACCTCAGACTGCAGCAGCGTTGTGTGATATTTAACTGATTTAGATAGAGAGAGGCAGTGACTGAGGCACAGCCTACTCCTCAGTGAACTTATCTTACCCGGCTGGATGTGACAGGCAGTGTAGCCCTCCAGCTTAGTTGTCATACACCGGCGACCAGTCAGAGCTCGTCAGGTTGCATGATTGTATAATTGTGCTGTGACACCTTGAACCTGCCGGTGGTATATAACCATGTTAATTTTCTGATAGCACACCGTGGGCTGTTAGAATCAGAGTTATGATGGGTGTAATTTGTGCCTCCAACAGCAGAGTGAAAGGAGCGGGTCATCAGCAGGATAAATACAAATTAAAATTGATGCAGGTCTCATTTCTGCTTGACCAGTTTGTGTTGGGAGGCTGCAAAGAGCTAGAAATGGTACACTTGCCATTTGTGCCATTTGGTCCTCAATTTCAATTCAGGGCCTGAAGGCAAAAAGCTCCAAATAAAATGAACCTGCCCAAAGATGTGCTGCGGTATCACAGGCTTGATAATAAAGCTCAGACGATTGGAAATATAGGCGCTTTTATAGAACACAAATTCAAGTTATGTCTCTATAAGGAAGTTTCTCATGAAAAGTTTCATTTTCAAGCTAAGCAAAAGAAATGTTTCAAAACAGGAGTCCAGAATATTTTTTTTATATTAACCAGAAAATTGGACATTGTCCACTTAAAAATATATATATCTTTGATGTCTGTATTGGCAGTTTGTTGCTTTTGCTGGATACATGTGTGACTGAGTGTGTGTGTGTTTCGTACGACCAGAAGAGCCAAAGAGGCATCCTCCTGAACTCCTGTCACAGCTTCCCTGACTGGGAGTTCAAGAGCTCTTCATTACAGCCTCTACGCATCTGAGGGAAAGAGAAACAATGCTTAGAGCCCAGTGCACATAACCTTTCCATTCAATCAACAGTTCAAACTGTCTCCCACTACTGCAAATCATTCTATTTCTAGCTAGTCAAGTGCACCACTGAGTCAAAAAGGCTGCTATCAAAAATATTTCACTGTATTGACCAACAGAAAGAAACCATATATTTTCAGAATAAAACTCATTCTTATATATATATATATATATATATATTTACACGTGTATATACATCTATATATATCTATATATATATAGATATATAGATATATAAAGATATACATACATATGTTTGCGTGTGTGTATTTTCTCCCAGACTACAGATAAAAAGTCAGACTAAATGGAAATAACAAGCCCTTAACTACCGCCTATACATTACTCATCAGTATCTGCTAACTGTGTACATTTATGAAAATAAGTGGCAAAACTAGCCCGGCAGTACGACCAGCGTCAAACAAAAGCTCGTCAGTAATGTTTTATACAAATCCACTGATATAATAATTATACTATCCGCAGTCTTTAGTGGAGGTTGATTGTTCTTGCTGTGAGCTAACACACTTAATTGTAGTATGCAAATGAGAGCAATTACAAAGCTTTTAGGTGAAGAGATGACAGCTGAGGTTGGTTTTATTGGAGGCCTCGTCCAAACAGTTGTCATGGAAACCACATAGAATAACGCAACTGTCAAACGGACATAATCTCATGATATGTACAGAAATTGCCTCCTCTCTATTTTGTGTTCCGCAAACTGATCCATGTGAATGGGAGATTTCTTGATTACTGAACAAATTGTCAATTTGTGCTGTGCAAAGGAAAAGAGGCTTCGTTAGAGGGAGAGAAATGTTGGATTGGATTCAATTTCCAAACCAAAGCTTCATAAGAATATGCTTCTACACACAGTCCGAGATGCTTTGAGCTTTGTGCTGGTGTCAACAATTAGAAACGTGTATGGAACAGGAATTTCTGACAATTATTTTTCTAGTAGACATTCAGCAGATATCTGTCCTAACTGTGAAGACTGTTTGTAAAAAGAGAGGCTCCCTCTTAACATCTATTCTATATAATCTAAGTAATATTTGTTATTGATATGAGCCAGTTTTATTTGCTGTACATCAAACAGACTCAAACACACAATCGTAATCGTACACGTAATCTAAACTGAACAGGCTTCATTTAGGTGAGTGTCAGTGAAACTGGCCAGTCACCTTTTCAAATGGCTGATCACGTGACAGCCCTAATGACGGCGTTGATGACCGTCATTGTCTCCAAGTTGACACAGGGCACTGCCTGTCCAATTAAAACGAATCATTGCATTTTTTACTCTTGTTCATTTGTTTGAAAAGTCTCTATTTTACGCTGTTGCATAAAAGTTGCACAAGCTTTATATTTTATAGATTTTTAGAAAAACTCTTCAATTTGACATTCACCAGTTTATCTTCATTTTCTACCAAATTACTGCAAATGACGCCGTCTCTGCGGTTGCTGTGCGAGTTGTTGTCTAAATTTGGTAAAATTTTCTATAACAATCTATATTACAATTACTCTTGTGCAGGCTTTCATGAATTAAATATGAGTTGGGTCTGAGACTGAGATGTTATAGAGGTAAATGACAAGAGGCAGCCTGTAATTGAGGTGGTGGCAACACGGGCCTACTGAACTAATCCCTGACTCGGTCATGTGATCGGCTGTTCACCAATGACGGGACTTCTTTTCACCACAAAGCCAGGGCAGCTGGGAAAATTGATTTCTCATCTGAGCTGTATTTGATAGCTTTTGAAATCAAAAATTGAAATTAACTAACCTACGCCCTGTCATTATAAAAGAGCAAATTAAACAGCGTAACCGTGGTTCCTGCGAGCTATTGTGGTTCATGAAGGAAACTAATTCAAAGATGCGAGCTCCTCTTGGCCCAGGACTGTCATGCTTTCTGTTTAGTAAAATATTTAAAACAATAAACACAATGTTTTCCTTCCATTTTTTTCAAGAAAAACAGAAAACAACGTCTGTTTTGGAAATATAATTAAAAACATAATTTTCAGTAAATTTGCTTCCTTTCAGGAAGAAAAGATTTTTTTTTTAATTCAAATTCGGATTTTGTGGTGTTGCTTCATTTTTGCACAATATTCAAATTTTATTTTCTTCAACTATAATAACTGATCATTGAAATCAATAATCAGTGTAAAATAATATTTAATAATAAACACTGTATAAATGATCAAAAGATGGAGTCAAAAACACAAACTTTGGAGCTAAGATTAAATATTGATTTTTGTTTCTTTAAATAAATAATAAAAAAAAATTATAGTAAAATTAATCTTTAATCTTTAAATACAGCTTACCCAGAAAGTACCTCACCTGGAAAAAAAAAAAAAAAACTAACAGTGACTGATTTACTATTCATTATTGGTAGACGCCAAACAGTAACTAAGGATGCATTCACAAGTAAGCTCTTTGTGAGAGACAGGCAAAGTGGACAAGACGTGAAGCGAAACGAGGTAGCTGGTTACACTGACAAACAACATGCTGAAACAGATGTTCCTGCAGGTGGACATGAAGATCAATAGGCGGTGGAGAGCAGTGAGATAGTTACCTGAGCTGCTAGAACTTGTAGCAGATGTTAAACAGACTGATGCCCTGGAAGGCTGATCAATGGACAGGAGGCAGATGGAGGAGAACATGGAGGAGTGCTGGGAGGCGCTGTTAGCGGAGAGAAACATAAAATAATGGGAGTCACATTTGATATGCAGATGGGCGCCTGTCCACAACGTTAACCCGTCAACACAAATATAATAGGCTTCAACTTTTAGGGAAAACTTCAACTCCAGCCAAAACTCTCTGCTCCCTTCTTCAACTTCTGTGTCGTACTAATTATTGGCAGACGTCCCCTTGCCAAAGCCGAGATCCTGCAAAGCTTATTATTCGTCCCATATCATAATTCTGCGCAGGTAGGTTCGGACACTGTTATGACCATTATCTAGAAACACTACATTCAGCACTTTTTCTGGACTAAAAACTTGCCTAATTAACAGTGGTAAGAGGTAGTGTCAGATTGTGATCTAACAGACTGTCACCTTTACCTCCTATTAGTGATTTAAATACACACTGAATATCCAGAGCATCACTTGGCCGTCACATACTGAAAATAACTAATGTCTTGTTCATCTCGTTTCATAAAAAGTTGTAGTATTCTCAGTATAGCATCGAAACGTATTTTTCAGGTATTTTACAACCCCAGTAAGGAGGAACTATAATTAAAAATATTCATTTGACAGCTTGAACATAGCACATAAACTACATTTAGATTACTATGGGAAGACGCAGTGATCTGAATGGAGTAATTAGACAGGTCGAGTTAGGTTTGCGGTTAAGTAACAAGTGCAGTGCCTTTCTCTGTTCTTTCCACAGCTTCTGCACACCTGAATGACTGCATACACACCCACAGACGGAGACGCTTACTGTACACACACATACACACACTCACACACGCACAGATCTTCTGACATCCTGTGTCCCAGTGGCCTTGCTGTCCGAGAGGCAACTTGAACTAGGCGATAACCTGATAGACTTTATCTTGTCTTCCCTGGGTCTCAGTGAAGCCTGAAGAAGACACTTCAACTGCACAGCATCCCCCCAGAGCCCTAACCTTCCCCTCATCTCTCCTCGCCGGGATCGGTGCCTGAGAGCTGTCAGCGGCCTGTTGCTTATTGATGTTTCTGCATGTTTTATGTCTTTCTGAGATATGACGGCCCTGACACAGTACTGATTTCAATCAGCTTGCCACATACCACAGAGAGTGACAGCTTGGGAAAGTAGGAAAGACAAAAAAAAAAGGAAAAAGAAAGAATGGATCGGTGGGGATGTCATTGGCTCAGATCAGCTCCTGCCTCGTCTCTGACCGGGGATTCTCCTCCCTTCTAATGAAAATGTTTCATTCACATCTCCCATCTCATGGCTTGCTCGCTGATGAATTCAATAGAAGAAAAAAGAGAAACGAATAGTGAGGGGAAAGAAATTCAGCTTTTGTCAGATTGAGGAGGCAAGAAGAGAGGATGACCCCTGAGCCAAAGGTTTTGACACTGCATCAATCCCTTTAGGGGCGAGGCCTGCTGGACCAGCTCTGGCTGAAGATTACTGCAGCACATCTGAGGGATGGCTGCTCTATCTATTTCACACACTCTATGCAGAGGAGAGCCTTGTATGCTTTGGATCCTGAGCTGCCCAGTAAATTAGGTCTGAGATCATTCCATGGAATGAGGGGAGCTATCCAAGGCAATTCAACTCCAAACCATTGACAGAGAGCTTACTGAGTCCCTGAAAAAAAAAAAAAAAAAAAAAAAAGGAAAACACATCTACTCGCTCTTTCTCTTTATGATACCAACTACAATGTACCGTGGGTAATCCCAATAAGGCTCTTTACTTGCAAATTCAAGTATATGCACACATGTACCGATAAGACGCTCCCACGCAGCTTTCTCACATACAAGTTATTGACAAGCATATCACATTTGTTCGGCTCACGTTGCCTTTGTCCCAATCTGAGGTAATATCTTTGACTCATTCACTCATTTCACTCATTAGGTGGCGCGATGGGAAAATATGGCACAGTGATAATTGTGAATTCTCATCAAGATTTCAGACTGCTGGGGGAATATATATTGGCCTGCATTCAACTTGCTGTCACCGGGTTATGCATTCTACTGCTTCGTATTGCTGTATTACAATGTAGATATAGAACAATGTAGATTAAAGAAGAATAGGGTAATAAAGTAGTTATCATCCAAATTGTCTCCTTTTATTTCATATTGTCATACTGACAGCGCTTCATGTTTAATATCTGCTTGTCATTGCTTTCCTTGTGTCTATATTTCCCCGCATAGTTTTTTTTATTACTTTAACTAATGAACTTAATCTAAACTGAACATAAAGTAAAAAAAAAAAAAAAAAAAAAAAAGATCTCTCAGATCTCAAACTCTTTTCAAACTTGTTTTTTGTCTGAATCTGATAAAGTGCAATTTATTCGCATGTGTTTTCACTGAGAGATATCAAATTAATAGCTCTAGTCGGGGTACTTTACTTTGGGTGCGCAGTCATATTTCACTTTTCGTTTTTTATAGAACACAATTACTGCAGCCATAATGAGATTGAAAATAAAGACTAAATTAGCTGTCATTAAATTATTTCAATTTCCTTTGCCTAATAGAAGATTGTGACAGGTGTCATAGTTGCTGTTATGTTTGGCTTCACAACATGTTATAATGGATAATTGATCCATCAAAAAACATCAAGCCAAGGCAATAACTGGCTTGAGACGAGCGTACTGAACATGCAGAAAATCGAATTTAACCCCATGTTGGCTAAGACACTCCCTTGCTCTGTCGATCAAGCATGTCTCTCCTTGACAGCTCTGTTCGCATGTTGTTAAATAATCTAAAGGGAAAAAAAGAAACATGAAAGAAAAAGCAGTCTCAGAGGAACTGTCACAGAGAAAGGAAAATGCCATGGGGGGCGAGGAATGCCTTCAGTCAGACAGCTTTTCACATTTTAATTTCAGTCTGTGGGACTGACTCATGGTAGCGCCTGAGTGAGTGGGTCCTGGGAGTCAGGGCTCGCGCTGACCCCTGAGCATAGACAAGCCCAGAGAGATGTCAGCTGAGAGCTCCTGAGGATCACCAGGCTGCCAAGCGCTTTGAAAGCTGCTGCCAATTCAGCCTAAGTTTCAGCTGAATGGTCGCTACAGAGAAGGGGAGCGACAGCAATAAAAACAGGTTGCAAAAGGAAGAGAATTTGCTTTCAAAATGTATTTGGCCTTTGACCCTGCATCCAACCTTGTGGCCTCTCTCTTTGAAGCCGAGCATATTTTTTTTGAGAGACACTGAAAGAGGGGAGGGTTTCAGGGGTGGACTTGGGCCCTGTCAGTATAAATATATTAATAATCTGACAGCTTCATCTGCTTTTGAGGGCTAGACTTGACAGCTTCACAATGGCCCGCGCTGTAGTCCTTCTCGTACATGTCTAGCTTTCCTGTCTGAACAACACAGAGAGTTTATTAAGACATCACACTCCTGTGAAGTATTGATTTTACACCAGTCTCTGTCACTTACTGTATTAGCCCGAGCAGGAGCTCCAAAATAAACTATGACAGCTGCATGTAACCTGCTGAATATGTTTGAGAGAACTGTTCAGTTCAAGAAAATTTGCTTTTTATGTTGTTGCACATCTTTAATGCAATACCACCTGGCCAAGTCCAGTGATCAAACATAAAAACACAACAGAGAAAGGCTTTTTGTCGTTGTTTTTTTTTTTTTTTGTTTGTTTTGTCTTCTTTTTCCATTTTGTTTAAGAGAAAATTTAAATTTTTTGACAGTGACAAATAAACGAGAATTTCATTACAAAAGAAATTGTTGCAATTAAGTTTCTGTAGCTCAGAAAGGGGAGCGAATGCTACCTCGAACAAAGGAGGGGGATGTGCATCTGCCTGTGGAAACGCACCCCGCCTCTCAGACAGTGGGTCTGTCTGTGGAGAGACAGAGGGAGAGAGGGGTCAGAGGGAGCACAGGTAATTGAGGTGTCCCCTCCCCTCCCTTTTTTCCAGGGCTTCTCACCCCATCCTTTCACCCCCCACCCTATCCACACAGCGGGCACAATTATGCTCCCCATCACCCCACCAGCTGGCCCCCGTGATCCCACACTTCTTACTAAACGCGACTCCATCGCCCCTTTCCCTCTTAACCTCTCAGCACCCGCTTCGGGGGGAATGGTTAGGTTGCACACAAAACTGGGGAAAGAACTCAGATAGTTCTACTTCTTAAAAAAAAAAAGAAAAAAAGAAGAAGTTGAATTAAACGCAGGTTGTGCATTAAGACCTACACTTGGTTTATGGCTGGTGACATCAGCCTACACACTACAGCCCTGAGAATGATTTAACTGCATGAGTGACTCTATTGAATTCATGCGAAATAGGAGGCTGTGGATTAGTTATCATAAAATATTTTCATACTGGGTAACAAGACACTGCCAGTGTTGTGATATTTAATTTTACACTTTAAATTACAATAAACCTGACACATTTTGATAGATTTGAAGTAAATTGAAACCCTTCTTTCAATGAAGAATAGTCTGTCCTGCACCTCATGTGCTAACAATTTAAATCAAACCGCAATAGCTATCAACATGTATGTTAATTGAATGGCTTGAAATAGATTTCAACACCAGAGCATCAGTCTGATCACATTTCTCAAACACGCTCTGAGTGTCTCTTGATAGACAGTGTTTTCACTCCATCCCTTCACATTAATGATTGGGAAGGCTCTCTTGTGCGTTATTACCTGAAATAATACCATATGGTAAAATGTAAACAACATCTGCATATTCATGTCATAACTTCATCTGTTTAATTAGTTCCAGTAAAGCAGTTTACCCTCTGAGGCCCTCCCTGTCAGAGCAGTGATGGTAGAGCCGTGCCCTGCTGTCGCTCCTGACAGTCCTCCATTGTTCAGTTGATGCTCCTGCCCTGTCTGTTTAATGCCAGGTGCATCTTTACAGGCCACGGATCAGGTGAAGTGAGTAATGGAGTTTCTTTCACACTCATGCCAAAGCTGACATATCCCTCTTTAGCATGGAGACCTACCAATTATTTCAGGATATCCTATTATATTTTAACATGGCTTGGTTATAAGCCAAAGTTTGACTAAATGACACTATCTCTGACTAAGATAGTGTCATTTATATCAGCTAGTGTAAGTATACAGCTACATATGGCATATCTATATGTGGTGAAGTGCCGCTATTTTCACTCTAAACAGCCACACTGTCACACACAGTTCAGGTCGATCACATATATAAAATAACTCGCAGATACTGTTTATTTTTCTATTTTAATTCTGGCAACAATCAATCAATTGAACAGACTGTAGTCATGAAATACAACATGCAGACATACGCTTCATAAATGGGTGGTCTCTGATATATAACAGTTTTTTTTTTTTTAATTGTTTTTCAATGTATAGCTCACTTCTCAGTTAATATTTCTGTGTATTATGAAAACAATGCTAGAGGAGTGCCAGGAAATTCACGACATATTAAATGTTGATTTCTGTTTTCTTTCTTTTTCTTTCTTTTTTTTTTGGACATGAATGAAAGCTCCTACAAACAAAGAAAAAAAAATTAAGAAAAACAGGGCAATGTGGTATGAGAAGGTTGAGTGGGCATTCTCTAATTAAATTCTCCTTCATCAGGCGCTCGTTTGTGCACAAGCATTAATACTTTTGACCCCATGTAGCCTCAACACTAACATGCCTGAGGAAGGAAAACGAGGAGGGAAATGAAAGAGAAAAACATGAAGGAATATCTTATTAGGGGAGTCAGGCATGTTTTGGCCCTCGTTTCTTGATGGCTGCTCTTGGTGTCGCGACCTACTGGCGTCTAACTAATACGACAGTGTATGCCATGCCATTGTTCTCAATCAATAACTAATTATCAAAGTACTGGCTCCGACTCGTATTGTCCTCTTTGCTTGGAGCCCCTTGTTATGGACTGAAAGACAGAAAGGGGAAAGAAAGGGGAAAGGAGGGTGGCTTTTGGCTGCACAGTGATGCTGCCGCCACAACATCCTTGCAAGCCTTTCAAGATACACTGTGCTGTCAGTTTGAATTATCATCCTCTACTAATTGATATGAATTAGAACAGAAGAATTATTGTTGCTGCTGAATGTCATAACGATATCCTCAAAGTAATCATGGGAGACAAAAAGAGAACAGCACAAAAACACACAAGCAGACCAAATAAGAAAAGACAAATTAAGCCGACTCCTGCTAGGGACTTTGCAAACGAGGCTTTAGACAATGGGGAAAGAAAATTAGACTGCTACCAATCTGTATGTTTCATTATTTCAATCTTGTTTGCAAGTATGAACCATGATTTAAGCAAAACAGAAAGGACTCCTTTTCCAGAAAGACAGCATGAAGTTGTGCTTTATGTGTAAGGCATATCTTAACCATCACCAGGTTCAAATGAAGCACTCTCATCACTGATACAATGTCCTTTTATCACCTTGTCATTGTTGGTTGGTTTTTACAAATGAGCTGACAGAAATAGAGGAACCCAGTAATTCGTAGCTGGCAACACAGGGCGGATTGTGTGCTGGTGCCTGCTTGTCTCTGTGCCTCCTAATGGAGAGGCGAGTCCTGTCATTCCACGTGGCAACACAGTTCATTTCTCCGCAGTCCCGTTGGTGCCACTGGCACCAGGACTGGGGGCCAAAGCCCCCCCCCCCCCCAAGAGCCCAGGGGGTGGCTAGTGCCCCAGTGGCAGGCAGGGGTCAGCCTAGTGAAAGTGCTGCCCTCAGGACAGTCAGTCTAATCCCACAGCAAGAGCATGGCAGCTGGAGTAGCCCATCCGTTCAGCCTGGGTAATGATATCACTTGCACTGGATCTGATGTCTGACCTCATTACCAGGGTTTAATTGTGTTGCTAACAGAGTTTCAGTTCTTCTTTTCTCTGTCCTCTTTCTGTTTTTGACAGCTCTCCAAAAGAATTTCTGTGGTGCTCGCAAAGCTAAATTAATTTCTTTTGCATTTGATTTTGTCTACCATGTGGCCATTGTAATCAAAAACAACAATATAAAGTCTTGGCTTAACGGGTGACATGCAGTTTTTCTGCTAATTTTAATAAGTTTATTGATTAATTCAAAAATGTTGCGATGGCTATATGACAGTTGGAAAACTACAATGAGCACCCACATTGCGTGTATTTATTGGTATCCAAGCTTCTCACTGAAAATCTGTAACAGAGCTGCCATTTCAAACAGCAATAAAAACATTTCAATGTGCACTGTTCCTGTAAAAAACATATGACAGGTGGTCCTTGGCAGGGGAATAATTTGAAATAGAGAGGACTGTATTAAATCAGCAGTTCATTAACACCTTTTAAATATACCTGGTCCTTATCAGATTGTGTTTATTACAGATGAGTGTTGAAAAGCTTCACTACTTATGTAAATGACAACGGTGTTGTTCACACTTTTAATTAGGTAATGTCTTTTTAAATTCATCGTGCTATTGCAAGCAATGAAATGGATAAATGACAATTTTATCTTTACATTTTTACGTTTTCACCCAGTGAATGCATGGAACTCTACATGTTCTGGATGACTGCAGAGCGCTGGGCATTATGTCTCTGGGGAAATATTTCTTTTCTGTTTGTGCAGGCTGTTTTGATTCTTTGAATCCAGAAAACCAGAAAACCTCCCACCACAACTTGTTGGGAGCTGAGCGACCTGAGAGCCAGCCATAACCTGCCCTCCACCATGAAGAAAAATAAGTCTCTTTCATGCCATGATACCACATGAAATATGAATAATGAAAACAAACAGAGATGTGGTGTAAATAAGAAGCATGACTTGGGCTTGGAGCTGCAGATAGCAGCTCTGTTGCCTTGCTATCACCAGCCTTCTCCCTCCCACACAGCTCAAGAGGTAGCGACATCTTAGTTTCCAACTCGATGCCCAAGCTACAGCCCTCTGTAACCCATACACCCTTAGGAAGCTACCACTGGGTTGTAGGGAACAGGCCACCACTGTTAATGGGGTTGCTCTTTGAAAACATCACAACACAAGTAAACAGGGCACTCCGTTGTGTATTAAGTGCAGTGAAACTTTGAGTAAAAGTACCATAGTGGGTAAAGGTTATAGGCAGAAGGTATCTGAGTGTGTGTGTGCAAACAGCAGTGTGTGTACAGGTGCTGTGAAAGAGACAGGGTGCTGTATTGAAAATGCCTCATTACTACCCTTCCAGTTTTCTTGGGCTCATATATTGTAGCAATGTACCCTTGAAAACAGACACCAATTAATTCTTTGCATTGTGCATGTGGATAGATTTTCCAATATTCTCATCATGAAAGAGCAATTATAATTCCATGATTCATATGCACACTCCATTTGAAGCAGCTATCCTTGCCCATTGTCAGTTGTCAGAGTAGAGGATAAACCATGAAAAGGCCTAATCCTGCTATGGGCAGCAGGCTTTAATGAGCAGCCTGTCTCAGGCAGAGCCATGTGATACCCTGGCTGGGACTGGACCAGGTCAGCCCCTAATAGAGGGCTCCATGGCTTCCCCCCTGATGAAGGGCGGAGCCCACTTACGTTGACCTGTTAAGTCAAGTTGCTCTCCTCTGACCCTCCAAAAGATGCGTGGATGTGGGAGACTGTTAGAAAAGCTACAACACAAACAGCCTTGCCGCCTGCAGGCAATGAGGCTAGCTAGAAATGAAGGAATGAAAAAAAAAAAAAAAAAAGAAGAAGAAAACGCGGGCTCAGAACAAGAAACTGAAGCTGGTGAAAAGATGTAAATTCAAAGCAAAAGCAGCAGAACTTTAACCTATGGGCTATTATACAGAGAGTAAAACAGAGCTGCCGCTTGGAATTAGGGGACAATAAGGAGTTCAGACCAGGGGCATTCAACCAATGGACATCTAGTGTATCAGGGTCCAATCTTAATGACATCAGTGACCGAAGCTTTGCAGATACTCTGATCTCTGGTGACATAAAAAAAGGGTCACTGTCAGAGGGGATTAGTAAAATATATGTGGGGGGAAAAAAATAAAAATATATGAACTAGAGAGGATAATGAAAATAGGTTGTGAGAAACTAGGGGGATATTATTGCTGGACTTTACCGAGATGCAGAGGGTAAGAAAAAGCTGTGCAAATAGTCATGGGATTGCAAAGTCAATAATACGTGCAATCTTCACAGACAGAAAGCTATAATCAAAAAAAATCCATATTGAGGGTGAATGCCAGAGTTTTTCAAAATGTCAGAGGAGTGTGTTTGCAGAAGGGCAGGGATGACAGATGAAGAGCAGGGAGGTGAGAGGAAGGGACACGAGGACAGGTGGATTCTGTGCTGATGAGGTCCTGGACACAGAGACCAGGCAAAGTGCAGCACCGGGCCAGTGGAGCACTCTGCCTCAGGCTGCTCCCTACAGAAAAGCCAAGAGGAGTCAGCAAGGCTGTTGCTATCTAATGGGAACTATCCACTTAAAATTCACAGGTTAACAAGACCGTAGGCAGTCTGGATCGCAAATGGTAGCAGGAGTGATTTGTGAAGACACTTTAAAATCAACAGTTTTAGCAATGATAAAATTTCATTTTTCTTCCCAGCGCAGTCCTATGAAACACAATGCTTTGTACAACCAGGCAAACAGAGCAAGTGGGTAATTGTGGTGGAAGTGTAGTTTTTATGAACATCAGCAGTTACGTTGAGTCATTTTAGATATATAGATATTTTCCATTTTCAACTCTGACAAAAATGCAATGAAATGGAGGGGCCATTTTTTTTCGATTTCTGTCTCGTAAATCCTTTTCAAACGCAATTCCTATTCTTCTTTTGAGGTCTTTTAAATCATTATAAATGTTTTCTCTCTCCCTCTATCCCTCTCTCTCCCTAGCTTTAGTCCTCTTGAATAAAATAAGTGCAGATTTGCTGGAAATCAGTGGCTTTTGTGTGTGGCTGTAGGAGCATGGTGAAATGTTTGGACACTAATACCCATTCATTTCGGTAGCACCATAAATAAAAGCTGCCAGCTATGCGGCTGCCGTGAAGTGGTATTCTTTGGTGCCCAGCAGGATGTCCTGTTCACATTAGCGCAGCAGGGAAAACTGGCCGGAACAGCCAGACAACTAAATCAAGACATTGTCAACTTCTGACAAAATTGCTATAGGGGGGAGAGCGGTTTTAAGAGGGGTTGTGCCTGTCTGCTTGTGTGCATGTTGCAGTGTGTGTGTGTGTGTGTGTGTGTGTGTGTCTGTAAGTCACAGTGAGAAACAGAGAAAGGGAGCAAGGGAATGAGAGAATAAGAGGGGCATGGGGGAGATACATCCTTTCAAAAACGCTGTATATTCTGAAAAATAATTCCTAACAGAGTAACACCATGGGGCTGACATGAATGAGGAAGTGTTGCCTGAATGGAGGCAACAGTGCTTAGCTCAAGAACTAAAACCTAAACCTCCTCAAACATTCATCTCCTACTGTGTCTTTTTTCCCCTCAAACCATGCTAAAATGACACTCAGGATCAATTTTCCAATATGTACCAATTTTGTGCCAGCTTCCAAATTTTGATACCATAGAAAATCACCTGCAGTGTGTTCTAAGTTTGTCACTGAGCTTGAATCCAGGCTTCGGACTCCTGCGTCATTTTGACTGGGCTCTGGCCTCTAGTCATTTTGAGCCACCTAATTAACTGCTGAACACAAGTCTCCTGTCTGAACATATAAACTTTGCTAATTCCCCTCAACCAATAGTGGAAAAAAAAAAGAAAAGAAAAGAAAAAAAGATCAGAGGCAAATTGTTGAGCATCTGTGTTAAAATTACACCATGTCAGGGCAAACAGCACACATGTGACTGTAATAAAGCATACTTGTTTAAACAAAGTCCCAGCCCTGGGCTACATTTGCAGGTGGTCGATTGCCTGGTCTTCGCAGAGGTTAACTCTTAGGGAGTGCTAAAAGCTGCAGGTCTGAAAGAGTCCTATCATCAGAGGAGGCCTTAGTGCCAACAAGACCCAGATAATGTCAACTCTGACCTCAGTTAAGTACATAACACAGCAAGAGCTCTTGGATGTGCTGCCCAGAACAATGTACGGGGAGAGGGGAAATGCCGCACCAGGGCCACAGCTGGGACATACCAGCCAGTGGGCCTGCCATTTTGATTAGGGGTAAGTAAGCCTTTTAACTTAGTTGGACTGAAAAGGAAATAAAAGACAGGGTGAAGTTTCTATTCATATCTTCTCTGCCTTATAAAGCCTACTTGACAACACAGTGGTTCAACACTTCCTTACAATGGGGAAGTGAACCATTACGGTGCTTGTCGGTGCTAGGCCTAATGTGTGCTGCAGATTATATGCGGAGGAAAAGAATGAAGGAAGGTTTGGCAGTGCCACCGTGAGGTTGCGGCTGGATTTTGTGTATCTCGAGGCATCCTGGAGCCTGTACAGACTGCTCCTCTTTTGGAGTTCTGTGAACTGGAGATGAGGCGTGCTCCCTCTTTCTGTCAGCTCTAAGTTGTGAGTCTGTGCTGTAGGGTTCACTGGACCCTGAGAAAACACAAGTGAATCCGTCACCATCCTCCCTCCTGGGACAAAGCTGGCTGGCCACTTCTGAAGCTTCAGTGACCCAAGGCTTGAACCCTGCTGCTCTCCATTCCTTGCCCTACGCAGCCACTGGGAATCTATGACCTCAAGTTCACAGAGAATCACACACTTGCACGGCAGCTTCAAAAGGAATGGCTGGCTTTGTCGTGTTTTTAAACTATATTGTGCC
Organism: Echeneis naucrates; assembly: GCF_900963305.1. Lineage (NCBI taxonomy): Eukaryota > Metazoa > Chordata > Actinopteri > Carangiformes > Echeneidae > Echeneis > Echeneis naucrates. Next base: position 12,192,565 of record NC_042526.1, on the reverse strand, counting down.
CTCCGCCAGCTCTGCACACATAACCAAAACAAAATGTTAGTGAGGATAATATCTCTGTTTAAGAATTATTTATTTTCAAGGACGAAAGGCATAACATGGAAAGAAAGCTCTGCATTTTTTTCCCAGCATTTGTGTCCATATAATCAAACAGATATAATGAAAATATGAAAACAGTTATGATTTTATAATAACTTTCTTACTGCATCCAAGCCCAGATGGTTCTTAATTGGTTGGCAAAGGGAGCAAGAGGTCCTTTTTGAGGCGTGAGTGTGTGATTGTTGCTGCTGAATTGCTGCTGTGAAAGGCTGGCTGCATGATGTGGAGATGGAACAGTGTGAGAACAGGTCACACAAAGGAGCCACCAGCCTTACACACAGGGGATATTGGGGGTGCGTGGTGTGTGTCTGTTGTTTGTGTGTGTGAGGGGTGGGGGCATATGAAAGGCAGCTTAAGATGAGAAAGTGGAAGAGGATGGTTTGTACAGAAAATCTATTAAGACAGTCAGAGAATCATGAAGACTGTTTTAACCGGTGACAACAGTTTTCTCTTGAACTGTAGAGAACGTTCCCCAAACACACTGAATCTAAGGAAAAAGCAAATGAAACAAAACCACAGTCCACTTTCATTGAAACCCTGTCCAGGAAATAAATTAGATATTGAAGAAATACCAGAATAGTTTTTGGTGAAATCCCCAAAGTGCCAATATTACCATGCGATAACACATATTTACATTATATAATTTTAAGAAAAACATCTGCATAATAAATAATACAAGAATGTACAATAAAGGATTCCACAACAAGTTATGGCAGCAGTGTTGCCTATTACATGAACAACACCAACACCATCAGGTCAGCTTTCAGCATTTGCTCACAGCATATAATAATTATCTTTATGCGGTGAAGACGAAGCTGTAATTAAATTAATAGCGATTCCCTGTAAATTCTAACAAACCCCGATTTGTTGTGGACCAGAGTTGAATGGTCCTATCTGTTTGAGATCCTGGCATCCTTTGGTTTGGGCAGATACATTTTTATAAACGGACAAAAGTAATTAATAGGGAACAATTTGCTGAAATTGTTACAAATAATGATATTTAAAAAAAAAAAAAAAAAAAGTTAATCGAGGTTGTAGACACAGGGACCCTCTGTCCCCACAAGACATAAGGAGCAATACATCTATTCCTTCCTTGCTAGATGTGATTAGGGAATATGGTAGGATCTCAGGCTATATGGTTAACAAATCGAAAACATCAATTATGCTGTTAAACCAAGAAGAAATGTTCAATCCACCTGAAGTAGCTGCACAATTTAAAATCGCCAACTGTTGCACTTATTTAGGCATTCATAGTACCAAGGCTCATTAGCATTATAGAAACTGAGTCTCTTTGGATGGATGGGCATCTTTACAAATGTCACTGTTGGAGAAGATAGATACTTTCAAGATGAGCATGCTCACTAAGTTGTTATATTTATTTATTTGGTGGTGGCAATTTTGGTCTAAAGACACTTTTGTCAGACTTCAATGGAATAATCAATGCTCCAGGTCGTGACTATCATTGCTGTACTTGCTTTATGATAGAGGGGGCCTAAGGTACCAAACCTGTTGTGGTACCATTGGGCTGTGAGGCTGATAATGCTGATGTTTTATTACACAGGGGAGGATGCTCCACTGTGGAGGGTGATGGAAGGTCATATGTTGAAACTTCCTTTTCCCATTTACCGGTGCTTGGCTAATTTCACAAAACTAAAAAAGAACCCCGTCAACTCTGTGGCTCGAAACATTATGAGTGTGTGGCACCAAGTTAGAAAATACTCTTTAGAAAGAGGAGAGGGAGGATTTGAAATCCAAGTTGAATTGATTCTACAAAAAATAGGCTTAATCTCCAAAATATATTATCACCTGGTTGATGAGTTCCCAGAAACATCAGTAAATAGTCTCAATGCATGGAGAGAGGACTTATCGGGGGACATCACCACTGAAGAGTAGGAGAGGGCCAGTGCCATAGAACAATCACAAACAGTGAGCACCTTAAACTTCTGCAGTACAACTGATTAATGCGCACATATGGCCACAGATAGACTCAACATAGTAAATTCTACATTGCTCTACCAGATATTTACATTAAATGGAAAAAAAAAAAAAAAATACAAGACAAATGCTAAATTTCTCTGTTTCTGGCAACGTTCTCAAAAATCTGGGAAGAATTGAAGCAGTGCACTGAGGATATATTAAGTGTAAAAATATCGTTAGAAACCCAAATTTTCATATTCGGTATCTGCTCAGTTAACGGAAATCGAAACAGCCAAATTTGTAATAATAGGTCTGATGTACGCAGGTATGTTTCACCTGGTTGATGTGGTGGAATTAGTATGTGCGTGTTAAACTGTAAAATAAAGAAAGAGATATCGTGGGAAAAAAAAGGAGCTGTGGACAAGAGGGAAACTACATAAAAAAATTATCTTCTAATTATTTTTTCCCATTATGCCAAAAGCACATCAAATCATGACCCCAAAACTGTCCAAGGTTAATGTTTTTGTTTACTGTTACACTCCTATTTTACATAGCAAAATGAAGCTTCCCTGCTGACTCCCACACCTGCATTATTATACACATTCTCTGTGGGTAATAAATTTAACGGGGCTGTCTTTGCTTAATAAAACAGGCTTTGAGGTGGGAGATACAACCTGGAAAGAAGACCTAACACTTGTACAACGCCTTCTAACAGGATGATTTTATGAGCAAGGGGCAAAATTAAGCCATGTCAAAATGGCAGGCCATGGGAAGGGTTGCGGTAGACATCAAATCAACAGCGGTCCAATACAGGATCCCATTATCAGTGACACTATATGGGTGCCCCTGGCCAAATGTCCCCTGCACTGCAGAAGTTAAGGTGTTGCTTGATTCATTAGTGCCTGTGTCTGTGCCGAGGTGATGGCTCTCTCATTGTCTTGAGAGGGGTGAAAACTGAAATGTCTTTTCTTCCTGTCAACGCTATGTCACTTTAATTTCTTTTTCTGACGCCCAGTCTTGACACCTGGAAAGGTTTGACCGAGCAGGGTAGCAAGGGATCATAGGAGAGTCTTATTTAAAGGGAGTGGTTGACACTGTTGACATTTCATTCTCCTCCTTCCTTGCAGCCTCACCTTTTCGTGTGAGAACAGAAAAACGCATTGCATTAAAAGGCATATAACTTGTCCATTGTTTGAAAGACCAGATAATGATCAGTCATAACTCAGATGTTCTTTAAGAATTTGGCCAGACACTGACACTATCATCTGTGTGTTTGAAACTGATCACAGATGGCCAAGGGAGGGATTCTAGATATTAAAGTATCTTGCAGTAAATTAAATTAAAGATGCAATCTCACTGACATTATTATTAAGATGACTAAGAAGCAGACTTATTCAAGCAATTTCATTCATTAAAATATACTGCAGTTGTAACCAAACAAAAATGTTAAAGGAGCGATTGCAATGCACATTATTGTCTAGCATTTGTGTTGAAGTATTTACAGTATGAAATCACTCATAATACACTCTTAGACTGTAATAGCTGTCAATGGATGCATAGTGCTAATAATGTAATGTGCCCCTCCCTGAGGGAGCTGATCTCCTCATCTGGGTCATGGTGAGTATTAAAAGGGTTAAGGGTGCACAGCAAATTTATTGTGGGTCTTCCAGCACCAATGGGCCAGAGCACTAATGGATGACCTTGGGGTTTGGCTGTCCCAGACTTGAGGAGATCATGTCTCACCACCTCCCAACCACCAGGATGACCCTGGCCCTCTCTGCCCCTGGCCTCAACCTTTAACTCACTGATCTTTGACCAAATTATTAAGCAGACACCTGCCTTCCGGTGTATGGTCAGAGTTGGGGGAGGACTCACTCTGGGAACTCTAATTTGATGTAGATGTGTGGTGTGACAGTATCCATCTCACTAAGGATAAACCCATCTGTTATACTCCCCAGCAGTGTGACTTTCACTGACACCTGCACGCAGCACCATCATTTTCCACTGGTGTTATATCATTTTAAACATTGAAAAATGTAATTGGACTTGGTAATCTAGTTTGAATTCAGAATAAATGTTATGAATTTGATTTATGAGCACGTTATTACTGCACAATGCTGTATAGAACTTATGAGAGCAGTTCCTTGACTGAGGGGAAGTATTTTTGCGAGCTAAAGCTGGGCCCTATGGCAGCAGGTTCCAGTGAAATCACACTCTGTTTCAAGTGATGTACAATAACATGCAGGTACGGTTCTCCAGGGCAGAGCATATAAACTAATCTACGCCTGCTACCAGTTTTTGATAAGAAAATGAACAGCACAATCCAAGACATATTCTTTCATGTATTTTACCCCCAGAGCTCATTAATATCATATTCACTTTGATGTCTCATTCTCTATTATAAAAGGAAAATTGGAAACACATAAAAACAAAAAATGATTTACATTATCATTTCCTTTTCAGAAAAAAGCCCTATTTTCATGGAAGTAGAAAATTCACACAATTACATATATACACAAGCACCCCACACACACATACATACATACACACACACACACGCACGCACACACACAAACACACACACACAGGAAAACTACGCCTGAAAGTAGAGATGGGGCAGAGAATTTTGTGAATTTATTGTATATGAAATACAGTCCTCCGTCAAGGGCACCGTGGTGCAGGAAACAGCCCCAAAGACTGCTACGGACCTAAGGGACTAGTATGTGTCAAACCTGAGGAAAGAAAGGAGAGAAAAATGCTCCCATTAAGGTATGGCTTGGAAATGACACTGACCTAGGTCTGCCATCTTGCATTGTCCCACCATCTGCACAAATGTGAACTTTGCCTTTAAATCCTGGCTTCTCAATTAACATGTCCAGCTGGGTGGAGAATTCCGTCAGCTCCCTAATATCATTACTGCCACACCAGACTGTGATATAAATATTAAAAAAGCGCCCAGAGCTCTTTCCTTGCTACGCGAGAGCTTCTACTTTTTGGCTTATAATGAAGTGCACTCACAAAACGGAGCTACTGTGGAATACGTGGTCTTATTAGGGCTCTCACAGACCGTAAGACAGAGAGAATAACTGTCTCGGGCCATCTTTCTTTGGAAGTTCTTATTCTCTTTTACACATGGAAGATCTTAAGCACAAGGCAGCACCTATATGGCAAAACAACATATCCTCCAATGCTCTGTGATGGCATAGACTCGAGCTTCTTTGAGATATTCTAGTGGTCACAGACAAAGCGGGTTTAGAAAGCATCAAGTCTTCTTCCAAAATGCAAGCTGTGTGGTCTTTGTGATAGCCTCATTACAGCATGAAGGACTCTTACTTTAGGCTGTATGTCTGTGTGTCTCTGTCCATGTTTGCTTGTATGGATAACTGTACTTTCCAGGAAAAGAGATCTTAAGAGGGAGTCTTTGAATGTAGGACATTGGCGCTGTCGTGGCTAATCTCCCCCCATGGCTTTACAGACGGCTGTGGATTTAGGAGTTGGCATCATAACTGACCAGTGCTGTTTGATTAGATAACAGGGGATCTACTGCAGGCATCAGTGGTCCACCATGCTGAAATGAAACAGTTTGCTCTCTGCCCGTTCTGCTTAGAACCCGATGGGGGTAATTCTTCAACACTCTGATGCCACAAGCTGCCAAGCAGCGTCCACTGCAGCGATACCATGATCATGGCGATACTATGGAGAGCACCAGCTTGTACCAGATGTTGGGAATTAGCTGTCCTTTTGGCTGTCATGGCTTGTGCCCTGCAGCTCTCCTTGAGACTCACTGTGTGGGATTGCAGGTGCTGATGACTTGACAAAGGGGCCAATTCAAAGACATTTGGGTTTTGCGGAAATGTCAGTTACACTGTAACAGTCAACACTGCATTCTGCACTGGACATGTTTTTTGGCTTTTAGGCCAGTCTCAGTGTAGCCAAAAATGCAGACTGGCTCATTAAGCTCGGTGAATGCACTGACCAGAAGAATTTTTATTTTGTTTACATTTGATACTGAGTGAAGTTGAGCTCCACATGGGTACGTACTATGTGGGGCCAGACTGAAGAGCAGGAGGCTCCACATTTGCTGCAACCCCACAAATCTGGAATAAAACACCAAATGAGCACGACCCACCATTTTTAATTGCTATTGCAAAGCAATGTTGCAAAAAAACAAACAAACAAATAAAAAAACCCCATCAATTATGCAAAGTGAAAACATGTCTTTCAGTTTCACTCTCATGCAGTTGTCATTTTCTCATCTAGGAGTCATTTTGTTTGAATAGAAAATGCACTTTAGCCCCTCCGAGTGCCCAAGGCTGTGTATGATCAGCCACATTGTTGGATCACTGCTTAACTTAAGGCAGTATAGATCGACTGGCTGACAAAAAAAAACCTGGTCTGAAATCAATATTTTCCAGACACATTATCAAGATAGAAATATACACTAAGAAGCCTGTTGAGATAAGCAGTTTCATTATTATAATACAAACTCAAGTGTATTCGTCGTGCATGGGCCACTAACAGTTTGTTTTTCTCACCATTAAAATAGCATATGTATAGAAAGACGTGTCCCTAATGCAACAGCACTGTGTGATTTCCAGTCCTATACGTTCACTGGGCTTATCTGATTGATTTCTTTTCAGAAATAATGATTGACTGAAGAAACAAAACCTCTAATGTATGCAATGATAACGTAATCATTCAAATTGAACAAGCTGTATTTTATTCTGAATTGATTTTGAAATGTTTTTAAATACTACAAAGGAATCCTACACACGGTCGTTGCCATGCTGAGGAGATTTGTATGGGAGCGGCAGGACCGACTGGTTAAGCTCCATGCTGTACTGTGGTGGAGGGCCTTTGTTCCCTGAAACAAAATATACTCTGAGTGCATAGGGTTGTATGTCACTTCAGATACAGATGCATTTGGGGTCTGCATGGGGGGAAATAATGTGCAACAATGATATCTTTGATCATTGCTAGAACTCCCCAACACAGGAACTGTGTCGAGTGTGGTTATCATCAACCCATTTCTATTCCCCCAGCACAAATCATTTCATGGCTCCTTCATCCCATGTGCCAGAACTGGGTTTCAAAAGCAATTTCAGCTGAAAAATAAGGTGCTTTTCTTCAATTTCAAGCCATTTGTGTCAGGGTTAGTGTTGTTTACCTAGCTAGTACACTGGTATTTACATACCTCTTTAAAGAAAAAAATGGCCCGGTATGATTTATGGACTCCAGCAAGAGTGCAATTTTCGATGTCGTACACCTAATCTGAGAGGGTATGGAGAAAGGTCACATTGACCATACAAATACCACGGCCCTTCCACAGAGAGTGGGTGGATATTCATTCTCTTAAAAAAAATGTCAGTTAGGTCTGATTTATGATATGCAGAGCACACCGGGTTCGACAACAGCCTTGCTTTCAGGTTTATGTCTGGGTTGGTGCTATTCAGAGAATAAGAAAAGAGAACAATTTGTCCTAAACTACTGTCTTTGATAACATCATGCATATGCAATACATCTACTTAATGATAATCTAAGTGTTATTCTATCTTTGCGTCAGCTGCTTTGCTTGGAAAAGAACAATAATAAAGCAGAAAACAATGTGTCATAATTAAAACGAACAAAGACAGACAAAAGAGAAATGGACAGAGATGCTGTCAGGTGTTAGGATCAATGCTATGTTTCAGAGTTGTAACCTTTAGCCTACCCCTTGACTCCAGTGTGATATGATACCATGAAACTAATAGAGATGGAAAATACATTTTCACATACTCAGTGAAAACGATACTGCTGTGAGGCCTTGTTTCTTCTTTATTTCCCAAATACATCCTCCCTTTATGGTAGCTGGCATGAATTTGATCCATACAACAGCGAGAAATAAACCGTTTCCAATCCCTCTTATGATTTATTAAATGATTACTTACATAAATGGCACCCTGCCTTTCCTGATTTTTATTGCCAATACACAGTTAAGGATCCTTTAATTTACTATCCATTAAAACCTGACATTGTAAGGAGGATGTTTATTAATATGATCATTATCATTATTATTATTAATATCAACTCTGTGTTCCATGGTAAAGCCGCGTGGAAAGGATGCTTGTTTCTGCTGGAGAGAATAAAAGGATGACTCCCAAAAAGGTCAGCCAATTCACAGAACTGCTGAAACACTAAGCAAAAATAATAAAGGGCATCACAATCAAAATATCAACCTTGGATAAACCAGTGAATTGAAATAACAGTACCCAAAAGAACTGTGAGGCTGGCACAGTGAATTCTTTACTTCAGGTGGATCGCATTTCAAGCTTCTACAGTTATTTGATGAAAAAAAAAAAAAAAAAAGGTACAATACAAATAACAGCGCATTTCTTAACTGTAATTATTTTGATTAAAAAAAATAGGTTGAGTGAAGTTGAATCTAGGCTACTTTTATTTTACAAACCACTGTTGCACAAAGAAACCTGGTCTAGTTTGTGAGCTACAGCTCTACATGTGTTTGTGGTTTTGGAGTTTTACTCTGGCACTATGGCACATTTGACTGGGAACAAATTGGTCTATATAATATTAAAAGGAAAAGTATACAGTGTCAGTTTTGGGTTCCGTTTCATGTCCAGCATTATACGCTCATTATTTACAGTCTGCTCACTCCTTGCATGGACTGACCAATTTATGGGGAAGTGGAGGATCAAGTTCAGTCCTAATGACAACCCTTCACTGACCTCTCCAGAGAAAACAAATGGAGCCCCAAGGTGATGTTTCAATATCACTAACTACTTGGGTGTCCTAGGGAAAGGAACAGATGTAGCCCTGAGGATGAGGAAGGGGTGAGGTGCAGGTCAAGGTCACCATACGCCAAGGTTAGGGTCAGATAAGCACGGCTGGCTCGGGGTCTTCACATGCCCACAGGCCATAAAAAGGAGGCGTGGACAGAGTCTCAAGAGCTATGGATCAAGTGTTATTCCACTGAGGGCCTGAGGGGCGGGTGAGTGCAGGGGCGCTAAGGTTCACCACTGTCATATGCCTGGGTTATACAGTAGCTTGGAGTCGTGTCGCCTGCTTTGGGCTGTTGCTAAATGACTTGTTTATTAGCAGGCGAAATCCCCTCAGAGCAATGAAAATGTGCCATTTGCAGCTATGTAATAATTATTAAATTCTATTCATGACCTTGTTATTCAATCACATATTTCTGATCTGCATTTTGATGCCGTGGCAAAAGAGAAAATCACTCTAAATGTACGGTAAGATTACTTTATAAAGTCTGGAGGCAGTGAGTCAATGCTATTTCAAATGAAAACAAAAGAAAACAACTCTGCAGCCAGTTGTGTGCAACTTACGATACAAAAGTATACATATATGTGTGTGTGTGTGTGTGTGTGTGTGTGTGTGTGTGTGTGTGTGAGAGATCTGTATGTATATGTATGTTCTATGTATGTGTTACAGCCACTAGAAATGATCCCTAATTGGAAAAATCTAAATGAATTACTTCGGGTTATTTGTTAAGACTATGAAATGTCAGACTAAGTCATTAGTTGCAGTGGGAGATCCCCTGGTATTTGGAGAGAATAAATTAGCTCTAGCACATTTATTTTGACTTAATTAATAAGATAACCTAAGTGATTTATTTGATTCCCCGGACTGTATGGCACAATAATAAGCTACAGCACGAGGTAAATTTGCTAAATGTGTTCAACTAGAGAAGGACAACAGGAACAGAGTGAGACTGCAATTACTGTCATATTCATGGGGAGGAGGATGCTAATAGGGAGATTTTCTGCTCCACATCAAATCAAATGTAAATTTATCCTGGTGGGTTGTGCTTCCTTTAATTAGAAGGTGCAAGTAGTTTGATAAACTCTTAAAGATTGTGGTCCTTTTGGTTGTCAGCTCATTACATGCCTGCTCATTCTGCTGTGGCACTATGCAGTACATAAAGCTTTTCCATAAATCACACCAAACTGTACTAACAATACTCCAGCGCCGTGTGTAGTCATAATATGTGAAATACACGGCGATGGACAGATTAGAAAGACACTGATGGTCTCCATTCATCTATATTGACTCAAATAAGAATTCATAAGTAATGAAGAGTGTTGGCTCTCCACCCAATTTTTTATTCATTTCTAAGGTGAGTGAAAAAAGTGACCTTTTATATAATGAGGACTTTAAAGGAGGTTCTAAACCAAAGAGAACTAAACAAAGTTGGTTGCTCCTTTCTTCAAAGGCTTTAGAAAAAATATATTTGAGACATTTTACATTATGAACGTTACAATTCAAACCTGGTGTCTTTCATTTTTATTCATCTCTCCTCCAAACTAAAATTACAGTAATGCCACTATACTGGCCTGTATATGGGTATCAAGGAAACACACACACACACACACAAAAACTACTTAAAAACTTTTACACACAAGCTGAGGAAATTTTCATGATATCTCAGTTTAAAGAAAGAAGTTCTATCATTTTAACTATGAGGTGTCAACATACTGAGGGTTGTTGGCCTTAACAAGTAAGTTCTCCCAATATAACAGGATGAATTTATTGTGAGACTGTTCATTGTTGAATAGCACGAATGAGGAAACTGATGGGTGAGGGTTACACAGATGGCAGAACAGGCTGTGCATTGAGTAATAATGCAGCATCGTGAATATCACAGCTAAAAAGCTCTAATAATGAAAGAAGCCTCTTCTAAAAGTGATGCAGAGTGGAACTACACTTAATGTACAAAACAGAACATTTTACCTTTTTCTGGCACACAAAAGTAACTAAGTTTCCATCTTTTTTGTAGGTTAAAGTCACTTGAAATGGGAATAATAGTTTTAATGGCAAAATAATAATAATAATAAAAACAATGATGACAATATGTGGGCAGACCCTAACCGAAAAGAGCATACATGCAAAAAAATTAAAAAAGTACATCTAAAAAGCAAAACAAACAAACAAAAAAAAAAATAAAACTATCTAAAATGTCTTTAAATCATGGTGGATGATTGATCACCTTTATTTATTCATAACTACATGACAGCCATGCCCAGGTGCGTGGATATTACTAAAATAACCCCAATAACAATACACTGGGTACAACTAAAGCTCATTACTGATCACTGATGATGTGTTTCGTTGTGTCGTTGTCATGGACCCCTTCCTGACTATATCTGTTGTTTTAATGAGATCTTGAGAAAAGCTGTTGACAGTGTGTATATTAATAAATAAGATAAATAATTACATTACAGTCAACTGACTATTGTCACATGACATGGTGGATGAGTTAGGCAACATGTAGCTGGTATAACAGTGAGAGGACCCCATTATGACATAAGGAATAGATAAAATGGACTGAGAGGGAGAGAGAGAGAGAACAGGGGATGGTGAGGAGAGCGAGAGAGAGAGAGAGATGACTCCACAAAGGTCACTCCTTTTTTGTAGTCAATAATTGACATTTAAACGCACGTTTCAAACGTCACTGATAAAATTACGTGAGATAATGGAGAGCGAGCTGCTTACACTGGCATGCAATTATAACCATAATGAGATGCAAAAATGCAAATGTCTTTGTGCAAGCTCCAGCCTCCATTTGTGGGGTGCTGCAGCGTCTGTGGTGGATGATAGATGCCACGCTGGTGGTGGTAGACAGAATGGTGACATGTGGGAGTGGGAGCAAGCAGAGAACAGAACTGGGGCAAATATGCCACACACCCTCACACAAGTAAATCCCATGACTGCTCCAGCTAATGCTCCCCCTGAATGCTCTCCAAATCTATACAGTTAATTAATTGATACAGATATTTTTCAGTTACTGGCAAAATACATAATGTGCAGACTCTTTAAGGCTGTGTTGAAATAAAACGAATATGAAAATATCATAATAATAATAAATTCCTTTGTACCCAAAATTATATATATACATATATATGTAAATATAATATTTATAATATGTTTATCATCTCGGACTGAAGCTGCAGCCACCAACAGGCCTTTCCTTTTCATTTCAGCGCGCTGTATGGACATCATCTTTCACTGAATGTCTAATGTCAACAGCATCTATTGATCATTTACATTGACTCAGATTTAATACTCCTTTCCAATACAGCAACATATACGAACACAACATCCCTGGCATTAAACACACCTATACAAACACACTGCATAAGACCTTTGCTGATACCCATCCTCAAATAAAATTTAAATTATTTAAGAGCAAAATTCCTGCAGCCCAGTCCCCTTATTTGTAGGTTCACACTTTCCAGACCTGTCGCCCACCCCTCTACCTCTGGAGCCTGATAAGAATGGGACACAAAACATGCTAGCAGTCATGCTGTTTGTTAGAAGCAATTAATTTCTCTGAGGCCTTCATTCCATTCAGGGTAAGCTTTTGTGCTCTAAATCCCACTATTCTGAGCTTCTCTTGTGCCACATAGGAGGGTATGAGAGAGTGGAGGATCGGAAAAGAGAGGGAGAGCCCGAGACAGAAGCTTTGGTTGACAGATTATCTTGGGCCAGTTAAGCATGTAATTGCTCAAATGAGTTAAAATCCCTTCAAATATCTGTCTCTGCACCTCATCACACCACTTCATACACTCAAATATTTGACAATTGACAATGATATACCTAAAAGGGGTCTTCAATAGCCATTTGCCAAGACTTTTTTTTTTTCAGCTAAGAGAAGATTATTCACTTGGTTCTATATATGCTGAGAAAAGGAAAGCAATAAATGCAGGCCTTCAAATACCAGACTTTCCTAAAAGTTTAATTGCAAGAGCCGTTGATCAGGGCAAAGCAGTGCAAGCTTCGAGGCACCTTAAACTGTGATATTCTGTAAAGTCAAGATCAACACGGAGCCTTATCATCAATGGTACCACAACATATCTAAGTGGAAATGTGAAAGATCAGAAAGCAGGGTGGATGTGCCTTCCATGGACAGACAGAGGGATTGATATACAGAGTAACAGACACAGCAGCCCACAGATTCAGATCTGAAGAATGCGTGCCTTCCTCTTGCCAAGCCTGTTTCACATAGCCACTGTTGCTCCAGACTAAGGCTGATGGATCCATGCCTTAGAGGGAGAAGCTGTTGCATGCCAGACTTGTGAGGGTCACTGAATGGACTGTTCTCTGGTGCTTTCATTTTTCAATTTAATCATTAGTCTAATCGCAGCTTTGCAGTGATTTCCTCCCCCTATCCTATTGCATCAAACACATCACTATCAGTTCAATTTTCTATAGCATTTGGATAAAATTAGACAGTAATAAGATGTAATTATTGCTTACTATAGTATTAAATAAATAAAAAGCATCCTCTCTATATATAGTAATCAGCGATGAAGAAACATATTTTGGATTAAACAAAGACCGGTTTGGGTGCATGATGGAAAAGTAAATGTGATGAACGTGATGGGCAGCAGAAAGATGGAGACTTTTTGCCAGGTGTATCTGGCCCTTGCCAAATGCCACCCTCAGAGCAGAGAGGGTGTCCTGCATTGCTTCTCTGAATGAATGCTAATGAGGGCGTGTGTGTATGTCTGAATGTTATTCACACCACATCAAACTGGGTCTGCAAAGAGGTGCAAAACTGGAGCTGGCAGCCTCCCAAACCAAACCAACCTGGAAGAATGTCAGACATTACATGTGCTTAGGACACAGTACATACATGGATTATTGTAGAGAGGGGGAAAAAACAACAAACAAACAAACCAAAAAAAAACAAAACTCTATGTTAAAAGCGGTACATCTGTTAAAAAAAATGGTAAAGTGATAATGTTTATATCGGTAGAAAAATGCTTAGGTCTTTCATTTTTGCAACCAAATATAACAAGGCAAAAATTATTGAAGAAATTAGCTCAAATTTGGTAATAATGTTTCAATACTCTGTTTGATGGCTTTAATTCACTTCTTCACATGAGGATATTTTTTGGATTGCTTTCAAGGAAAATTGGACTTGGATTTCTTTAGTTGAAAGTTCCCATTTCCATAATTTGACATGTATTTAGTAAAATTTCATGAGAGAAAACCCTTCCCTGGTGAGTTTCAAAGCACCTCTTTGGATTCTGTTAAATTTATAGGCACAGTCCTGGCGAAAATTAGCACGTGCGCACATGGGCAACTACCCGAAAGTGTAATGGCAATTAGATTAAGAGAGAGAAGAAGAAATGGGGTTGTAATGATAAACACATCGCTTTGATAAATATTCAACACCAAGAGTTAAAACAAAACTTGCACTCTCTTTCACCATGCATAACACAGTGCAACGCAAGATTCACAAACCAATTACAATCATTTAGGACGGTCTACTTTGCTAAGGTGAGACATTCTCTGGATTGGCTTCACAGTCGCTGACAGCTGATGGGCAGACAAGGTCACTGGATGTACAAGCTCTCATTTAAAACATAGACATGAGAGCAGAACTGGGGTTAGTTGGGTCTATCAGAGCTGTCAATCAATTAATGACAATTATTGAGCAAAGACGCCCGTGGGAGGTGAGAGAGGGAATGAGAATGACCATGGGGGAACAACATGGGGAACGGGACAAATTATGGAGATTGGAAAATAATGACCAAAACTGAATGATATTACGAGCCCGCACATGCAAATCACTTACCTCCCAGCATGTGTAAAGTGTGTCAATTGAGCGCCATGACAGCAATTTGGACCTCATTTTACTAATCAAACTATCAAAGAAGACGATATTTAATGGAGCCTCATAATTCGTATAAAATAACAATAAGATTTGTGAACTTAGCACCATTAAATGAGGTGTAAAGTGTGACTGCTTCATTGGGAAAAACCTGGATGGTGAATGGTGTTTTCACCACGCATACACAGAGTTAGCATGACACCACACATCTTGAATAACTCAGAGGTGACACCACATGCTGTCCCACACTGAGATGGTGCTGGTGGAACTGCAGTGCTCATTCAAACAGGCACAGGACAGAGTCATGCTCAGTCGAAACTAGGAGAGAAGAGGGAGAAAGAAAAAGGAGGGAGGGAAAGCTTTTTGAAATTCTCCAGCTGGCAGGCTTTAATTTTCCACCATTCTAATTAAAATGCAAATTAAATTTATAATTAGCAACCACAGTATCCGAGAAACCACCTTGTGTGCAGCCCAAACATATGGGGCAACCAGCGGTGGGCAGCACCGTCTCTTGGAGACAACAGAGGTGGGTACTGGGGCTGGGAAGCTGTTTGTCGGGGACAGAGCTGATCACGGGCCGGGCCGGTGTCATGGGAGCAGCGCTGTGCTTGAACCTGCCTCCTCTCACCTTGGAACCCCGCTAAAGCTCTCCAGGCGGGGTGAGGCAGGGGAGTGTGGCCCAGTTTGCTCTGCTGTCACTGCCCACGTCACAGGTCATTGCATGTGTCACCTCAGATAGGCACAAGTGCAGTGACCAGCACTACTGGGGTCAGCTGCTCCAGATCGAAAGGTTTCTGAAAAAATTAACCTTTGCTGACTCCCAGATAATTAATTTTTCATTGATGGCAAATCTTTGTAAACACAAAACCCTAACTTTTTTTTTTTTTTTTACCCTGAGAGGGTTCCGCTGCTGCAGCTATTTTTCTGGCAGTAGGTGTGAAAATGAACGGTCTTACTATGATACCATGTGAGCTGAGAAGAAGCAGGATAATTATCATGAGCGCTGATGAAGATAGACACAAACAGTGGTGGATTATCTTTTGTCAAGTCGGAGCCAGGTCACTGGGGGTCAGGGAAATGCTTTCTTCAAGGTGCTCGGCTTTTCCACTGACACTGCTGAAACAGTGCCATCAATCATCAGTTGTCAAAGCCTGAAGCTAAGGTCAGAACAAATTCATGTCAAAAGAAAAGGCCACATCTTACCATGCGCTTTCGCTCAGCTGGACAGTCTACCAGTGTCACCGTGTCAAGAGACTGCTATCCCTCTCTATAGTCCTTCCTCTGCGTCTGACTTAGTTGATGAGAAGGTCTCATTCGACCTCTTCAGCACCCCCATCCCCTTGTCACCTGAGTTGGACCACCAACTTCCATTACGGAGTTAAGTGTCTTGACTACAAGACAGACTTATCTCAGAAGCTGTCAGCTGAGTTAACGCGCAAAGCTTTGGGTAGACAATTGGATGTGGCACTGTGTCACGACTGACACTGTTTCCTCTTACATGCTGCTCTCCAAATGACACTCTTTGCTCTGCTGGAGTCAAAGCATGGACTCATTGTCATCAGAAATCATATTCCTTAAGAGCCAATCATAGATACAAAGATACTCTTGTATTTAAGTAATTCCAAGCTGCCTATTTCTTCTTGCTGTATTTTGAAACACTCCTTCTTTCGATTTTCATAGACCAAGTCAAAGACCACGACCAAGCATGTGGTGAATTGATAATCAGAGCACTGGATAAGCTTTTTACTTAGCGGCATTGTGAGGGTGTGACATCTTCCTGCGTGTCTGACTGGGCTGACGAGCCGGCCACAAAGGAGACCTTTCTGCTTAGATATCCGAAGTGCAACGGTAGACAAAAAAGTCAAAATGATATATGGCTTAACCAAATTGACAGTCACTGTTGCACAAAACATGGTTTCTAAATATAATCCTCCATTGTTTCCCTTCTCTAAGAAATGTTCTTGGTTGCTGTTTGGTTGTGCCACCTGTTGCCTTGTTAATCATGCTGAGAAGATACTCATAAATCATAACATTCTTCAATTAATCAAGCTGTCAGCTTCTAGGTGAGGGGTCATGCATGGAAGAGACAGAGGTCATCGGTGTGGTGTGAAAGGGTCGTGGTTGTGTGGCATCTCTTATTCTTGGGAAGTGTCAGTGGAGGAGCCAACAGAACAAAGGAGAAATCAAAGTCCAAGGGACACGAGAAAGGGGGGTGGTGGAGGCGGCGGGGGCAGCCAGAGAAAAGAACCAGGGTGCAGAGCATAAAGCCAGTCAAATTGACCTGTCATTACATCAAGGGAGCCGTGCCAAGCTGCTACATTATCACACTCGCCATACCCTTTTAGATGACAGAGTTCCCGCAACTTACCAGGTTCCTGCAGCACTCCATTTGCATAATTAACAAGTCATTCATGTGTCATTCATTTGACTTCTATTCATTTGTCGGACTACAGATTAAATAGCATGCAGTGTATCTGGTAATTTCAACTGAGTGTCACATGCTTATTACTCCCAAAAAAACAAATTAAAGTCTATTACTGATGTACCTCACGCTCTCAGGATAAACGATAAAGAAACACGCAATCGCAAGTACAAAACATTGCATTGTGGTGGAGTGTGTTTGTGTGGCTGCCATGTGCATCTTTAGAAATGTTTCAGGTTGACCCAAATCTTGGAGTATAAGTCAACAATTGCAGCTTTACTCAAGCAGTCAAAAAAAAGCCTATTGGCAGAGCTGACACGTTCCTTGCTTTAGTGAAAATCCTGGCTGTGCACAACGCTGTACAGAGATGATTTGATGCACTGCTACCCAGCGGCGGAAGGAATTTTAAGATCCATTTCTTTAGTACACAAGCGAGTAAAATACTCAAAACTTTTCAAAAGCATGTCCTTCCCCCCAAATTACTTGACGCTACATTCTACAAACGATACTTCATCTACCAAAAATGATCGCTCCTCATTTTGTCCTGAAATATTAAAGATAGGTTATTACAGTGTATATACATGTACGTATTAATGTAGTGTCAGAGCTGATAAAATTGCTTTCAATTTTTTTATGCACAGAGAAGTATATAAAACAATCAATAAGAATCCCTACGATAAATGATAACTACAGCTACAAAGCAAATATAGTGGTAATGTTTTGTTTTTGTTTTTTTTGACACAGACAGCAGAGAGAGAAAGTCACTGACAACTGAAAATTGTGCTGGTTACAAATCTGTGTGAAAAATTTCCACAAATTACCAAGCTCCTATGGTGCCCCAAACATACATTTATATCACATTCTCTTGTGGCCAACTATGATATGTTGGCTCTTTCACATTGTTAAAGGCCATTATTGAAAAAGCTCCAACAAGGCTCACAGATGAGACATAGCCAATGCAGGTCTGAGGTCTCGAAATAAGCAAAATGTTATACAACAGTTTAGTTTATTTGGGCTTTCTCATTTTCAAAGTATAATGCTTCCTTTGCTCAGCAGCAAAACTTCCGTGTAAATTTATGCAGTAAATGAGAACTAAGAAACAGAATAAATGTACTTTATTCCCAACTCTGCAGCTCATGGAGCTGAATGAACATCATAAATTTCTTTTGACTCTGGAAATTATTCTTAACATTACTTTCTTCCAATTTGCCCCATTCATTTCAATAAAAGCATGCCATTTGCAGATGCATGCCAATCTTTTCTTGTGCTTCGTGTCTTAAAAGCAAAGTACAAGTACTTTAACCCAACACCCTTTCGCACATGAGGTCACTCATTGCTGATAATTACAACATCTGTAATTTCCTACCTTAATGTGCTATACATCAAGGCTGAACTTTACCAAGCTTGACGTGTCAATCTGTTCTATGTATTTCCCTTTGCATTAGTGACTTTGAATGACATTTAAGTCTGACAATTGTTGTAACCAAACCACTCATCCACCACCTGAGAATTTGCAAGAGATTTTAGTCATTGATTACTAAGTGTTTAAAAGTCTATCGCAAGTGTATTCAGGCGTATTTAAAACATTTGTAATGAGTCCATGTTACCACCCAAGTCCATCACTGCTCTTTTGTTTTAATGGAAAGAAATGATGCCAAGACGTTGGAGAGCCACAATGTTCACATGCCAGGGCATATTTGTCATTAATTATGTGAGAACATTGCTTTTTTTTTTTTTTTTAATCACAAATTTACATTTTTGCACATTTTAAATACTTGTAATTTGACAAAGGAAAACAATGGCTACACAGTATTATATACATTTAAATCATACAGGACATTTATGCACCATTGCCAATAGTGCTTTTTTTTTTAAACAGATTGATTAAATGCTTTAATCAATCACCATCCCAGCCTGTTTATTAATCACTTTATCAAGCAGTTGATGCATTGCTACTTTTAATGGACTCCATTTATTTTGATTTCTCCTCTCTTCATCTTATCGAAAGGGCTCTCCCAATCTGGACAGATAAAAACGGGGAATGCAAGAATGGCTGACTGTAGTGGCGAGAGCTCAGACAAGCCAGTCCCTTAACTTCATTACAATCATTCGGCTCAGCCTTAACCAATTTATTAGTGGCACTGTGGGCCCTGAGCAATGGCAAGGTAAACCACATAGCTTAGCTCAGATAAACAGGCCCCCATTCATTTGTCTCCTCACCTGACATCCTGGTGATGTATGATCCTAATAAGATTAATATACCCTGGATTCACTCCCTCTTAGTTCCTGCAGACATCTTTTAATGTTACATCTCATTGATTTAAGAGTCCATGGTGTAAAAAAACAAAGGTTGAAATATATCAGTTTGGTTTCATACTTCAATCAGGGATGAAAATAACACTTTGGGTGTAAATGTTGACACTAACAACTATTTGCTGCACAAAGACAACGCAGTTTATTGTTACTCTTGAACTATGAATGAATATTCCCCCCTCCCTTGAAGGGGAATGAAAACTAATTTCCAAAACAGAACCACCTCTCACAATTGCATTTCAAGTTTCTGTTGTATTCAATAACGCATTAAAGTACTCATTGAACCTGTCATGTTCTGGTCAGAAATGACCACAATTAGCAAACAATCCATCTCCTTTTAAGCCCCCTCCCAGCCAACCTCTGCCATAGCCCAGCCACTGCAGCCACTGGTTTAGATTCACACAGACTTTCTGTCTCATCCATATGTCCCCTTGTCTGCCCTTCAGCATTCTCCTGTTCTCTCCATTGTGTGCTAAAAAGCTATTGTCTGCATCATCTGAAACTCTGTTCACTGTTACGAGGCAGCAGTGAAAAACACGAGTGCACAGATTTGGAATGCTGAAAAGAAAATTGTACTTAAGTGGTCTTCTCTTGCCCATCACCTCTACCCTCTACCCTCCTCCACATGAGAAGGGCAGCTGGGGTGGGCTGTAAGGGGAAGCCAGCAGGGCAATAGCAAACTTGAAAGCAGCCAACATTTGCAGCACTCTTGAAAAACAAGCATTTCACACCTGAAGCCTTTCATGCAGGGCCTCGAGGCATCCCCTTCAAGGCATTTAATTGGCTATTGCTTCCGAGCTACGTTCAACGTGCCTATTATAGTGAGGCGACAAGCAGCCAAGTACATCGAATGAAAAGGGTCCTTCTCCCAGATGGGCCTAGTGGTATTAAAAATTGCCCGATCACTTCTTGCTGTTGACTGGCAGAGGTAATTCAGATGTAGGCATATTTCCAAATACTTGCAGTGAATAGAGTCGGGCCTTCACAACTTCTTTCAAATATAACATTTAGTCACAACAATTATAATGGAGCTCCTATAGTGATACTGAGGTGTGTATGGTATAAAGCAAAGCGCACGCAGCTCACCGCAAACCTCTTCTACAACAGATAGCTGTTGTAATAAATGACTCAACGTCAGCAGTCCTGTTTATCAATGATGACATTTGAACAAGCAGTGAAACATTTCCTTGGTTATTGTCAACTGGTGAAAAGATAAAAATACCCTGAAGCATGCCTTCACACATCAGACACTTTGATCACTTAACAGTTGAAATGAAGACATTTGTGCCTCCTCTCAACATATATTTCATGGTTTAATCTCAGCCCTGGGACGAAAGGCTCTAGGATATGATGTTCTACTTTTGGTTGGCAGTTCTACCTTAAAGATATGGTCCTTTTCCTTCCCTATGCCATCTGCCATCTGAAGATTCCCTCATATCAGCCTTAGGCATTGGAGCTCTCATTGGCAATGTTTTTGAGGGCACCCTGACTCCCTATGGATGGACAGCCTTGGGGGAACCAGATAAAGTAGGTGTTTAGTCTCTGGGCTGCTGACGAGGAAAGGATTGGCTTTGAGCTGGGTTGAGACTCATGGGAAATCTGGCGTGCAAACTAATTACGTTGTGCTGCCAAACTGCCTGTGATTACAAAATGGAGAGGCGGTGAAGGTGGAGCTTAGACTTTATCAATTGCCCTACTATTTCTATTTAAAGGAAAACAACCTAAACTAATGAGATTATTTAACGATGGTCTTTTTTTAAAGACTGGCCTGTTCTCTTATTTTTACATATACCAACCGTAAGAGGAATAGATAGAAAGCAACAACAAACATAATCATATGAAGGAAAATAAATTAAACCAGCATCAGAACCACCTTATTTAAAAGTTGTGCCACCTGAAAAATCTGAATCCTCAGGATGGTTCTCTAACAGCGAATACCTAATTACTTCTTGCATGTTTCCCCACCTGCCTGTCACACTTTTATAGAAAGCCACTTACAAACGGGTTAGTTCACAAATTATCTGCTATATTTGTATTAACACCTCAGCTGGTTGCCCAGACAGCCCCTGAAGATACCCACCAGGCAAGTCATTAAAGGTACAAGTCCGCAATACCAGGCTGCAAGTCCACTTCCCTTCATGGAACAAATCAAATTTCAGCCACTATATCTGAATATTTTATTTTACAATAGAGCACACAATTAATGCATTTTAATGCATTTTAATATGTTTTAATTAGTTAAAGTTTAGTTCAGATTGTAAAATATTTGTCCACCTCCTACGTTAATTATCTCACTCTAAAATAATTACCCAGTCCCAGACTTAGGCTATAAAATGCTATGAAAACTATAAAAACATAAAAACATTTGTAATGCTAAAAGAAATAAGTCCATGTTGTTAAACAATCTTGGCAAAACACTTTTTTGTTAATTCTCTCCAACAACAAATCACGAAGAAACACAGAAATAATGAAAAATATTTTCAAAAGGCACGAAATGTGAAGAACCTCCGATAACACTGACAATATTTTTCTTCAGTGCTTTTTCAAAAATCCTCTAACTATGAGTGCACAGGTGGAAGGTTGCAATAAAGAAGCACAAGAATGCTTATAATGGCAGATAAATCTTCTGTGTAGCCCTCCGTTATTATTATTATTACATTATGTTTCATTACATATGAATGTGCTTAGCAGATGTCTCGAAGCATTGTGACTTACATGACTTACATGACTCATAACAGATTTATACAGTGGAGCATGTCACCAACTCAGATGAGGAACATTTGTCAACGATGGAATGACAGCACACAATGAAGCAGCATCATCCTTTAAAATAACTTCACTTATTCTTCCTCCCTCACTCCTCTGAGAAAAGACTCAGTGTCTTGAGGGTTAAAAATAGGGAAGTGATTTTATAAGGGAACTGTACGCGCAGTCATGGATCTAATCATGGCGTGGGGGATGCAGGTAGCATCAGTCAGTGACATGGAGCAACATGATATCAGACACGGAATAGATCACTGTCTGTGTGGTATACATAGCAGCACTCTTCCTGAGACCTCATCCTTCAAAGGGGCAAACTGGTTGTGGTTAGGGAACTGAACTGGGGACAAGAGGGCTGCAGGTTCAATATCTCCAGTCAGACACTGAGCAAGATACTTAACCTGAGCTGCTTCAATGAACATCCCAACTAATAAATAGATGGCATATAAAATGTCAGCAGATGCAGGCCGATAGCAGCACTGCAATAATAAAACAAAGCATGTGCTCAGACTCTGTGTATCGTAACGTACACAAACTACAGTTGTATAGAGCCCATTATGTATATAATATGTTACATTAATACAGATGGATAAATAAAGTTATGAACATGTATTTAAGGTTGTTTCATCTACCTCACTTTGTTATTTATGTGGTTTAATTTCCGTTCATGATCGATCCTATATCACTGTCTTGTTGCCAGGTTTGTTCGGTTTTTTTTTTTTTTTTTATTGATTCTGGATTTTTATTGCATTATAACGTCATATGTTGGGATATCTGTATTTTTCCATTCTGTGAAAAAATTTGAGAGGAATGTATGTATGAAAAGAAACCAACTGCATTATTATCCGTGATTGTTGCTACCTTGTAAACTACCTGAATTTCTGTTGAAACCCTTGAGTAAGCTGAAGTGTCTTTCTTGTACCTTGGCTCTCAAGTTTCTGTCCAGTATTCACAGAGCAAAGGAGAAAAATCAATAAACCAACAGGACAGCTAGTCTCAGAGGATTTCACTTTGGATTAAGAATAGAGGGGAAAAAAGACTAAATGCAATACTGAGATTGCATTATGACATTATTATCAAAATCCTCATTGATTACTGATGGGTAAAAATAAAAAGGTGATCCTACAAGTAGTAATTGAAACAAAATCCAGCAGCTTACGGTTCAACTGGGAATGATAGCCAATGACATGACATTAAGCAACGTGAGACAAGGGGCAGTGGTTTAAGTGATCTGGCAGGCAGTACGGTGCCCTCCTGTCAGGATCGATCAATCCTGCTGAAATTTAGAGCAACACTCTAAATTGGTCTTAATGGTGTGTTTCATCCTCCAGTCTCCTCCACACATTGACTGGGAGCCAGTGTCCTTCATCACGCCGGGTTCCTGCCCTAGCTTTCAATCTGGGCATATCACTGATCTCTGCTCTCTGAGGAGAGGGAGCAAACCGGGCCAGGGGCAGCCGCAGCAATGAGTGGCTTACATCCCACCTCCAATAGTTAGGGAGGTTCCCCTTTTAAGGTGCTAAAATAGGCTGCAAAACAAGCCCAAAGCTCCTACTGTGTGCTAAGCAATTTTCTGATCTGATCATAATCCACTGCTTGGGTTTGTGAATTAGCAAATGGCGTGGAAGAGCATACATAGAGTCAATCATATGAACTGTGTGGCAGTGGCTTCTGTCTCGAACTTTAATGGTGTAGACCCGTCAGGGGCACAAAAAAAGAGAGAAAGAAAAAAAAAAAAAACCCTTCATGCCCTTCTCCCACTCTGCTGGAAAGTAATCTGCTTACATCATTAGCCTAAGCTTGCAGAAACAAATTACTAGTTGTTGTGTTCCTTTTTTCGCTAGTCTTTTTGTCAGCATTTTAAAATGCTCGCTGCCATTTTTCCTCACTAGCGCCCCCTCCTCTCCAACACCTCTACACAATGAGACCATTTGCAAATAACAACAATTGGAAAAAGAAGTCCCTCCCGCTATTCACAACCTCTATCTGGTTCTGTCCTTGTCCTTCCATTTTGGGGCAATCCAGTCATGTAGTGGCTAATAACCTGAACAGAGAAGAAAAAATACCAGGAAAAAAGAAGAATGAACTGAAGCAATTGAGGTCCCCCACCTGCGGTTGCACTTGGTAGGGATTTTTGAGGGTCTAGTTTAGCTTATCACATTATAACCCATTTAGAGATAAAGACATGTCCCGGCGCTTATTATAACTCTGTAGCATGCTGAGCATGCAAACACATATTTCAATCTGCCTCCCTTTTAGATATTTCTAAGAGCAGATGTAACATTAACTCCAAAGTCAATAGAGAAGAATTAAGAAATGTGTGTAATGCCCTTGAAACACTTTTAAACTATAATTTTGATGTTTGCATATGCAATTCTGTATTATTTCTTGAAATGATCACAAAATAATTAATATTGTTTTTGTAAATTTCTGATAAAATTGGGGTTGAATATACCAACTGGTTTATTATTATTGTTATGATGAAGATGATTTTTATTGTATAATGACAAATTCTTATGATTTTCAGTAATTGTGAGATTGAATTTTGTTATTTGTTTACACTTTTCAATGTGATCTTTTTATTTTTTTACAGATAGTTATTATATAAACTTTGGATAAAAAAAATTTTAAAGCTTGTTTCAAGTCAAGAATTATACTGCAACATAAATCTAAAAACCTATAAGTTAAATACAAGCTCGTCATTTAGTCTGTGTGGTGGCAGTGGCAGTAAACTGGAGACTACAGTCTTGTCAGAACAACCTGGACTTTTACAGAAAATGACAGCGTGCAACAAAGCTGAAATATTGTCCGTCTGGCCCTGACCTTAATTCCTTGAAACACCGAAGAATACAAAAAAACAGATATATACTTTAAACTTAAATTGCTTGTGTATTTACCTCTTATCAACAGCCTGGCAGCAATTGTGATTCATAGCAGTCATTTAAGTGATAATGTACTCATTCACTACACTAACAAACACATACCTCCTGGTTATCTGTGCGTCAGCGTCGCTGCATTGCTAGTCGCCAAACAGGAGGCAGAAAACTCAAGATGGTGTTGATTGATAAATTGACAGGTTAATTTTCGGATGGATAATGAGAGTAAGACCCTGAAAGATGGTTGACTGAAGTCTCTGGCCCTTTGCTCTACCTGGGATGCAGTGCCATCTATCTCTTACTGCTAGAACCGCAACTGGGATCAGGTACACTCAGGCCCTGCCAAATGTTTGTATCATCTAGGTTAAATGAGGTCTCCAGCTTTAAATCTGAATTTCCATGTTATTTTTCCCTCAGAACATACAATAGCTCCTCGGGAGATTAGACCACATTCAAGTTGGACCACGTCTTGAAAAACCAACCTATTAAAAACGTGAATTCTGATAATGCATAAAACTAATAAATTATCTTCAATAGATTTTTATATCACCTAAAGCTATTTTACTTATCAATCACAATTTCAAAAAGAAAATCTATTATGACACTGATGTATTCTTCATTCTTTGTCCATATTGTCCTTTTCTGAAACTTCTTTCTGACATATGTTACACGATTTCATAGATTGAAATTTTGGAGAAAATGTCCTTTTTCAGGGTTGCAATTAGTAAAATTGCACGCGAGTGAATGGAGAAAAAAAAAAAAAAAAAAAAAAAGAGAGGGAAGACAATCCAACTCCAGAGCTTAATTAGAGGGCAAACTGTTAGAATGGAAGAAAGGGTTTAACTAGAGGTTAGAAGGGTTTCTATATCTTACACACATTTCTATGCTTGTCATTGCAATGTGCCAAGTCTGCAAGCACTCTAATTAAGTCTCCACCACTGTTACTATATCGCTATTCCCCATGAATCAGCATACAACATAATGCTAATCAAATGCCACTATTTTACTTGCAGACCTAATGGCCATTATTTCTGCCTTGTCTGCTGCACCTATTCGTGAATTTGTGTACATTTTCATTTAATATGATAGATGCACAGAAGAATATCTTTTGCCATAATGACAACAATAAGACAAAGCAACATTTTAAATGTGATAATTTCTCCATGTTAAAAAAAAAAAAAAAAAAGCAAATTATTGATAAAATAAAAAAAAACTGTTGAGTTAACTTTAGATAAATTATTACTGTGGTGACTTTTACCTGTATTACAGTAAAATAGCGTCATAAGATGACCCAGTTATTTTCCCCCATTGCTCTGCTCTGTTTGTACTGAGGCTTCATGAGACCTTGGTCTCTTCTGGATACGCCTCGAAAGAATTTTCTGGTGACACGCTCTCTTTGTCGCTTCAGCAGTGAGGTGGATGGCAAAAAATTTTCAACTATACAAATTTATCACACAATTATACTGTGTAACAACGCTTTTATAATATACTTTACTAATCCGTTCGAAAATGTATATTTTTTTAATATCCAGCTTCAGGGCAGAATTTTATTATTGTTATTGTTAACTATTCTGGCTGTTTTCTTTCTTTCAAAACATTACATTCCTTTTATATAATCTAATTAATAAGAATATAAATAATTACTTAGACGGCCTAAAATGAAGTCTTGCTCTCAGTCAAGTGATTGAAAGAGAGCAGGAGCAGTTTTGTACAGTGTTTGAAGATATGACCATGATCATTCAGAATTACACAATGTTGCCGTGGATGCAAAAAAAAAAAAAAATGTTTTCTGTCAGAAACACAATATTTGATAAATAAAACAATACATTATTATTACATTATTTTATTATTAGCTTCTAATGTGTTCAAACTGAAAAATGTATTGTTGCTGTATATAATATGAAAACTATATATGTGTGTATACATACACACACACACACACACACACACACACACACACACACACACACACTGGTTTCATACATGCCACACAGAAGATCTTGTGGGAAAACTGTAAGTAATACCTGAAATTCAGTACGGATCTAATTTTTAAAGGATGAGCTCAATGCAAATAAAATAAAAACTAATTAAGCTAGAAAAGTATGAGCCCCCCCTCAAAAAACAAAACAAAACAAAACAAAAACTACTGCAGAAGAATTTTAAATTCCGTGGATGCACACATACAATACTATTCCTCTATCGTTTTCATATGGGGCGTTTTGTTTTTTTTTTTTTTTTTTCCTGTATTGTTAGCTCCGGCGATAAGAATAATGGTTTAGAGTGTCATTGTATTGAATTTCTGTTGATTACCAATAATCACATGGTGACAAACCAGGGTGCCTCACTCCTCCTATTCATTTGAACAGTGTTCTGAGCTCTGACAGACACCACAAGAACGAAAGAAAGGGTGCAGAGGACAAATCTTGGGGGATTCACCCCATCTGAGGCTCCAAAGCACCCAACAGCTTGATCCTGTGTCACTCTGAGGGCATGGCTTGGCTCTCCCTTGATTTGCCTTTGAAATCTAAACGTTTAATTGTGGTCAATGAAAAGGGTTCAAGCAAATGAATGGTTGAAGAATATGAGCAAAGGGAGGGGCTATTTCAGAGTGTCAGGCTTTAAAATGAGTATACATAAAAAGCAGGAGGGTGAAAAAAAAATCAAGAGGGAATAATGAAATTAGAGATGGGGCGCGAGAGAAAGAGACAGCAAGCGCTGGAAAACTTGAAGCACTGACCCCTATCGACCATGGTGAAAAGCAAGAGATTAGAAAGTGTTTCATGCTAATTTCCATGGAGATTTCTGTAATTTCTCAAAAATTACTTCTTCCCGCTTTGATTTGTCCATACTGCCTGGCCCCCTGCTAGTGTTGTCGGGGTGGTCTGCTCTATCATGTCTCTGCTCTCGTGGGCCCCTCGATGGCCCCTCGCTGCAGCCAGCCGTCGTGAGATTACTGAAGCGGTGCTGACGTCTCTATCAGCTCGCGCCACCGTCGTGCCCTCTCCCAGCCCCCCACCATCACCCGATCCCTTTCCTCTCAGCCTAGTTTCCTTTCTGCCCACCCACCACCAATCCACCCTGAGTGCAAACTCTCACAGATCTGTCAGATGATGGCTTCATTGGTTCGCTCTGCTCCCTGCAAACTCATACCAGTCTTTTTTACACTCCCTCATCCCATCCTCTCATCCCTCCTAGAATCCTGCACCACAAGAAAAATCTCCCCACCCCCCCGCCCATTGTAGATTGTTTCACCTTTTGCTATCCCTCAGCCTTCTCTCCCTCTGCCTCATCCTGGTTTGTGCTTCTGCCTGCCACATCAAAGGAGAACCAGGGGTCACAGAGCCACAGGCATGGAATATAAATGCAGCCAACTGCGTGGCAGTATGGGAAATCAATCCTCTAAAGATAGCGCCATACACTTCATGAACCCATCATCAGTGTCTGATACATATAGCAGCATATAGGAAAGTATGTGGACTTTTATACACTGGATACAGCACAATATTTAGACTAAAATGAGAACAATTTACCACTCTTCACTTCCAACTAAAAATTCCCTTAGCTTATTACAAACAAGTGTATTTTATATAAATAAAACTGCAAAACCTTAAAGATGTCCTAATAAAGTGTTTGAAAAGTAGTGCTACTGTGTTCGAGAAGTTGATGCCAAATCTCTGAAGCTTGAAATTGTGTTTGTGCCTGTGTGTGTGTGTGTGTGTGTGTGTGTGTGTGTGTGTGTGTGTGTGTGTGTGTGTGTGTGTTGTGTGTGTGTTGTGTGTGTGTGTGTGTGTGTGTGTGTGTGTGTGAGGGCTACAGTGTTAATCTCAGGCATGTTTTTCTTCAGAATAACACTGCAGCACACACACACAGACATAAGTATGTAAACAACTTTGTTGGGTGCCCCAAGCTGGAGATTCACATCAGCATACACAGGTGATGTTTTGTGCAATTTGTCAAAAAACATACTCAAGGTTGGCTGAAGCAAGCAAGTCTGAAGTAGCTGGAATGTCTGCTGAATGGCAGTAGGAAATACAACAGACATGACACGGAGCAGCAGCAGCAAAGTTATTTTTATGAATAGAGGGGATGAGTGGGAAAACTTGTGTGATTGCCAGAGACTGTGGTCTTCAGCAGGGGCTCGGTGGCTCCGTGTGGGGGCAACTGGCTCTGGTTGCTTAGCATTAGTATTAGATAAACACTCTGTCTGAGGATGTCAACGTCTCCATTAATACCAGAGCTGCCACACAGGCCATGCTTGAGTGACACAGTGTTTTGTGGAGTGTGACAGGGGTTGTAAACGCTAACTCTCTCTGGCTGCATCTCCGAGCCTGGTGGAGCCAAACCCTGGCGACACCTGGGAGTGCAGAGGCGCTACACTCTGGCACGCTGTGGAGATGATACACGGTGTCGTGTCTTCCTAGCATCGACTGTACTAAATACATTTTATTCAGAATCGTTAAAATTAATGGTCAATAAAAAGGCCATGAAAAATTCTGCATTTAATTGCAACCTGTATTTCCCATTAGATCATTTATTCTGGTCTCCATTTTTTTATATATATATTTTAATCAGCACTGAGTTTGAGATTCGTCGAAGAGGGAAAGCTTAAAAATCTTTGCTCACTTATCACTCCGTACCAACCACAAGCAGATTAGTCTCATTAGTGTGACTACCCAAAGGCTTTTCCACATTCTTCGCAAACCACAATATGGAAGCAGTGTTGAGCTGATGCACTTAAAGCCTGCCACAAGTACACATAGGTCCAGCCACACATTGAGCAGGATATGGGTTTTTCCATGCTTTCACAAAGTGGATGGAGCAGTTTTCCAGTCAATAATTATGCATACAAGATTATTCCAGTTAAAAAGTATTTGTGGATTTTTTTTTATTTATTTATTTTTTTTGTTTGTTTGTTTTTTGTGAAACATCTTTGGAAATAAAGTATTGGTTTAAGTATGTATGTTGAATTATAAGAGGTGTATGCTTATCATCAGATAAAATCAATGTGAAAATATCAATTACTTCATATATACAAAAAGACATAAATCCCCTCAATAAAAAACATAAGTATGGCCAAGCTAAAAGGTACAAAGTTAAAGCTCTCAGCAATCATTATATTGTTATATACTGTTTTGCTCTCTAACAGTAAGGATTTTCTCAAGATCCCGGCTACAACAGGACTTGCTGTGGTACCAACAACAAAACAAAACAATTGTGGTACTGAAGAGGAACAATATGAACCAAACTCCAGCTGTCATAAAGTTCATGGTATATTTCATTTTTTTCCTCCTCTACATTACATTTTCTCAGTCAGAAAGAGAGGAATTTTTCAGTCTGAGAAAACAGCATGGAGAATTAAACTGCCTTGAGCTCAATAATACTGGCCATCTAGGAGCTGCTGAGTTGTTCTGTAGGCTGGAGGGCTGGACAGTGTACTCTTCCCCCTAATGCCCTGTCCATTGATCTTTCCCGTAACTACAGCTCCCCACAGAAACCCACACAATCTGTGCAGAGGAGTGCTCCTAGGCACCCCCCACTTCAAAGGTGCATATTTACTCTTAGAAATTTAGAGAAAGTGCAGCTGTGGATGCATCCTCCAACCTCAATCAATGATAGGGCTGGTCCTCCTGACCCCCCCCCTGCTGGCTAATAAAGTGCTTCTTAGGCTTGGTGGTTTCCCTGGATGTCTTATGGGGTTGGTTCAAACTAGCACTTAGGTTTGTTTCCATTGTCTCTTCTCGAAAATTGATTTTTAGAGAAATACTTATCTTGTTGCTCAACAAAGTTCCACAGTGAATTACAACAGACCGTTTTAGTCTGTCCCCGATTTATTTTTTTATTTCAATTTGCGGCATTTCATATCTGAAATGTACAATTAAGTGCCTCAGCAAACGTCCAAGTGAAGAATAAGACTCAAGAGCATGACGCTGCTGACACAAAGTGTTACCTGTTTTAGTAATTGATATTTTTCACATCAGAGCAGAAATCTCTTATATTCACTTTAGCCTCATATGAAGAAAACTGAACATTTGAACACACATCTCATCAGTGCAACACAGACACAGAACCAGTATAGACAAAAAATCCTTTTTTTTTTTTTTTTTAAATCCTCAATGTGTATCCTGTCACCTCTCCAATAAAGCTTTGATGCTCTGAAAATAATCTCTGGATAAGAGAGCTTCATTTTCAAATACATACATACATTTAAATAAATGTATTAAATAAAAAAATTTTGAAGTCTCTAATTGGCATTTTTGGAGGAATCCACATATGTATTTTGTCTGCTTAACATATCCTGTTTTCCTGTCTTTGACAAATATATTTCATGCTGGGATGCCCATTATGATAATTGTCCTTCCCAATCTTCAAAAACAAACCTGTATTAAGGCAGTAGCTAAAATAGGCCTTCTGCTGAAGATCAGACAATCAAAATCTTTTGTAATTAAGCAAAGCGATATTTTAATTACCGATGATTCAAGCTACTCCATGCTGCTTCCAGCGCCCACTCTGCAACAATTAGGAAAATATATGTCAGCTGTGAATTTCTTCCTTTATTTCACTTAAATGTGCGTCTCAAAAGCGACGCAGCAGGAGATTTATTCAGAAACTATGACATTCATAACTCAAGTTTTTAAGTGACTGGGCAAAGGTGCGGAGGGTTTTGCATATCTGCACAACACCATAAAAACTTTAAAGTAGCATTCACAGGGAACAAATTAACTTAGTTCAAGTATAAAAAAAAGAAAAAAAAATACTTCCACTTGAGAATTTCTCTTACAATCACATTTATGATTTCCACCTGATGATGGCCTGCATAATTTTGCATGAGGAACTTCAGACTCACTGCGAGCAACCTTGAGTACACTGTCTGACATTTGTCATTTGATAATCCCTCTTTAGGTGAGTGGACACCTCACCAGAATTTTCTCCTATAGTGTTGATTACATTCTTCAAGTCTGCCACAATAGCATTAGCTGTGAAAACAGAGAGCGAGAGAGAGAAAAATCCTGTTTCAATGTCATTAATCGTAACTTGTTTGGACTCCTCACACTGACTCTGCCACACATCTTTTTCTCCCCTTTTTCCTCTCTCTCAGCACATACTATTGCTCTCACTCTCCTTGCCACGCCAACATGTTGACAGCAGTTTGTTAGTAGGTATCACTTTTCAGTGAGCAGCCTGAGAGGGAGAGAGGGATGTGGTAATCATCTCTATCTCCGGCTGTTTGGCAGCGTTCCCCTCCGCATGCTGGCAGACATTTGCCATTGAGCGGCTGTCAGGCAGAAAGGGTGTGGGATGTGGGCTCGAGCTACACAGGTCACGGTCATTTCTTTCCAAAAGCCATTGAAGCTAAAACCTTAAGTGGCATTTGAGCTACCTGCACTGTCAGTTCTGACACTCACAACACTAACAAGGAGACCACCGGTAGAGAGTCAAACTCGATTATGTCTCCCTGGTGGATTTCCTTAATATAGCTTAGCTACTGCCAGGCTTGTTTTTCTAACAGAGAGCACATGCTTTCAATATTATGAGAGTTGTTCTGCAGATGTGTTGGGTAAAATTTTGTGCAATAGTTAAAGTAAAGAAAATAATTGTCACCCATTAATTAATATAACAGATACAAGTCTGTTAATCTATTTCAATGCATCTCATAATGTCAACATAATATACAGAGTTTCTATTGAGAAAAGGGCACTAATTATGGTGATAGTTGTGAACGGCATACTGCCCTACTACACAACAGGTGAGAGGCAAAGAAGGGCTGTAATTAAGAGATAGCTGGGTACTTTCAGCTGCTCAGCAGTGAGTGGAGGGTTATTAAATTTCTAACTATTCATTTTGTTTGATAGGATATGGCATTGTAGGGTGGGTAACAGTCCTGCAAAGCTTTAGCTGTTTAGCTGTTTTTGTTGCTGCTCTCTCCACACTGTTATCAATACAGCTGGATGTGCAGTTTCTATAAATCATTACAGTGATAGCAGCGATTCACTATTTGGTGAAAACATAGACTAATATAAAAATCATTTTCAATTGAACACACCAACACAAATTAATGTTGTTTTTCCAAAGTAGCACACGGTGTCATACAGGTTATCCTACAAGCCAGAATAACAGTCGTGCTCCTCATCATCATGATTATAATGCATTAATTCAAGGCTGTCTTTAGTTCACAAACCAGAGGCCCGTAATTTATGCTGCATTATTTGGGATCCCCACTAATCAGCAAAAAAATATCTAGTTCCACTGAAAGGTTAAAACTTTAAACAAAACTGCATAAAAAAAAAGTAGTCTGACTTCCATGGCTGCAAACCGAATTGTGCTTGATAAGTTGCAGGCTCTCACAACCTGGACCTGTGATCTTTAGAGTGATACCCTCAAGTTCACAGCAACAAATACACTCAATCACTCAGGGAGATCCTAAGTCTCTCAGTTGGCCAATTACTGTTTTTAAAAAGCCCGGGGCACCAAGAAAACTTTGACTCCTGGAAATAAAGACCAATCTGAGAGAGAAACATTGCAGCTATTAAAATCTTTATAATTCTGTAAATCACAAGTGATTTGTTTTGCCCCATGGCTTGTTCTGATACATCCTTGCTGCTATTGCAAAGGGCATGGGGTGACTGCAATTGAGGAGAGCAAGCTTATTTTTACAACTAAGCTTGGAAAAAAAAAAGGATGCCTTTCTTCTTCTGCTTTCTGAGTGCAGAAGGCAAAGATCTCCTCTGTGTCATAATTGCCTGAAGTTAGAGAGTAAAGGCTCTGGACTCCTGATGTTATTGTGGGCCTTTCATCAAGGGGGCTTGGAGTCAGGGTTGCTTTAAAAGATCAGGCACTTGGGAGGATCAGGCTCTATTTTTATTTATGTAATAAAGGCATTTTTAAAAGGAGAGAAAAATGATCATCACTTTTCTATTGTTGCATTAGATGCTTCCCCAACTGGCACTGTCATGGCTGGGTTTGCTGTTTTTGTTGATGCTTAAGGCTCCCATTATTCAAGGCAGATTTACATTTTCTCAATTATTATATTTTTGGACTTCAATATTAAGTATGCTATACTGATTAATTTTGAGGATGGATTCCTAAATTAGCCTGCTTATTCAAACAAAGTGGAAGCCAAAAGTGGTAGAGAGGATCATGCAATTATGAATAAAATCACTCCAATTAAACACTGCCATGTTAACTTTTAGAGAGCACACACTCCACATAATATAATTACAAACTGGGATGAAAAATGGAAAAGAAAACACCAACATTATGGAATGAAGCATTTACAGTTGATGGATTCTCAAAAAGCTCTTCTATCCTCTGGTACTCGGGGTTAAGAATGGCACTCTTCTGCTGCTGCTACGCTCTCCCTCCCAACTGCCACACTCCCCATTCAGCAGTGCAAGGCCCTCTGGTAGTAGACAAGGGCCCTGACTGAGGACGCTTTGATACTTCAGCCTCTAATCACCAGAGTATCCTTATAGTGTTGAGCTGATGGACGAATGGGTCATAGGAAGGATGTCCCAACCATAAATCAGACTACAGGGGTGACAGCACACAAAATAGGTGAATTGTCCTTGGGTTCGCAATGCTGGCGGCATCCCTTGTGTCCCCGGCTAACACCACCCTTTTTATTATTTGGGAGCAAGTCAAACGGATGCCCTACCAGCCATTCTGCCCTCCCCCTTGTGTTTTTCCCCTAGTCTTCAGGCCTAGACCCTGCTATGAACTGTTTCCAGAGTCAGTTACTGGTGTAATTGAAAGTGCTTTGTCATCGCTTTCAGCCAAACACTGATGGATGTGAAGCTGAATGAGCTTTGGGTTTTAGTTATACGAGTGAGCCAGTGTGAGATTTATCACCAGAGGCTTAAGAGGCTACAAGGGACCATTAAAGCACCACGACAATCTACATCACAGTGCACTGTTCATTATTATTCATTAAAATAGCATGCCTTTAATATGTCTAGTTTCCCATGTGGAAAAAAAAACATGTACATAGCCTATATGTTTTGATGACTGTTGAAAAATGAAAAACTACCCGGTTGTCCAGTTCATGACACTCCATTAGATATTGATTTTGAGAGAAAAAGTGAGACATACAAAGTAAAGGGTCTTGGGAATTAATAAACACTGACATGACCGGGATGAATAAGTGAGCAGTTTTTAATGTTTCAACAACATCAAAAACTCTTATATACAGCTTTGAACTTTCAATATTCACAAATGTGAGTCTGTGAGTATTCTCTTAATTTGCAGTCTGTTGTGTTAAACATGCAGTCCTGCTGTAGGCTGAACTGTATGTTGTCTAAATACACTCGTGTTTTCATATCTTTACATAATTAGTGGTGTCTACAGAAAACCTATGAATCCA
This sequence comes from Echeneis naucrates, assembly GCF_900963305.1. NCBI lineage: Eukaryota > Metazoa > Chordata > Actinopteri > Carangiformes > Echeneidae > Echeneis > Echeneis naucrates. Next base: position 12,157,193 of record NC_042526.1, on the reverse strand, counting down.
TTTAATTTCAATTCTGCATCAACATCCAAATGCAAAGCGTGGGAGGTGTGCTAGTTCTTATTGTCTCCCACTTATTATAGGCTGCCCCCAGCTGCCTGGGCTGTGAGGGCCTGGATCCTGGATCCTGGCTCCCGTCCAGCTCGGCTCTGATCTGGGCCTCTTTGTGATTTGAGGAGTATAGAGCTTTGCCGGGCTGCTGTCCTAGAGCCATGTTGGAATGCATGAGCAGTGCTGGTGGTACAGAGGGAAATGACCTCATTGTGTGATGCGAGCAAGAGTATGGGGCAAGAGTTACACACTGAGGTTGGTTGGATTATAAATAAAGTAGAGTGCGGTTTCTGTGCTGCAGCCGGGAAATAGGAAAAGGTGAATATCAGTGCTCACAGCACAGTTGTAAATGGTGCCCATTTCTAACACTGGCTCAAGGCTGCCAAGTAAGCACAGCAGAATAAAGTAGATTTATTAGAAAAATATTGGCCGGCCACAATTTTCCATTGTGAATATTCTAAACATTCTTCAGTCAGAATAATAATTAATCATATATTTATGCATATACATTTTTTTATTAATAGTATCTTAACACACAATGTTTTTGCGTTTGAATGGATCTCAGGGATTTGATGCAAATTGTGAATGTAAAATGGTATTAGAGTCAGTCGTGTGGGCTGCTGACTGTGTTCGAGGGGTACTTGGGACTGACCTGTCTGAGGCCTGTGTGCATGTGGGTCGTCTCGTGGAGCTGGAACATTAAGGAACAAAAGGCTGAGACCCTGCCAGAGGCATAGATACCTGGGAAGAGAGACAAAGGCAATTTTACTTTAACAAAAAGCACAGTGTCCAGGATGAGCAATGCTTACCTAGATGCATCATCAGTGTGCGAAACCTGATATGACTTCCAGGACATCCCACAGAAAGATGTCTGGGACCTCAGGGTTAATGTTGTGCTTGTTTTGGCACCTTTCCCCACATACTAAATTAAAATCCCATGATATTCCCAAAAAGGTGTCTATTTTTCATAATGCTAAGTGTGGCTAAATGTAGCTAGATGAAATCAATAGATATGGCGTTACCTATGGGAAAATTAGCATGGTAAATGAACATTAACTTGCAGATGGCTGGATATGGGGCATCGCTGTGGCTCCTAACAAACAATTGATTAACTTGTAAATTCCCATTGCCCAGCTGTTATTCAGGCTGTTTACCATAAATAAAAGAGGGGGAGTAGAGAAAGGATCCAGATGCTTTGAGTGCAGAAGAAAGGCAATCTGTCATTGTTCTCAACTAACACTGATGGATGCTGCTTTGAATGGGGATTGGTTTTAGTTAAACATGACAAAGTGAGGGATGACACACCATTGGTCACAAAGGTCTGGAGGTCCAGCAACGCCTCAGCAGTTGCTTTATTCAGCCAAGTCAGCCTATGGTTCATGTATCAGCTACCAATAAAGGAAAAAGTTTTTTGGCTTTGAGGTTTGTTTGTATTACTTTGTGTTATGTGTGTTATGCTGAAGATGAAAAATGGAAAATTTACTCTCAGCATATACCAATACAGCATCCCCTTCACTTCATCTGACTTGATGCTTTAGTCAAAATGGTAAAGTACGATAAGAGTGAAGCCCATTACAAAGATTCTGGCCTGTAGAGGTCTAACAAAGTTACTGCTGAAGAAGTGATCCTTATGTAATGAACCGTATACACTGGCAGCAAACCAAACCAAAGTCTGACATCAGGTAAAAACATTAAATGCAGTTCAGTCAGGCAGTGGGGCATAAAAACTTTAAAGAGAGTATGTGTTTTGAAGATACTGATGTCAACTGAGAGGAGCATGGGAAGAGAAATCCTGTTGAAGCCAGATTTCAGTGTAATGCCAGATTGTAAATGGTCCAGTAAACCCAAAAATAAGTAGGGTGATGTAAAATGCATATGGGCTGCCCTTCCCACTGCAGAGGATCACGTATATGTTCTCAGGAAAGCATGACATCAGAGATCTGGAAAGAACAAGACAAGACTTTCTTTAGCCCTGACTGCACACACACACACACGCACACACACAACCACTGGAGTGGGGAGGCTCTTCAGAATATCCCAGTGGGACAGTTTAAGTAAAATCTTCTGCAAAACTCATCGTTGATTGACAGATATGATTGAAGTAAAAATCCAATGTCAAACATACATTCATTTCATCTTCTGTCATTGACCATTTACTTCGCACATAAAACAACTGCACCATGAACGTCGACGTCAGCAAGAAACACGCTTCACCACCACATGCATACAGTCACGTTCAATGCATTTGGTTTCGTCGAAGGTAAGGTGTAACCATGAAGGTTACGCAAAATATTCAAAACTAAACTCACGCCTAAAACAAGCTAAATGAACTGCAGAAACAATGTCAATCAAACAAGGTTAGAATTTCTATTCCAATAGTAGTGCAGGGACCAATTGCTGCTAATTAGTGCTAACATGTAAATCCAATAACATCACCTTAAAAAAAAAAAAAAAAACAGAAGTAAAAACTCTCTTGTTCTTCAATCAATTTAATGCAAATCCTCTTAAAGGCACCACATTGAAAACAACATTCAGTGACTTGAATTAGCTGATGACACCCATTGTCTCACAAACTGTCTCACAAAGTGCCCATCCATCCATCCATCTTCTACAACTTCTCTGTTTCCAGGTTGCGGGAATGCTGGAGCCAATCCCGGGTCACTTTGGGTGAGGGGCGGGGTTCACCCCGAACAGGTCATCAGTCCATCACAGGGCCAACACACAGAGACAGACAGAGACCAACAACCACTCACACTCGCACTCAGACCAACGGACAATTTAGAGTCACCAGTTAACCCAAACCCAACATTTGGACGGTGGGAGGAAACCCACCCAGGCCGGGAAAACGAACCCACAACCTTCTTACTGTGAGGCAACAGCGCTTACCACTACACCGCCGTGATGCCACCCCAGCTTCAATTATGCAGATATTTAAGTCTTATTAAGTAAAAACAACACAGGTGAGTTATTTAAAATATGGCTAGTACAGCTTTCATCAGCTTTTGCAGCCAGGTCCAAGTGGCCATTCAAGGAAATGCATTTTTTTTTTACGTTTTTATGTTCATTTTCAGCCCTTGAGAATGTAGCCTGTATTTCACAATCCAAAACAAAGTTTACAAAACATAACAAAAGCTTACCTCAAATTTCTTCAGTAAAAGAAATAATATGTTCTCATAATGGACAGCAGCTAGAACAGTCCATTCTGGCAAACAGTATTTTTTTTTCTAATATTTTCTTTTTAAAAAGTTAACAGTACAGTGGGCGAAAACCACTAATAGGAAACCTTTGATTTCTGTATATTGATGTGTTATCATTCCATTTTAAATTTAATGATGGTTGTTTGCCATAAGATGATTTTATACAGTTTTTAACATTGGATAATACAAAAATGTTGATTTTGAAAATCATACAACTGTAAGTTGTCCTATGCTAGCTGCCCAAAGCAAAAGTATTTTGTGAAACGCATGACCAAGCCTGAGGTACAGCCCAAAGCAAATGGCTTCGCTTCTTCTTGCGTAGTCACCAATGTCGTGTATGTGTGTGTATAAATATATACATTTACACCAACACACATATGTAAGAAAGATAACTAGCACTGACTACACGACTCTTCTCAACAAAAGCCAAAAAACAAACACTTGGGTGAGATGCAGGCTTTACACAATGCCATACATGACAAATGCCCATAATGCAGAGCTAAAGAATTGAGGCAGGGGGACTTAAAATAATAGCGTTACACATAAAGATAAACTTCTGGATAGTTTGGAAACACCATGAAATTACAGCATTATACGTAGTATGTACTGTCTCTATTATAGCTATTGCAAAGTGCTGGTTCATTAAACATCAATAAGTATGAATAAGTATCGCTTTCCTCAGGCCCCGGAGGCTATAATGATTATGCAAGCCTAGCAAGAGTATATGGTATGGTGCTGCCTAAGAAAAATCTATTGAAATATGCATTTCTAATTCCATATAATTGGACAGTATTGGTGACATTAACAAAATGTACTTTTGCATATTTGTGCTAACAACATTCTGATCTGAATATCATATGTAACTGCCATGGTTTCTATTTTACTGATATTAAGCTTGAAATTGCTCTCTATAATTTTAAAGTGTCACATTTTAAAAGAACAATTGCTCAAATACATCACAGATTGAAAAGATATAACTATTAATAGCACATTTCCTGTCAGACTGGGTTTTAATTGTGCAGAACCAATATGATTCCAGTCATCAATGAGACAGAATGTCAGATCAGCATGTTTTTTGTGATGTTGCTTTTAGTTCTCTAATGTGAGTCCATGTGGCCAGACTGCTCACAGACTTGGCCACTGGCTGAAGCCGATTGTCTGAGTTAGGCAGCAGAACATAAGACTCCCCACATGGAAAAAGGAGGAAAAAACAGTGGAGGAGTTTTAGCAGTTAGCCCTCAGACATGAAGACTCTAGAGGAAACACCAGAAAGCCATTAACTAACCGCAGTATTATGGTGATCTATTTGCTGGAATGGGCTACAGACAGCTAATGAACGAGTCCATCGCATGCGCTTGCACACTGAGAAGCAGCACACAACGAGAAGCAATGCTGAAAGAGCTCTTGCTTGTACAAAACAGTGTGACAGATCAATGCCCGATTCCTAAATCAAGGGAAAAGGTTATTCTGTCTCACAGGGATTCCACTTACTATCCCCCTATATCTAAGACACTCCCATACCCTTTTAACCAAACAAGTCCACCTCCCCCCCAAAAAAAAACCAAAAAAACCCAACACACATCTCCTAATTAAGAGTGAGGCAGTGGGGCTTTTTTGTGTCTGTGGTTATGCTTGCAATGTTAGTGTCTGGAGTGTGAAAACAGATCTGATGGACTGGTGCCCTCAGCTCTCCCTGATCAGGCTCCAGCAGGTATCCCCCATGATTGACAGCTCACAGGTCAGGCGCCCATCTCTCAGTGTGTTAGAGGGTGGGCGGTAAAGAGATTTGGAATGCCTGGGACCCTGATTGCTTTATTGCTCGTCTGTCAGAACCATTGTACAGCTCTGTATTATTAGGGCTCGCCATCTCTCACCGTCTGGAAGGTGTCGCGTCTCAGCTCTGCATAAAGAATCACCACTCCATTCAAAATCCTCTCTCTTATTGGCTGAAAGGAAGAAAGCACAGATTTTTCCACAGGACCTCCTGTATTGGTTTGTCAGATAATGCAATACGAGTGTCTCCAGGGAATGGTTGGGATGCTGCTGCTATACTTTCAAATGCAGAAGATTTGAGATCATTTGGCAATAACGTATCACAGCAATACCAACAATAGTCTATGACATTAAATGGGAATTCCGTTGATGTTCATGATGACGAAGAAGATATTATTCATTTGGCTTTACTGATGTTTGTTTTAGAGATAAAAGTCCCCTTAAAAACCTGTGATATTCTGGTGTAGCTGAGACCTTTTTCATTTTTACTTAATCATTTCATTATTTTCTTTTTTTAATTAAAAAATGTCAATTGTGCAGATGGGCTTATTTTCATTTGTTTTTGTACAACTGATTGATTAAAGCAAGTCAGTCTGATAATTGGCACTTTGCTTGACATTTAATTGACAAAAGACCAGTGACTTGACAAAAATAATCTGCATATTGACCATAGCTTTCAGCCCTAGTTGCAATTTAATTTATGTTGAGGTAATATTATGTGTAGCTTTCAGATGTAATTAAGTGGAAATATATTGTTTGTAATCACAAAAGATGGAACAGTTTTGGATTTACCCCATTTCTTTTTACAATAAAACAGTTGCAAACCAAATGTAAGTTGGGATATGTACAAACTAGGATTTGGTTATAGTATCGTAAAACGAATAGTGAAATATGCAGTAATCTATTTTGCAGTCTTATTATGTTAGCTCACTTTTAATTCACTGACAAATCAATCAGTACTAAAGCAAAATCACAGAACCGTCTAAAATTGTCTTGACATGAAAAGGTAGTACACAGAAAGGAAATTTTAACTAAAGTAATATAATGTAGTGGAATGGATGTCCTTCACTATAGCTGATTCTTAATGAAACAAAGAGCCTTCAAAAACACACTGACCCAGTAAACATAACCCTTTCACAAATCTCTAGCTGACTTCTTCCTGTTATTCCCCAGACTGAGATGACAGACTGGCATGTTGTTGAGGGTCATCTGAGCAGTACCTCCTGGTCCCCTGGAGCACAGGTGATAGCCGGGGCACATCCCCAAGTGCTCTTGCTAACAGCAGTTGCACACAAGTTGTGATTGGTCCCCGCTCCCACCCCAAATCCACGCAACCTCTTTTTCTGTTGTCTTCTTGAAAGGCAATGCGAGCACAGCTCAGGATACCTCTGCTCTCTTGCCCTGGCAGTGCTATCCTTGTGGGGCCTTCTGGGAACAGCAGCGAGATGTTAGATTAGACCTGCAAGTCTGGGCAGGGCCTGAGAGGGGATGCAGCGCAGAGGGACTGCCCATTCTGTCTATGGCTCATGCTCCGTTACGGTTTTGTCTGGGGGTGCGAAGAGACCAATTCCAAATGCCGTCTCCTTCGAGATCCTGTCTCGAATAACTGCCGAAGAAAACTTCACTAATGCAGTTATCCCTGTTGATCTGCCATGTCTTATTAGACCGATCGTATTTGACAGGTAGTTGAACAGCAGATTCATTCATCACTGACAAGTCGCTTTCAAGTTAGTGATCGTACTGACATTACTGTTCCTCATCGTGTACATGTGTCAAAATCTGGGAAATGAATGATAACCTCTTCATCACTCTACCCCCTGAGTGTTCTTACTGGAAGCCATATTGATTTTGTTAGTCTGAGAGTCCTTGCATTGCCTGGCCTTTACCTCAGGGACAAATCTAATTGTTTATCTCTGGACAGACTTCTGCCTTTACTCCCTTCTGTCTCATTATGTGCCAAGATTTGTCAAGTCAAGTCTCTCCACACTCTCAAATCTCGCTTTACAACATGTCGTTCGGCAGAACACTACAGATGGCTTACTTATCAACAGACCCTCCCACATGGAATGCTACAAACATGACAGCACAACACACTTGCAAAAATATACACAAACTGACATACAATGTAATCACACTCTGGAGACAAAATTACACATACTGACACACAAAACATGATGATTTTTGATATCTTTGTGGAGGCTTTTTCCAAGAATGATGAGGAACTACTGATTTTTTTTTAGATCTAAAGCACACTGAACAAAATAATGTTGAAATAGATACTATTCTACATTAATTCATCAAAGACAATGCGGTCTGTTTTCTTATTTCTAATCACTGTTATCACAGATGGCTTATGGTAAAATAAAACATTGAACACAATGAAAGTCCTCACTAAATCAAATGAAACCACTAATTTACCCAGCTGGGTGAAGTCAGTGGACTCATTTGTCACTATTCAATGTAGAAAATACTGTAATTTAACAATTAAGTCTTTTGTCAGAAAAGTAGCATAACTTTATATAATACACCAGACTGACTCGACATTAGAAATAAGTGAATGATGTGGTTATTTCAACATCACTATAGTTCCAATTTTGCTTAATGTAATGATTACTTGGGGGGGGGGGGGGGGGGGGGGGGGGGGGGGTTTAAAACAAACAAACAAAAAAAACTATCTGGTGAACATTTTACAACTCTCTACCATAACATTTGCACGTGAGGTTCACTGAGCACCATAAACCCGTCTGAACTCTTCACTTCTATAAACTCAGTGTGTTCTTAAAGAACATAAACAATACCAGTGAACAAAGAAAAGGCTTTTTTTAAACTACAATCAAAGAACCCACAAGACAACTTTTTTTATATAAATTCTGCTGGTCAGCGGGGTATTAGCCACTTATGAACTAAAATAATGTTGACTTACATTGTTTAAACCAGGCAAGGGTTAAAAATTTAAGTTGAGCAACTCTTGTGTTATTTTACTTTTCTTTCTATTTACTTACCTCTGTTAAAAAAAAACAAACAAACAAAAAACTTCATTAAAATAGCTACACAATACCCAGGTACAAATGTCAAAGCATTATAAAACCTAACAGTTGGCAAACTTCAATCAGTTTACAAACTTTTTTTTTTCCCTATTAAATCATCTTGCCTTCTCTCCAGCCCTCCAAACTCTTTCAGGCCATTGGAAGCCCTTGGTCAGGTTTTATCAGTGAGTTAACTCCAAGGAAGTAGGCCAGATCGATAAGCACATTCTCAGAAAGGAGCTGGAGCAGAGAGTTAGAGGCGTGGGGGAGAGAGGCGTGAGAGGCAGGGAGCAATCAGAGAGCTATGGATGTGTGTGCCTTCAGGAGTGGATCGATGCACTGACAGGAGCCCTGCTTTGTTCTCTCACAGTGCTCAGATGTTAGGCGTGCTTAACATGATTGCTTAAAGGTTTCTGTTTGCCTACTTGTGTTTTTGTTTGTCATTTTCCCTACTTAAAGTACATCCTGCTGTCCCTTTTGTTAGGAAGTTCGACAGGTATTTAGGTTGACTGCCTAATAGACTGTCTGTTTTCATACTTTAAGTGCTTTTTTTTTTTTTTTTTAATAAATCAGCAGGGTTTAGCTTATACTTCACACTTTCAAATGTCATAAATTTCAGGGCATATCCAAGTCCATAACAATGAGCAACAAAGCTGTTCATACAAACTGTATAAACACTTTTTAAACAATATCATAAAGCATTCCTTTGAACGTATAAAAAATCTATTTTTGAAGAAAGCATTAAAAATGACTTTGGTGCCCTCGTTTTTTTTCTAAATACAAGTACTGCTTGCTTTTTTACCAATCGGTTTTTGACATCACTTGTCATTTCTCCAGTTCCAAAGAATTTTTCATCATTAGAAATCAGCATTCTTTATCCTTTAGCCACATGGCCACCCAAAACGAGTTAAACACTTTGCCTTTCTCAATACCCTGCCAAGAATTACTCCTAACAAAAAGTTGGGTGTCCCTGCTTCCTCACAGAAAGGTGTTGACCGCAAAGGACAAGTAGGTGTCAATAGATTTGCTCTCAGCGCCTATGGGACGTTGAGACGCATGAGCTCTTTTCCAAGGCTTAATAAGATGGCACAGATGCGCCCTTGTCTGAGCACAGCCCTGTGTCTCATTGTACGTTGGCCTCCCAACCCTGCCACTGTGAGACCTCTATTGCATTGGCTGCATGAGAGGGTCTCATTAGGACAGGCAAACGAAAACCGGGGTCAAGGTATATAAAGGTAGCCACAGCTAAGGAGCATGCCTCTAAGATGAGTTGGGAGCTCCACCACGTCCTTGGGCCACCCCTGCAGACCTCTGGTCCTCCCCATCATGACCCCCAATATCCACCGTTATTTGATGAAGCAGAGCTTGATAATTATTTTTGCGTGGATGGAGAAGGGGGCACAGTGTGAATGGAGTGTCTCACTCTAAGGGAAAGGATAGTAGGGGATGACAGAAAAAAAAACTAACCAAAAAAAAAAAAAAAAAAGATCAAAAGCAGGCCTTTCGCTTTTCATGCCTCAGAGGCTCCAAAGAGGATAAGGAACAATTGGGCCCTGGGTATCCTGTCCTCTCTGGCAATTAGACTCAGCTGATGAAGTGAAAGGGATGAATGGCAGGGTTCAAGGCCTTCTGTAGGATTCACACAACAGGGTGTGTTTTTACCTTCTTTTCCTTTATCTTCGTCTTTCTTTAGAGTGCCAGAAATGCAGCTGAAATATTTCCAGATGAAGACAATGTGATTCAAGGTGCCAAATCTTAATCAAGGGGGCTGATGGGAGTGAAGATGTATGAGAGGAGCTAAGGGGCAAAAACAGACTTTTATGTCATCATATGTGCGCAGACTCTGAAGACAAAACACAAAAAGGTGGACCAATGTGGTCACCTACACTTTTATTTCATTCAGTCCAGAATGCTATAAGACAAATAAGCTTCATCAACAACTATTAAATGTTGCTTTTGTACATCGTTAATAGGATGAAGCAGATGCACCTGACATATGGACAATTGTTCTTCCAGACAGTGTTTAGTGTTCTCAGAAACACATCTGATTGGCCAGTTTTAACCAGTTTCACAAGCATTCTCATAGTAATTTGCAATAATTAAGCCGATCCAAAGTGCACTCTTATTTCAATAAGAATATTCAGTCAGCTCTCACAAAACATGTCAAAGTTGCATTTGTCGCTGGGCGGCTTTTCCCCTTTTATACTTCTACTTTGGGTGTGTGGGTGTAAATAAACGTACTCGTACTGAAACAAAAACAATTATCGGTGTTAACTGGCAAACTGTAACAGGTTTTTAAAAAACTGTAGTCCTGCCAAAAATAAATAAATAAATAAATAAATAAATAAAAAACCATCCAGCTTGACTGATTGACATGGCCTTAAACACAGGGATGCATTTATAATGCTACACTTAAAGAAACCTGATCCTTTTGTTTCCACTTCAAATAATCTTAGTATACTATCCATGTACAATATGACCCTTTCAAAAAGGTAAGCACTGCAGTACATCAATTATTTATTAAACTGCAGCATTAACGGTTGACATTAAACTTCAAGCCAAGTTCTCTGATGTGTAGGAGGAAGTCTTAACCTCAAACACGTTGTAAGCAAAGTGTTAAGTTATCGATTAACGTTGGGAAACACAATTCTGTGAATCTTGTTTCAGTGTTTTGAAAATACAAATTTAAGACAGAGAATGAAACAACTACAAATGAAATACAGCTTGGCTGTGGGCAAAGATCAACCTTCAAGGTTGTTCACTCATTTTCAGAGTTACATAAGGGGAATCAAAGTGAGTAGATACAATAATCCTTTAACAGGAAACTACATGGAGAATCCTACAAGAAGTCAAACCACCTCCAAATGTATTAGCAACACTATTACAGTGTTTACAATGCAGTGCTTTCCACAAATTTTCAACAAACATGCTACAGCTCTAGGGTTAGCATTTACACTGAGACAATTTGCTAGAATATATCATTTAACTGTGAACTACTGCACTGGTGTTGATTTAAGATACTTTAATGTGAAATGTAGAACTTACAGCACTTGCTGTTATTAAGCTATCATATATCTTACAGTGCCCATGCCAGAAAACAGGCCCAGAGGCTTTAACGATACTGCCACAGCACACTAAAACCTTAAGATGATTAGTGATATTCTTAAAGCCTAGCCCACTGATAATGTGTTTAAAGAAGCGATACGGCTTTTCCAAGCTTTGAGTTCAAAGTCTGAGAAGCATGGGGTCAGAATGCCAATGGGCTAAACAAAGAGTAGCCAAAATGGGCTTTGAGGGATTTCAAACTCAGGCCCCTGAACCCCTTTGATCAAAACAGGAGCTATGGCCATAGAAATACTGAGTATAAAGTGCCTGGGACTGTGGTTGTGCTGCCAAAGAATGGTGAGTTTTCCATGTAGGATAAGACACTATATGTTCAGTAACACATAAAAGATTGCAGAGTGGGAAGCTAAGAAGGATGAAAACTTTCATTATAATAATTCTCAAGGCTGCAACAAATGGGACCAGATGACCCTAAGCTCTGATAGGTGCCAGCAATAACTCAAACTTAAAACTAAAGTCTGCAGTCTCGCATTTCTTCATCAAGTTGTACAGTATGAGTAGTTTAGTCTATTTTAAAACCCAAAGGACACAAAAGATAAATGCGACCTATAGATGTTTTAATTTGCAATTACTTTTAACTAAAGTTTTGGATAATCTAATAAAAATAATTACACATTAAATAAGTCAGATGGCTAAATCATTTTCACCATCTGTTCTATGGATATTCAGTGTTAATTGTGGAAATATCCATCTAGCTAATTAGGTCTACTTTGACTGAGCAAGTTTCCTGTTTAAGTCAATGTGCATGATGCAGCAAACAAGAACAAAAATGATTCCAACTCAAACTGATTTTCCTTATGCACACTATCTGAGCTATTAAGTGGGGTGTAGTTTAATGATCAATCAGGTAGCTGCAGGTAATCCAACTACGTTCAATAAATGGCCAAATCTAACAGTGAGACTAATAGTACAGTGTTCAGTGCCATTAATAAATCTTTTTCATTTAATGTCAAGATACCTGAAGTCGTTAAATGAAAATGAGCAAATAATCTAAAATCATGCTCAATCACAAACTCAATTATGCATGTTTATTATCATCCTGTCAGTTATAGTCTAACACCTCTAGGCAGCCACATCAACAACTGATTAGTGCGAGAGACAACCAAAATGACAAAGAGAACTTATGATGGAGAGACAATTAAATTCAGACAATTTCAATTAGCCTACACAATATTTCTTTTTATATATTTCCTCATCACCCTGGTGGTTAGACAGATCATATTTAAAAAAAAAAAAAAAAAAAAACTACAGAGGGTGCACGGTGAACTGTTAAGTGTGACTGTATCACAGCAGCACACACACATTATAATTAAGACTGTCAAAAACATCCAAATACAATATGGCGCAAGTGCTGCACGTAGGAGAGTGCAGCATAACAAGCACACTTGTGAATCACTGCCTCCCCTTTACTAGTAGACGTACTACTACAACTACTATTACAGCTACGACTACTAATACTACAACTCCGGAGTACTGCGTCAGACAAATTACCAGTTCACTGTTTGGCATGTAACTGCCCATAGCACCACAAGTTAATGACCGCTAGTCATTTCCTCAACAAAAAAAAAAAAAAGTCATTCACAACTTCCAATATCCTGAGGTCATGTCATATAATTACTGGTTTGTCCAACAAACTCTTACTGACAGGGAAAGCAACAAATTTTCACTTTCCACTAACTAAAATCATTAAAAGATCAGAATTCTTGCAGGAAAAATCAATTAAATAATTAATCTATTAGCAAAATAGTTGCAAGATTCATTTTTAACATCGCTAGGATGCCCATAGCATACCACAGCAAAGATTGTCATAAATACCAGGTGTACCTGGATTCAAGTCAAGAAAGCCCTGAATGTTTGTCACACCTTTTCTTCACAAATGTCCACTGTCAACCAAGCCATTATAAAGCTGACAGATATCTCTGGTTACACTCTTCATCGTTCCTCTGCTGACAAAGTCATCCTTCCTCATGCCCTCTAAATATTTATGCTGATGGTTTTTGCCATGGAGGACATCTTTCTATATGTACATAACGAACAAAAACTCATTCCGCTATTCCATTATTTAGTCGATTACCACTGACAGATACCTCCTGATGACACAAAGAGATGGGATGCACAGAATATAATAGGTATCTTGTTTTAATTGCTCAAATTTTCCCCCTTTTTTTTTAAGGTGACAGGGCCATTACTCCAAAGTCACGACTTATCAGTGGTATCGCTGAGGATTAATGGTTTCACTTGTGCTGGTAAGAAATGTTTAAGTTGTCCCGATTATCAGTGCAAGAAAAAGAATAATGGTTATTTGTCATTGTGTTAAGCAGCTGGAGAGAGAGTAATCTAACAAACATTCAGTTAAGAATGTGATTAACCCTTTCTGGTGTGGCTGAATGGATTGTGTCATATTCTGTATGTTTTGTTCTTCACATGCTAGAAATAAATAATCTAATGCTTCTAGCAACCAGCAGCATTTAAGAACAAAAATACAGTCAAGGAAGAACCAACAGAAACAAGAAGAAATTGCCTTTGTACCATCACAGTAAATATTACAGCAGTTGAATGAAAAATTTTACCATCTCATAGCTAAACATTAAAGAATATGGCACTAAGTAAAATGAAAACATTGATTATGATGATGATTTAAACATTTAGAATTGAAATAGAAATTGAGACTTATAGTTTGTTTGCAACAAAAGCAATTACCACCACCAATAGCTGCCATGCAACCTATTTAACACATTTGTCTCACAAAGGAATTTTTTTTTTTTTTTCCAGCGGTACAGTCCCTGAAGCTTTTATGCTGGTTGTGCAGGCTTGCTCCAGTAATCTGTACATTATTTTCCTTGTCTATCACCTTTATAGTATCTATTAGCCACTCTCTTCTATCTGTTTGTGGGGCATTTTCTCTTCCTTTTCCCCATGAATGTTTTATATATTGGAGGGAGAATGATTGTTCTTTGCAATGAGGCCAGCACATGGCCTCAGTAAGACAAATTGCTCCAGAACGTCTAAATGGCAGTCAATGATAACTCATTGTAAGGAGAGTAAGTGACTTCCAATGGAGTGGATAGGGGACAGAGAATAATGGCAGACCACAGGTGAAAAATAGATGTTTGGCTCGGTGTAATTACTCCATTAGGGGGCTCTCTGTTAATCTACCAAACCACAGCAAGTGTTTTTACAGCAATGAGGAGGTGACAGGCGAAAATGACTGCAACTGGACAGAGAGGAGCCCCGCTACCTCCCCAATCACAACACACACTATCAAGTGTTTACTAATGGACAAATGTACTCTCAGTCTGCGCTCTCCGGCAGCATCCCACATGTGCTACTCCAGTTTCAAGTAAGTGTGGTGATAGATGTATTGATGAAGTTCATCATTGAGCTGACATATTAATTACCTGCAATATGGTCCCATGCATTCAGAGTGCTTTAACCTCCTCTCGCTCAGTTGTGTTCTGGGGGATGGATCAGCTGTGCGCCTGTTATACATGAAAATCTGGGTTAGAACAAAAAAAGGGACAAAGGAAAAACCCACCCGCTGGAAATCAACACCCCCATTCTGCTGATTTCCAGACAAACATAATGATAACAATTTTTTGACCATTTGGTGTCTGCTGCTTCCGCCTGTGGCAATCTAGACAAAAGAAGCCTCGAAAGAAAAAAAAAAAAAAAATGGACCAATATGGTCTTAAGAGTTTATTCTGACCACACAATCTGTTTTCTCAAGTCAACTTTTAAAACACTGCTATGAGCAGTGCCCACAGCTTTATCACTGAAGCTCAGCTTGACCTTGTGTTCACCTTTATACTATCTCCCATCTGTTTAGGTTCCACCCTAGAATCCATCCCAGTTGGCTGTAGGCCCACTTTGCATTGGGCTTTCTCAGTGGAACCCTGAACAAAACCCTGTAGGAGCAAAAAGACTTTGTGTTCGGCCTATTTCAGAGAATTTTCATCTCACATCTCACTGTTTCTTTTTCAACGCCCAACAATCTTACTCTGTCTTTTCAGGCCGGTTCCCATGTGCAACATAAAGATGCCCCAGCTAAGAGATTTCCCCTTCTTCTACTGCAGCTCCTCATTTGACTTGAATCTGTCTAGTCCTCCAGAATACAGCAATGTTAGCAAATGCGGTCAGTTCCGCAGCCTATTTTATAAGAAAAAGGAAAGAAGTAACCACACACAAAAAAAGAAGAAAAAAAAAATCAATACAAAAACAAAAAGGTGACAAAATTTTGTCAACTTTTGGTTGCTTTAATTGGCCTTACATGGGCAATGAACTTATTTAAAAAGTGATTGAAGACTCTGCACATTATCTGCAGCAATGCTGATACAAACGCTCCCAGCAAGTCATTCAAGAAGTAAACTGACCTTCAAGTAGATAAAAAAAGGCATTGAGAGCTGTCAGCAGGCAGGTGTACACAGCACAGAACACACACTAAGCCACCAATAGAGGGAAATACAAGGCGTCCAGCTGGACAATTTTCACCGCCCCAGAAGCTACAGGTTGCGGTGAGGGGACTTGAGATGCTAAGGACAGTGAGAGGTGCCATTATCACTCAGCGCTGAAAACGAGCACGCTGACCCGATTAAAGCGAGAATTTCTGGGTCACGGTCTTGTTTTTCTATGCTTAATTTGTCCATCGATAGAGACACGGTCCGTGCCTTGCACCTACCTGTAATATTATCTTTCTAAAAGTCGCGGTCCAGACAGGGACCTTGTCACTGTAACCCAACACGGACCGACTGTGTGTGTGTGTGTGTGTGTGTGTGCGGGATTGGCCCGCAGCAGCTGGGGAGGAAACGCCGGCCGGCCTGCCGGCACTCTCGGCGCCGCCGGTGGAAGTTGCGGGCTGCGGCGCCGCTCAGTGGACGCTCCGGGATCAGGAGCCGGCTCCTCTTCCTCACCCTGTCCCTCTCACTTACGGCAGCCTTCCGGCCATGCAAGAAATATGCTACATTTTCTCCCAAGTTTGCAAAGCATGAGCGTTTTTTGGAACACATCCAACCCAATACTATTTTTCGTTTGTATTTCTTTTGAAAATGAATTCGGAGTATAATAATAATAATAGTATGTGGTTCTCTTTAATATGCAATGGGATACTCAATTCATCCACATTGTTTTAATGATAGATAGATAATGTGAACCAATCTCAGTCACACACTAGTTTTGCTTTAAATAGAAGTAATATACAGTGAACATTATATTCCACCTGAGCTAATACTGGTTAGCTTGTGTTGGTGGCCTTTGGTGTCTGTGGTCGAGTCTTCTCATGGCTTCCTTTGCATGAGGCACACTGTCCTTCATCTAATGCTAATGTGGTACAAAAAAGATATCCAGCTTTAAAGACATGGCAGTCAGTTAAAAGAAGGCCGTGGTTACTGTTTGAAGCCATAAATGTGACAGAGGACTTCAAGAGGAAGACCCAAGACTGGCAGTCTAAAGATGAGTGAGAGGCAGTCAGGCAACATGTTTTTTTCCCATCCAGAGGGATATTCTGTGGCCAAGCTTGATTATTAGAGATGAAGGACAGGCTGAGAGGATGTGGGATTGTTAAATCCTTGAATCCTTTCACCAAAGCCCCCTCCTATAACATTCTTCTGCACTCCATCTCAGTGCATTTATGGTGCGCCCTTGATTTCCCTCTTTTTTCTTTCGAAGGCTGAATGATATTCAGATTCCAAATGATATGCAAAATCCAGCAGAGAAATATAGGAATATAATTTGGCACACTTCGAAGTATTTAGGAATAACATTGTGATATAAATTTGTTAAGTTTATCTTCCAAAACTCAATAAACGTCATACAGTCTGGAATTCATGCATTGGCAAGAATTCATAGGCTCATCTCACTGATAACTAATCACTCCAATATACATGCAGACAGCACTTCAACTCCACGGTGTTATGGGACACCCTGGCTGTGGATTCAAAACCTCTGCTCTTCTTGCTATGAGAGGCTGTGGTTTATTTGATGCCCTGTCCATTATTGCCAGCATATTTGAAAAGTGCTAAGCCTTGAAACGAGTCCCATATTATTTCAGGCCGGCCTGAATATTTCACGACAGGAGGCAGAAAATGAGACCTTCCCTCAAGAGACTGCCTGCAGTGCATTCTACTTGGTGCAGCAATGGGAAGGTCCCATACTGTGCAAAACACATTTGAACAAACAATTGTATATTTATCTGCCACACTTGTGAGATTTTTCTTTTTTACATGGGTTGTTGTATTGTGCAGGAGAATGGGACAAACTTGATGGATACTGTAAATTGATGGAAGTTTTGTGTTTGCCAGGATTGGTATCAAGACACACATCAGGGTACAGTGAGTAATCAGCGACCCATAAAATAAGGTGTTTTATTTCAACCCCAGGAGGAGAGAAACTGAAGATCCCTTTGAGTTATACCCAGTGTATAACAGCAGCAGGCTAAAAACAGGAAGATAACCAGATTGATTCTTGAATCACCCATGCCTGGTTGAAATCGGATCTCGGTCTTGCAAGATTAGCCAACGACATTGTCTGTTTTCCGGTGCATGATTCCATAAATGTGTAACAGAGAAGACTGTGGGCCCAGTTGCTGTCTGGTAACAGTGCTGTTGTCTTTTGACTTCTTCATGAGAGTGTTGTTGAAGTAGTGCAGTGGCAGCGAAACTATCTAAATTGCTTGCAGGCACAGTGTTCACAAGTTCAAGAGTGGCAGGACAAGGAGAAATCCTGAGAAATGAACTTAAGGAACATATGTAGGTGTGTTAAACTCGCCCACTCAGACTGCCCTCTACATATTTATATATCATTACTGTTTGAAACACTGCAGCCATATTTTTATTTGTTGTCGCAAGCAACAATAAAACTATAGATTTGGATGTGCACTATGGTCAAAAAGGCAATCTCTGTGGAGATGATGGGTTCTTTTATCTACCAGAATATTTTTTGCTCATTGACATTTGATTTGGTTTATCCATCTTTGATTTATAAAATTGTTATCAAAATAAAAATGCCTGCCCATTACAATTTAAAGTTGACATATAAAATATGATAAAAATTTTATTTCATAATATTGAACAAACTCGATTTGCACCTGAAAGTAGATTTTGCTTCAGGAAAAAAGTCAAACAACAAAGCTTTGCTTAATCATTGAAACTTCAGCTGACTGTGACCTTTGGAGAGGATCTATATCTCCGTTCCTGGAAGAAATGATGTGGATGGCAAGCACTTGTGTCCTTTGTGTTTTGTGAAGATATTGAGTGTTTGAAGTGTTAACACTGACACTAAGTCTTTGGGGCGAGCAAGTGAAGGAAACATGTCACACAACAGGATGGGACTTGGATCTTTCCTTCCCCTTTTCTGACCTTTGACCGTCACTCGTTTGCAGGCCCGCTGCACCCACTGGCTACTTAGTGGCAGTGTCTGTGCTGATCATATAAGCAATATTAGTAACAATACCAATATTAGAAATTATTTGTATTTGTAAAGCACATAAAAAAAACTCTACAAGAACAAAATCAAATCAAATCCCAAGATAACAGATAAAAAAGGAAATATGTCAGCAATTATTATAACTGAAATTCAGGAACAGGAAGTTGAAATTAATACTTTGGCCAAAGATATAAAATAAACACTCCATCAAAGTCAAAGTAGAAGAAAAGCAGGGAATCAAAAGATGTCATTGATATGCCATCCTCATTTCTTCAGGCAGGTCACTACACATTCTTTGGGGATCCTGACTGTCCCAAAGGACCGACAAGATACTTGGCTAATAATTGGACACTTAGCTAACTGCTTTCTTTCATTTAATTTGTTTAGAGGGTTTAAGTGTATCATAAATCCTTTATGTTGCAGTAATCTGAAGATTTCTAAAAATGTTATTCAAAGTGAATCACATGAATCTCATGGAAATTAGACTGTCAACAAGCTGCATAATTTACAATATGAACCTTTTGCAACATTTCAAAATAACAATTTCTGTCCTAATTTCAAGGCTCATTCAATCTGCTTTTATCCTCATGGTGACTTCAAGAGTCCCTGCCGTCTATTAGGCATCTGCTGTCATGGAAATGACCTTTGTTAATGAATCTTTGAATTTTGGTTGACAATGTTTTTGTGTGATCTCTCCATATTATATGCCTGCAGTAGCTTGGCTGACATAATCCATTGAGGCCACACATAAAACAGTGTGCCATCTGCACCTGGAGCATAGCTATCAGCTCTGCCGCCACCCCACCCCCCCATACTGTCTTTGCTTGAGCTTCCTCCTGCCTGTGTGTAGCCTGACCCTGCTCTTCCCGTTCCAGGCTACAGAAGCCAAACCAAAGTCAGCTTTCAAGGGGGACTGTCTGCTCAAATCAAGTCAGAGGCCTTTTTAGAATCGGTTCAGAGATCATAGCAAGTAGAAGTCAGGGAAGAGGATGACCCTCTCCTCGAGGCTTGATCGGATCTTGGCCCACTCAAACCCAGCAGGGCTCAGTCTCTGGACAGTTTTGTCTCTGCAGGCTTTGACTCTGTGATGGTGCGAATGAAAGAGGGCACCAAGAGAGCAGCAGTTCTGATGTGTCAGGCTCAATGTCCTGGCAGACTCGCAGAGCAAAGTGGGCAAAGTTAAGGACACAGCCAGCAGGCACAGGACCAGAACAAGACCCCTATATTGTGTGACATGTCATCTAATGGCTGTCCTTTTGTTTTAAATTTATGCATCGGAGATAAGTTGGGCTCAGTGACATACGCCACAAAGCACAAGAGTAATAAGCACGTTAGCATGCTCTTTAATAGCTCAAATGAGCATAGTGTTGAAAACTAAAATGATTTTGTTACCATAAGTGTAATTACGATCCCTTATTAGTATACATTACCATCTGTTCACTTATGATAAACATCTCTTATATCCATAAGTGATTAGAATTATCTTGATTGATTTTCACTCCATAAAACAAACTAAGTGTTCCATATTACTTTCTTAAATGGTAAAAACATGAGACTATTGCTGTGGTTTCTTGCTTGTTTTGAAGTGGAACAACAGATGTTACAAGACTTTTGAATTCTACTCACTGTAAACATGGCTACATATCGGAATAGAGAGCGCCAGTTGTGTCTTGTTGACTCACAGGATTATTCACCCTGTGTTTCTGACCCTTCTCTACTTGACTTGGACTCCCTTCACTCCCACCTCCACAGATCTCAGCATTCATTAAGATTATGTATTTACTTTAAGCCTGCCACCTCTTTGCATAATGGCAAGCAGGTTCCCCGGCTGGCACAGTGTGTTTCAAGTGCTCCGTGAGGGTAGGACTGAATTTTAAACATGATGTGTCTTGCCTCGAAGTTGACCTTGCACAAAAAGCCCAGTGATCTCATTCTTCGCTTCAGTAGAAAGCTGCTGATTCTCTCTGTTGCAGTGTTGCTCCTGTAAGAAAGGAGCCCTGTATGGCCTGCATATCACTGCAGGCTACTTCTACAGACTCCCTCCACTCTCTCTCTCTCTTTTTTTTTTTTCAGCAAAACGGAAGGGCAGGGAAAATGGCACAATTCATAATGCTTTGATATGGAAATCTAGGTTAATTTCTCTCTCCAAAGGGAGTAATTTACAAACAGAGAATATAATCCAGCTAAATGCAGGAAAGAGAGAGCAGCCATTTTATACTTCAGCAGAGTGATACTTATATGCAGTGATAGCAAACATGATAAAGCTATCATTTACATTCTGAGCCTGATGATCATGTATCTTTGTTAATATTGTGTAGTGTAGCTGTTAGAAGTCACCAGTCACTTGTGTCACCAGAGTAATTTACATGTATATCACCCAGCTCCCACAGGAAGTAACTTTATCACAGACTTTCTTAAGGCCATTTAACTTTTATGCCATCAGAGGTCACGGTTGCCCCCCACCCCTTATACATTACAGTATTTTGACTACTCATATGGATCATAACAATTAGCACTGTATTGAGCTTTAACATGGCCCCGGGCAGCTTTGTTTGGCAGAAGTGTCTATTAGGGCACAAGGGACATACAGTGAATGAGACAAATTTTTATAATAATTTTAAAATAACCTCACAAAAACAGCACTTAAATTTGATATTTGTAGAGTCTAGATACAGTTGCCACAACCAATGTAAAGCTGTTAGGATAAGACTTCCTTCAATAACTCTTTAAATGCCCATCATTGTGTCTGTATCATTTCATCCCTGGCTTTATGTGACTGAAAGCATTTATTACAGTGACACCCAACAGTTACTTTGATACCGTGCCTGTCAGTCTTAGGCATTTCCAAGCTGTCCTGTGCAAGTAAGGGTTATGAAGGTTAATATTTCATAGTGCTGAAAATTCAAATGATGACAAGATGGTTCATTGATGAATGACTGATAGTTGACCCCATATTTCACTTGTCATTTTGTCCACTAAAGCTTTCTCAGACAAGGTTTGTCACAAGAGGTTCGCAGCTTAACCCTCATTTTCACTGTCTGTCCTCACTGTCTGTGCTACAGCTGATGACTCAGGTCCTTATTACAACTCATCATCAAAATCTGATTAAACCTGGATTTGTTCTCTCTTCTTAATTTAGGACAAATGTCAATACATATGCATGTGCCTGTGTCCTGTGTGTCTGTTCATAGACATAAAATACTACATGCCCAAGTACATGTCTTTTAATGTGCAGGTTTGTGAACTCAAATCAGACAAATACTTAGCTGCGGTACGAATGTCGTAGGTTAGCAAAATTACCAATGTCACTGTATTTTAATGCCTTTTAATTGGTTATTTTAATATTTATAGCAACACAATGTCAGTAAATGCAAGTATAGTATAGCAAGTATGCAAGTATATGCAATAACATCTGCATTATTACAACTAGCCCATACTTTCAGGGGAAATTTTGAGGACACTTATGGATACCTCAGTTGGGCCATTTAAGAAAGTGCCAATCTATACATAAACTTTTTAATATCCACTTGGGTGTTAAACATAATAATGACTAATGTGTCAGTGTTTCATCCACGGCTTCTTTCCTCTAGTCTCAAAGCAACTGAAAAGTCTGTTTTTACAGGTTTCAGGCTTTTAAACATTTTTATCCATTTTAATGCTAAACATGCCAGCGTAATAATGTTTTCAAAAGTACAGGACCGCAGTTTTGGTGCAAGGTCACCATCCTGACCTATTAAGAAGTACTTGGAAAACACAAAAAAATAGTATCGATTTAGTAATGACAAGGTTACTTTTAAGGACAGATGGTGTAATGTCTCCTCTGTTAATAATGACCTTTAGAGAAAGACACTTTTAGACTTCAATACATGCATTACCTCTGCACTGTCACATGCTATTTTTTCAGATGGCTTTTAGATGGTAACCTCATCAGGTCATGGTTGGCCCACAGTATGCCACTGCCTTGTGGAGGTCTTGATACCCACATCTTGCCTGTGGGCTTTGCTCTTTATGGGCTTCAGCTGGAGGATACATCGGTGAAACCTCGCAATGATGAGGGCAATAAGTCTTTCAGAGGCAAGTCAAGTCAAAGCATAGCTTGACACAACTAATGATAGTTCAGAGTCAAAGGGTAAAATACATGCTTGGCTCTGAAAAGGTCAACTCAGCCCAACATGTCACAAACAATAGTGCAATTTAAGTTGAATTTAAATTTTGGGTCAACATTAGTTATCCATAGTGAAACATTTTTCAAGATTATCACAAAGTCTGTAGTTATATATCGTGCTTATGTACATTGTTTTGATTCATGAACTCCAATTTAGTGACACAAATTATCATTGTGGCGGCACGGTGGCATAGTGGTTAGTGCTGTTGTCCCACAACAAGAAGGTCGTGGGTTTGGTTCCCGGGCCTGGGGCCTTTCTATGTGGAGTTTTCATGTTTCCCCCGTGCCTGTGTGGGTTTCCTCCCACCAACCAAAGATATCATGTTTGGGTTTATTGGTGACTCTAAATTGTCCGTAGGTCTGAGTGTGAGTGGTTGCTGGTCTCTGTCTGTCTCAGTATGTTGGCCGGCGGGCTGTCTAGCGTGTACCCTGCCCTCACCTAATGTGAGCTGGGATTGGCTCCAGCAACCCCTGCGACCTGGAAAACAGATAAACATTATAAGATGAAAAAAAGAAATATCACTAATATTGCTCCTCGCACAAAATTTCTTGACGACGGCACGCTGATGTTTCCAGTTTCAAGCAAAAATATCACCACTATCACAACCTTCCCCTTCTCTTTCATTGGATGGAGCCTATTGGAGCAAACAGGATGCCCCTGTTAGGTCTCCCTCCTGCTTAGCATCGGCATCACTGCACCACACAGCCATTAACCACCATTACCGGCCAGGGCCATTTCATGGTCAAAGAGCATTTTAGTGTTAGCTCTCCCTGGGGCGACAAAATCAGCCAAGTGAGATTCAAGCCTGCTCTACTCCATATGCTATGTTTTACATTTTCCCTTTTTTCAGCTTATTTTATCCCCTATCTCCTTGTTGTGCACTTTGACTCTGTAAGTGTAAGCACAATTCAACAATATGTGATAAATGGCATGTATTTCTGTGAACTTTACAAACAAAAACTGCACATACTTGATGGACTACGATGAAATCACTGCAAGAATGATGTTTGCAACCAATCACAAAAGACCAAATGCGTTTATAAGACATTATGTGATCCCCAAATGTCCTGGATTCTGATATTGGGAATCAACAGTTATCAATACAGTTACTGCTGATTTATTGTTATTGGCTGAGACCACTAATGGAACACTAACTCCTCCTTACATCACAGCACATTAAAATTTTCATGGCCTGGTTGTCAGGATGAACCTTTTCAACCCTGCTCAACTGTCTATCCACAAAGTCTTCAGCAAAGGTCAGATAATGTGAACACAGAGTTAGGAAATGATTAGGTTGTGTTATTTCCAAGATGTAAGAACTCTTCATTGCTGTTTTCTGTGCCTCTGTTGGTAGCTCAATCCTGCCAGTCTCTGTTAGATTCTGCTCACCTGAACTCACAACCACTTCCACCTCATCAGGACCTTCTCACTTACCCACTCACTTCTTGCCAGATTGTTCTAAGCCCTCATGCAAGACTTTCCAGTACTCTTAACAGACGGATCCACTCTCTGACCCATCTCCCCTGGAAAACCGACCAGCCTTCTCAACCTGAGCTTCTCTGTTGTTTGCTCCCTGCCTGCTCCCCACCAGCCTGGTTCCCCTCCCAGGAGGGCTCAGCCCATTCAGACCTTTGCAACCAGCATTTGCACCAGGTCAGTGGCATCCAGCTTTTGGGTCCAAACCCAGAACTCTCGCACAACTCAGTTCAAATCAGTTTCACAATCACAAAAATCAATATTGAATATATATAAATATTAATCAATTTATCATGGGATATCGGTTTTCCTTAGGTCAAGGCACAGGACTTGTTTAGGTTTACGTTAAAATTTGTTCTTTCATGTTGGAAGTCTTTTTTGTCAAAAAACAGGCCAAAAATGCTTTTTTTTTTTTTTTTTTTTTTTGCCAGAGAAGGAAACAGATTTTCGTTGGTGTCTCCACAGAAGCATCAAACATCTCATTCTCATCATTAAAACACAGAGGGGAAAATAAGTGATGTCTGATGCAGGAGCCCACAATCAGAGACTTAATCTGGCCAATAGCTGCAATATCACTCACTCTTGCCTCTGCGCTTCAGAAACGATAGAACCCCCAATGACAACCGACAAATGACAACCATGACATTTACATACAAGCTGCAAACACTACAGCCTACGCTGGCATGTGTATGTGAAAACACGGCGGCGAGAAATGCAGGCAGAATTGCAGAGGCAGCCATCTTGCATCGGGCTTGTTTTGGGCTGGCTAGCTGCAGCAGCTTCAGAACTGAGGCATAAACTAACGAAAAAGGAGGAAGAGCTGAAATCAACTTTTTTAGTCATAGTTTTCATGTGACGTCACGCCATTGTGGGAACGCCCCCCGGAGGCCAAAAGACGGTACTTCTTCTACCTGTCCGTTTTTTTTTTTTTTTTTTTACTAGTTTGGCTTCTCTTTTAGCAAAATGCCGGATAGTTGCTGCGCTATTGGCTGTACAAACCGACGAGGAGACAAGCCTGGGTTGTGCTTTTACAGAATCCCGTCTGAGAAAGAAAACCCAGAGAGGAGGAGATTGTGGATATGCGCCTTAAGACGTGCCTCCGTCCCCGGGGAGGGCAAACAATGGCAGCCATCGAAGTACACACGTCTTTGCAGCGAACATTTCATCAAAGGTAAGGTTTGTTCACAGCTGCTAGCAAAGCGTAGAGTAAGACACCGACATGTGAACACACCTCCCCCAAACCTGCCATACAGGTGCAGTGGCCAAATCGCACCAATCCCTCTTTCTCCACTGCAACCCAAGCTGTCAGCAGTGGGCCATTTAAACTGTAGGAATGGTTTACCTGACATCTGATCAGGTTTATGTTATAAGGGACCGCGTCATCATAACCAAAATATTCATGCTTTGTCACTCCTGCCGTAGAGTGCTGACCGAAGCAGCTAACTGACACTAACGACCCTTATCAACGTTAGCTAACGCTAGCACTCACCTTCGCTTCGACTATGAAGAATTTCTTGTCCTTCACCTCCCAAACGGCAGCTTGAAAATACTTGTGACGGTGCGTGCTGCCATCCTGGCGGCAGTGTGAATGGAAACATGGCTGAATTGGAGAGGTCTGGCAGGGACTTCGCTGTTTTGGTCGCAAGTGCCCAAAAACTTGCAGTTTAATCTTATATATTGTGTTTTCTTCTTAAGAGGGATGATCTGAATATTTGTGGCTTGAAACTGTTTGGAAATGGACAGGCGTTGTTGTTCTCAG
Source organism: Echeneis naucrates (assembly GCF_900963305.1). Lineage (NCBI taxonomy): Eukaryota > Metazoa > Chordata > Actinopteri > Carangiformes > Echeneidae > Echeneis > Echeneis naucrates. The sequence continues at coordinate 12,131,209 of NC_042526.1, read as the reverse complement.
GCGTTTCCAGTGTTTGCCGCCATCTTTTTTTTTTTTTTTGCGCTCTAGGGGGTCAGTGCGAGTCACGTGACTGAAAACTACGACATTTTCCACACTGTGGACAGGGACCATTAGTGCTGTGGTTAGTGGTGGGTTTCGCTCTTGCTACATAGCCAACAGCTATTTCCTTGTGTGCTCACAAAAGGTTGTGTAATGTTTTGTTCCAAACTGCTATGTAATGTTGGTTAAAATAGTAAAACTCACTAATAAGCTCTTTGAATATACACACATATTCATATGCAAAATGTGGTGGGACGTCGCACCTGGTCCTTTACAGGTACACCACAGACCAGCAGCATCATTCTCTTCTTTCCTCTTTCCGACAAGACACCGCCTCATTCTTTGTCTCATGACTCCACTGGACAGGAGAGCTGGTTGGATAAAACAGGTGTTCAGGTGGGCACCCCCCTTCACCGGTGTGTTGTCGATTTAAGCCTACAACACCTTGGGGGGGGGCTCGAAAGCAGCTCCAGCAGCTCCAGCAGCCTGGCTCTGCCCCAATGACCCACACCCAACTCTAAGCTGTCCCTTCAGGTGGTTGGCTTTGCCACTGCATCTCCTGCTGCATCCAGAGCCACGAGATGCTGTTTCAGTCTGCTTGATGACATCTACCTCACAGCCGCTTTCTTGCCCCCCTTCAATCCCGAGAAGCCTAAAGGCTCTCCAGAGTGACGGCCCAGCATTTCCCCTGCAGCTGCCCTTCAGGGGCAGATTCCAGGCCTTCCTTCCATTTTGCTGGCTCATGAAGAGCAGAGCTTGAGATTTCTTTAGCTTGCGTCCATGTGCCTCCCCCTCCAACCTCTCTTCCCAGAGTACTGTATATGAGACTTTTTCTTTCACCCTTTTACCATGTCAGTGTATTCAAAATACAAAATAAAGGTTAGTAGGTTTTTTTGCTCACCGAATAGACAGAACATATTATAAGAACTAAAAAATATAAATATATCAATTAATATAGTGAGCAGTGATGAGTATTCTTAGAATAAAAAAATAATCAGTTTTCAAGCCCCAGTCAGTGAAAGCCAGAAATTGTTTCCCTCTCAAAAAATGTGCAAATGATTACTTTGAAATAGAAGTTAATTGAAAAATATGTATCTACAAACAAACTTTCTAATATGACTCTATATACACTATGTGTGTATACCTCATGACAGCACATGGCTCTGAATGCTGTCAGTTCAGGTACTGGCAATCCCCTTGAGTGAAGTCTCAAACATCTGGAATTCTTCAGAAATGAAGTAATCAAAGTTGACGTCAAGCTGGTCTATAAAGTTTGTTCCCAAGAGCCAGCAATCTGGCTCAACATCGGTATGAAGTGTACAAAAACATTTTTATTAAGAAATTGCTGTGACTTGTGGCACATAGAGCAGCAGAATATAGCAGACAGCTGCTGCCAACAAGCCTGACTTATAAGTGCTGTCACTGCCATCTGGCTATGACCAGTGAAGGTGAGGTGATCTAATATGCGAACATGAAAGCTCAACCTTAATGTTTAACAAGTTAAGGATCAAACCGACTCTTGCTGCCTACTAAAGAATACCTGACGCCTAGAAAAAGCAGATTTTCATCTTCCAAGACACATAAACAAAGTCTTGCTTTTCCAGACATTCAAAGTGATTACATGTATGTGTAATATAGCACATAAAGCTTGATTCCTCTGTGCCTCCAAGGCACCCTGCTGATTGATGTTGGCAGAAGATGGCAACGCCACTGGGTGACTCTTGGGATGAGAGCGAGAGACACCACCCACTGTCAAGTTGTACACCAGCTCAATAGTCCACCGAGCACTGACAGTCACCACAGCTGTACATTTTACGCTACCTGAAGCCCAATAATTAGCATTTTCTTTTTGAGCAATGGAAAAAAGTAACAAATAGAACATGAACCCCCACAGATTTACCTTACGCACACAAGGACAAACCACACACACATACACACATATATTACAGTACTCTGCACATTCATAGAAATATTCACTTTATTTATTGTTTTTTTTTTTTTTTTGTAAGCTTGAGCTCAGGATGAAATTAATTGTGCAGGTTTTGTATTAATTTGTGTCACTGTTTCACTTGTCAGCTTGAAGTTGACAAGAGGAGCCATATTTTTGTTATACAGTAGGAATCCAAACATGCTGGTTCTGCCTCATGCTGCTGGCGGATGACACTCAGGGAGAGATCATTCTTGCTCAGTAGGCAGTTTCCTCTCAGTTGAACTAGCCAGCTGTTTGTTTCTCAAAACTTGACTGTTTGACATATGTTGTATCCATGTTGCAGAAAATCACTCCAATAACAAATTACTTTTCCTCAAAATGTATCTGTCCTTGGAATGAGCTGTATTTTGTTTGTACATTTTCTGTCTACTGGTAGAACAAGTCTAGAAAGAATATTTTAATTTACATTCATCGGATCAACTGGAAGACTATGATACAGAGGGGATTACTGAATATAATGCAGCCCGTGTTGTGTATTTTATTGTGGAGACAGACATAGCAAGACAAATCAGCAGGCCTCAGGACAAACCTTGCTGTCACCCGAGATGGACAACCTGGCCAACTGTGTTGACTGATTGTTAGCATTAGCGGCTGTGAGTGTGATTAATATGCCCACCCCTCACATAGCACTCGGGAAAAAGAGCGGTGTAGCTTAAAACTGAACAGGGTTGGCCACATTTCACGCTTTCAAAGAAGATAATGCATAACCTCATCGTGGCTGGTTGTATATGGCAGGATGGATGGATTGATTTCAGAAACCAGGTGCTGTTGCATTAATTCTTCCATCCTAAATCAGAGCGAGGATGTGCTGGCCTAATGAGCTTGTTGTGTGGGATGCTGCGAGTGCTGCTGAGACGCTGTGAGAACACACTGCGCTCCAGCTTAGTGAATTTGAGACTACCCTAATTGCTGTATTGTGATGGTGATTTTCTTCTTCCGCATCTGAAGCAGCCCCTTAGCATCTGCTTGTTTGCCTGGGCCTCCTGTCTGCGGCGGTCATAGCACTCCCTCTGCTTCCTCACTCTGGAGCCTGTAGCATTCACCAAACATTTGGGCTCTAATTTGAGAAGATTAGGTCCCCATGCTGATAAGTCAAACATTGCATCACTGTGATATGAAAGGGTGTCACTATGCTCTGGCACAGCTGACAAAAGGATGGGCATGTTTGCAGAATTAGTCTCAAAATAAGCATGATAGCTGGCTGGTCCTGTTTCCTTAGGATAAAGGTGTTCTTATATATATATATATATATATATATATATATATATATATATATACACACACACACACACACACACACACACACGCTGTGTATATGTCATTCATTCATCTTTTAATGTTTATCCATTTCCGGGTCGCAGGGTGCTGGAGCCTGTCCCAGTCTATCACAGAGCCTACACACAGAGACAAAGACCAACAACCACTCACACTCAGACCCACGCAGGCACAGAGAGAACATCCAAACTCCGCAAAGAAAGGCCCCAGGCCCAGGAACCAAGTCATGACCTTCTTATTCTGGGGCAGCAGCACTAAGCACTATGCTGCTGCGTTGGCTGTGTGTGTGTGTATGTATGTATGTATGTATGTATGTATGTATGTGTATATGTATATGTATATATATATATATATAGTCTTGTAGACGAGGGCTAAAATTACCAGCGCCAACATGTTGGACTGATGCCTTACAACATGCTTTAACAGGCACCCACATTCATGTCTTTCTATTATTAAGTTGTTGGGTTTTTTTTATGCTGCAGTAGTATGACTCTGCTTAGAATACCAAGTCAAATGTGTAAATATACCACATCCAGTCAGTCTCACACTCAATGGCAGACATGACATGATAAAATGCCACCATCAGTTTTCCATTTTTGTACATGTGAAGGCTGTAAGATGGCTAAGCGATTAACCACGCTGCTCACTCAACATCTGTAAGAGGTACATCTGTGCAGCAGAGATCCATGGCTCGGGCACTCCCTCTGTGCCCCCATGGAAAAAGAGGCCTGCCAGAATGAGGAATGATGGCTAAGGCCCTGATTATTAGGATTAATTGTCTTTTAGTCATGCAATGGAGCGGGAGTGCCAGGGTAAAGCAAGGTGGAAATAATGAGGGCCAGCCAGCAGTCGTCATGTTTTCTTTCTGAGCACCATTTGCAAAACACTTCCTATAAGCCACTTCACTCTATCAACACTATTTAGATTGGTGATAAGCATGAAGTCATAATAAAATGTCAACTGGGATGGGAGATGAGCGGACACCCTGCTCACGTGTTTTAAATAAGTAATAATACTGGTGCTGTGTGGCCTGTGAACACACACCTGCCAGGTTAGAGGTGTCTTACATCATTTGCCTATTGTTAATTTTGACCTCATAAATCTTTAGTCATGATCTTTAAGTTTCACTAAAAACATGTTATATCTGCTTTAGGCAAAGCAAAAAGTTATAGCTTTGCCTCAAGTTTAACTTCATGGCAAGACCAAAAAACAATTCACAACAAAGTCACACATAAAGATTTCTTAAGTTTTTAGAAAAAAATACTTTCCACAGTACTGAAATTTATGATCTTAACATACAGCTTCACATAATTATTGTTTTTTCTTGATTGCATCAATTCCTTGGATATCTTAGGAGCGCTGTTTTTTTATGTTAGAGAGCTGCAGTGTTTTCCTGTATTTCCACTCAAACAGAGAACACTAAAGTTGCTTTGTGTCCTCAAAGTGAGCAAGAATTGATTTCCAGGAAAGTTGCATATAAATGCTTTTCACCCAACTAAATGTCTAAACAGCTGTCACTTGCCAGCATATTCATTCATCATTATTAAATAATAAGTGGGGAATAGCCTCTGAAAACCTCTATTACCTTTATGTACTCTGCAAAAGTGTGCCACAGATAACAGATGAGGCTGGACTTGATGTAAAATTAAATTACTTTTTTCATATTGGGCACAATTAATGGGTTTTAGAAGCTGTGAGGCTCAGTGCATTTAGGGATGTGTCCTATAAACTCGTCCTGGGGATTAACCTATCTACTTTGCATTGGCCTCTGACTGCATGCAAGCAATGCTAATCTGTGCAAACCCAGACAAGCCCCTTTCAAAAACTTCTGCATTGATGATGGAATATCTGTCAGCTGGATGTCATTAACTTTGTAAATGATTAAGCATGCATTTACGACGTCTTGTCAAATAGAAGTTTGAGCTGTCAAGTTGATCACAGCAGCAAAAAGTTGCTGAGCCTGTTTTTACTACCTCATGAAGTGAAGTTAAGTAGTGGTCAGTGAAATTATTAAAGCAATTTTATGATTGACTTTGAATGTATATTTTTTTGTGTTATTTGTCGAGTTATCTTGACTCTAACTGTTACTACAAAGCCCTGTGTTCTTTTATACACAGTAACAGCCTGTATACAAGGTGACATTGGCTATATGACCTCCTGGAAATTATGGGATTGTATATTTCCCACTGAGAAAACACTTTTTTTTTCTTTTGGCTTTCGAATAGTTGTCACTAGCAATCCCTTCTGCCATCACTATGACAATACAGCATTAAAGTCATCGGAGAAATGCCTTTGATTGTGGAATTCCCTTCCAAATCTTGCATAGCCTTGGGTGAAAACAAGGAGCAACAACAAAGAGTTACAGTACAGCACAATGGAGGCACTCAACATGAACTAATCAGTGTGTTGGGAATATATAAGTCTCTTTGACTTTCAAGGCATTCAAGGGAGGGAAAGTGTTTCCAAGTTGTTTGTCATCTAAACAAATCTTCCCTGCAGCATAGCTTCGTACTTCCAATAATAGTGACTGGTTCAAATGCCAAATTATGCTTTGCTCTGACATATTGCCCACACCATGTGGTGTATATGTGTGTTTGTATATGTACTTTTGTATATGTCTCTTTGCGTGCACGTCACTATTGGTGTCTCAAATGACGGTGTGTGAGAGAGTGTATGTGTATGTGTGCCCACTGTTTGCATGTACTCTGTGTGTACGTGTTGGTGGAGGTGGCTGGTGGCGGTGTACCAACTAGTCACGGACCTGGAGTATTAGATTTACCATTTCAAAGATGCCTGTGTTTCTAAACTTTACACACACACACACACACACACACACACACACACACACACATACACACACTCATACAATCACCCACCCACACTCTGCTTCCCCAGCTTGTCAACGTGCAACGTGGGCTGTGGAGGCTTGTGCGAACAGATGGGAGGAACCAGCATAAAATAAAGTTAAACTAGAACAGAATGACTATGCAAGTGGCGTGGCCGCCCTTTGTTTGCTAGGAAGGTGATCCTCAGCAGCTGGGGATGATGGAACGCATGATTAAAATTACCAGAGGGAATGATTAATATCTCCTTAAAGCACACACTTCCAGCATATCAATCATCTCATTACACTGGAAAAGTTAATTGTGTGAGGGGAGGGTTGGGGCCCCTGAACCATGAAAAAGTAGCCCACCCCTCGACATGTTTACTTACACAACAGAACAGACCCAATAACTCCACGTAAACTGTTCTGTGTTTTGAGAATTTCAACTGCTTCCTCTGAAACAGGCCAAGCTCAGCAGGGGACGTTGTATTTAACAGTTACTGCAGTTATTACCTACTGACAAAACTGTGCATATGAATGGCTGCAAAACTGGAAAAAGAACTGACCTATGCAGTATGCCAATACAAAAATTTAGAGGAGCCATTACATTTTGAAAAAGTTCAGCAAGTTCTGCGATGCATCATGTGCATGTCTTAGACCTCATCTGCATAGCATCCATGAAAATGGCTGACTACCACATCTCAGCGAAATATTTTGTTATATCCCAGATATCATAAATGGCAAGGTTATGAACTGCTGGGTTGTTTAAGAGAATTGAGATGCATTTCTTGGCAGCCATGATTTCCTGCAAGGGTCGTATAATTAAAGGTTTCAACTTTCCTGCTTTTGTGCGTGTTTGTGTGTACAAGTAACACATACAGGAAGTGAGTACTGCTGAAGATTATGGCTGTGTCCGAAACCACCCCCTCACTCCCTACTCCCTATTCCCTATACAGGGAAATGAATGTAGTGGACTATATAGTGAACTCATTCACAAAATGAACAATTGCTTTTGGACACTACTTTTGGCGCCATTAATTGTCATCGCTGTTGCACACGTACCCAACTCACGGCTAAAGACAGGGGAAAAAAAAAAAAAATCTGTTTATCACGGCATTTTGTTAAAGGTTTTTGATAATCTTGCACTGCACTGTAATTTTTATTTTCATCTTTGGTGTTCTTTTATTATATTATTTTCTATTTTCTTGGCTCTTAGGTAACTTTAATTGTAATCTAACGTTACTTGAATGTCTGATTATTTTGTGTTTTGCATGATGTTAATGCTCTTTACATTCTTGTAAACAGTATGTTTAATTGCCTTGTTTTTGAAATGTGCTATAAAATAAACTATGATATTCTGCTGGAATTGCCATTTGTGCCGCGAGCGCAATGCTTCCTGGGATATCATGCTTGTGTTCGTGACCATCGGCGATTCACTACTTTTCACAATGCATTGTGGGATACTTTGAGTGCGCTACATTTTGTCGCAAAACATTCGGACACCACTACAGAACGCCGAGCTCACTACATAGTGCACTATATAGTGATTAGGGGGTGGTTTCGGACACAGCCTATGTGAATTCTAAACAATGGCAAAAAGAGAGAAAAAAATAAAGCTGCATTCACACGGAGTTGAAGGGAGGTAAGGATTCCTCTGGCTACAGTGGCCCGGCTTGCCCTTGCCTTGCCTTCCTTTCCCCTAGTTGCCAGTGTGTCCTACTCTTTGCCCTCTCTGCTCCGCTGCGCTCGGTCCCGTCCCCCCCTCCTACCTCTCCCTGCGTGCCTACGCTGCCTGAGCCAGCTGCTCCCACTTCATCTTCAGCAGCGTCACCAGGCGGGGTATTAATCATGTTTTTCGAGGGGGACACTCTGCTATTTATCTCTCTGACACCTCCAGCATTCAGAGGCCCATTGCTGGGCACAGCCCATTGAGTAGTAAGATTACACATTACTTCGCTCCATTGCTTCTCCCTGCCCTCTCCATTGACTAGCTGTTCAACGGTGGCATCAAGCTCGCACGATCGGACATAATTTATGCCCTACATGTATAAAAAACACCACCTTGTTTCTCTGTTCTCAGCCTTTATGCTTCAATTTGGCTAATATGCAGCATGTATACATGTAACAGAAAACATCTATTGGAGTACATAAACACCAAATATAGTAAGTGTTGGTGTATTATGACATTACACTAGTGAAGTAAATATTGTGACAGGACTTTCCAAAACTAGTTTTCTGATCTGCGCTTCATGTGTCATAGCACATGTGCTTCCTTTTAAAAAGACTTGGCAGCATTTTTTTCCACAGACTAGAATTGCTCCAGAACGAGGATAGCTAATATTTCCCTATATCATGCAGAAGGTGTCGACTTTCACTCAGTTATGCACTCACCCAGTATTTGGTTTTCAAAGAGTCGGTGGAAATGGTTGCATCTATGAAATCCAATTAGATGTGTTGACCATTTAGTTTTTCAGATCCACTGCATGTTTAGGTACTTTTACAATAACTCCAGTGTAGCTCATGCTACAGATTCAAAATCTCATTCCAATCCTTATGCCAATGATTGGGGGATGAATAGCAGGCCTGAATGCATCACCGTTCTCGTGGTATTTTGGGTTACAGTTAAATGTATGGGAGTCCTCAGACTAAAGTAATCTCCTACCTCTGCCATTTGAAGTTTCTCAAACAACTGAATTATAACGAGGATGAAAAAGCTGTCTTAGAGGAAACAGGAAGCAGTAATATTGGCTGATGGCCAGTCTAATGGGCTGATGGGAATGCTGAATGAATGAGTGATTCTCCAGGGATCCCCTCCGCTTTTGGTAGAGTTCTGAATTGAGAGTGTCAGCTAACTCCTCCTCTGCTGAAAATGGAGGGTAAAAGTGCATTGAAATCCTGCCAAATAGTAAATCAAATATGTGTACAAAAAGGAAGTGAACATTTTTAGAACAATAGAGTTAAGTACACCCTCAACCTCCTGCTTGCCCCCCCACCCCACTCCCTTTAGTTTTCTGTACCATTTTCCCTTTCTTTCATACACAGTAATAATCCACATACAAAGCAAGTAAGGAGTAATTTATGGTAATTTTGGTATGAACTGTTTTTGCTTAATGAGCTCTACTCCATAGTACAGGTCCGAGTCTTTCTACTTCTTCCTGCACTTTCTTCCACATAATGTTCAAAGGTCAGCAGGGATCACTGAGGGACATCTTCACTGACTTTAAAACCTGACTCCTATCTTAAAAACGGTGGGAGGAAACTGACTTCGGTCACACTGTCCACTGGATGATGTAATGTAGGTCATTTGGAAGACAGCCAGGATCCGGTGCAGATAATCTCCACAATATTTCTGATTAGTAGGTGTGAGAGAGCACAGGCCTCTCCAACAGCCAAAAATCATTCCGTTATCCTGATAGCTTGCTGCTTAAACTATTTTATGATGGAAAGTGTAAACTGCTCGCTCCAGCATATAAGACCTCAGTTTTTCACCATAAGAAATTTTTAATGAATAATTGCAGTTTGTAAATTTTCTTACCTCAGTGAAGAGAATCTGCCCCACGAATTGCATAGTTTTGACTGCGCTGACTTGCGCAGAGCAATAGAGTCAATAATGATGAAAAAGTTTTTTACATGTGTAATTTTTGATGATGAGCTAATTGATTTAACAGTACTAGTTTAAGGGTAATTAGGCCAAGCCTTAATATTTTTGAATAGAGCGGTTCCTTGATTCAATAAAAACTGTAAATATTTCTACTTACATTATGAGTAAATTCATTTCTTTCAGCAATTTTTTCATGTGTATGTATCATGTGTATTTGAAAGTGTTTTTCTCTCCTTAAATGCATGCTGTTATTCACACTCAGTTGAGACTATGAAGTTTAGTCTTGACTAAATTTAAATTTTAGTTTTGTATCTTCCAGAAGTAAAGTAACATAATTACAATGAATACAGTGAATGAAATATTGTTAATCATTTTGTTATTTCTGCTTTTCCTTCCTTTGTTCAAATTCAGTTCCTCTCGCTCACTGAAGTGAAAAATTAGAAACATTCAGTGTCTGGAACAGCTTGTACGTGAAACCCACTCCCACACCCCAGACGTTTTGGACAAGTAGAGCCATCGCCCTCTTCAAGTCCCTGCAGCTCAAAGTCCAAGCATCTGCTAATATGAGACAGGAAATGGCAGCAAAGAGGCTTAATGGCCAATATCTGCCTACTCTGTCTCCGAGTGGTTCCCTACAGGACTACAAGGAGTGAGTGTTAGTGCGGGAAGGACAGAGGTGCTGTTTGTTCAGGTGTGTTTTAGCAGGCAGAAATATTGAATAAAGTACTGATACATGACATCATCATGCAATACATCTACAGATTGAAGGTGGCTGCCAAATTAACATTTATCTGTGACAGACAGAGCGTATATCCTTTGTCAGTGTCTGAGTGCCTGCGTGTGGTTTCCACTCACCAGGTATTTCGGTTGTACCTGTCATGTATTAGTATAAGGCAAGGGTTTTGAAATGTTAACCATCAGTCAGTATGTCACTGGTTCTGAGACTGTTGGCTTCTGTATAGACGATGGCTCTCAGATGAAAGCTCTGGACTCTCCTCAAAAACCCTGGGAATGGAGCAGGGTGTATAGCTAGCGGTGATAACAAGATTTTGGCTTCAAATGGGGAGAACATCAAATACTTGTGTGTGTGTGTGTGTTTGTGTCCTTTGTGTGTGTGTTTTTGTGCAGGTTGGTATGTCTGAACATGGCCGTATATCCATATACATGGTGTAGATGTATGTTTTTATCCACCATTATATCTCAGGTCTGTGTGTGTGTGTGTGTTTAGGTGTGAGCAAAACCATCCCATTTCAGCTCTAATGACACAGTATGTTCTGGCTGAGGCCACAGGATTTGGACATATGTTCACCTTTCTTTTGATGAACAGAAATTGAGACCAGAAGAAAGGGGACAACATTTGGACCAGAGAATCACCAAAGGGAATAAGATGAAAAGGGAAAGACTAGATGGCTAGTGAAACCCTGTCATGACCAGCAGAGTGGTCCATTCATCTGCTCTAATTCAGGGCATTAGTGCTTCACAGGATCAACATTGTCAAGGCTAAGAACAAGAATTGTTATAGACTTCACTACTGCAGATTCTTTCATGTGTCGTGCATCATTTTTTTATGCAGTAAATTTTGTAAGTGTGTGTGATAGTAGGGTCATTGCTGTGGCATCAAAGTGGAGGGTGACAGTTCAAGGGAAGATATGAAAATACTTTCGTGTACACAAGACTTGATTTTGACATTGTTTTTTCAGTATGCTGAGAAAGCATCTTGTGTAAACATGCTATGACCTTAAGAGTTATAGGAGTAATAATTAAGTGTTAGCATGATTAATCACCCTATCTACCATTTGATTCCTGGAGGACTGGATTTTCTATCTCCAAATTTTCTATTGATTCTGATCAGACTGTGTAAAGTTGTGGCTTGACCTTTCTTTACAATTCCCTTGCTTGGGTCTCTCTCAGCATCTGTGTCTCTCAGCACTAGAAAGGCTCATTAATGGTTTTATTGCTATGTCTTGTGTTTGGAGCTATGATTGATTGCTGAAAATTGGAAATGCTCTATGCTGTTTGTTTTGTTAAAAACCTACACAGTATTTATTACAAAGGTCAGATTGCCTTCATCTAAGAATATATGATCTCAATCTAGCTTAGAAACAATTTCACTCTGACATATCTTTATGTTTTTTCTGCTGCTATAGATAGTGTTCAACTGCAATATACAGAGCTTTAGAAATGGTAATTGGTTGTTGTTGTTTTGTTTTTTTTTTTCAGGAATCCCCACAGAGGTGGTCTTCAAACATCTGCTTCGATCATAGCTTGGTGTCATTTCATTCGTAATCAGCTCACAAATTCTAATTAAAATGTCAGATTTCATATTTTGCATATACTTTTTAATAACTACACTATTTGATTATTTTTCTGTTATGGCATTTGTATGGATAGGATCAATAGCTAATTATCAGCACGCAAAATGTGTGTCAGGGCTTGTAAGCATCCAGCTTGAGTTTAAAAAATACATGAAGCACTGTGAACAAATTTTAATTTCCACAGTCAGCCAAACTTATAAAGACAAGGTTAATTTCTATAGATAGATAGATAGATAGATTTACAATATGAAAATCCAGATGTAACATTGATGTCATATTTGTTTGGAGTAATATTACACTATTATACTAATATTATACTATTTATCGACCATAAAAATCGTAACACGTAGTTTGGTGAGGTACTGTAGCTGTAAGATATGCCCTCTAACCTCATAATATATGGTATTTTAAAGACCAGGCACCAGTGAAAGGTGTATTTTGATTGCTTATAGTTTAGAAGTGCCATTACAATGAGTCCATATTTACTAAATATTACTTATCTGTTTCATAGCAAGAACATGTTTAGCGTTTAAATCATGTGCAGATATAAAAGTAAAGAAAAAACACCTGCCTCAGGTCTGAAGAAAATTATGAAACTAGGTTTAAACCATTTTTAATATGATCATACACTAGTCTATAATGAATTGAATTATTTGAAGTAAGTGCATCTGCTGCAGTAATCAGTATAACTGAAGTGTTGCATGTTTAATGAGTTGTTCATTAATGACTCTGAAAAATATTGTCCCACATTATTCAGATCTTGTATTTTCATATGTAGTTAGTGTCCATTTACCTTTATATTGAAATGGGAATGAAAATGTGTCTTTATCTGCTGGTGTGTTTGCACCGCTATACCTCATCTGTAATGTATCGATCAAACTTGCGAGAGGATTTTTATGGCGTGGCAGTGTGACAGCCCTTTGGTCTTGTGTTTCACTCTAGTAAATGAGTTCTTATTTTCATGATTCACAAGATTTTGAAGCCTCAAAGTATGATCAGTGTTGTGAAATGACAAAGCTACACGTGCTCTAAATTACAGGCCATTCATTTGAACTTCACTGATGAAATAGGATTTCCAAGCTTGCTGTGCATGTATATTCGAAAAGAAGAAAATCATTGATCCTCTAATGCTGTCCCAAAGGCTCCAGTTGTGGGGTAAAATAAAGAAGCCCTTAAACTCTCCGATTGCCAATAATGAGCCATCATTACCCAAATTACAGCAAGCACTGATTGGGTTTAAAGTAATGAAGAAAACAACATGATCAATCATCATCAAGGCCTGGCGTCGTCATGTCAAAGCTCAGGCCTTGTGCTGTGAGTGGCAGGGCAGCACTCCATCTACACAGGCCAGGACTGGGCCATGTCCTTGGGGCAACCATGATGCTCGCACTGTACAATGATTATTATAGGGCATGTACAATATAGGCTTATTGTATGGGCGCTGCTCTCCAGATGCTGACTTTTGTCTGTCTTTTGGCAATCCTTTCCACCAGACATGAAATTTGTAAAGAGCTGCCTATAATAGTTACTTTTCATAATCTCTACTAAAGATGGCTTGTCAAGCACCCACACGCTCTATTATCATTTTAATACCCTGCTTGGACTTATTTCACCAGGGTGCTGACAGAATGGTTTTGTGAGTAAGACTTCATATAGAAAAGAAAATAATTTTCTCCTGGTTCATCACAGATTGCTCAATTAAGATAAGAAAGAACAAGTCTGCGGTGAATTATGAGGAATATGCAAATGAAAGGGAACTTCAGGCAGCATTGAGAAGTATTATTTGCCTAATCAGGTTATTGCTAATAACTTGTTTAATGCTAATCGTTTTACTAAATTAAATAGTTGACACGCAGCTATCATAGCATTGGTGTAGGTCTACAGTATATAATATACATATATGCACTCTGTCGACTCATTTTCTCCCACTTATTTGCCATTCAACAGTTCAACCAGCCTGCTTGCCCTCAATCTCCAACAGGAGATGCACAAAGCACAAAGCAAAGTTTTATTGCTGATCCAATCCCTGTTTAGATTCAGCGTGCATGAAAGCTCCTAAAGTTGCCTACCATCAATAATGAGGTCTCATTTACACAAATTACTCTGAACGCTGATTAGGTATTATCTAACAGCAAGGGCCAACTCGATCAATCATCATCAGCCTGTGGAGCGTCAATGGACATCGAAAGGTTAACCCAGATCTTGGAGGCCCTGCCAGTGTCAGCAGAATCAGAGTGGGAGGCCTCTATGCTGTCGATAGAGCAGCCAGACAATTAGGTAATGATTAAAATAGCGGCACCTGGGACTCAATAAGAAAATGAGCCATCCCGGCATAATTTGAGAATGATTTGTTTACCAATCCATATAGCTGTAGACGAAAGTCACTGAAGTGCAATGTATTAAATGTACAAAGTCCTTTCTTTGTCCTGATAAACTTTTCTAAGTATAATGTCTGGACTGCTGTATATTTGAATAAGGTTAAACCAGAATCTGGAGTAAAAAGGTGCACTCTAATTGTCCTCATTGTGCGTCCAGTAGATGTCTTCTTTTTGTGGTATTTTTTTACACCTATTGGTAAAAATCACCATCATCAGAAAGATGGTGCGCTCTTTAGCAGACTCAATGGCCTCAAGTTTAAAGAGATGCATGTTTTAGAAAACATGCAATGATGTCAAAAGCAAAAAAATAATAATAATACAAGTTTTAATAGAACTTTAAAATATATTTGAAGGGTATTTACCTGTGTAGTTTCATAGTCCCAGTGTTGATTATTCTGACTCACATTTACTTGAATCAAAGTATTACTGTTTCTGTCGATATTGTCACTCATCCAGAAACCTGATTCAAGAGATGCATCAAAACAAAACATGCTGCACAAGACATCCTAAAATATAGGGGAGCACAGTAGTAATAGAGACTAGCTTAGGTAATGCCATTTAGACCATCATCCTTCCACTTTAAAACTTTTTCTTAGTCCGAAGCTTTATGTGTATAAAATGTGTTCAGTGTGCTTCCTGTGATTTATGTGACCATAATTTTTGATAGAACTTTTTAGAAAAACAGTCTCAAATGAGATCTTTGAAAAATAGTATAACACAAAAAAAGGTCAAAGAAAGAGCCAAAAAAGTATTACGGCAAGAAGAAATTCTTTTGTACTAACAGCAATGGGCCCATTCATTTCTGAAACCTTGAATCTGAAACATTATTACATCACGTGATTTCAGTATGAAAATCAATAATACTTTTTTTATTTTATTTTTTTATGTTGATTCTTTTAAACCCACAATTTTTAAAGAATGGAAAGAGCCACACAATGAAAGTCCAAATTGCAAATTCAGCCACAACATGGGAGAGATGAGAATTAAAAAGTTGGAGAAAAACTCTTTTCCTCTTTTGATGTGAATGTTAGAAAAAAAAATTATAAAGCGATTTCTAACAGTAGTGTGGAGATGAATATGTGGCTGACAGTAAGGATGGATCAGCTGCTTGTTATCTAGGAATATGCATTAAAAATGTCAGTCAGACTTTCTGCAACTGCATATTAACATTCCAAGCATCCAAGATGATGTGGACGCAAAATGGTCCATATACAGACCGCATGGCTAATTCCTGCTCATATGCGGGCTTCAAAGCATTACTGTATCCTCTCAGCCCTCTTAGCCTTCACTTGTGCACTTCAGCTGAGCAGGAGATACAGCAAAACATTCGCGAAATTTTCTCTGCGGTAACTTATCTGCCACTGCACGCGAGAGTAATTCCCTCAAGACACGAGTGGCAATGTAACATATGAGATACTGTATATAAGCTTTTCCAGAGGGCTTTGGATTTCCTACAATATATTCTTCACATTGTCTCGCGCAATGCAGTCTTCTCTCAGTAAATAAGTACAGTAAATTTACAGTTGTTTTTTTTTATTATTATCACTAATTACTACAATTCAACACAACTGTTTTTAAAAGTTTAGATGTCTCATATTTCCACCCTGTTTTGTTTTTCCTGGCATTGAAAGATTAGTCCTTGACAGAAGGGACAGAAGAGCCATGCTGCAGTTTTTTATTAAATCCCTTTCTGTCTTAATTTCATCATTGTTTGACTAGCATTCAGTGCGGGACAGTATAAGATGATCATCATTTGAAAATACGACCTCTAATTTTAGAAAGTCTTTGTCCGACATTTCAACGGAACAGATGGAAAATGAGAATAAATCATCAAGGGAGTGGTACCTCGATCAGCAAGAATGCCATTAACCTATTTATATTATACACTGACTCTATATTATGACTTAAGAAAAGAGCAGGGAGACGATGATTTGAGATGTTCTCAGTCAGTAGTTTCACATCTCATCTTCAGCTCCAAACATTCTGTGTCACTGGACGTATTACACTGTTTGACATTATCTGGACAAGTAGGATTTGCCACGAGGAGTATCATGACACAAAGCCAAAATTCAATACCATGCTACTCATTACATACTTTTCATTCAGCACCAATTGGTATCTACCTCAAGCCAAATATTTGCTCGTCGGAAAACCTTGTTACCCAAATCAGCTGGTGGCCCTCAGTGGACATCCATCCCATAAGGAGTGAGTGCCAGAGCATGCTGTGTGCATCCACTAATACAAATGAACTTCTTCAGATAGGTCTGACACTTACAGCGGTGAACAAACAGTGCAGCCTCTTTATGTAATGGGTAGCAGTGGGGCACAGCAAAGAAATGATGAGACATGAAGGGCCATTGCCTCCAGATAGAGGCGAGCGCTTTCGGGCCACTAGGATTAACACATGTCCCCCACGGCCAAGTCACATACGTTCCCCGCTCGCTGCCAAACAAGTAGGGTTACAAGTGCTATTACTCTCACCTTTCAGAGGGGGTTTTGGATAGAGAGATCATTAAATTAACCGCAGGGCGCTGCATTTGTGACCAGAAGTACATAAGCCACTCGAGGGTGGTGGCCTGCACTCTGTGTTTCTTGAGATGCATGTATAGCTGTCCTCAGAGAGCCAGTACGACACCGGGGTGAGCCTGGGTCTGTAATGGTGTTAGCCTTTTGATCATTATGTGCTCAACACAGTAGATCTTTATTATTGAGGCTATTTCTCACTAAATTCACTTAGTCGAACATTATTTTTCCATGACCCAGTTCAATATCTGGTACTTCACATTGACTTGACTGGTAGCTCTTTACTCTGTAAGGACGCTGAAAGGTAATGAAGGAGTGCCTCAAAGAATTTTTTTCAGCCGTCAGTCTTTAGCCTTTCAAAGAGGACGTGATTGACAACATCCTATCAGTGTAAGTGTGCGGTGTATTATCATAGTTGTCCATCCTGTCTAACAGGAGAGGATGTCCCTGTCTTCAGACGATGCTTTTCATGAAGTGGCTCTGCCCGATCATTGTCAATAAATAAATCTGATAATTGTCAGTGCAGACAGCTGTTTGTGACAGCTTTGTTGTCTTGACTCACTGCATCCTGTCATTCTCACAGAGGGAAAAGTGAGTTTTATATACTCTGACTGCCATCCGGGGAGCGGAGACATTTGCACATGAATCAATTGTCAGCATCACTGTACTCTGACAACTCGGTGACAGCTCAAATGCACCAAGAATGTTGTTGTGCACATTTCTTTTGGTAGCATCCAAAGTTTGTGCAGATATTTTTCCCAGTCATGTGATTCACGGAATCTGGAATATCAAGGTTATATCTATCATTATGAAAACAGAAGTGCAGAAATCTTCAGAATTATGGACTCGAGCAGAACAGGAAAGTAGATGAAACATTTTTTTTTTTTTTTTTTAAATATCTCCTCTTTCAACAGCTACTTGAAAGTGAGCCTCTCCGATTATGATTGTGGCTCTTGTTGCTCAAGATAACTGCTTGACATTTGCTAAATCAGTCAGTGTCAGTCTTGCATACTCAATTTCCCTCCACTTGAAAGCTCTCTCCAACTTTGGCATTTTGCAATGTTCTGTCACTCAAACAGAATTTACTATGGGTATCGATAAACAGAACTCTGACAGCACAGCAAACAAAAAGCTGGGGTTTATTACAGAAATAATGTACAGTGTGATCTCTCTGAGCAGCTGGCCTAGATAGGGATAGTAAAATGAATATGTTATATATGCATCAAAATATAGTATTTTACTTTCACCTTGCAATAGTGTGCTTTTTGACTGTGGCACCTAATAAAAATGAATTTACTTTGAGGATACCCAAGTACAGAAATACTTTACTTTTTGCCTTTAGGTGACAGGCTCCTCTTCTGTCAAGAAGACAAGGTGCAACCACAGTCTATGGGTGCAGCATATTAGATGGCCGATGATCAAATTACATTATCATATCATTATATTATAAGCTACAGGGATTTAAGTGGAGAGCCTTGCTTTGCAGGATGGATTATTTTAACACGTGAAGCTCATCTGATGGCAGAAAAAGCTGATAATTATAGTGACTCTTGGTGGTTGCACCTGTTGTAATGCCATTGGCCTACAGTAGGCATCACAAGCCATGGGTTAATAAGATTAGGAAAATTAAGATGACCTCCTGTCAACAGGAAGCAACTTACCATGGTAGGCTATGGCACATTGATCCAGGGTGGTGAGAGACACCCTCTCCAGTTGCACTTCATCCTGGACATCTCTTAAATGCTTTGGCAATGTTAGTGCACTTTGAGTGCTCCTGTTGAAAAGATAATCACTGTGATCAGTGTTCTTTAAGGCTTGACCAGCCACAATAATCTGCTCACTACTGCCTAATGGCTCTGAAGTTCCCCTGCCCTACAGCTCCAATGCACCCCCTGGCTCACAGCCTGCAAGCTCTGGTGATGATCAATTAAAACGACTTGAACATTTAAAGCCCTGTCAATAAATAGTCCCCTATGACTCAACACTACTTGCTGAAGTGTGTGGATTTGTCTCATGCACAGAGGCAATTGTTTCCAGTCAATGCACTTCACTGTCATAAACACAACTAATTATTAGACAGCGCCAACCGAAGACATTCATACTGTAGTCAGAGATTGGTTAAAGTGTAAAATGTAATACTGTTGTTTTATAGATATATTTGTGAAAATCAGTGTATGGGCAATTTAGATAATTTACATATGTCATCCACAAATAAATAAATGTTTTTGTTTCTGTTTTGTTTTTGTTGGAATCTGTTATAGTTTATTCATCCCTGCAAAATAAATAAATAAATAAAAAATGGGAAGTAGATGAACTAATGGTATATCTTAGTTCAAGGACATAGTGATGTAACAATGTAAGGGATCACGCTCACAAGTTGGTACACACATGTATAATATATGTATCAACATACACTCTAAGTCAATGCCTCTGCTTTTCTGTACTGATGTCTCCTCTTTTCCAAAGGAAGGGTTGCATGTTGAAGGCTTTGTCTATTCCTGGAATATACAACAAAATATGATGTATAGGTTGCATATAATATCATAATCTTTATATCCATACATACATACAATATGGTATTGTACAAAGGAGTCGGCACCAAATGAATGACATAGAATATAAAAAGTCTCAAAACAAAAATTGCATTAGTGTTAAGAAAAAAGGAGAAAAAAATGCATTTGCATGAAGACCGCAAGCTGAAGTCACCTCTCTGTTGTTACAGATGAGATTGAAGTTGAAGCTATAAATGGGCCGGGTAACTCCCTTAAGGGAGCCTCAGTTGACATGTGTTACTAAATCTTATGGAGATGCCATCTGCCACTGTGTTAACTGTTGGGAATGCTGACCTCTGTAGACACTGAAGTCATCCAAAACTGAGCAGAAACACTCACTCACTTGCAGCTATAAGCGAAATGAAAATGACAGAAATGGTTATTTTTCTGTAGAGACAAAGTGGTGCAAAACATATTGTTACTACATTATAGTGCATGTCTGTGCATACCCGTAAAGTTTTTTTTTTGTTTGTTTGTTTGTTTGTTTGTTTTGTGGCGGGGGGTTTGCCTCTGTGGAGTAAAAAAACGAAAGTTATTTGCAAGGAACAGAGAGGAAAAGAGCTCTCAACTTCCTTCTTTGCAATGCATTTCCATTTAATTTGTTTATTTTCCTCTGAGGCCCAAAGTGTTCGGCTGAATATGGTGATGAAGTCCAGACTGCGTAACTGACACCATGGCGTTGGTTGTGGGTGGATACACTTGCCTGGAGCATAGGGTCATGACACTGACGTACCAGGCTCTCTGTCCTTAGCAGTGAGTGACAGGCGGAGGCAGCTCACTGATGCCTTTCACGTGGGAATCACAGCTTGCAGCAATAGTGAAACAAAAACGTCTGTAAGACTTTGTGGGAAAAATTCAATTGTGAGTTTTTTGGTCCCTTAATGTTTCTCTTAAAGTAAACTTCTTTCCAAAGTTTATTAGTTCAGATAACATTTTTTGTCCAAAGAAATGAGCAGCTGTGTTTTCAGTCCTGCCCACAGGGTCACTCAATAGACACCAGCTAAAAATAAGTCCTTCTAAAATTTCTAGTTGGAACAATTGTTGTATTTTCAGATGCAGAGACAGTGCTTATTTCACATACGGCGCAGTTATTTATTATCAAAGATATTAGTTTTTGTTGTCACTGGGGAGATTATTGTAGTAATGGCTAATTTAATGAGCAAATTCAGAATTTATTCTGACAATTAGATAGGACAGAAAGAAAGCATCACTTGTTACCTTTTGCTGAAAGGAAAGCTTCAAAGTAAATTCTTACCAGCTTTTGACAGTGAAGGCGTCAGTTGTGTCAAAGTATATGCTTTGCTGTCTTGAACCGTTGTGCAGCACTAATCAGTTAGTGAGCATTTGGAACTCCGTCTGACTACTGAGCCATACAATCTGCACACCTCAAAGACACCTTTCCTATGGAACAGTGGGGGGGCTGCTCACTTTACAGTTACTAAGTTCTTCCCTGAGTCTTATGTAGAAGTTTGCCGGCTTATTACTCAAGGGGGGGTCTTCACTGTTTCCCTTGCATGTCCCATGGGTGTCTTTTTCAGCTGTAATGAGGCCTCCTGGACCAGAAAGCTCTCTTTAAAACAGGGAGTAATGAGTCCTTGTTGGCAGCGAGAATGGGGATTTGCAGTACTCAGTGGAAAGGGAAGGTCACTGAGAAGAGTTTTATTTTGGGAAACTGTCTTGTTTCTGAACCAAACAAAGCTTAAAGGGAAACACTACAAAGTCCTAGTCGAGGAATTGACTATCGTGGTCTAAAGGCAATTCAACATGGTGGAGTTTGACAGCTTACGTTCTAGATCCCTGTCCTGATGGCAAGAACTCTTAAAGCTGGTAATATTATTTGGAAAAAGCATTTTCATAAAGTACAGCACCTTTGTGAAATGTATGCATTACCCTGTGTGTATATTTTTGAAGTGACTGACCAAAGCCAAGCCAAGGGCAAATGTTGCGTACAAGTGTAACTTCAATGAAGCATGAAACAAAAAGAGAAGGAAAAAAAATTCAATCATGTCTGATATGGCTTTATCCATGTTTTATCCAGCTTTTCAAGGTCACAAATAGGTGAAGGAGAATGTGCATATACAGCATAAATTTGTATTTTAAGTGTAGTGGAAATTCCAATGAAGATTATTCGCAAACTTTAATTACAGGGTTTTTTTTTTTTTTTTTCATTCTGTCTTTTAATTTCTTTTTCCTTTTCCCTGTACATCTTTAGATTGAAGGCAAGGTCACGAACAACCATTGAAGCATCTTTCCTTTTTCAACAATCCATGCTAACTTTAACCTGAAAATGGATTCTCACTCTACATTGACCTTGAGTATGGAAGATTGAGCGCAGCACCTGCTAACCTGGGGTTGGGTGGAGAGGCCAAGCAGCTTCTGCCTGCCTCACGTCATCCCTTTGCACTGGTAATAACAGTTGCACAGGCTGCCACCATGACACACTGATGCATAATTGGCCCTGACAAGGGGGCAAATCATCAACACTGGCTTGATAAGCATTACAGCCAGATGACAGCGTACTGAAGTGTATTAGCAACAGTGTGACATATCACATTACCACTGTGAATACAATAAAGGAGATACTAAACGCTGTGGCAGCTTCAATGACCGTCCATTTCTTCCTTCTTCTGCCGGGGCATTATGTCCCATTTGCTATAGCTAATTTGTTACACAGAGCTGTCAGCTTAGATGCAACAGATAGATATTATAGGTATTATATACATGGAGATACTGTAGATTAGATCATTTATGGCAGCGTTTTTGCCATTTGTACTGTGACAAAGCCATCTTGTCGTACAAGAGGATAGTTAAATATTGCATCACATTGGGTATATTTTACGTCTTATCTTAACTGTTCTTTTTCAGATTTAACGGATACTGTTCTGATGGCAGGAGTTTGCACTGGCATTTTTGAAATAAAACTGTGCATACAGTGCGCAGAATATACCGTGATATGAGATGCAAAAACATAAAGTAACTTTTTATGAGTTGTTCTACAGCTACCACTAAATGTACTTACTCTGATTGGAGCTTTTATGACAGACCTGGGAGGTAGATTTCTGACATGCAGACAGTGGAAAATCCATTTCCCTTAATTGTTTTACCACTTGTACTAAAGCCAGTGCCATGTGTAACAGGAGAACTCAGATACTGGGACAGGTCTTGAACCTGATAACTTGTACATGTTTTATAGCTGTTACATTATAAATTATTTCCACACACTGAGGCCTTGAGGGATCATATTCTCTCAGCTTCAGTTACTGGTAACATCTTTTAATGATATTAACAAATTTGCAGCTCTAGTGTTTCAGCTTTATCTGGGAAATCTTAAACGGCACCATGGTAAATACTTGGTTATGATATTATCAGACACAGCCCATTGTGAGCTGGGTGGATCATATGGCTATTAAAAGTGAGCCAGCAGTGGTAATAACTAAGATCATAAATGCCTGTGTTTCTGCCTAACAGCCTGCCTGCATTTCCTGTTGTAACATTGAGATATTGGCAGGAAAAGCAGGAAAGACCAACCATTTTAATGGTTGCAAAAGCAGATTTTTACTGTTTGTTTTTCATAGCTCTATGGCGCTTTGTTAAACTGCTCATTAAACTCATTCTTAACTTCCTTACCCATATTTGATACAGTATTTCTGCTCAGCTTCAGTAGTACCATACTGTAACTAATGAGGGAAAAGTATATTCCCAAATTAATGTCTTTTAAAGTTTACAGTCTTATGGCCTTTTGTAATGTTCAATTAGCCTCATACTGTTTGTGCATATGGATTGGTTTTGTAAATTGAGGCCATTTGTTATTGGCTATATATTTACCTTACCACGTCTTCTCATTAGTTCCATGTGGGCTATTGTGTTTCCAGAACAGTTGCCAATAAACTGAGGTGTTACTATTAGAGGATAAACAGTACAATATAACATGGCATTTGTTCAGGCATATGATTGCAAATCATGCTGTTAAACCTATGCAGTCTATATTCTTTGATAGAGTCATTAAACCTCAGCTGTGGAATTCCCAGAACAGGACAGAGCATGCAAGTAAAAACTACTGATGTGATAAGGTAATGGAAAATCAGTTAAACATGCGCGATTTTATTTAAGTTTCAACGACATAGTTATTTGGGAATAAAAATATGAAAATGGTTCATTCTTATCAGTTTTCTATGACGCGGATGAAAATGTGCATGAAATGATGAGCTGCCAGATATCATCCTAAAGAGCTGTGGAGACTTATTTTACTTCTGTGGCCACACAAGACATGACAACTTTTAATCTCAGCATGGAACTATGCCAAAGCCCAATTTATCCCAAAGACAGCAAGAGGGATTTGCTTCCACTAATGGAGTTCAAAGATTGCAGCATGTCAGATAAGGAGTCATGGGAAGTGAGTGACAGCACCGGGTATGAAGTGAGAAAGGGTATGTGCATAGTTACGTGAGTGCTTATGTGTTTCTTAAAAAGGTTTTTGCTCCATCACTCATCAGCCAATGTCACTGTGTTTTTTGTTTGTTTGTTTGTATGATTTTTTTGTTTGTTTTTTTTTTTTTTTACTTTTAATAGACAAACTGGCAAGGAGGAGGATATGGTGAACCAAAGCTTTTCAGAATAGGAGTTAGAGGGGCACAGACTCCATCAGACCAGACAGCTATTTATGGGAGATGACAGTTTGCAAATATCTCAATCTGATGAAAAGCACTAGGGGTGACAATGATGAGTGCCTTGAAATTGGAGGAGTCTGCAGCCAGCATTTATTTCATCAGACTTTTTCCAGTGAGGTGCGACTGCCTAACAGTGTAAGGTTATGGTTGAATATGTCAGAACAGCCACAAACCCACTCTGCATAGATATGTGTTTCTAATGAAAATATACTCCAAACAGACAAAAGGTGGCAGGGGAATATTACCCATGACTCCTTATCTTGAACTTTTCTGAAAAATCAGATTTCTTGTTTCAGCAGTGCTGGTGTATGAACAATAAGACCATGTCACTGCTTAATCTTACTAGAGACATGGACCTTTGACTAAATTAAATCTGCTTGAAAGAAAGACATGGACTCCATGAAAGAAAATTTTGCCAAACCCTTATCAAATAATGTAGGGTAACATTATTTCTGCTTATTAGTTAAGCCATGTTACTTGCTAATGCGTTCTTTCTCATTCTGAGTAAAGTGAAGTAAAGGTTTTTTGCATTTGAATTTACATGAACTCATCCCAGTATATCAAAAGTTTGTATTTGCTTATACTTTGCTTTCATAATTTACTATACAGTCTTTGTTTAGGTTTAGACTACTTTTTCAGCCTGAAGGAACAGTTTGGTGTTTTGGTTAAAATCTATCTTTTCACACTTATGACAATATGTTAGACAACATTTCTGCCAGAATTTCTTGCTTGTGCTCCAGGAATGCTTAAAGCCACCTGGTTGTCCAGACCAGGTACAAATAAAATTGTTGGTGCCAGACACCTGGGTGCTTTTCTCTGCTTTTCTATACACCTGAGTATCTTGGTGTAAATAGCCACCTTGGCCATCCACCCTGGTTGAAAATACCATCAAATTTTTCATGTACACTTACACTGTCATCAAAACTGTTTAAGCTAGCTAAAACTAGCTATAAAACCAAAATAAGCTTTTGTTTTAATTAATTGCTATTGTTCTTTAGGGTATATAGACGATATACTAACTGTTAAATGTTTGGTTTTATGGTACATTCTCACCACATAACTCATTTAATTTTGCTGCAACAAACCTTAACATTGCAAGCACTCAGCACACACCCACCCATAAACCACAGCAAGCGTGTGCGTGTGTCAGTCCTGCCTTTTGGATCAAAGCTGTGTCACTGCCAATGACTTCCAGGAGTCACTGGATTTGATGAGACAGGGAAACCAGTTCGCCAGCAGGTATGTGCAGCTGAGTATTACAGCTGTACAAACAACAGTAACCAAACTGTGAAAATGTTTTCGAAAGGAAGCAAGTAATCCACCTGAAAATCAAGGGCAAGGTGGGGATGAAGATACAAAGACTGAATCGCTTGCAACTTAACCTCAAACCCTGCGACCCAGATCATTTCCAACTCACAGTCATAGTTTTAAATGCAGCTATTAGGTGCTTTGGGTGGTACTCAAGTGACACGCTAAAAAGTAAATATGGGCCAAAAGCCACCTTTAAAATGTAATTATTTTAAGTGCAGGCATATGTTGAATCAAAAGCCCATGCTATGCAATTGTCATTTCAGTCAACTCTGACCTTTAAATGAGGTCTGGAACCAACTGATTTCATCAGCAACAGCTGCATTTTTCACGACTTCCAAAATAAATTCCGGACTGGCTCATATTTCTGTCCACTCGTACAAGTCAAGACCTTTCTCTCTACTTTTAGTTTCAACTAGTATCATGTTGGCCAGAGTTTTATTGAGTATGGCAGTGTGTCTGAGGCACGCTGCTTACAAGCATTTAGATGTCTGATGTCATGGTTGGATATAGCATTGAGGTTAGGACCTTGAGCTGCAATTCCAAAAAGTGTGGATAGTTGTGCAAAAGGCAACTTTAAGATTCACACCTACTCAGTGTCTGTGAATGTAACCCAATGTGACCCAACCCAACCCAAATGTGGCCCATCTTTTAGCTTTATACACCGTGTTCTCATGCGTCTATATTTCTAAGCCCCCTGATCTTAACTAACAATATATCTTCAGGGTCTATACAGTTTTGGGAAACTATGGCCTTAAGAGATCTGTTGCTGCTGGTGTGCACAACCAGCACAAGTTTAAGTTTAGCCACAAAAGCTGCTTTGTTAGATTAAGGACAGGATCTGGGTAAAAGTACTTAAATTACAATGGCAAATGGCAAAACTTGCAATGGCAGTCAAGGCAAGTACCTTAGATGTTATTTTAAATATATCATCAGTTGTAGCGTTGTTGTTAACCCGCTTATTTGGATTTGGCTTTGAGTTGGTGAATTAAAAGTTAGGATAGTTTTTTTATTCTATTTCAGAGTCCAGTATGTCCACTCACAGTGAGAACATACACAATAATACCCAAACAATACATGTATATGAATCAAACCCTGGTTTTGAGCTTTACACACTTTCCATGTGAAGTCAAAAGTAAGCCTGTTACATATGCAGTTTAAAGTGAGGTCAAACATGTGGAGCTGCACAGGTTTTCCCGACTGTGGGAGAGAAGCTGATGCAAAACATACCATTTAGGATGGGCTGTTTGCAAGGTGATACTTTTTAATTGCTTCAGACAAATTTGTTTTGAGACTAGCGTCACATACAGAACATTAAAGTGGATTTCAGCGGATGAGCACGTAAAAGGCGTGTCCTTGGGGAGCACTGTGATGTGCTGGTAATGAGTGGAGGTAATGAAAGACTTCACATAGACAGATGTATCCATTTAAAATAGTAATAACTACAGTTAAGATGGCAAAGAGCAAATTACACACAACTTTCACTAAAACACGTGTTTATTTAGTCTCTGCAGGGACCTGTCATTTTTACTGAGTCCCTGGGAAGTTAAGGGAGCTCCTGACGACTCTCATTGCCCCTCAAACAAGGTCATAACTGGGATAGAGCCAGCATGACAAGTGCTGCTGGGTAGTGTACCTCTGAGACCAGACTGGGCTCATTGCGTTATACACCATACAGCCACTAAAGTGTATGTGTGCATCAGTTTAAGTATGTGATAAAATCCTTTTTTAATATTAGTATGGTGATTTATTCTGTTAATGTCCTCTCTGAACATGAGCTAACATGATTTTAACAGCAATCCATCTCTTATAAGTTTAAGCTATCAAATTACATCATTTGACCATTTAATTACAACACAGGTCATATGGATAAAGATATTGTTATGGAAGATGACAGACTGTCAGAGAAAGAGAACTCACGTACCAGGTCCATTTGCAATTCTGTCTGCAAGCAGAGCATGTGTGACCTAGAGAGGATGTGTGTCCATCCATATGGATGGTGTATCTGCTGCCTGACAAGGTAAATGACACTTTATAGAGCTGTGTCACTCATCAGGCTGGCCATGTGTGCTGGTGTGTAGGTTATGCCTAAACCCTTCACCTCTTGTCTGTTGTCTTTGGTACAGCCTGCCGGAGAATTAGTAAAGGTCAATAGACTCAAATGACAGCGCTGAGCACTTCTTCATTCTGCTCTGACGGAGAGCAGAGAGCAACTTTAAGACAAGACTGGTGTTTGACAGCAACTCGCTCTTTACCTGAGCAATCACTTGTGCTGTGTAATACCCCTGGCACTGTGTCATGGAGATGCTTCTAAGACAGCTGTGTGGTTTTCAGCCTTTTTGTTGTAGAGTCACATGATATGATGGATGGTGCACTACTGAATGAAGATGAACCTCTTACTCCATGTGAGAAGGTGTCTACACTATGTGTGTTTGTGCACCCAGCAGTGTCGCCCTCCTCTTTGTCTTCTCCCGGAGGGTCCGGCCATTTATCCTGATTTAGTCTGGAGTGGCAACATCAGTACTTCCCCTTTGTGCCGGACAGAGACTGATATTCACCCTCTTAAATCCTTAGTGGGCTTTGTTTTGTTTTGCTTTGTTTTTTTTTTTTTCCCTACAAATCTGTGGTGTAAAACGCTCAAGAATGGTGTTTGTTTTACGCTTTGAATAATGATGTTTGGGTACTTCTGTGTGTGTGTGAGAGAGAGAGGAAGAGAGAGGAAGAAAAGAAGAAACTGTGAGGAGATGAGTGTCTTTGTTTGTTAAAACTGTTGCTTCTCACAGTCAGCATGCACAGAGCTTTGTGCCAAAGCCGTGCTTCCCACGCAGCTAATGGCGGGGATGTGGAAATGAGTGGCTGGCCAGGGTGGTGGAGGCAGGGGATGTGTTAATTGAAAGTTAGGATCACTTTGTGGCCATTATAAGGAAACCTGAGACGTGTTAACGCACCCGAGTTAGGCAGCACCTGCTGTCGCTAGCTAATTGTGTTGGGTTTGGTCATGTCTGTCAGGAGCGGGTTCCCATCATGCTCTGCCTCCAGTTACAGCTGTATTACTGCCGGAGTTGACATTACAGCAGCAGCCACAGGGGAACTAGAGCCAACCTGCGACCTTGCTGCCATGGCTCAGGCGGACGGATCCTCAAAAGCCAATAAAAATCTCATTCATGTTGTAATTTTGTCATTTGGGAGGTTTCTCTGATTTTAATTGTGTTTTATTAATATTTATTGGGTGCTGGTTATATTCAGTATACAGTGTGAGCCACTTTAAATGAGGTGGTTTGTTTGCCTCTCCAATTATTGTACTGACTGTCTGACGGAGCTTCTACCAGGAAAAGAAAAAATGAGCTGTGTGTTTCCAATCCATCCTCACTTACATATGCATCAGTCACAAATCAGGGTGCTGTGCAGATGACTCACTGAGGAGGCATACTGTGCTTTTGAGGACCTGCTAGGGGCAGCAATGTATAATCTGATTTAGACTAGAGCAACCTCCTATTTATTTTTAATTGTCCCACTTTAGCATTTAAGAGCTATTGATCCCCGGAAAAGCATTAAGTGACAGAATCACTATTACTCTTAGTGCTCTCTGCTTGGGGAAGGCACATCAAAGGACATTTTAATGTCACTGACTTTCTGAGGGAATTTGAAGCCGGGTTTTGAACAGGCCAGCCTATGAACAGAAAGGACACACAATAGACAAATGCAGAAACAAATGTGAGGGCAAATTGCAGCTAATCAAAGAATAGCAGGGAATTGATTTTTCTTGGTGAATGTTTATGGTGCAAAGCTTTTATAATACAGCAACATTTAGAAGTCACATTAGGTCCCTGTTAAATCCACACATTGGTGGTTTTACCTTTTAATTGAAAAGGCTAAGGAAATTGATAGATGGATAGATGGATAACTAGATATTTAAAATTCCTTAAGATCTCCTCTGGTTTGTTTATTCACAATTTGTCTGCATAGACACCTGTAATCTGCCGAGGGCCCTTTGTTGCATAGTCGTTTTGCATTGACTCTACTCACAAAATATGTCCCTTTCAAGTGAGACCTCCCCCCTTCTTCTGCCACCATCCCCAGATGTTTTGATTAGCAGCAACTCGTATGCTGGTCAGATCCCGGGATTAATGATGGATAATTTGCCTAAGGTTGGCACAGCACACCACCACGCTGCCAGCCTTTGGATGCCATATGGGCAGAAGCAGCTGTTTTCATTACTCTCCCTTGCCCAGATGTGTCAAACAGGATGCCGACTTCAATCCGCAGTCTTGCTGGCACTTGGTGGGGGGTGCTTTCTACTAGCTTGGCAGCTAATTACTTTAATGTAGCCGAGTATGGAGGCCCTGCGTGTTTTTTAAAGGCCTTTTACAAACAGCTGAATGCCAGCTGTCACCTCTGTGCACAATGAGGGAAGATGGATAGGTAGTAGCTGAGTGTCTGATGAGGTTGGCCGTGGGCACAGACCCAACCCAGACCAGGGGCAGAGCAGCCTCTGCACACGAACAATGGGAAGGTCATCCCAAATACATGCTGGCAAGCCACGTGGCCCACAGCACCACGGTGACACTTCTCACTTTACTAAAATCTGCACTTTCGAATCCGACCTTGCCCATGTTGTCCATGTCGATGCATTTGCCCTCTCCCCACCCAAAAAGCTACTGCGGAGTGTTGTTCAAAGAAACGAATGTGAATGTGGTAATCTGAGCCACTGAGGTACGGTGCCAAGTCACAGCAAAGACCACACACAGGATAAGCTGGCACAGGAGCAGAGAGCGGCAAGTGAAAACAGAAAGGAGGATGCTGCCAGAATGTCAGCTGGGTCTTTACATGAGATTGCACACACCATGGAACATGTGTTCAATGTGTCCCATTTCCTGCTGAGTAGCTCTGTTTTATTGTTCAGTGATAAATCCTGAGATTTGTCACAACTGCCACATTTTTCATTGTTCAGACTCGTATGCAACTGCCGTCTACAAACTGTTAATAATGTGCTTTAAAGTGATTGACACCAGTCAGATAAAAGCGTCCCTTTTATTCTGGGACACCGACACATGTCAAACATGTGCAATAGTACAAATAATAGCTTGGTGCATTCAGTCAATTTCATCATTACAACTGTGCAGAGCATCAATACGTTTTCATTATGTTGAGATGCCATGTCTATATTTTCACTTAAACAGTGCCCAGCAGCAAGAGCTGAGCATTGACATCTTGAAGGGGTCAACGGCGTCTGTCTGTGGTTTTGATATTTCCATCAATAAGACTTCATGTTTCCACACCTGTATGTCCTCACTCCTGTAATGATCAACAAGGGGTTGCCATCAGTCAATATAGCATGATAGTTTCTTCCCAGGGTAGGAGATGATGAAAGGAATCACTTCATCTTACACCTCCAGTCATCAAGGTGCTGTGTATGAGCTGATGAATCCATTTTTTATGCATTTACCTTTTTATTTTTGGTTCACCAGACAAAGCCTTGATTCAAACGTTTCGGAATTTGAGATATTGCTCGTCCTATTGACACGCTTAAAAACATGAGTGAGGCGAGGATTGTAACAACAGCAGCGCTCCCTTGCAGCTCGATCCAGCAAAGTCACAGGGGTGTTGTTTTGTTGCTGTTGTTTTTGTTAAGTATTGATCTTAATGTTGCTCTTCATGTTCGGCTTCCATTGGGGAAAGATGAGTAAAGGGAGCATTTAGCAACTCAAAAGATCTTCTTTTAAGCAAGGGTACTGTGTGCTTTCTTCTCTTTTTCCCTTTCTTTGTATTTTGAGTGACATTCTGTTCAAATTACCCACAGTGCCTCAGGGAAAGTGATGCCGAACCTTTAAACTGTTAGCATTGTATGTACAAGTGCTGCTTTATTTCCTCGATGTAGTTCATAATTCAAAGTGCTGTTTGTTCATTGCGCCTCCCTCTCCATTTTTCCATGTAGTCTGCGTCCCCTTCACAGTACTTTTATAGTCATGCTCACTTTTGGGCCTTAGCCTCTTCTCCCATAGGAGCCTATTATCCTTCTTAACATATGCAAAAGCTTGCTGGATTGTGCATCATACTCACTTAGGGACTTGACACACTCGTATTATGAGTGTGTCAAGTTCTGTGCAGGCTGCTCAGCATTATTGTAGGGGTGCCTCTCATTTAGAAAGCTCTCCTCGCTCTGAGGGCTTTCACAAAGAAAGTCATTATAAGTTTTGAGCAAACATGAAGGGTCATACATCAGAGAGAAGACATTATTATATCTTGGTATGAGTTTGAGCATGCTGAAAATTCTGCACTTTAATGGCTTAATAAGATTGGAGCCTGGACAATGTTAATTTTATTCATATTTGGTGTTTATCAGTTTTTTAATCCACAGATATAAGGTATAACCTTGCATTCCCTCTGTCCTGAACTGAAAAGACATTTTTGGTATTTCATTTACCTACAGAGCACCACATTCTTCTTAGAAGAGCAAAACATTATAAATATTTTTAATTAGATTCGAGGACACAGAAAAACTACCAGTTTTTCTCATCATCACGTCTTTTCTGACAGCATACATTCAATAGAAATGGGGGCACCTCAGCAACTCTTTGATTTCAGCTATGAAATTTTAATTTGAAAAAAGAAAGGAGGGAACATATTGCGCTCATTCAAATCAAACTTTGTTCCCTCAAACTGGAAGATTGGATTTTCTTAATTAAATTATCCCCCTTGTTCACATACTCAAGGGGGCCATTGGCTCAAGGCAGTGAGAAAAATGTGTCTGGGTTTTTGGATGCACGGCTGGCATAATGCTGGTTTGTGAAGAGAATGAAATGTTTTGTTCTGGTTGGAGTCCTTTTTTCCATTCCATTTGGACTCCTTTTTTCTAACTGGCCGTCCCTGCTTTCTTCTGTGCTCCTCTGTGTTGTGCCAGCATCAGCCCTGAGCCTCTCACCAAGAGAACGCTTTGATGTGTCCCCACTGTGCCGCCACCCCCCTGTGCCCTGATTGGTGGATAGCAGGCGGGGCTGGCGGGGCAATGTGGGAGTGGATGGGGGATGAAAGCGAGCGGGGCAGCGAGGGGGCACCTGCACACAGAGCCTTGCCTGTGTGTCTGCTTCATCTTCAACTGCTTCCCTTGACCGTGGGCTGAACTCCTGTGTCAGCGACCATCACACGGTCGCTATGACCTCCCTCTCCCTCTCTCTCCCTGTCACTCAATTTATTTCCTTTCTCTCTCACTCCATATCCTCCTCCTTTTTTTTTTCTTTTTTTTTTTTGCTCCCCTTTTGTCTGTCTCTCTATAAAAGTGTTATGAGAGAGTAGCAGATGACAGGTGAAGCTCTTGGTGTGTGGAGTATTAATAGAATATGAATCAAATGAAATTCCTTCTCTATTCACTCTGATTTACCAAAGCCTAGAAATACATTCTCATTCACGAAGCATTAAGGCATAACTGTAACACAGCAGTCCGGTGGTGGTAATGAAGAGTTTTCATCCAGAATGCAGAATTTAAATTTCATCAGCAAAGGCTTCATATGAGACAGAAGAACAATACCCAACTACATCTGTCAACTGTAAAGCTGCTCTCCTGATTCTCTGTTCTGTGGGAATTTGATTTACCATAAAACGGTGCATTATGTCATTCATATTTATGCCATTTAGAGCTGCAAAAAGGTCAAAGCTGAAGGACCCCTTTTTCTACTTTTATTGGGACGTCTCAGCAATAAGTGTACTGTTTCAGCACAGCTGTATGCCAAGGCAGATCAGTCATCAACAATGAATGTCTCTGTGCCATCACATTTCAGACTTCACCACATCCAGAGCAAAAGCCTCTGGTTCACAGCTGAAGTACGGTTGGATCATGTTACTGACCAAACAAGATTTAAATGCTGTTTTCTGAAATATATTCATACTCCTCAGGTTGGTGTTGTACTAAGTGGCAGTAATGTATGTTTTTAGTTTTTTTGTTTTTTTAGCCACGCCGTCATTAGAACAAGATTTGTTTATATCAAGATTTGAGGATTAGTCTGTACCTAAAAACCTGTGTGTTGGAAAGAAGAATAAAACCAGCCTCTCTGGTAGTGGTAGTGTAATATAGACAGGTGATGTTGTTCATTCTTCCTTAAATACAATCCAGTAGTTGTTACTTCTGCAAACTTTATGTACATCTGTGACCTAAAATATAAGACTGAAAACAAAAGGCTCGTCACAAACCTGACAAATGATCTTAGGCCCATGTGTGTGAGCGTGAATGTGTATGATGCCAGCCTGATTATTTTTTTTAATTTTCGATTTATTTTTTTTTTTTTTTATTTTTTTTTTTTTTTCTGGGAGTAAGAAGTGTTGTCTTTCCACTTGCAGTGTTGTATTTCTGTCAACACCAGGCCCAGCTGTGAACCTTCTCATAAGCTGCCGATGTGTTGTCATGTCTCCACGCTTGGGGAACACTATATGATTAAGATCTGTCTGTTTTTTTAGGGCTGTTTAGTGTACAGAGATCCTAGCTGACCCTGTGTAAATGCAGTTGTTGCAGAGGTGACCTGCTTGTAAATGAGGGTCATGGTTCAGGTGCTAGAGGTCACAGGAGCTGCCCCTCTCTGTGCACAAGGGCACCTTAGTGGCTGCCACAGCTTCGACCCCCAAATGCTGAACGTGCATTTGATTGTGTTAGGACCAATAACGTATGGCGCTCCGAGGCAACAGAGAGGTCACCTCTGGGCCCATTGAGATGTGAAAGGTGACAGCCAGCAGGATCTAAGCCAATAGAACTCAAAGAGCATCTGTCAGACGTCTTCGACAGGAGTGTTTGCTCAGCAATCAGATGCCATTCTTTTAAAGAGACACAAGTACTGTGTGGATGGACAGATATTTTTAAATGGTATGATACTGTGGAATATTTAAAAGCTATTTATTGTGAGGTAAATTATTTAAAGAGTCGTAAAACTGTTGCCAAATACGCTATATACTGTAATCAATCCTCTATTGACTTAGCCTGGTTTTCCCTCACCTACATGTTTGACAGAAACTCAGAGGGATTGTTAAAGAAGTGCAAAAGACCTTCAAGGCTGCCATTGCTTGAGAATTTCAGAGCAAAGCATCACAACGCATAGCACTTAGACCAAATCCCAAAGGCCGTGACTGGCGCAGTGTGTCCCACATTAGCTCAACCACAGCTCACTGAAATGGACTCGCCTGAGTGGAATGAAACCCATAAGGCACCATGCACACCACGACAGCGGCTTTATCAGACAAAGATCAATGGACGGCAGCATTCACTCTGAGCACCCAAGCTGCAAGGACAAATACAGTATCTTGGGGGGTTGTGAGAGTCATTGATAGGCTTAGGCTGTGTATGTGTACGTCTCGCCTCCTTTAATCAGGTTTCCCAACAGCAAACACTGGGCATCAAGTGATGCGTTTCAGGCAGTGAGGCCTTTCAGGCGGGACAAAAGGTGGGAGAAGCTGTGGGACTCTGGGCCCAGCCCTCTCATTCGGTGAATGTCTCTCAGTTTTCCAGTGGAGCTCAAAAGGCCTTTGCCCTTCCAGCTGTAAAATTGGCAGACAGGGAGCCTCTGAAATCCCCTACTACTGTGAGTCCACACAAAACTGCAGCGTTTACTCTAAAGAAGCTGGCCAGGCTTTAGCACAGCCCAAACCAGACAGTGGTAGGCACTGAAAACATTACGTGTAGCATATTTTAGTCACAAGGAGAAGTGATGGGCAAGAGGTTTGAGAAAATAGATGTTTAAAATGAGACTATGCCGAGCAAAAACCTATATGTACAATAATAAAACACTGTAGTGTTTATAGTTTGTAGTTTATAGAAGTCTTAGTTAAATTTTACAAGAATCCTTTTGTGTTTTGAAGTAATTTGATGTATGTATGCAGTGTAGATTATGAGAACGCCACAAAAACACAGCAACTTGTATGATTCCTTGATTCCTTATCAGATGAAAAAAAAAATTGAAACATGTTTATATTCTGTTTATATTGCATTGCTTACTTCTCATAAGTTAAATTAAGAATCGACTTATCTTTTAGTATTCCCCAGTTAAAGTTCTGGTTGCCCAATGAAAAAGCTGTATGCATGTATGATTTTATGATACCTAATATAATCATTTCTGTTTCTTAGGAATGGGGTTTACGCATCATTTGCTGCTTGAACACTGCCTCAGTTTAGTGATCCTCATGGCCTACGTCTCTATAAATTCTGCATCCATTATTGCATCGCAAGGCAGAGAACTGAGCTAAACTGAAGCCACAAGCTCCTTAGTGGAGGAAATCATTTATTTATGAAGTGGCCCGTGACTTGAGAGCATCATGAATCTTAGTGGGATTTACAACACGAACTGTGGCATAAACGAGCTGATGTGCATTTAAACAACGCAACAGGTGATCATTACAAAGCTAACAGCCTCAGGAATCCTTCAGGGTCCGATGATCTCATCTGATACTAAGCAGCACTAACAGTGAACCAATTTCAGACTCATGTGGCCCATAGTGCTTTCACATTCTGACACTTTAACAAGTCTTAACAATATTGATTTAAATGTTATTTTAGGCCATAACCAGGAATGCCACTGTTATTCACTGACCAACATCTACCTTTATAATGGGATGCTTTAATGTCATTTAGTATTTTTGGTGAGCAGCCATTTTCTGTGCATGCCTTCTGTCCATTAACAATTTATTTAAAAAATCCACATCATAATTGGTCTAATTCCATTATTGCAGCTGAATACTTCTTATAGGCTTAAAAACATCATGGTAGTTACCAATTGTTATAATTTACCTTTAAGGATTATATTGGTGCAGAGGAAACTTATTGTGGGTGTTTGTTGATTACTTTGAATGTCTAATGTCAGATGTATTTAACGGCAAAGCAGCCTTTAAAACTGACATCACAACTGAAATTATTAAAAAAAAAAAAAAAAGCTAAATGACTACTAATTCCAATAGTAGGTGGTGTTTTCTAACCTTTTACGAAATTGGTTAATGATAAGGTTACGACAGAGGCACCAGGACAGTTTGAGGGAAGAAAGTGGAGGAGGTGTGCAGTTGACACAGAGCATATCAGTCAGAGCCTGGCCATGTTGTTTACATGATTCACAGGACTCACAGCTCATCACGGCCCGTGGCAGTCTGTCAGGAAAAGAGAGAAAGGATTGTAACTTTGGCCCTATTGTTTAACAGCTCCCAAAGACGGAGGACACAGAAATTATTCTGAAGAGCAGGAGGCACACGGTGGAAAATGACCTTTAACTGCACTTCCTTAGCTGAATCTCATCCAATTAGAGCACTGTATATTTTCCCTAATAGCAGCTGATGAGGCAGGGCGTATGAGCGAGCACGCCCGACTGGCGTTGCTATGCAGCGAGATGGCTGCTTAGCACCAGAGGAGCGCTAGGGAATAAGTGAGCAGAGAGCTTTAATTTGATAGGGTTAGAATCCTGCAGGCTCCAGGGTCGTGGGTCACCAGGAGCTCGTCTCACACTGAATATGAAGAAATCAGAAGTAAATTGCTTACATCTGCTGCCAGTGGCTGTGAAGGCTGTGATTGGCTCCCAGAGGTGTGCACTATCTAACGCAAGCAGCGGAAGGGGGCCTTGGTACAAAGAAGGCTTGTAATTGGAGTAATTCTGCATTAATAGATGTTAAAAATCCTCCAAGCAGCTGGTTTGAAAAGCAGTGCCTTCATGAAATGTTCCAGGATCATGGGGTGTGTTTTTTTTTTTTTTTTTTTTTACAGCCAGCTGTAAATGCTCAGTCTCACTGATGAAGGCGTTGATGGTGATGTCAGACTGGGACAGCAGATAAATAAGGTAAACAAAAGTGTCATGTGAAAATTACAATCCATCAACATTGTCCACAGCCGGGAATGAGAGGAAATAGCTTGTGATATTACAGCCAATGAATAATGTTAGATCAGGTCAAAGTTTAGGATGCTCTATATTGGATCCTCCATGTTTCCATCTATAGATTCCATACCAGCTATCTGGTTTGTTGTCTTGTATTTCTTGTGATTACTGCAGAGCTATTTCAGCAAGCCACAAATACTGTACATTTTCTCTTGTCAGTGTGACTCTGTCTAGTGGTTCATGTTTCTCATCACAGCCCCTACTTTGGGACTGTGTCCAACAGAAAATGGGACAGGCTGTGAATTATCACAAATGCTCTGGCAAATGACACTTCATTGGAAGGTCTTTGTCACCAATTATGTGTCTATTAAGAAACAGTCAATCAGTCAATGTGCAAATAGCTAACCCTCCAAGGGCTCAGCTATTGACAGGATGTTGTCAATAGTCCATCTGATATGATTTAGCTGTGGAAGAACTATGTGCTCACCACAGAAGCTTGACAATCCCGGACGACTGTTTGGAGGCTAACTTTTACTCTCACTAGTTTATTGACCAACAATTATTTTAATGAGCCTTTTTAATGGAAATGTATTATTCACATTGGATTTGCTGAGCAGCTTGCTGTGCGTGAACCTTTTGATTACTAGGTCCTCAGTACATCAAGCGCAGGTCATTTCTTTGCTTAGCAAAATAAAAGTTTCCATTTCACATCAACAGCAGCACATTTTTTGTGTTATGTAATACAAATGAGCCACTTTCCTCTCATCTTGTGGCCTCCAGCATATTATGCAGCAGCCACATTTGACTAAACCAAAACACAAATTGGATGTCTGGCAGACTAATTTGATTTCCCAAAAACCCTGAAACTGAAACCCTGCTAGTTACCTCAAATGATGGACACTAATATTGTGTTTTCAGCATGTAACTGCAGCTCGGCAGACTATCCCATCCCAATCAAAACAGTTGCTTCCCAAATGTTATTACATTATGTTGCCATTTTCAGATAAATGACTGTAAAACAGCTCTGCCTCACAACTGATGTCCATTTACGAACACATTACATTTACTGCCTTACTCTGGTTTCATAGTCCCACTGTCTCATTTAAGTAACTCATATATTGAGATAATGTCCCTCAACACCGCCACCATGGATTATAAAGCATCTCACAATACACAACGCACTCAGGCATGGTAGCAAACATTTCTGTCTTTTTTTTTTTTGGAGGGGGGGATCATTTAAAATCCCTGATTTTCTATAGGCAAAAGTAAGTTTTCTGTTAGAAGGCAACATACTGGTCTTAAAGCTGTCGCCAGACGTGTTGAAATTAGAAAACAACAAAAACAACAACAAGAAAAAAAAAAATAGCTCTGGCTGCTTCATACAGGAACTGTGAGGTGCTGGCTGCTGCTTTCAGACACTCTGCCTGTCAAACACTGGCTGCATTGTCAGTAAGCAAATTCTAAAATGAATGACAAATCTCCAACATTGTATTCGTCTCAACCAGTCAACTGCTCAAATTCTGACATAAGACTCATGGATAATCAAACATAGCAGCCGAATACGGCCACAGGGCGCACAGATACTATACCTCAAATACAGTTATTCCCTGCCATATAATGCATGTGATTTGCCTCAGCTATATTGCCACGAGGTAGATAAGTGCATCTTTTCAATTTCCCCTAAGCTCACAGGAGAGTCTTTATACGTCCAGAATAGATCAGACTGGCAGTGAGCGAGCTGAGGACCTGATAGTCCTCAACTATCCACCATAATTACCATGACAGACTCACTTAAGCTTCTCCTCCATCTCGCAGCATTACTGACATGGATAGATCTCCCAATTCTTGTTGTGCATAATGGTCATACACTGGCAGAAAAAGCAGCGAGGTTACACCGTCTACAGTTTAGACCCTGTTCTTGTAATGAAAGGTGTCAGAGGAACATAGGTGGACTGAATTCACTCCACTGGGATCCCGTTTAAAGACTGACAGGGATTAGATTAATTAGTTGTGGGCTTTATGGGTGAGTCAAGCATATTGACATTTCTTTTTTATGTCTTCATGCAAATTAGCAGCTTTTTAAATACATAAATTTGAAATATAGATTCAACCAAATGAGAAGTTCACTTCAAAAGAGGCCAACTAAATGCTCCCCTCCCCAGGAGAATTTCAAAATATTCTCCTTTCTCACATTTACTTTTACACTTTTTGTTTTTACAATTTTGTCTCGACTCGCAGAAGACTCAAATGACGCCATCCCTTTGATTCCTTTATTTTCTTGCACATTTGAATAATAATTATCATTTCCTTGTTTCTGATATGATTAGCAAGGGAAAGAAATAAACAGATAATCATTAAAAGAAGAGTGGTCTCCTGCTCATAAATCAGTGGTGGGTGTTCCAGCTGAGGTAGCTCAATAAGCTTTCCCTTAAACATTGGCTCATGGTAATGGGAATATCTCAGGGTCAATCGGGGTTAGGCAGTCTTCCTCAACAGGAAATGAGCTTTTGGTGGGCTGTGTTCCCAAGGTAATGAGCAATGTGTGTGTGTGTGTGTGTGTTTAATCTCAGCTAATATTGTTATAATAACTGGATAAATGATTAAAAACAAGCAAATGGTAACATTCTGAAGACCACCAACGCAACATGACTTTGTTTCAGTATTTTGGAGCTTTTAAACAGGACAGTGAAAAGTCAGTCGTGGTCAACATCAAACACTATACATATATATACAGTACATATATATGTATATACATTACACATTTCTTGGTTTAAATATCATTGCTCCATTACTTTTAAAAACTGCTGGTCCTCTGTTTAAGTTCCTGTATGTTTCCCTTCTTTAATTATTTTTACTGTCACAAGTGAGCCATCACATCTTCGTCCTTTTCATCTGCTGTAAGGTCATTATTACCTCGAATCTGGTAAACAGCATCAGGGGTAAGGAGGGTAAGAAATTCACGTCCTAATATGCAAATTAATTCATGAATGATCCATATTGTATAACCACATGCATCTGGCATGACTGGGCAGTGTGGGACGAACTGTCCTCAGCCAAGGCATTTTGCTACTCAGCAAAAGCTAACATTGAGAAATGGAGCTGTGTTCACAATTACAGTGATAAAAGGTGAGCCGGGGGAGAATAAATTGGGAAATTATAAATTCTGTGTGCAGGGTAAAAAAAAAAAAA
Source organism: Echeneis naucrates (assembly GCF_900963305.1). Lineage (NCBI taxonomy): Eukaryota > Metazoa > Chordata > Actinopteri > Carangiformes > Echeneidae > Echeneis > Echeneis naucrates. Next base: position 12,090,720 of record NC_042526.1, on the reverse strand, counting down.
AAAATAAATAAATAAATAAAAAATAAAAACCCACATTGTTCTCTATATAAAACACAATACAGACTTAGCCCTGAAATCGCAGAAACAAATGCATCAAATAAATACTTTATTCATGTGGCGCTAATTTCACCCTGCCATTTTGATCACGTCATTCCCTCTGGAAAATTGCAATTAAGTTTGGAGAGATAAAACATGCCAACTACTCTGCATTTCAAGGTTTGATTGGCCTATCAGCTAGTCAGTATGCCGCCATGGTTTTCATCACTGTTAATTGATCCTTTCTTTAATTAATCTGGAAAGGAAAGCCCATATCTCTATCCTGTCTGATCGTCCCCTCTGTCTGTCATAACACAATAAAGGCCCTATCCTACTGCTAGTAACTCTGCCTTAGCCTCTCCCTCTGGCTCTTGGCCAAATGGACTATTTATGGTGCACCTATCTAATGACATGCCTGCTGTATGGAGTTCAATGGCCGGGTTCATTAACAGTGCTTTACCCGGCTACTTCTAATTTGCATGCAGTGACACCTTGCTTTTAATATGGATGTGAAGGTTAGTGGATAGGCCAAGCCACTTTCTCAACTAGCATTGGTCTAAATATTGTTCTTCCAGCTCCTTGCCCCCCTCCCACTGCCACAAACACCGCAATGTTTTCCCTCTGGTTCAATTATGTGCCCTTCCTTTTCTTTTCTTTTTTTTCCTTCTTCATGCTTTGTTCCTCTGCTGGTATTCGTCATGTACGTTAGCATACATGATGTTAGCAGACCCGAGTGCTTCATGGAATAAAACTTTGATTCACATGAATGAGGACTGCATTGTTTTGTTTGAATCTGAAAACCATGTTGGATAACCAAAAGGTTAAGGCTAGTAAGTGATAAAAGTATAAGTAATGTATAAATCAAGAGTTAAAATACATCATATGATAAAAGAAAGACAATCAGTAATTCATCATAGATTTTGTATATCTGTCTTTGCAAATACAAAGGTTTCTATATGTCTTTGTTTGAGCATATAGGGTGTGGTCTTCAGCCAAGAGGATACCTCCAGACTTTTGAAAAATACTTACTTTATCCATGGAAAAAAGTCTCTGCCCTCTCTTTTGTGTATTTTAGCAGATGGCCTGTGATTCTGACAGCTCTACCTGCTGTAATGGTTGCCTCTAGGAGGTGTGAAACAAGGTCTTAACACTTGGCTTTTCACTATGAATGTGTGGTTCTTTCTGTGCTCACAGTTAAAGTTACAATTGGACCATAAAGCGTTTTTCCCCAACAGACTGTAAAGAAATGGATGGGAGGCAGCTGAGAAATGAACATGTGAGTATCTGTTTCTGTCTAATTAAATCCACAGAACAGCCTCAAGCCTTCCTCTGCCAAGACAGGATCCAGACATCTTGCAGATACGGCGGGTGCCTTCTGTGGTAGCACACTGCCACCTATTGTTCAAAGTCCTCCTCTTTGCCTCTGAAACCTTTGTCTACCTTCTCTCTTGATTGCTGAAAAGACAAGTTAGCTGGTAACAGATAACTGATGATAGTGGCATCAGTCATGTGCCGGGATAAAACACTCTTTTAAGATCACATATCTCTTTTGAAGGCTTCTTTATTACTATTTGTACAACACATAGGGTACCTCTAATGGCACAAATCATCTGAGCAGGAGAGTAATGCAACCCCAGCTCTTATGTGTTATCATTGTGAAATGTGTTTTCTTAGTGTGGGATTCTGCAAAGGCCCATTTGTTGTTGTTGCTCTTGAGAACAAAGCAAAAGAAGAAGTGGCAGCTGGAGGAGCAATTTTTTTCCATCAAGGGCTATTGAGAGTTCAATTATTTATCTTGTGAAGTGTTCCAAGGATGTGGTCAGCTCATCAGGGTTATAATGCATGGAGTGAGAGGACATGTGCATGGAGCATAGGGAGGAGGATGTTGTTGTAGTCTGAAAAAAAAGTCAGCTAAAGCTTGTTTCCAGATACCAGCACTCCCACGCTCTCTGAAGCTGATGAGGAAGTCTTAAGAAGCGGACATTGTTCATATCTCTGCTGGTGAGGAGGACAAAACAGCGAATGTTCATCACTTTACAAACTTAAAAAGACAATAACAAGCAGAGACAGGAGAGGATGAATTCATTTCTCTTCTGATAATATTTATTTAGTGCGAGAGCACAAAGTGAAACTCAAGGTCAAGCCTCCTGGCCACTTGTACACTGCAAAACACAATTTGTCCTTCAATAAAATTCAGTGGGAGTCTTAATGACGTGTAATGTTTACAGTACATAAAGTTTAAGGAATTCATGTTGCTCTTCATTCGGGTTTTGTGAGAGCTTCTGATCTCAGAAGGACTTTTTAATCTTTGAGTAGTTCACATCTTTCATTAACAAAATAAAATTCAAGTTAAGGAGAAAAAATATACATTTATATTTGTTTGATTTATGTGAGCGAGAGAAAACTTTGAACTTTAACTATTATATGATGATGAAAAGACACTGCCGGTTTCATGATGTCTGAATTGTTTATTTTTCAATAACTACTAACCTTATCAGCCGAATCAAATCGTTCCACCAGAGACACTTTATTTGTTTCATTGTTTGTCTTCTTCTTTTCATTCACTGGGGCAGAGGAAGCAAGGCTTCTTAACAAGGCTCTCAAGAGTTATATAAAGAAAACTTTACTTGACTACATAAAAAGTAATGGACATGTAATGGCCACAAAACTAATACCAACTAACTTAAGATAATGCTTTAGATATAAATCTACATATATGATGTGATAAGGACTGGATATCTGAATAATCTGAGTATTTCCTGATACCAGCTACACACCACGGAGAATAAATGGCGAATGAGAAAACAGTTTTGGACAAGAGGAAAATCCCTGCTAGCTGCCCCTTGAGGCCATCTTGTTAGAAATTACACGGCCAAGTAAATATTTCCATTATTTGAAAGACTTTATCTGGTCAGTAGAGCCAAGGGGATATATTCTTTTTAGTCACAGCAACTGTTTGTAACATACATATTCAAGTATTGCTAGAATGTGAAAAGATCAGAGGATAATGTATCTTTTGTGTTTAAGCCAATGAACCTTGGGCAATATTTTTCTACCAAAGATGCATAGCTGCAGTAAATTGAAAAAGGTTGGTAGAGAAAAATACAGATTGTATAGTGTCACCATCAGTGCCACGTATACCAAAATTTGTTTTCGGACCGTTCCACTCTGTAGTGTGCGAGCTAGCATAGCACAAAAAAGTTAGGAGTTGTGTGTATCATTGCATCTATATCAACAATATTAAGGTGTATATTATTTATATTACATGAAATGATACACAGTCCCATATGAGTATTCATTTAGAACCTATAAGATTATAAAGCTATACTTTATCGCCATCTTTCACAGACAGACATAAAGACAATATTTATTACAAAGCTAACAATGGCCAGTTCTTTGGCCAGAATCAGTGATGCAGCAGACCTCTGGGCTCTTCAAATTAAAAAAAAAGACAAAAGCATGTCTTTCTGACTCCTCTTCAACATTTTCAGTCATTTTCATGGGACTGTTACAGCGATGCCTGAAGCAAAATCCATCACTGGTTTATCAACAAAAAAAAAAAATGGATCACTTTCAGAATTCCTGCTAATGTTCATCCATTTCTCCCAGTCAAATGGACTCTGGAGAAGTGACTGATTTTACACTGAACTCAATAATCCAAAGCCTGCAAAGCTTCAGTCATGGAGCTCCACTGTGTGTATGTTAACACCATTAAATCACCTCAAATGTCTACATGATTCAATCTTTTTCACAGTGGACGACGACTGAATTGAATTTCCTCAAAGTGGCTGTCCATTTCCTGCTTGTGTGTGTGTGTGACGAGTGGCTATGGTTGCTGGGGAATTCGGACTCACTCTCACATTCACTTAACTCCCATATCACATTTAGCACAAAGTGTGTGCCTGTCTATTTTTCAAAACTGAAGTTGAAAAAAAAAAAAAAAAAAGACGTATGAGAATCCACCCAAATGTATGAGAGTCAAGTATTTCTGATTTGAAAACGGAATTCAACGGGCTGTTTTCTTTCTTTTATGAAGCTGTTATTTATTTATTTCAGGCTAAGTGTGAATATTCTGGATAGATATGGACATTCTTTTTTTTTTTTTTTATATTTGTGCAAGGATATCTTTTCTTTGTCTCAACAGTAGACCATATTCAGCTCCTAAATTTTGGCACTGCAGCCAGATGAGGCCCTGGCCTTGTATGAGCCTGTCAGTGGCAGTCTATAGCACAGCAGCTCTTAGTGGCCGTGACTCTATGACCTGCTTTCCCGCTGCATCGTGAATAGCTGCCGGCACTTCTCTCCAGCCTGTCTGCCAGATGAAGAGTAAGTTTAAAGAGATTTAAAGAGTTGGGTTTTTTTGTTTGTTTGTTTTTCTTCTTTTTTTTTTCCCAACAGCATAAAATTTTTGGCTTGATTATGTTATTATAGTTTATGCTTTGTCTGTACAGTTTTTCACAGTTTGACAATGCCCTCTGGGTCACATATGAGAGTAACACAAAGGAGCTTCTTCTGGGTTCCTAAATCTGTATAGTCCTGTATTGTTCTACTTTTCCTGCTAATGTTCACTTGGAATTAAGAAATGGAAAAAAACTAGATAAATGATGTTTGCCATTAGATGAATGTAAGTGAGTACAAGGACGAGCCCCAAGTCTGTTTGGTACTCATCCTGGTAATGGGCCAAGGCACTGAAAATATATTTTTATTTTATTGGAATATGACTTTAGTAATCCCGAGAGCATATAAAGAAGCACAGAGACTCGGCTGCACTGCTTTAATTTTGCTGCAACAATTCATTAAAGTCTAAACTCTAATCAGTTGTGGGATAAAACCTTACACTATGAATGCAGCTGCAGGCAGACTGAGACAGACAGACGTGCACGTAGTCTGGGGAACACTGATTTCCTCTGACAGACTGGGCCTGTTTTCTACCTGCTTAATCCCCAGCATTTTAAAACTGTGTTTGGAATAAACGGACTAAAGGGAATAGAGTACCTAAGAGCTGGCGAAATGGAGAGCTCTACTGGCTTGATTGACAGGCTTTGTCAGTAAGTGTCTTCCAGTAAGAGGCACCTGCCTCAGCCCTGGTGGGATCCTCGCTCCAAAGTGAAGCGCAGAGAGGCATTGTCTTAATTATCCCCCTACCCAGCCCCCACACCACCCCCTCGCAACTACATCTCAACAAGAGAAGGAAAAAAAAAAAAAAAAACACAATTAATGGTAAGCGTTTAGGGGAGAGAGATTATTTACTGGGGCCCATCCAGTGGAGACAGACACTCAGTGGTCCTGAGAGACAAGCATGTCCATCAGCTTGGGGAGGCTGAGCAATCCAATTAACGTAGAGATCTTTCAGGCGGTCAGCGCTACCCGATGGTGTTCATCACCCAACGATAACATTGCTTTAATAATTTCACTTCAATCCAGAGTCTTTTCAGGGCAAAATACACATTTTCATTAGAAGAGATGGTTAGCAACTGTTGGTATGAAAACAAGATGAAGGGTAAAACTGACCCCGGCACATCAGTTAGAGGAGCATTCACGAGATAAAGTGATGATGAAGGAGTGATGTTTATGACAGTGTGCGTGGAGCCAGTAGTACTGTTACCAGTTGTTACCCATCAGCTTTGAAGGCTGACCACTCTGCAATACGCAAGGCGATTCTCCTTAAGACAACAAAAAGCATGTGAGAGTGTGACAGCAGGAAAATTCCTATGCTCTGTCCGCTACACTGCCTTTACCACAGGCCCTACAGGCTGGGGCAAAAAAAAGGGGGGGGCAGATTGCTGCAATTCAAAGAACAAGACTTTACTTTGAGAGAGGCAAACCAAATGAGAGTCTGGGCCGCGGGTCCACGGGTCACCTAGCAGGTGGGAATGAGATGAGGCAGAGTGGGGGGAAAAACAGGATGGCAGAGTGGGGACATCACATCTGGGCTGAATTAGGAAGGTAATACAGTGGGCCCAGGAAAGTGTTTGAGGATCTGGGAGGCAGATCTCCTTTCCCTAGGAACAGCAGGTTAGTGTGTCAGCAGGGAGTCCAGATGAGAATGATTAGAGCTGGCCTTTGAGGAGCAGGTGCCTCTTCGAGCTCTGCTGCCTTGCACTGAATGGACTGTCATTAATCTTACATTGTCATAAGGCATTTAAGCAGATGATACTTTATGAGCATGTCAAATTCCACCTCGTATGTGGTTTGTTTTAAAGTTAGACTTCTCTTGTGGCAGTGGGACTATTATGGAGGAGTGCTTTGTTGCATGCCTTGAAGTTGAGACTGGAATCTGTCGCTGCACTCTGATGAAAGAAATGAGAAAACCGGGCCTCTTAATCACTGTTAGTGCATTACCTCACTTTACGGTTGAATTTGTTAACACTTATTTGACAATCTAGGATTTTAAAATCCTGCAGCCAGCAGATTTAAGATTGCCTGACCAGTTGCCGCCAACTGTTAAAACTGAGAAATTTCCACTGAGAAAATTCTGTAAGAAGCCAAGACTAACAATAATGTCTTCATAGCAGCCTATGGCTGTTTCATGCTCCCTGTCCCTCTCTGCTGTTTCAACCCTTCTGTTCTGCATGGCATTTGAGAATTGAATTTAGAATAACGCTACATTAAATAATCTAGAAATCATTTACACCAACTGTTTGTGGTGAAGCATATTAAGGCGGCATTAATGTTGCTATGAGGAAAAGTGAGCAGATTGGTTGTGATGGGAGCATTGTCCGATCTGGACAACCCACGCCGAGGTTTTGCTCTCAGTTACCTCCTCGAGCTGTACAATGGAGTGGAAGATCTCCTTTTTCACGCCACCATTTCCACCCCATTTCTTTGCATTGCACTGTTATCCCTATCTCCAGAACAATTCTGTCAGTCGTGAGGCGCAGCCCAAAAGAGCGAAGAATGCATCTGCTCACAGGCGAGTGGGAAGAGCAGCTGTGGACACAGACCACTGCATGAGAACTACAGTGTAGGTGTTTGTCAACATAAAAGGCTCTGGACAGAGAGATAGTCTTTCACCATTTTAGGTCTGCAGTGAAGTGCTGCGCAGTTACTCATTCCACCTCACGGTTAGATGTATTTTCAGCACATTCAGCTCCACTTAATTCCATCTCATTATGGTGCTGATACAAGCAGTGATGTAGGGATGAGACTAATGGGCTGTTAGAGTTTGACAAGATCCCCATAACATAATTTGCCTGTTTTTAAATGAAGCATCTTATAACACCCCAACCTGTATGGTGCGTGAAGCCTTCGGTGCTTTGACAGGGATTGTATGGTCTGAAGCTGAGAGTTGTCTTAAATGTTGAACCTCGGACAAAGAGAGGGATTGAAGCCAAAAGCAGTCCAGTTTGAACAGCTTCACAGAGTTGCCTCAAGTGCATTGTGCAAATTTTTGCTCTGTAGAAAAACGGAGATGGTTATTTTCACCTTGAAATGGTTTGTCATATACCAAAGATGTTCTGTTCTTGTAAAGAATTACGAAAAATAACAGATTTGAGGGGGTTTCATGAAGAAAGAACAAAGTCACATTGGAAAAAAGCATGAAATCAACATTAAGAGGTTTTGTTGGGTTTAAAAACCTAATTTAAAAATGAAGGAAATTAACAGAAAAAGCTAAATTTATATTTAGATTTAACTCAGATTCATATTATACACTTTAATGCCCCAAAAATTGCAGCAAAAAAGTATATATTATTCTGTCTATAACTATTAATGCTTAATATTTGCTCATGCTATTTTTTTAGCTGTTGAAAAAATTGAAGTTTTAAAAGTTATATTTCATCAGATTCAGCGGCCCAATAATTTTCCTTGCTTTCCCATCATCCTGCCTAGCTTTGGGTGTGAGGTGTGGGTGGCTGAGGATCAGTAATGATTTACAAATAATAAATAGAGGAATGAACAAATCAATAAATCAGTAGAGCTTTGGATATTTGTGAGGCAACCTTATTTCTTTATTTATCTGGGTGTTTTATTTGTTTTCAGCTCTCCAAGGCAGGAACAGGAATCCCAAATTATCCAGGGGGTTAGGGGGCGCAGTGCCCCTGAGCCCCGAGCCCCATAGCGGAGGTAACGTATTCAATGGCCTGGGGCGAGTGGATGAGAGGAGCGGCCCTGCTGCATACTGATGGCAGGGAGAGAAGCCAGTAATTGGAGCTGCAGAGGAGAGGGGAGAGGAGGGCAAGCACTGGGAGATGATGGCTTTGTTTTCTCTCTTCCTGTCTGTGCCGCTCAAACTCCTCCTCCCAGACCTCTCTCTCTCTCCTTCACACTCACTAAGTAGAGATATGGAGAAATTGAATAGAGATACTTACTAATTGGTCTCTTGCTGCTTGCTTAAAGGACCATAGACATTCTTTTTCATTGAAACTAATAAACTATGTGTTTGTGTGTGTGTGTGTGTGTGTGTGTGTGTGTGTGTGTGAGTGTGGTTTCAAGGATTACGTGAAGCGCTGTGTAGTTGTAATGTAAAGAAGAGGAAGGTGTGAAAGACTGCTATTACAGTAGTTTTCAGAACAGTTTTTAAGATGTTATTAAGAATAAAAGGAAAAGCTGCTCACTAAAATAAGCATGTCCTTTCAGAAGTCTAAGAGCATTTCTAATACCATATCAAAGCCTGACGAGATCATTTACTGTGTTGTTCCTCTCTCTTGTAGTACAACGTCCATGAAAGGCAATTTAAGCCTACTGCTGCCTGATATGATGTAAATTGGTAAATACTATTTTAATCAGAGCATTTCCCAGGTAATTAAGAAAATTACTTTGACAAACGGTTTGAAGCCGGTATAAGAGCTCAAGCCAACACTGCAATCAGGCTCATTGCTTATGGTGGTGCTCCCTCATGTGGGTAAGGGACGCTGAGAAGCCTGTTCCATACATCACAGACGATCACAATCAAATCAGCCAGGAGAAAGTGGTGTCAAAGTGAATCTCTGTGCCTAAATACTTCCAAAACTGAGGCATTATCCCCACAGCATCCTCTGATGACACAGTTAAATGATATGAAATGTGCTGGCTAATGGCCAAAAACAAGCAGGGAGGAGGAGGACGGAGGGAGGAAGGAGGAGGAGGGAGGAGTTCAAGTCACTGCTGTTGGCTGGTCTCCCCTTAACAGGTTGAAGCCCACAGGTCACCAGAAGGACATAAGCAAGTGGAGCTTTCATTTCCTGTCAAAGAGAGATGCTTTCCGAGGCATGATTCGCAGGCTAATTGGGCCCCGGTGGGTGACACTGCAGCATCATAAATAAAACAAACAGTTGTGGTGTTTCTGCCACTGGACTCTTTAAACCTTCATCACAGAGCAAGCGGTTCCAATGAAACACCCAGCCTAATTACTCTGGTACGGGGCTGTTATCTTTTTTGCCTTGCTGTAATTGATCCTTTTTCTGTGTGTATGCATTTATGTTTTTAATCAGAAATGAGAGCATGCGTTGCCTGAGAGCTCGCTAAGACCTTGTAGGAGCCGATAATTAGCCGCTCCAGTTAATGGGCCTGACTGTGTTTCGTGTGCTACATGACTCTCTGGTGTCATAATGTGGCAGAGCTTGGAGGAGATAGTGCTCAGGGGTGATACACATGTGATTAGTCTCCTCACTTCACCACAGCCCTCTTCACACCTTGGGGTTTCATAGTCAGTGGCACAAAACTCTCACTAATCAAGTTTGCTCTTTGTGAACCTCTGACTGATCCCTGACCAGTGTTAGGATTTAATCTTTGTTGTTAATTCTCTTGAAAGGAAGAGAAATACCGGAACAAGCAAAGAGCTCCTGCCGGTTCCCAAAGTGTGTGCAGTTATACTTAAAGAGCGCCAGATAAAAGTAATGCGCCCTCTTTATCATCTGCGCCACATTTGATTGTTTGTATAGCAGCACGTATGCTAATTTGGATAAATATACAACTTGCCCTGGGCCGTGAATTATAAAACAGGCTAATAATAATACACTTAGAGTCTCTTGCTACTTTTAAATTCACATTGGATCAAAATCCATCAGCTAGCCGATTGTCATGTTGCACATTCTTCATCCGGCTGGCTTTGCTGAAGATTATACTTCATTATTCAGCCAGAGGCTCCTTCCTTGGGACCATATATTCATATTTATTCAGAACCTATAGAATGTGTCAAATAGAGGTGTCCTAATTGTGTCCTTGATGAAAGGCTATTAATATTGAACACTTTCACATTCACCCATGTGCCAGCACAGAGGAAATGTGTTTTCCCTTTCTTTCAGCGAGACAAAAAGCAGATCTGTTCATATCTCTAATGATACCTGATTCCCAAGGGGTAAGTGGCGGGACTTGCTGTGGCTTCAGCAGATTCATCAAACAAAATATGGTGCTCTTCCCTCAGGAGGCTGAGAGTCACATTGCCTTATATCACTGTTAATTAGAATGAAATATGCAGTTCAATTATTCTTTGTATTGTTTCTTAACGCGTGTGCTCGTCCTAACTATAGAGCACCGACGTAACACCAAATGTTAGAAAGCTTAACATTTAATCCCCCCCCACCCGCCCCCGACGACACAGTGCACTATTTTCTCTCCTACTGTTTATCCATTTTCCAACAAAGTAAGCCCATATCTATTCCCCACAGTGGCAATAAAAACAAAGAATTTGAAGGTTCTTGTTCTCATAAGCAGTGCTGTCATGAGTCTGGCAGGAGCTGGCCTGATTGGCTGGCTGTCTGTTCCCATGTGAGATTGTTTTTGAGGCAGGCAGTAGCCGTCCTGTGGCCAGTGTCAGAACCCAACAACCTCTGATCCTGGAACAGCACCTGTCAGGCCTGCACCTGTAACACTGGGACCTTGTGTCCCCCACCTCATCCACATCGCAGGGTTGTACTCAGACATGCTTTGCATCTCGCCACCTCTCATTGGCTCAAGCAATACTCCTGAGACTGGGCATGATCCCAGCTGTTGTCTTCATTTTAATACACTCTGAATAATATTAAAGCTGAATCAGTTGAATTTATTAATGCAGCTTGCCCCTTAGAGAGATGCTTTTAAAGGCCAATGATTTAATTTCAGCTCTTAAAGGCCATCTTCTATTCTTGATGCTATAAAGAATTATGGCTTTTGCCATGTCTTAACACCAGCGTGTAATGCAGGCTGCAAAATGAATTATTAGTAAACTGGAGCTACTGAAAACAGCCGCTATTAGCGACCATTTTTCTCTCTGTTATTATCTCGGTTTTATTCCCATGCCTTTTCCCAGAGACAACATCAATCCTCACGACTGTGATTTAATATCTCCTATCACTGGGCGAGACTAAAACATTGTGCCGACTGGTTAAGTCACAATTTAGAACGAAAAACAAAAACAGACTACCACGTTAACACAACCTGTGTTCATATAGGCAAAACAAACTCAGCTTGGTCTCCCATTTGGATGGTGTTTCCACAGAGCTGATGCCCGGCAGATCCTGCTCTTTATTGGTGTCAGGGTTGTGTCTGGAGGCAGACCATAACCTCTGCACCTTTAATTTAAGCCAGTTGGGACTTGGAGCACAGCCACTGATCTCCACGACCTGCTTCTCAGGTGGTACAAGCAGACCAAATAACACGTGCATAAGCACTTAAACACATGTAAGTCAACTCCGAGTAGTGCCTTTGTTACTTTGTCCTACTGTGCACATTATGTCTCTGAGAGGAGGGCAGCGGACCTTAATGCCGCTGCACATGTAACAATTACTAAGGAGGTGTAGAGAATAGTGGCTTATTCAAATTAGGAGGCTTTTTTCCTTTTTTTACATTTTTTTTTTGCCATGCATCTCCTTGTAAAGCAGCACAGAAGTGCGACAGAGAAAGGGTGCACTGTTCTCTCTCTCTGCACTTGGTAGTTTGACGCCCGCTCCGGGGCTGAACATCAGAGGAGCGGCTGCTGAAAAAACAGGTTGTATGGGTCCTTGCACACAGCCTGCCTGTGGTGCCGCCTGAAGGACTGCCATGGAAACAAGGAGTGTGACAGGCTCTGGGGGGATCCACCACAGCTGCAGGCACTTCCTTTTTGACAGCCTGATGAAGACATCACTGCCACACCATGCACAACAACAACAACTACTGGAGAAAAAAAAAAAAAATGTGATCAGACAATGTTAACTGCTGTGTGGCTCAAATGTTCATTAGCAAGCTTGTAAAACATCCAGGGATTTTCCCCGCTGCATTCAGGGCCCGTACTGCACAGTGACTTCCTCTACTGAGATTCACAACTTCCCAGGAGAAAATACACTAACAAACATTTCCTTAAATATGAGCTCACCTCCTTGAAATGGGGATTATTTCTGTTTTTGTGTGTGCAGTGGTGCATGCAGCGCCAAATCAACTATTGTTGTAACCCTGTCAGACTCCTCTCAGTGATCCATTGACTATGAATGATACAGGAAACATCCCAGCCCACGGCCTCAGTGCCACAGATTTAAAGATTTGACAGTTTAGAGGCAAGCAACCGTATCCCACATGACCTCTCAGTGTCATAGCCAGCGTCTTCCTCAATAATATATAATAACGCAATATCATTTATAACTGCTGAAGAAGTGAGTATTTTGGTTTCGCTGTGCTCTGTATGGCCACTAATTGATGAAGTCTTGGACATTCTGTCAGAGATTTGGACGTGTTGGCGTGGCTGTTTGGTTGTTTGCTAAAATGTCGATTAAAAGTACCCTGGGAGGATTGCTTAATTGGTCTCGCCTCTTAGGGACATTTCATCGGGTCTTGCCAGTGATCTACTTGTACCCTCCACGCCCCTCCTTCCTCAGCTCTGCCCTCCTCCCAGCACAGCCAAAACCAGCCACCCCCACCACCCCCCGACCCCCAGCTCCAATGGGGCCAAGAATGTAGGAGGGTCTCAGCCAGTGTGTGGGATTTAGCTCGTCAGAAGCTCAGGGTCACCTCCACACCCTCTCACTTTGAAATAGACCCCTGGTGGCAGCTCCTGGGAGAGCCCAGTGATGTCTCTATCAGCCTGTCAAAAGAGATAGCCCGGGGCTCCACCAGGTCCCCCTGAGCCAATCAAACTCTTCACAAAGCACAGATGGATGCTCTTTCACCAGCGTGCTGCTGCTGAGGAAGGGGGGGTGCACCCTGCCGTGATGCTCAGTCCCCCAGTCAGCTAGAACAAACTCCCATTGCTGGGGTCCAAGCCAGTTCAGCCCAACTTTTTCTAACTATATGTATTTTAAAAGCTGCGGCCTACTCACCGTTTTTATGAGGTGAAGGAGGAGACTACATGAGCAGATGTCGTGTGACCAGAAATTGCTTTATTTGGTAAATAATATTTGGTAACAACCAAGACATTTTTGATATGTAAGGTAAATATGATGTCATGTCAAACTGATGTCTGAGAAAACCGATGACATACTGGAGATGTTGCTCCATCCCCCAGCCTGGAAAAACTACTGTGGAGAGACAGATGGAGAAACTACAGTATGTGTGCGTGGCAATTAGGCGAGCCAGGTGAATTTAGTGTAAATGTAAAGCACAAAGTGGCGAGGATGGCGTGAACGCTCTCTGTGAGATGAGCTCTTTCTCTCTCATCTGGACCCTGTTATTGTGAGAATGCAACAAAGCAATGCATTAGGAAGCACACTGGAGGAAGCACACAGCTTTGATGTGAGCTCGGTAACCAAGGCGCAGCGGTGGCCGGTGTGTGAGCTCTGTTCCAATGGCTCTGTTGTGTAATCAGATGTGTTTACTGTGTATTCAAGTAAAGAAGTGGTGTAATCCATCCTCACTAGAGTGCAGTTATTGCAAAAACACAGGCAAAAACAAGAGCTCAAACCGATCAAGATTCTTTATTCAGGATTCTCGCAAATGCTCCACATGATGCAGACATGATACTGAGTAAAAATAAACTCTCAAATTAATCAGACTAACATAGCATAAAAACATAGAAACTTACTTAAAAAAATAGTCTGCCATGAGTAATATACAGAATATAAATATAGTATTATTACTGCTGTGATAACAGGAAAAAAGCTGACAGCATCTGTTATGTACAATTAATCCTCAGCACAACAAGGACAGTAAAATTCAGCCGCTGCGATAAAACGTAAATTCTCCCTGATTATTTCAATATCTTTAACACGTGTGACCTTTTCACCTTCAAATATATGAACATAAATGAAGAAAGAAAAACCATGGGCTTTATTTGTTTTTCCATAAACTGTTACTCTTGTATTAACCTTACCTCCAGGCAACTTTATCAGTCTCACCTAAGTCAGAAAAAGGCAAAACTAAGGTAAACTGAACTCGACACTTTTCATTCTTTCTCTAAATTATATCCAAAGATGAAGGCTGAGTATTGCAGCGGTCTCTTTTCTTTACCTCCTGGCTTGTGATTGACAGCACCATGTGCTGCCCTCCTAGCTGCTGCAGTTCACAGCCCCTGTCAGGGGAGTGGCAAACACACAAGCCAGAGCGCGGCTGGTTGCCCCTTTGCAGCAGGGAGCAGCGTTAGGGTGGTGTGGTGGGGTGCACGGGGTTATGGGCTCTCCTAGAGCCGGAGCATTGTTGTCAGGTAGACTGCGTTGTACCACATTCAAAAGGAGACCAGTCTTTCATCCAGTGTGTCAGCAGAGCCTACCTTTTCTTCCGCGGCTGGCTCTGGCTGGTGGGCGCTCTCAGCACGCTGTACTGCACCTGTAAAAACAAACACGAGTTTGGTCAGAGGCAGGTAATCCGAGCTCAGTGGAGCGCGCGGTAATGGCTCCCCTGAGGAGAGCTGGTGCAGGGGAAAGCAAGGCGGGCTCGCCTGTAATGAATCATTTTTTTAAACACAGGAGCAGAGGGGATTAATCACAGGGAGGAAGGATTTGAAGAGTCAAGGGTTTCGTACCAGTGTACGCCCCCCTCATTCTGCACCACAATCACAAAATTAGAAACAGACGTCAACTGTTGGGATGACCTGCCAGGCCGGTGAGGGAGATACAAACTGCATAATCACTCAGTATAAGTAATGTCCCTCGAAGAAAACTTTGTTAAAGCCTGTAAATAGTAGTAGTAGTGTTGTTCAAGCTGAGAAGTTACCAACATCAGCTCATGTCTAACTTTCTTTGTGGCTTTCCAGACCTTTTGTGTGACTGATATCTTCCGGCAAAAACAAGACCCGAAATGTGACACTTGATCTTGCAACCTTGTTTTTTTTTTGTTTGTTTGTTTGTTTGTTCTTTTCTGCCAGTTACATATGTAGAATTCAGCTCAAAAATTGATTTCCTCATGTTTCAGTCTTTATTTTATAAGATGTTCAAAAGAATTTATAGAAATATATTCATGCTGTAAAATCGCATTTTCTTTGACATTAAAGATTTCAGTGGCCTTTCCCTCCCCCAAAAATTGCCACCATAATCTAAAGAAGACTGATCATAGAGTAAACTGAAAAGGAGAAGAGCTGGAATGTGAAAACTTGCTTTTGAAGCACGCTTGCTGAGCTCAAACAATACGGTAAATGTGTTGAATAAAGGTAAGAACTCTATGCTAATTAGCTGGTCTCCATTATTAGAATGGGAGATGGAATGTGGGAACAAAGTGACTGCCTCCTGCATCAGAACATGAAACTGTCCTCAGAACTGACAGATGCTTCTTATTCCGGGACAGACACAACGTTGTCAGAAGTCCCCGTTTGAGGCAGACTTTGTAGATGTGCGCAGGCACTAATTGCCAAGTCACATTTGCAAGAAAGACAGGAGTCAATTTTCAGCCTTTGTGGTGTTTTTGTGTCCACACCTATCTGAGGATTGAAGTTCTAAGTCAACAAAAACAAAATATGTGGTCTATTGTTTTGGGTCTCTGGTGTATACGATGTTAGGGTTATTTTTCACAGTACATAATGAAACATACTTAGGATAAATCTTAAGGGTGTTTTGTTTTTTTATGATTGGCGCTATTTTCAAGATGTAGTTTTTCTTTTAAACCGGGCTAAAAAGTATTGTTTTCATGGGATTTGAAAGTGAGTCGTTTTCAAAGCTCAAACATTGTATCCCAATGGGGAAGAAGACATACAAAGGATTCTGAATCAAAATGTATTCACCACCTTGTTTTGCCAACTCAGTCAGCCAAATCTCAAACAACACAGGCTCCCTCCAACATCACAGAGAAGTCAGCAATGGCTTACTGCAGGAGGACATCAAGGGTGCAGCAGAGAAACAGACTGGGGTGAGAGTGTCTTTCCAGATCCAGACTGTCAGGATTTCTCACTGAATTCTGTCTGGCGAGCTACCTGCGAGATGAAGGCACTCCGTGGCACTTCATTTCCTGGCCGAGCAAAAATCTCAGCGAGAGAACTGCGAGCACCCAGCACCACTTACAAATCCCTGACAGCTCTCCTCAGCTCTGTGATGTAAATGCAAATGACATATCAGCCATGGCTAATATGTAATCACATATGGCACCCAGCAAGACGACTGGGGCTCACGACTACATTAATTGACTCTACCACCCTGAAGTGACTGAGGCCACATCAGAGTTTCTGCGCTGACACAACAGCCAGAGATGTCAGGAGCCCTCTGCCAGCCCTCGGCCAATCACCAGCTTTAATGTCACAGCGCTTCAGTCAGACAGGACGAAATTGCTAATAACGGATGAGGCTGCAGCAATATGGCTGAGGACAGATCTGAACATCTCCTCACTCATGCACCGTGGCGACTACATGGAGCCGCACTGAGGAATAATTGGGCCGGGGCCGCTTTAAAGCTGAGAGTTCATTAATAATCAAACAAAGCCAGAGGATATATTTCTGCAACACTTGGGAATTCTGTTACAGCAAATAATGCAGACATCTTCAGGGAATTCCCTCCCTATCTGTATGTAAAACTGGACCCTTACCTTCTCAACATCAGAAGGCACCCTCTTGAGGAAATCCAGTATTTCATTACTGTCAATAGTATATGGGTTGCGCAGCTTCTTGGTAAATTTGTTAACGCCTGTGAAAACAAGAGCACATTAATAAATAGAGGTGTCATACCAACTGGCATATTTTTTAAACTGTTAACATTGTAAAGAAATAGGAATAAGAAGAACAACAACACCAACAGCAAACCCAATAATAAAAATAATGGTGATAATAATGTCCAAACACAATTACTGTGTGTACAGAATGGATGCCCACCAATATGTGCATGATTCTGTTTATATTCATGCCTTTCAGTGAATTCAAGCATGATCTAATACACTGTTGACAATATGGATAAAGCAAAACTTGATCAACTTTTTGACCATAGTTTGAACACCGGACACACTATTTACTTCTATTTGCTTCGATCTGATCATTTCTAGCACATCTATATTTACCTTTCACATGGCCACGTAGCACAGAGAATGAAATATCTCTGGGGTCTTGTAATGGGACCATTATACTCACAGCTTGGTACTGGCTGTGCCTCAACATGCAGACAAAGAACCTAAGGACTTAAATATGTGCAAGCAACTTGAAAGGCCTGCCTTGCAACCACAGAGATGGGGGTTAACTGGGGAGGCAGAGGAGTGTCTCAGACTGGGTGTTTTTGTTTGATATGATGGTTTTTTGGTATTGATTGTGTTGAAGGCAGTGTGGAAGTACATTGGTTGTGGGTTTACAGCTGGAGGAGGAGAGCCTGTTAAGGGCAGCATATCTCCCTGACCACTGAGATGACTGTCTATTCTGTATGACTACAGCAGATAATGAGAGGCTAGACCAGGAGCCTACACACTGCCCAAGGACATCATGTATTATATACAGCTTGCTACTCTACCTCTGCTTTGTTTTCATACAAACCCTAGGCCTTGCCTCTGCTATATCAGCCCACACTGAGAAAAGCAAACCTCTGCAGCTGTCTGATCTCTGTGCATCTGCAGAGGTGTAGGGATGGCAGAGTTCTTAAATTGCTGTCCTTCATTAAATCCTGGATATGCAGTTAGAAAGAGTGAATAAGAGTTGTGTCTCACGGAGTTGTGTCTTACAACAGTATGCACATTGATTTTTATCCCATTCGTTACAATGTTTTCATGATAATAAAGACTAGTAAAGGAAACACAGAAAGCTTTCAGTGTTTTCTCAAAACACTTAATATTCAAAACTGATTTTTTTTTCTTCTTTTCACAATTTAACAAAGGTGTTGAATGGTGAACGGTGTTTTCACGTGCAAAACTTACCCCATAACAGCACAATGTACCGCAGTGGGATGAAATACAATAGCACTGTGGATACAAAGAGCACCAAGCAGGCCAGGCATGACAGGAAGGGGACAGACCAGTTGACTATGCTGTAAGGCAAAAGTTATGTTAAATTCTATTCGAAAAAAATTAACACATTTTAATGTCAAATAAACAGATAATAATTTATAAAAAATTACAAAAATGGTTGAATTACTTCTTGACTCGCTCTCCGATGTTTGCGAGTTCCTCCAAAACATTCTGGACAACCAGCACCACTTCCTGCACCATATATATCTTATCCATCAAACCCTTTTTTCCAGCCTCCTAAAAAAATGAAAAATGCACAGACACTGATGAGGTAGACTGTACATGGATTGTTAGGCATGGTAGACAAAGACAAGTTTATGTCTCCTGTGCTATTATGTGTGGTTCATCTATTGAATGGCCCATAATGAGCAAACACTGTACATCTTCAGACTCTGCTTTTGAGGATGAGACAGACTTGGTGCTCAGAAGCTGTTATGTGGATGGGGGAGAGATTTCAGCTTTTGTCTGCCACACACAATAGAGCTGTTGCACAAGTGCAGCACAATCAAGACTCTCTGGTAGATGAAAAGTACACAAAATGGCCATCTGTAATCAAGCAGACTAGACGACCCAGACAAGAAGTGCAGGGGCCTCACAACTTCCATCCCAGCAGCCCACACTGGACAAGTTGGAGCATGTTTTTACAAATCTGTGAGGTTTAGCTTTCTAACCTAGTCTACACTTCAGACAGTCCGATATGTTCGTGTTGGTGCATGATGTTCTCTCATTCATATAGTTCTTGTCAAAGCCATCGATGAACGTGGCATATTCATCCGCTATGATAGTAATGACTAAGTCTGATAAAGCCATAACAAAACAGCCAAGGTGAGTTGGGGTTTGTTTGTCGAAAAAAAAAAAAAAAAAAAAAGCTTGCATCAAGACTACAAATAATGAGTGGGAAGGCAGAGGAGTGACGGGAGATAACAGAAGTAACACAAGCTATAGAGGGTTGAGAAGCCGCACATCAAAAGGAGGAAATAATGACAGAATGATGACAGAGAGGAGGACGGGAGAGGACGAATGAGAGTGTTGGGGGGGGGGGCACTCTGACAGACCCTAACAGGAGGCCTGAGGATGTCTATATGTTTGTGTTAAAAGTCATCCAAAGCTGCAGCCTGGCTGCATTGACAGGGTCCAGACAGAATGCCTTTATCAGAGCTTCATGAGGCAGCCCCTGGGAACACACTGTCTGCCAGCACAGAGAGACTCCCCACTGTCAGGCCTGCTCTCCTCCACAAAAGGCGCAGGAAGAGAGCAATTCCCACACTAGCAGAGCCTCCCCCACTGGGCTTGGATCTGGACAGACACTGGAGGCTCAGCACTGTCCAAAAAAGGAAGAACTATCAAAAATATGCCTTCTTTGAGATTAACATCTCATGGTCTCATCATGGGGAAAGAGCACTGTCAGTGTGTGTGTGTGTGCATCATCCTGACCTGCCACACTGCACTGGATGACAGCTCAAACCTTCATGTGTGTTTTTACACCACATCAGGTGTTAATTGAGCTCTTCAGCCTAAGTTTATTTTGAAAGGACGGAAAACTGCTGGAGCCTGCTAAAAGCCATTACAATCCGCATCCATGATCTCCTGGTGCACGCAGTAAGCCCAGGCGCATCACGCTCATATTCCTTTTCATATTTCCATTTAAATTTGTTGAAGCGGCCCAATTACATGACTTAGATTTCAAACCTAATACGAGACATGATGCATTATCTAACTGTAGCTTATACACATGCAAGGTGAATTTAGCTAGAAATATGGTTCCAGCACGAAAAAAGAGCAGCTATATTGGCTTTTATTTCTAAAAGGAAGAACAGACAAATAGATGTACTCTGAAGTATGCATCAAGAGACAGAGTTCTCGTGATTATCATTATTCATCTGCTTTAAGATTCTTGAAATCCCCCATCTCCTTAGCGACCAAAACTGAAGTCCTCACTACATTAATCATTTGATGATATTCTTTATCTTTGTTCATTTCTCGTTTCAGCGTGTACATGAGCACAGAGAAAACAAAAATAAATAAAAGATCTCCTTCTGAAATGGAAAAGGATGGGTAAACTAGGGACAGGCTAAATGAATCCTAAATGTCTACTGATTAGAAAACCTGTGTGAAATCATATTCTCATTTCAGATAAAATTGTAAAAGCTTCCTTTTAAGGTGCAGTAATGGAGAACCAATTTGATCTTCCGCACAAAGGTAAACATACTCTCCCAGACATGTGGGGCGTTATCAAAGACTGGAAAAAGCTCATTTAGCATCATTTTAATTAGAATAAACGGTGCCAAATTTGAATTCTCAGACTGAATATTTTTGTACTGACTTTTCTGACAAAGATAAGAAGTGCATCTAAATGAAAAACACCTGTGTTCTTGGCAAATGATCTCATATGGAGCTAAGAACCAATTTGCAGGGATAAAATGTGCAAAAAAATCCCCTCTCCTTAGGCTTTAATGGGTTGATGGGTCTGCATGTGGTGGCTCCCACAAAGTGCATCTCAGATCATGAGATGGGCAGTTTGCCTGGATGGTGTGCTCAAGCAGACCCAGCAGTGACTGTGGACTATCGGGTGAGAGATG
Organism: Echeneis naucrates; assembly: GCF_900963305.1. NCBI lineage: Eukaryota > Metazoa > Chordata > Actinopteri > Carangiformes > Echeneidae > Echeneis > Echeneis naucrates. The sequence continues at coordinate 12,069,901 of NC_042526.1, read as the reverse complement.
GAGTATCCCACACCCCCCAGCTTGGTCTAGCACCCCCACAAGCCCCTCCTCAGCCTCTCCCCAACTCCCTTAGGTTGGTCTCTAGAAGCAAACCAACCCCAGACCAGCACTGCCAGCCAGGGGGCAACGAGAGAGCTGTTTCATCTTCCATGTTCATTTCTATTGGAGATCTATGGACTTGTTTTGCCTCTCTGTTTCTTTATGTTATGATTAAATATTGTCTATCTGCACAATTGATACCTCAGGCCAAAGGGAAGTCACTTTGCCCACACATAATTTGTAAGCTGTCTCCTTCCCTGAGGACAGATTTGTTCACAGGCAGAGAATCTGTTCTGTATTATCCTGCTGTAACACTGTCTTGCCTTTCGTCTCTCTTTAACGTCATGCCTTCACATTCTTGCAGCTCTGTCTGAGGTTTACATATTTCCTTCCTCAAGGGGGAAAAAAGGGGGATAAAAACATTTTTGAGTGGTAATCATAACCTTCTCAGAGGGAAAAGCCTTTATTCACATGTTAGAGGAGAGACAAGGGGGAAAAGCAAAGGCTTTGAAGCCATCAAATTTAACACTGATCACTCTTTAACCCCAAATATTTTTAAAGAAGACTTTGATAGGAGGTGTAAAGCTACACTGCTTGATCTAACTGCATGATATCACATTCAAGTGACAGCAAGACCATAACAAGACTTTCAAATAAGCCACTTTAAATTAAAGCTGACAGCTTAAAACAAACATGGGTGAGTGCTTAATTAGTAAATGAAAGGAGATATTTCATTTCCTCTGCTTGTGAAAGGGCTTAGGAGCCTCATGGAAAACCTTTCAGATAGCTTAAAGTGGCGAAGGCAGAGTTCAGAAACACATGCAGCACATAGAGAGAATCTTAAAGCTCAAACTGGCCTCACTTTAACGGAGAGAGTAAGCCTTCCTGGTGTTATACATTGGGACTTTACGGAAAAAGGCTAACTCTCTGACACTCAATTTGATGTGACTGTGAATTTGAAATTTTCTGTATCACTGTTTGTTTGAGCACCATTTTGGCTGCTCCTTGCAATGATAGCAAGTGCTGCTTCCCACTTTGTGTGTGCAGACATATCATGCGAGTTTCATCTTTGAATTAGCCCATCCTTTCAGACAGGATTTGGTGGATGTGCCTGTGTTTTTAAAAGAAGCTGGCTTTTTCTCATAGCCCCAGGTCACCACAACAGAATATATTGAGCGCATTATGGATATGAATCCTGGGCCTAGACACGCAGCACAGGGGTCATTGCTCGGAGGCTTTGTGTTAGTTCCACACTTCATTGCCATAAAGCAATAATACACATCCCTGTAAACTCTTCGTTTTTTACAGAAAACAGTGGGATTAGTGTAATTGAATATTATTTGCTGTGGGGAAGTATAATTTTCAGGCTACTTAAAGATTTCCTGTTGTTTTTGTTTTTCAAGAGACACCGGAGAGATGTATTAATAAACATTATCATTTGTGATATCTCGAACAAGTACAAGTGAAAATGGCTGATAACCTTTGGGGCAGAGTATTAGTTTACTGTTGTATTGTTGTACTTTGTTCATTTGTTTTGGTAGTAAAAGGTCATTCTCAACATAAATATCCCATTTAGACAATGACGACAGACACACAAAAAGAAAAAACTCTCCCAATTCTATCCCCCAACAGCTGTGCAAAATCTAATAGATGATGTTGTTTAAATTGGATTTATAGATTTTCAAAGGGCCCCGGTATCTCAGCGGAGAGCATTTGTAGAATGACACTGAATACCCAGAGGATCAGAATAAAGAGCTACATGCTACAGCTGTTTCAAAGATGTTGCCCTCATTTGGGATGCATGAAAAATATTTCTATTCTTAGTTAGAAGAGAGCTTGTGAGAAGTAGCTGTCACTGTCTCTATGCTAAAATATTGACTGAAACTTGTATGGCTCTGTTCTGTTTTCAAAGAAGCATGCGTTAGAGAATTGCAACTATTTGCTGAACTGGATTTGTAATATACAGCAGCATTCAGACATTATTATTTATTTTATGTGACCTTGGTTATTCAGAGAGGAATATTAACGGGGCCTGCACCTCTGACAAGTCCCAAAACCACTGAGTAATGTTACAGTGAAATGTTAAAACAGTCATTGTGTATAGTGAGGCTTAAAAGATCTATTCATATTTACAGTTAAAATGGAGAAGTGATAAGGTTCCACCCGAGCATATTATCCCTTAAAATGCTAGAAAGAGACAAGATAAAATACCTTCTCGTCTTCCTCTTCGTCGTCACCCATGCTCATGTTCACCTAAGAGAAAATAAAGGGTAGAGGGTGATTTCAAACGAACGGGACATGTGGGCAGTGGAGCATTTTTAACAAACACCTAGTAATGAAATTTTCTTTGAGTACATTCACCCCTATTGGGAGAGGCTTGTTTCCATAGAGACTGCATCACAGGGGTGACCTCACACAAAAGCAGAGGTGAAAGAGGGCCTTCTTCACAAGAGCACTGTCACACCAAAGCAATCTCATTTCTCCACAACATAAGCACACAGAAAAACAGAAAGAGGAAAGGAAAAAACACATTTAATTTGGATGCTGTTGCCTAGATCACTTTATATCAAGTCATCCCTGACCCCGCTGTGGTGCACACTGTGACATTGCCTGGGAACAGAGCTGTGTCATTGCCAGCTAGAGGGTCACAGTGGGGTGACAGAGTCTCCACACTGGATATGAGGGTGAGTCTGGGCTTTAACATTGCCTAGGGACGGCATCTTTTCCAGCAGCTATAAACACAATCACCGGGCTGGGGATGTTACTTTGGGTGGATGTGTGTGTGTTTGTGGGGGGGGGTGTGAACAGGCCAGGCCCCCGGCTGGCCAGTGAGAAGGCTTACAACACAGTGAAATTGGGGGGCAGTCAGAAGTGTGAACAGCATTAACCTTCACAGACATGTGTAGGGCAAACATCATTTCCATAACAGTAGATACAGAGAGGATAGTGATATACACTACAGTGTTACCTTTTCAGATGCAGTGAGACTACAGTATATCAACAGACTACAGGGTAGATATACATTTTCAGTAATTTGATTTCAGCAGCTTCTTTTTTCTTTGTGTTTATTGGGCCTCTGGAGACAACATAGAAACTAGTCGGGCCAGCTATAAAACGTGGGGAATGCTACCACAACTCTCGGCTGTGTTATCCATAAGCATAGGAGTTGCTAATTGACCTTACTGTAACAATGTCTACCAAAAGAACTGGAGTTCACCAGGATATGACCATAGGTGGGTTCACATATAGATTGAATTGGCACTAACAAAACACATCTACAGATCTGCATAGATGAAGCCTGAAGGGTTCAGAGTCCTCGTCACTCACCAGGTCCTGGTTGGAGTTTGCCTTCCCCATTGTGAGCTGGAAGTAGTTCCAGCCGACAAGCAGAAGCAGGAAGAGGGGCAGCATGAAGAGCTCCCAGTGCCACACCGTCACAAGGAAGATCTGAGTAGACAGGACATGACAGCATATCACACCATAGCACCATCACCCAACTTTCAAATCTCAGCAGGCCTGTTCCCAAAAACAAAATATATGACAGACTTAACCACCTCCTAAATCTCAGGAAAAGCAAGCATGTAAAGCCGCTGAGATTTATAGCCAATAGCAACAGATTTTACTCTCAGTGGTTTGAAAGTAACAGACATTCAGGGACAACTTTTAATATCTTGAAATCCTATTTATATATACCAATAATACTGTGCTGGCAGAGCGCCTTGCTGCTCAAAAGAAAGTATGACATGGATAGGCATGGTATGCTGTCTTTTAACTAGCACATTAAATCCTCTTAGATTCGGAGGCAGTGAGCCTCTCTGACGAGGACATATGGCAACTGTAGAAGCATTTGCAACATTTACCCCCTCCGTGGCGATGATACTGAGAAAAGCCAAGACCCCTGGTAGAAATAAGATGGATCACACTGAATGAGTAATCCCTCATAATTCTGTAAAGGAGTGGTGCTAAGCACGTTGCACAACACCCACTGCATTTCACAGCAGAGCACTAATTGGACCACTGCATTTAAACCCATTTAGTGACAGCCTAATGAGTCTGTTTCCAACTGAAATTATCGGGAATGTGTGAGGAGGATCACACCAGCAAGCTGACAGGGATGAAATAAAATGTCTTCGACAACAAGTTCTTTAGAATCTTAAAATCTATTATATTTTGATTATGAGCCAATACACACAGCATATGGTCTACTTTTATCCACCACATATTTCAAAATATACATTTTTCCTCCTTTCTATAGAATATTTCCTAGAATTAATGCATCCTTCGCAATTGTTAGATATGTGGTACTTTCATAGCAAGTTTCTTTTTTTTATTATTTATTTCAAAACAAATGCTGAATCTAATGCTATGCTGACCCCACACAATGGTAGCACTGTGCAGTCTAGGCTTAGAGAGCTGGAGGCTGGTTGGAGTACGAACAATATGTTCGAGTTAAGCCCGAGACAGGATGTGAAGCACTGAGGCCTTCAGGCCTCAATAGCTGGCCTGTAAACAGCAGACTGCTTCTGTCATAGCAACCACGCAGAGTCTGTGCTCTGGGGGCCAGTCTACCTATTGCCACACCAGGCCTAGGTTAAAACAGCCACCAGAGAAATGTGAACCGTGAGTAATGCAGACACCACTGTGGCCCTGGGCTTTACCACTGTACAGCGTAGTATGCTCACATTCAACCCTGAAGATGATGAGCGACCTGACGCATCATACAGAAAAACAGCAGGGAAGACCAGAATGTGAGGAAATGAGCAACGTGAACAATATGTTTTTTATGAGAGCTCATTTGAATTACGCATTGGACAACAAACTAGAACTGGTGGGGGATAAAAAAAAAAAAAGGTAAACAATGAATATGCATGATGTGCAGAGGTAGCTGCAGTATATCTCCTCTCTGTTATGAATAACCTGCGTCATGTGTTGTCACCTCAGTTCCCATGAGGCGATTCTAAAGCGATGCTCCCTTCACCCCAGAGGAATTCAGCTGGCTGTCGGACAGGTAGCTTGTCATATTCCCAGCATTCTCATAAAAAAGCAAAAAGAAAGGTGGGGGGAAATGGGCCTGGAAACTGACATGAGCCCAGCAGGAATGTTGAACCTCCTTGCCCTCCCTGCAAAAGCTGCTGCATTAACCACTAAAGTCTAATTGCTTGGTCTCTGTCTTCCTGTGCAAGTCAACAGAGGGAGCCAATTCATTTCCGCCCAGGGAGCCAGCAGAGAGAATCTGTCACAGGTATTCATAATCGCCCACTAATGCAAATTTCTGCTCACCACGTTCTGGCTCAGTGGACAAGATAAAAGCCTACAGAAATACAATGCCTTGTGTCTAAACTGAGTGCTTAAATGAGGATATAAACCAAAACTGTCAGAAATATCTTCTCGATTCCTCCCTCACGGTATGTCAGCCCATGTGTTCAGGATTTACATGCTTTTTTTAAACTAGGAAAACCTCTCAGATTCCTTCACAAACTGAGTCCTTGCCGTCAGATATCCCACAGTAATGAGCAGAGGCAGGCCTATACCTTCCCCCGTCTCCTCACATCCACTACAGTTTCTGTGAAATGGAGACAGGACTAATTCCCTCACTAAATGGTTTATGTTTTATTAGTAAGTAGTTGAGTGATTAAAGGACATGTTGGACAAAGTGCAACCTTTCAGGTTTAAGTGTAAATTTGATTTAAAAAAAAGAAAAAGCAGAACACACACATTTTAAATGCTATCAAAGATCGACTCCATTTCATTTAAAAGAGCCTGACTAAATATTTGTTCATCCATCAACGAATTATTCATGACAAGTAAAATGAACTTTTTCAAAATGGCAATGCTAATATGTTGCTCAAGCTGTGCAACAGTCATTGATTGAACAAAAAGGATGTATAGCAACAAACAAAAGCAATGAGGGTAACAAATTAATGATATACCCGAGTATTTAGCTTTGCACACAACAGAAGTCGATAACAAACGATGTAATTGAACAAGTGAGAGTATTTATGTCTGAGAGCAGTGTCTCTATGCGTAAAACCTCCCTTGACAAACACCCTTTAGCTGAAAAATGCCTGTATGATTATGCACAGGGTGCCTGGGGAGAAAAAAAAGAATGAATTAATAAAACTATTAGCACATGGTGGAGTAGATGATGGAGATGCACTCTCCTTAGCCACCTGTAAGCGCTCAGAGAAGGGGGCAACCCCGGGCACAGCAATTCTGCCAGCAGGGTTAAGAACAGCCTGACAGATTTGTTTTATAGTGCCATTAATATGATTCCACTAAATGCATTCTGCGCCTTCTCATGCAGATCCCCTGGCCAGCAGAATCCAGCACCTAATAATAAAGCACTCAGCGATTAAAAGTGTGAATAAAATAACTTAAAGCTGAGCAAGCATGGCAGCTCTCGCCACCCACACTCTCCCAGGAGATGGAGAAGGGATCGTAGCAGGAACAAAGGGACAAAGACACCCTCTATAAGAGTTTCTACCATCCTGTAAATTGATTAACAGAGGAGGGGTTGGCCCAGTCTACCAACCCAAACTACTGACTGGCAGACGTACCACCAGACTGCAGGACTGCCAAATGCTCTTCTTATACACCACAGCAGACAACAGGCTATAAATACAGGCGTCACATCAGTATAACACAGATAATACAGTTGATGAGCCAAATTAGTGTAATGTCGCAGCACATGGGACCGTACAATATAATTACTGTTGCTGTTAAAAAAAATAAAAAATCCCAGCAAAGTGAAAACACCATTTCAACTGTTGTTTTTCTTTTTTTTTTTTTTACTTGGTGCATTTCAAAAATACCCTTATTTTTAAGTTTTATGTAGCATCCAAAAACACGAAAGATTTAATCTTGGCTGTATCTTCACTACTTCTCTTCAGTTGCACTCCACTTGGAAAGCTAAACAAAGCGAGAAGAGCGCCAGCCAGCATTAAGAGGGTCAGTCAAGGGGGCTGTGGACGGATGCCAGATTACGTGAACATATACTGAAAGAATTTAACTGACTCTAGGCTGCAGGGTTTGTGTGTGTGTGCATTTCCATGCAACTATCTTTGTGCAGGGGCAGCACGGCGGCACTGTGGTTAGCGCTGTTGCCCCACAATAAGAAGGTCGTGGGTTCGATTCCTGAGCCTGGGGCCTTTCTGGTTGGAGTTTTCATGTTCTCCCCGTGCCTGCGTGGGTTTCCTCCCACTGTCCAAAGACATCATGTTTAGGTTAACTGGTGACTCTAAATTGTCCGTAGTGTGAGTGGTTGTTGGTCTCTGCCTGTCTCTGTGTGTTGGCTCTGCAATGGACTGCTGACCTGTCCAGGGTGAGCCCGCCCTCACCTAATGTGAGCTGCGATTGGCTCCAGCATCCCCACGACCCAGAAACAAGATAAGCGGGAGAAGATGAATAAATGAATTCATGTCATTGTGCACAACACAGAAATCCAACATGTTTCATACGTTTGACTGTGCACAAGCGTGGGCTATACAAATATTAAGATGATGAATCACAATGATGTTTTTTTTCTTCTATAGATGAGTGCCTTTGCAAAACCTTTGCTAGTCTTTACACTGATGGAGCTGTTCTTTTTCTGGGTGAAATCAAGTTCAGTGAAATTAATCTGCATTACTTCCTCAATTAAAACACAAAAAAGATATTAATAATGAATCAAAAACACAAGTAGCAGCTCAGCTCATGCTTTTTTATAATTTTTTTTTTTTTTTTCAGCCAAACTGAAACGGAGTCTGGCTGAGGGCTTATGTAGGGGACAGGAGCGGCAGGCTTTAAAGTAGCTGTAAACGCAGAGCAATGAGACATGTAATTTGTGTTGAGCTTGGGCCAGTGTGGGGACAGGCTTTCAGGGGGTTTCGGAGGCAGAGGAAGCACAGATAAGATTTCTCTTCAGGGCAGGTAGAGTGTGTGGGCAGCCATGGTGCTCTGAGCTAATGCTGAATAAATATTTCACATACGCTCAGCTCAACTCTTATCGACTTTGGAGAGGGTGAGAGAGGAAGAGGGGCAGAACGAGAGAGAGCAAAAAACATGGGGAATTTCATGTCCCTTTTCAGCCGGTCAAAATCAGTTGCAACAGTTCTGGAGTGTGACACAATTCACAATTCAGTTTTTCAGATCAAACACAGAAATACTAACTTTGATATTTGCTGCACTTCAGCAACTCAAGTTAAGAGGTTAGTTTACCCATTTACTAAAAATTATTGCTATTATTCTGCTTTATGATTAAAAACAAAATAAGTAGTAAAAGGACAAACTCTAATCATAAATATAACCCCAAACAAGTGTATTATTTGGAACATTGGAAACTAAAAAAACAAAAAAACACAAAAATAATAATGTTAATGTTAATAATGCAGTGTACACACATTTTTCTTATAAATAATGTAAATGAAATGAAAGTGTAGCCATCACAGATTTACAAGGAAATGCTTTAGCTGATAAGTCCACCTGCTCAACACAATGCACTGGTGATAACAAATCTTTATCAAAGCGCAGAGGAAGAGCAGTCGTGCAATGCAAAGCAATAGCATTTGCTTGCAGGGCCAGCACTGGCCGTTGTCTCCCCGCCTGTCTACATGCCAGGGCCAGAGCAGCACCAGTTCGAAGCTGAAGCAGGGCAGTCAGCAGGGCAGTCAGCAGGGGCCCTATGGTGCTGTCAGTGGTGGCTACACTGACCCTGCACTCCGGCACTGGCCACTAGTGTTTAATCCGTGTCGGGGGCGTTAACACTGAGCGACCTCCTGGGTGACAGATCTGCCATGTGAGCCTTTTCCCCTGAGGAGGTGGGGAGGGAGTGGCATGGTATCTCTCTGCCTGTCAGCTCAGCTCACACACACGTTAAAGCAACGGGGCCGAGACTGACCCCGGAACAGCCACACACAGGGGCGGACAGGTCGCTGCCTCAGCTGCCTGGGGAGTGGTGTCCTCTGTGACTACGAAGGTGGTGAGTATGTTAAAGGCAGTCATTATGATACAGCACACACAATGGGGTTAAACGCAGAGCACACTTCATCGAGGCTGGGACCACGCATAATATATAACAACAAAGTACAACAGATGCACAGATAAAGCCGTGGCACCTCAGGTGTCAACATGTTTATTTAGTGCAGCCAGCAAATATTAATCTGACCACACTTGTCACTTGTTCACTTTAAAGGTTGCTTTATGCTGTTTAATAATCATAAAGAATAACGAGGATTTTTTTTTTTTTAAGTTTAAATTGAATAAAATGTGCACTCAAAACTCAAATCCATGTCCTGAAACAAATCAAAGTGGGAACAATTTCACAGTCCTAATGAAGTGAATATTAACAGTGAAAGCTTATTAAGGAGGCACGTTTCAAGGTTACACATTGCATTCAGCCAGCTTGAAGAGCTGTCAACTGACAGAAATCCATTCAGGGCAGCTAAATAATAATACTGTGTGAAATCAGGAGGCACTGCTGAGCAGCTTGCAAGTAGTCATAGCCTATCATTTAATAATTAATAGATCTCAGACTCAGAACCGTGAATCCGCAGATCGCCATCAGTGCCATCATTTTTTCCCTACCAGACACTTTCCCACTGTACAGCCTGTGAGAACTCCCACAGCCATGGCGATGGAGAGTGTAACCCCCATGAGACTGAAGAAACCCACTCCTTCAAGGCCTCCAACTTTTTCAAACAGAGAGAAAACAGATGCAAAGCAGAAACAAGGAGACAATTCACAGGCTCGCACAGTCCTCTCGCTGTTCTCACAAAAGCTCGGCCGCACTGCAATGCAGTAAACCAGAAATGGGCAGATCCAAGACTCACAAAGCGTCTCATTTTCAGGGACAGTGTTAACAAGAACAATTATGACAACTCTGATTATAGCTTTGATCTCGGCTGGGCTGGTGTTCTGGTTAATGGCCCCGACTGGTGTGGCTCTACACAGGTGGTCTCCTGAGACCTCTGGAGCCCGATCTGACCCTGTCCTGCCCTCATCTGGGGAGATGGTGATTCTATCAGCCCCCAAAAAAAGCACCCATTGCAGCTGCCAAGTGTGTTTACAGCTGCACCGCATCAAACATTCATCAAATGCCATCTTTACAGTGTGTGATGTGGAGCAATCAGCATTTCACAGGCTGTCAAATGATGTCTAAAGCGTTTGCTGCCTGGCAGTGTCAAAAAGAAATACTCACATAAGGTATACAGGCTTCTTTCTAGTTAAACTCCTGACAGATGAGGTACCTCATATGTTAGAATATTAATTCTACTTAAATACTTAAAGCGGACTAATGACAGCAAAGCTCAAAATCAGCTTTCAAGTGTAAATGATCTTTTTTTCTTTTCTTTTTTCATCCATTTCATCTAAATCAAAATTGTTCTCAACTTTAAACTTCTGAAACAGATTAATTTGGCTGGATAATACATGCTCATTTAGCTTCTCTTCTTTTTTTTTTTTTAATGGAAGAAAACTTGTTTCTCTTCTAATGCACAGAACTGAGGATTTCACTCCAAGTTGTTCCCACGAATGGCTCCTGTTGGGAAAAGTAAATGATCTCCTTAGCACCTTCATTCATATTTCCAGCAGTGCTGTAGCTCCATCTACAGGTCGTATTCTTGTGTACACCTAAGAACTCTCGGTGACCCCCTTTGCAGTCACTGCTGATGTATAGCACATTCATCTCGCTCAGTCTTAGTGAAAAACACATCTAAAGGCCGTTATTTTATGAAGATTTTAGCTGTCACATTTTCTCTCTCTCAGACAGGAACATGCTGTTGTTAAACTCTTGAAAAGCACAGATCCTAGACTCATTACTGTAGCATAAACAAGCAGAAGAGAAAAAAAAATAATCTAAATTTCTTGTTTGTATTTGTTTTGACTAATGAAAATGTTTCTGAAGATTTGCCAGAACTTTTTTAAATGCAGGAGAATTTTTTTTCTTTTCCGTTCTTTTTTGTTTGTTTGTTTGTTTGTTTGTTTTTTATGTTACATTACCTATTTAGACTATTTTAAAACTGCAACCATTTGGGGGAAAATCGAAAGCAACTTCAAACAGTATATACAATGCTGATGAGGTTGCGCAGGCAAAACAAACAACCTCCTGCACTTGCAAAGTTACAATACTGCAAGACTCTCCATTACCCACAGTTTTCTCTCACACAAAAAGGCTCAGTAGTATAAAAAGTAAATCACCCATCAATCTGCAAATGCTCAATTTATATATTCCTGTGCGTGCAGTTTTCTGATTGCCATTTGTGGAGGAAAAGTTATTTTAGTATGAACAAAACAAGAAGGCTTCTTCAGAACAGCAACAACAACAACAAAAAAAGACCCTCTTTTTTTTTCCCACATTGCCATTCACTAATGCGAACCACAGTGGTGATCCCTCATGCAAAATTTGAATACCTTACACACCGCACACCAACAACCACTTCATAATACATACATGAATCTACATAAACAGGATAGAAATGTAGAATCCATGCTGTGTGGAGGTCAAAAAATTGGCCTACGGGACTGAGTGATATAATGGCTAAGCATTCCTGGTAAAGCACTACACGAGCATCCCGCAGTCCCAGTAGAAACCACAACAGCGGTAATGCATTACAGGATGTATATGGTGTAAAAGGCTAAGACTGGTCTGCCTGCTTGATAAATAATGTATTTTAATGTATATTAAAGCTAGACCCACCGCTGCAGCATTTCCTACCGGCATACCCTGAGAAGCCCTGCGCTGCCTGCCACTGTGGAAAAGAGCAGACACTAGTGGTATAATTATGCACATCTGAGAGGCAAGCAGAGGCCATCTGTCAATGTCTGAATCAGTTACCTTATTACCACTGCCTAAAGATATAAAGATAGGAGTGGGAGCTGCTTTCATTAAGGCACATGGTGGCATGCTGCTTTAGACAGCTCCGAACACTAACTTAATTGCAAATGATGACTTGGAGGAGGAGGTGGGACTGTACAGGGCCTGGCCTTGGAGTGGGCAGGGGCACAAGTGTGGAAAGTGGCATGGCACTCGGCTTGTAATGACAGCCAGTCGAGACCACGCTGTTGCCCTCACTGACTGTCAGACAGTAGTTTAAGTTCAGAGTTTTTCCTGTTAATAGCAATTACATGCAATATTTACATGTGATTTGCATGTTTCACTGTGCTTCTAGCTCGTTGAGAATATAATAAACCATTGAAAAAAAAAAAAATAAATAACAACTTTTCACTCGTTGAACTCGGTAGTCTGCTGGTGAGTGGGTGATGAATGCGCAGTGGCAGATTCACTTTGTTTGGGCAATCCTCACCGCGCACCTTCGACACTTAGACTATTTGAAGCACACCCCATTGCAGACAAAGGCGTACTCTGACTATTCTGCTACAGTCTGCCTTTAAAAATATCAACCACTATGTTGGTGTTAGTGTCTGAAAACAGAGCAGTTGTTTCAAATAAAAGGACAAAGCGGCTACGCCAAATGTCACAAGCATTTCCCTTTCACTGTCGGGGTGCAGGTGACACACAACTGACAAAAATAAGACTGAGAAGCACTACACTACAGTAACAATGATGATCATGATGAAAACTGTGAGTGTGCAAGTCTTTCATTCTACAATCTCTATTTGTGTGCTGCACCCCTAAACAGCAGGTGGAGTAGAAGTGGAAATGAAAGATTAGAGTGTGCCACCACACACTACCATCGCCTGCGGAGGATCTAATTATAGGTAGAAGAAGATGGCCCCATCCCGCTGACCTGTCCCCTGTCAGCCTGCCTGTCCTCCTGCCCATATCCCTGCCTCCAAGTCTCTTGCTATCTACCTTCATAGACTGCGCTCTTACTCAACTGTCTTCCTCTTTCAGCGCTCCAACTTTCTTTCCCAGATAGCGGCGTGCCTCCCACTCTATCCTTATACAATCGCCTGCATTGTTCTCTGTCTTCCTGTCTGTGTGTCCGCCTGCCTGTCTGTGTGCCGTGCTGTTCTAAAGGCTGTGATACATTGAGCCTGGCCATTGCCTGGGGGGATTTGCACCTCAGGATCACTGAGAAGGGCTTATAGAATACACCAGGTATGAATTGCATGTCATCCTGAGACAGCGGAGACAGAAGAAAGGCAGTGAAAGGAGAGTTGTTCACACACCCTGTCTGTGACCGCTTCCTCACCCTGACACGGTGCTGGCAGGGCTTTCATAGCAAGTGTACTCTCTTAATCATGACATTACATGTGCTGTACTGAGGGGGATTCACAGGGTGATTTAAGATTATTTAAGCTTAGGACCTTAGATCACATACCCTCATTAAAAACAGCTAAACAGAGACATTTAAACAAGGTTCAAATTCTCGGAGGCAGACTGTCACTCCTACACCCAAGGAAGCTGAGACTGTGATCCTCCTTACACCGTCCCCCGGGTTAGGAGGCTTTGCTAAGAAGTCAGATGTACAAACGCCTAAACCCCATTCCTTCAAATACACTCTAATGTCATCAGAACTGAAGGAAAGCCAAGTGGGGTTTGATTTAAAGGATAAAACACATCCATCACATACACATGGGATAAAAACAGAAGGCAGTCATTGTTTTTCATGGGAAAAAGACTAACAGAGGGGGAAAATGGCTAAACCGAAGATTCTCTTCAACATCTAACTCACATAAAATGAAAGAGTTAAAACTGGGCTCCAGTGAAATGGGACAAAACTTGTTCGCCCCAAGGCTTAAAGAGAGTTCATTAACGTGAGGCAATGACTTACCAGAAAGGCTATTAGACTCCGTTGCGTGCTCTCCCATTGAAAACAGCTTTTAATGTACTGTAACGTGTACAGAACTGCTGTGCTGATTTTTCGAACCCGATATATATTCCGGGCAAGAACCTAATGGGAAATAATTGGAACAAAACAGTGGTTAGTATCAATTGATACTGGACATAATTTTTATGACTTCGCTATGAGGTTGAATCAGCTTTACAATCCATTATTTGCTACTTGTGAAGTTAGACGTTTAAAACCAATTAGACTCATTAGCTTGACTATGAGTGATCCAAACTGTGACCGTGTGTAGCTTTGTTGTGGCCACTTTATTAGTGTAAGGTGAGGGGAACATTCTAGCAAGCATTTTAGCTCTAACTGCCAAATTCTGTTGAAAAACATCAATAAAGACAACCTTTTTGGAGAATTTCAGGTTTTGCTCCATTAATTTGGCCTCCTTCGGTTGGAAGGTTCTGACACCAGCTCTGACCTGGAAAAGCGAAAGAAAGAAAATACAATACTGCAATTTCACAATGGATTTGAGTTCATACTATATGATCCATGTTATCAGCATAAACTTGACCCCAGTCAGTTTGAGCCTTACTTTATTGTAGATAACATCCAACACCAGTGTGATGGTTCCTTTGGATGCGCTTCCCAAGTTTTCTTTCTTCAAGAACAGACATATCTGCTGCCCATTCTGAACCTTTAATAATTTAAAAACAAAATATTGCCACGATCATACTTGACACTCAATTTATCTTTGGTATATCAGAGGTATGTGGGAGCTTCACAGGTGAACTAATCTTACACTCAGTAAAGGAATGACCACTTTCCCCAAAAAATTTCGGGTTTTGTCTCCATTTTCATCAAGGACAGTCAGCTCTAGCACATCATGGATGTCTTTAATTGGCCTACCACAAAAGAGTTATACAAATATTATTAATACAACTCTATACAGGACAAACAGCTGTTGTGATTTTTCTCTCATTCTCTTACTTACAATGTAACGGCTTTGTTCCACTCTGGATTGGCAGTCTTGGAGATTGTGTGTGTTTGAAGTTTGCTGTTACCAAGCTCAATGACACATAACGGGTTGCTTTTCCCTGCAAGTGAAAAAAAAATAAAATAAATTTTAAAAAAAAGGTCACGATCATGAGAATGGGAAACAAAGTAATGGATTGTTGTTCAGGATTACCATTGAGATCTGTTGCAGGAAGATCATTTGCCTTTATGACCTTGACCTGAAGGAAACCGACCTCTCCGACACATTTGTGTGAGTTTTTCAAGCTCTGCAAAAATTAATATGATTAAAAGCAAATTTTTCGGCATGGCTAAGAAACACGGCGTATAAAAGAATGATTTTAATAGTATTAATTTGTGTGTTGACAGGCAGTTCACAAAACATATATTTGTAGCTCTTACTCTAAAACCGTAAGTGGAAGTAGGATCGCACCATATAACAAAAAACAGACTTACAAACTTCTCAATTATTGTGTCTTTCTCAACAGTCTTATCCAAGGGAGCTGCCCCTATGTCAGACATGGAGATTCCCCAGCAGGGTCTCAGGGTGACCAGAAACACTAGCCTGCCCTTTCCTGGGTCCAGCGCATGAGTGTAGAGCTGCTTCTCATTAGGGGAAATTCCTGATAGGTCAATCTCAAACCTGAGACAAAAAAGGAAAATTGTTCCATTCAATCACATAAGGCCAACTCGGTCTGTGAAGGAGCCAATGTGAGCGAAAATAACACTGCCCATCAGGAAATACTCACATTCCCCACGACTCCTCAGCCTTTCTCCCTCTCTTTGAGCACACCTCCACCTGCAGAGGTTCCTGGGTATCTTCAAACTGACTGAAGTCAAACTGCTCTCTCCACTGGGGATTGGCCTGAATACAAAGGTTCTGAGGGCAGTAAAGACACTGATTCAATTGATACAGCAACGCAGAAACACGCACACTCACACATTTTGATGCAATGTCTGCTTTAATGCATGATCAGACTGAGCCGCACCTGCATGACAGGTGGATTAAATCTTAATTCAATCCAACCAGAGCAAGGCAGGAGAGGAGAAAGAGAGGTGTGTTGGGTGGATGTGTCTCTATTTGTGTGTGCTTGTATGTGTACACCTCAGTAGCCACTCTGGGATTGTAAACACTGACAGCTTCCAATTAGAATCAGCTTTGTTCAACAAACAAACAAGCAGAGAGGAAAGCAGAGAGGTTTACAAAGAAATGACACGACAACACAAGACAAGTGCACCATAGAATCATCAGGGGGAGGCCAACAAGTACAGGTAGATGAACAGGGCATGCTGGGTATGCAAATGAAGGCAATGAAGCCCAGCTCCTGAAGCACAGGGAGGAGTGAGTGGCAGCCTGGCCCAGTCTAATGAGCTGCCTCCGCCATGGCCCGGTGAGCCAAGGTGGAGGTGAGTCACTGACAGGCACCTGCTGAGAGAAAGAAGCAGGGAAGTAAGAGATAGGGGCTGGGAAGAAACACTTGAAGTATAAAAAGCAGAGTTTAAAGAGACAGAGCAGCACGAAGAAGGAAGTGTAGGAGAAGTGGGAAGAGAAAAGGCTTTTATAAAACAAATCCAACCTTGCTCTTGTACTTCTGATCACCGAAGCGAAAGCGGACATAAATGTCGCCTTGGCCATACTGTGGCAGGTCTTGTCCCTCCACCAAGGTGATACGGATCAACCCAGTCCACATCTGGTTCTTCAGCTGGTTCTTCGGCGATGTGGGTGTTGCAGGTTGATTATGCTGCTGGGTAAAAATACATACAAACAATTGACAGTATTTTTGTCATTGTTTTTTTTTTTTCCCCAAAGCACTGTGTGTGGAGGCTCTGTGTGTTCCCCTCTGTTTACCTGCTCCTGCCTTAGCCTGGCACCTCATCATGTTCACAGAGTGCATGAAACTAGGACAAAGGTTTACACTATATAGCACATCTCTGTTGGAGCACATTAGCACATCTCTACTGACAGGCAAGCCACACCATGGAGGCTCCTGGAGAGAGAGGAAGAGAGGGACGTCAGCAAGCAGCCAGATGTCCCTGGCTGTGACAGTCCCACTCATCACTGGCTCCCAGACTGAGTGTGGGGAGGCAGGACACTTGGCATACTGCACCAGAGACAGCAGGCAGCAGTGAGTAATGATGCAAACCCCACAGCTCTCTCATCAGCAAATTATGCATACATGCAGTATGTATGGCCAGCATCAGAGTTTACCGCATGCTGGAAACACTGCTCAATTTTTATTTGACCAGAAAAATAACAAATCTTTTGCACTAATGGAAAGATATGAAACCAAAAAGATGTTGTGCATTCAAGAACTTCGGAAATCAAGGACAAGCACAGCAAATAATCCACTGCTCCTGCCGCGTGTCACAGAGGGAGTGAGAAAGAGAGGCCTTGATATGTTTCCATGTAAGAGTTCCCGTGAGGCCATGCGGTGATAGGCCAGGGCTGTAAAAACAAACAGCAGAGAGGTTGTGTAGGGCTGACTGTAATTAAAGAGCAGGACCGTAATCTGCTGTAGCCTCTTTGATTGCCTAGCTCCTTCAGCTGCCCCAGCGACGCTGCTTCAAACAGCCCCACTACAACTCCCCTGCCACTCCGGCCCCTCCTCCTCACTAAAGGGTCACAACCCACATTGCCACCCAATCCGAAGGGGATCAAAGCACATTTCAGGGACCTGAATTAACATGGAATACCACAGGCACGGCCCTATAAATATCAGCCCCTTCAAAAGAAGAGGAACAGAGGGAGTGGAGGAGCGATATAAAACAGGCCTCAGCCAAGTCATCCCAAGTGTTTATCTTGGACACATTTCTATCTCAGCGGCCAATAAAACAATTCCACTTAACTGTAAGTGGCCCCTAAAGAGAATCTATTCCTGGTCCTAAAAGGGCTGTGCGATTGCTTCCATATGGTGGGACAGCATGGGGACAAGCACGATGAGCTCAGACCCAGGACCATTTGGCTAGTACCTCAGCACTGTCCATCCACAGCTGTGATATTACATCCTAACATCTGGGTTATTGCCCGCTATGCCTGGGAATTATCAGCCTTGCCGATCTTAGGCATCCCACACTGGCAACATGCCTTGAACAGCAGAGCCCCCCTCCCCTCCCCTCCCACTTCTACCATACGCCCCCCTCCTGTTTGAAACACTATCACACAGCAGAGTTTTACTTCAGCACTTGCCATTCCCTGTCTCTGTGGTGGTAACACAGAGGGAAAAAACGATGTTCTGAAAGAGGGGGAGTAGAGCCGCAAGAGCTTGGTATTCAGCACTTCCAGAATAGGTGTTAAATGCAATAAGATATTGTATGTTTGTCAAAAATGAAATGGGAAAAAATGGCATTGTTACATTGTTAAATTAGCACTGTGATTTACGCAGCAGAACATTGTGTAGAGTCCCATCACACATTTTTGTCTCCCTTTGAGTATCTTTAACCATCTGTAGTGGATAACCTACAATGTGTATGAAAATGGCTTCATTCCTTTGTCATCTAATTTCAAATTGAGATTGTCTACTGGACCATCAAGAGACTGAACAGTGGCAGATGTAGTGACTACATAGGTGTGAATATAAACCCACTCACTGCAGTGTGAGTCCCAAACAGCCACCCTCCTATTTCACTCTGAATCTAATTACAGCTGCAATATATTGAAAGCCACTTGAGAAAGAGATGGAACTTTGTTTACTACAAAACCAAATACTGCTCTATAATACTCATCTAAGAGCTTTTTCATGACAACATATTCAGTCAATACTATTATTTTGGTTTTGATCAGAATGTTATATTGTACCACACTTTTTCACACCAAATGATACCTCTGGAAATAATATGCATTGCAAAAAAGGTTCACCATAAAACCACAAAAGAAATAGGCTATGCTGAAACCAAGGTTACACACAAAAGCCCGAGTACACCTCATTCTTTGTTGCAGCATTGCACAGTGAGCTACTGCCCCCTAGTGCTTTACATCAGGGCAACCATGAGCTCTAACATGTAAATGACAAAGGCGAATGCAGGAATACTCATGGCACCCCGGATACAATTTGGAAAGTCAAATTAAAATGTAAATGCAACGATAGGACAGTCCATACCTTATTCTTCTTTGCTGGCCATCTCTAGGAAAAGGAAAGGATTCCAAGAATCAGCACAAAAAATTCAAAGCGTCGAAGCAAATACCTGCGTCAAAAAACACTTGTCATATCACAAATACTCTTACAGGGCTTCGTTTGATGGTGGCATCTCTAAACATCAAGCAGACGTCAACCTTAATCACTCCCATGTCTTGTTCTTTACTTTTTGGATCTTGAAGATGCAACTCCAGCTCATAGGTTCTGTTAAACAGCAGAAAGGCAATACAGATTCAAAATGGCCATTTCTGAACAACATTATGATTAACTGTAAGTATAAAATATATATATACACATATTCTCACTTGTACAGATCAAGATCTTTCAGAGGAATAAGACTGGAACCCATGAAGTCATCAGCAGTCCGATTTTTATCATAGACCTGCAACAACATTAGGAACATCACAAAGAGTGTAAACTGAAATGATGGGTTTCTGCATCAGATAATAATGCATTCACAATTTTAAAAAATTCTTACTCGAACTTCCACAATGTGCTCTCGATCTCGCAGAGGATGAGAGAAAGACTCAGCCCACTTTGGATTCAGGTTTTTATAAACCACCTTGCTTTTATAGAACACTTTTCCATCAACTTTGAACTTCACATAAGGATCACTGGTCCCTAAAGTCCAACACAAAAAAGAACAAATCAGAAACACAATGTTAACATACAGTATAATCGAAGTGTAAAAGCATGGCTTTCATTGCAGTCCATTAAAAATTATCATTTGATGCAAACAATATTTACATTGTGTGGAACATATTATCACTTCTGAAATGTACACTTACATAAACACACACACATACACACCCTTCCCCCATGCTGCTTGTGTGAGAGACTGAAATATGTGAGGAGGCGGCACACCGCACACATGGCAAAAACAGAGGGATGTAGCTGTTTAATTGTGAAAGAGTAGAAACACTCGCCAGCATGAGGCAACCAGAAACCAAAATCTAGAAGCAACCAGTGTTAATCTCCCAAGCCTGTTAAGAAAGTCTGTTTGTGAGTGTGGTGGGGGTATGGGACTTCTTTGTTTCTGCAATTGCATGCAGATTGGCCAAAAAATGAAAGCCAGTCCCATGCCTTCATTTGTATAGGGGAATAAAGGGGTGCTTGAGAGAGCCTGCAGGGAGGCTTGAATCACATGACAAAGGCCCTGTGGGGATGGGCTGTCAGGCCTGTCAGCTCCCCACTCCAAATGAACATCTCGCAAAGGCAGGCAGGACCCACAGCAGCTCCACCCTGCCAGCCTGTGACAGGGAAACCTCCAGGCAACTTGACAGGAGGAGAATGTGGCAGCTAGCAAGGAAAAAAGCTCTGGCATGACTGAGAACGGTGACGATGGAAATTAATGGGGAAAAAAGGGGAGAACAAAAACCAAGGAGTGGGGGCCAGTGGTGTGGGTCCTTTCAGAATATGTAATGACAATGTATGCCATTGGTGAGCCTTTGGCACAGAGTTGATTGTTGGGCAAACAGTGGAAAGACAGGGGGCGTGTGGGGATTGCATCATCATGGTGCCATCTTGTCAGTGAAAGTAAGGTCTCAACTAGCAGGGAGTAGGCCTCTAGGTTTGGAGAGCGTCCTACTACAATGCTGTAAAAAAAACAACAACTGTTAAGCATTTTAGTAAAAGAAAAAAAAATTTGCTTTGAAGTGATTTTCCAGCTAGTATAACAGTGTTTGGAACGACAACAGCCTTTGGGTTTACATTTTCAACTAGGTCTTTTATGTGGCTTTGAAATGATCTTTTTGCAATGAAATAACATTTACTTTAAGTAAACCTAATTGTTGTTGTCCAAAGATTTTATAAATAAATGACCATACTTAATGAGACCACACATAATTTAGTCGCATAGTGTAGTTCAATTCATGTCCACTTGATGTCGCTGCTTTCACAAAGTCATCTCCACAGGGTGTCGGGAAGGGTCACGAGGACAGAAATTTATATTTTGCACCAACTGTTGATCTGTTGCTCAACATGTGCTCCGGTTAAGGAAATCAGCTCATTAAAATGAATTTAAATCGAAACAATCTTTCCAAGTTCATCCTTGATTTTACAACTGGATGTGTCAGCTAATGATAATAATAAGAAGAATATACATGTCAAAAGCAATAGAAAAATGATTTTACAGAGTAATGGTTGTTTCCTGAAATGCTTAACTTACAAGAGAATTAGTGGGCTAATGGATAAAAACTTTATTCTTATAAATCCAAACCAGGTTCGTTTTTGGTTTTTTTGTTGTTGTTTGCTTTTTTAAACTCATCAGCTGTGAGGGTAAAGGCTCTGTCCATTAAATTTAGCAGAAAATTAAATCTTATCATTATATAATTAGCTGTTTCAATAGGTGACAGCACCAGTGGTTTCATGGAATGAGAAGTGATTGCTTTGTCCCAGTCTGTCTTTTGTCATACTGGTCTGACAGCATACTTCTGATTTTTTTCTTTGTACATACACCACTTGACAAGGGACATCATCCTCACAAGTAAACAGAAGCATTAGCTGAACACATCTCATCTCGCCTTTATACACAATAGCACATTTCCCATTCACAACATTCTGCTGTTTGATTGGTTCATAAACACAGGAAGATTAACAAGATGTATACACACTGTGTACATGCAGTGCTTCATCAAGGGCTCACCATTACCAAAAGCCAACATACAAAGAACTACATATTTCTAGCACGTAACAGAACTTGGCATCTCTTGATCTGTACTGATTCATTCAAAGGCTCCTGCAGTTAAGATAACACTGATCTCAGCTGATAGGGCTAAGAGAGGCAGGTACTTAGCCTTTCAGGTTGTGAAAGGCCTCAAACTTATACATGACCTGCAGGTTGTTGACCTACCAGAGCGCTTGTCTCTGATGACCAGGTTCTTCCCCTGTTTCAAGGTGATGTTTAGGAGGTATCTCTGGAACGGGACAGGTACTTGAACCTCAGACCCTCCTGGCATACCCTGCAGTGGAAAAACCACATTGATACATTTTCTTTTGATAAATGCATGTTTTAGCTCAACGGGCACAGTCATCCAGCGAGCACTCACAAAGCCATCCAAAGGATCTTGCATAGTTTCGTCGAAGAAATCACACGCTTCACTGGGCATCTGCAGAAAAAATGGTTGAAATGATATTTTATCAAACTGATTATGTGCATTTTGCGTGGTACAGTCATATCTAGAGATATCTATGTATGCAGACTGTGCTCCACATCACATGATACCAATGGCTATATTGCAAAAAAGGGGGTTAATCCATTTCACAACTATGGATAAAGTTTTGTATGAACAAATAATCAACTTTGAACGTTGAATAGTCAACTTTGAAGAGCAATTAGTGTCAAGTGTCTGACAAAGTGAGTTGTTGTCAACTTCTTTGTATGTTTATACAGTTCCTTGTGTCACTTTTTGTGCAACTAGTAACACTGGTTTTCAATTGGTTTCCATATCTAAGAGGCATCTCAAAACAAAATGCAACTGCCTGAGCTTTAACTGTACCAAAGACCCGAAGAAAGTCATGTCCCACTTTACATTTAACACCAACTTTGTAAGGATGATTTTCAAAGGTTGCAACCAGTTTCCTAAATAGTTACTGTCATAAAGTTGATGTTCAGACTTAAAAAGGGAATGCCAACTTCATATAAGTCAGCGAATTAGACTGCAACAGCTCAAGTATATGAAAAACCATACCACACTATTTGCAAGTGAAATCAAAGCATGCAAAAATTCAAGTGAATCTGATCAAAATATACTAAATTATAAAAATGAATATAACCTCCTTGTGACCAATTATTATGGCACTAGAGATTAGCTCATACTTTGATGTAATGCCTAAGAGATTAATAGCTTCATCTCAGTTTATAGATGTATAAGGTCTCTGGTGAGTGTGCAGACTCCTTTTCACCGTCATAGCAATTACTGGATGACATCGGAATACAAATTTCTAATGACATAAATCTACAGCCCATGCAGGCTTCAAATAGCGATTGCAGCCTCTGTGTTTAAACTCTTGTAATAAAACTGACCTCTAGTTCTTCCAGGGCCTCCCCCATCTGGGCTCCTTCAAACAGAGTCGCCTCTGCGGAGAACTGTCTGATCACATACGGAGGGTAGAGTTCGCGGTCCAGTTCTTCCGAATCTGCGGCCCAGGGCAGGTTGACTTGCTCCTCGCTGGGGCTGCCACAGGCAGAGTCCACTGAGGTCCCATCAGCACTCTCTGCAGGAGTATCAAGCGACAGAAAAAGGGTTCCAGGGAGAGCATTTCTTCTGCTTGATAATGGCGTGAGCTTTTCAAATGATGGCTTTCGCTGCTCGTAGGAGATGGCCTTCTTCTCGGTGCGTGGCTTCATTTGGTCTCCCAGTGAACTTGCTCTGGCCATTGCTGCTGCAAGAGAAGCTGAAATCCCTTTCTCTTCACCAGAGAGACTCTCTCCATCTGCAAGCTCTAGTCCTGGTGAAGGACCTTGCGTGTCTCTTACTTGTGGTGCAGGAACAGGGTCAAAGGAAAATTTCTGGACATTCCCCTTAGCTCTTTTATCCACTTGTGCATACAAGACTTCTGGTGTCCAGTCCATCTTGTTCTCTGAATCTGAATGAATCATATCACTGGGTTCCTCATAAAGGGTCGTGGACTCGCATGGTAGACTGGTTCGAGGAAAAGCTACTGGATGATCCTTAGAAGCCTTGAATGTAGTCTTTGGGACCAAATCACTCTCTTTCTCTGTGAAAGGCAACCCGTCGATGACTGAGCCACTTGCAGTGGAATCAGTATCACTTATGCGGGGAGACATACCAAAGGAGATGCTATCAAAGTCAGTGGGCAATAAGGAAGTCTCTGAAGAAAATGCTTCACCTGGCACCACTCTCAGGTCTGGTACAGAAATACTGCGCCGATGCGCCAGATTTCTCCCCTGCTTGGCAAGAGCTTTTTTTCCTGGCTTCTTCAGGTTGGATAACTTTGTCTTCAGCTGAAGATTCCCCCAGAAAGTCTTCTTCTTGGCCTCCATCCTGAGAAGAGAAGGAAAATGTAGAAGTAAGGAATGGTGTGCTATATCCTGCTCTGACTCAGTCAAGGAGTATAAAATGTTGAAATATATATCTTCCTGTATTAAAACAATATAAAACTATATAAAATATATTAAAAATAAGTTCAAGCAAGTTTTAATCTATTACATCAGAATTACTGCATAGAAGGGAAATCTGTACAGCAGGTGAAGATGTAACATACCTGGGATTTGTCACCACTTACAAAGGAAAGATATTTTTTTTATTGTTCTGGAATAAGAGCCACGCCAAACTGTCACTACTGATCCAAATTGCCTGTCTTAACTCATAAAAGCATAAATAATATTTTTCAATAACTACATCAGCACCATACAAAACCAAAAGCTGCTGCTATGTCTTGTTGTTCTAAAAACTGATCTGACAAACATTTCTGAATAACTTTTTACAACCAAGTTAACGTTCATGACAAGACATCCTGGATTATTTTAGTGTAATTTAGCCCGAGAAAACATTCAGCTATACCTGTTCAGTCAGCCTCTGCTAAATGTCAAATCCACACAGTGTTTCAGTTTCTACTGAGAACAGCAGTACGTTTCCCAAAAAGCACCTCAGCCATTTTAACTCTGATAGAAGAGAAGGAGTGTCGCGCAGCGGCACAAGGCAGTAAGTGGCCTTACCTGCTTGAAGGCAACTTTGAACAGCAGTGATTGGTGGAGAGGCCAAACTGGGTGAAACTAGCCCTACCAGTCTCACAGGGTGAGTTTCAATCACTGTGCTAATGACACAGTCCCAGTGCTGTTACCTGCCCAAGTCAGTTTGTTGCTGATTTGATATTTGGCTGTTATAGTTTCTATTTTCATTTGTTCAGTGATTTGTCTGTTTTAAGATGTACATAAATGACACTTTCTCTATTATAGGTTCCCTTACAGGTCCAAGCATTTGAAAATATACTTAATGCCATAATCTACCCTAATTCTACAATACAACTGTCCTTCGTATCTGTCCAAAGCAGTCCCAAAATACTGCTGATGGATTCGGAAACATGACTGTGGCATATGAAATGTGAAATGATCTGTTCATCTTATCTCATCCCTCATCTTCAGCACGGATCTGGCACTCAGTGGCTGCCTTGTCATACCAAATTCCATTTCTTTCACACAGCCACATATTTGTTTACAGTGGAACGAGGGTTTAGCCTAAGCTCGTCAAAAGTGAGCATTTGTGTTTGCAAAGTATAAACTATAGCTGTCTGTCCACACGCAGAAGCCACCCACTGGTGTTCACTGTCCCTCTGCTTGTCTGTTCCCAACAGTGGAGACTACAGTATATGACAACAGATGTGTTTGAGTTTGGACCAAGTCTTGTTCAATATTTGCTCACGTCTTAAGGAGATCAGGCCCACATGAAAGAAGCCCAGCTTGGCTTCCAGTTGAAAGGCAGGGCTGGGGATCTGCACAGGGCAAGCCCCCCATGGCAGGTGGCCTCAAACATCCCAGAACCGGCCCGGTTACTCTACACATGCGGACTGGAGCTGGTCCAGGCTGCAGCACAGCTGGTCTTATGGGTGTGAAGCCCAGAACATGCACTCAGGGACAAATATGGACAGGATGAAAGATTCAGCTACACACTTGACCTAAAACCCTTGTTTGTTTGTCTCTCACTGTGTTAGGATGTAAAAAAAACAAAACAAACAAAGACAAAAACCATCGTTACTCCTACAGCAGCATGGCAATACCACTGTTGACCAAATAATAATAATAATAATAATAATAATAATAATAATAATGATGATGATGATGATGATGATGATGATGATGATGATGATGATGATGATGATGATATTGTCAGATGGGTGTAAGTCATAAGATGTAACGTGTTCCACTAAACGTGTTTGGCTACTTTTGAAGGTTAGCTTGTCTGCATTAACATTTCCATTAGCCAGCTACACCTGAACACCATGTTTCCTGAGCTTCTTTAATGTTTCCAACGTGAGATATAAATGCAGCTTAAAGAATAAAATAAATATAGAAAAACTGGTGGTTGAAAATAAAATCATACTCCCAAACTCGTTCATACAAGCAGGGCTTGTTCAGGCGACGGAAAAGACAAACATTTGAAAACCCGTATATACATATACATAAATATATATACAGACACGTGTGTGTGACATTTTTTTGTCTACCTTTTAAAAGACGTGGAGCTCTGCTGCTGACGGATGTGTGACATTTAAGCTCCAGTGGTTTCCAAACTTGGCTGAGAGAGGACAGCAGCATGTATGTGATCTTTTTGTGTTACAGCTCCTCCTGCTGCTCACAACCAGGAAACACACTCGTGTCTTCTGTTCAAAAATAAATAAATAAAATGTGAGCTCGGTGTGCAGGAACTTCATGTACATGCTGTCCACCTTCTGAAGAAGATCCAGCAGGGTTCTCCAGAACATAATGAGGTGACAGTGAAGAAGTTCACAACTGGGAATTGAAAATAAAATAGAAGAAGGAATAGAACGAAAATGAAACCTATTCTATTATATGTCTATTCTATCTGAGTTGACACCCCTGGATTAAAAAAACATGATATATTTACTTCATCATTGTAGACAGTTTGGTGTCTATAATCTGTGCCGTTAACAATAATGTGGCATCAGTGTGATTTTGAAGTTAGACCATCAACCATAATCTGTCAATCCCACCAAAATCTCACACTTTCTCTCTGTGTCAAATCTGAAGAATTGTTATTGAGAGATGCCTTTTATTAGAGTGGGATACATGGACAAATGGACAGATATAATAGCCAAATATAGTTCTCTGACTGGAGTCAGATACGCTGATAATATATACATATATACATTTGTTTACTACTTACAGGACTTTTAATGGAGCATTTTCACACTGTGCTATGATTACTTTTACTTAAGGATGTGAATGTTCGTTCCATCACGCTGGACCCAGCAATTAAATCAGCATGCATGTTTCTCTTTCAACATTTAGCACAATTCGGACACCCCTCTTATATCCATTCATGACGTTGCAGTGTTACTGTTAATGTTACTGTGTCATGGACAACAGCAGACAGTATACCAACTGGTCTACTGTATCACTAAAATGTTTGTTCAAAGGAAAATCCAAAGATGAGTAGACATTGAGTTCAGATTGAGCATACACAGAGGTGTTTAATAAAGTTGACAGTTTCTACTGTTTGGGACTTCACATGAGAACAAATTCTATGTAAGAGTTGTTTACTTTATTTTATACAGAATAAGAGAGATAACCTAAATTACACATTAAAAGCCAATATTTGTACTTTTTGTAATACAAATTTTGTACAACAATATCTAGCATAGTATCTTATTTAATAAAAAGTTCACTTGGATATTTATTTTATGATGAAAATAAAATAACACATTCAAGGGAAATAAAATGTAGATTAACTTAAATCTCTCAATTTCGAAACAAATAATTTCATTATTGGCAACAAAGTCCAGCTTGTGCCGCCAAACGGTCTGAGCATCCAAACCGAAAACAGCTTCTTTAGTTAAGTGAACTATCAACTACAAACACTTACCAAACACGTAGTTCTGTTTATAAAAGCCATGAAGCAAAGCAGTGTTCTCTTGCACAGCAAAGTGAAGAAAGACCTCTACAAAGGTTCATTGATTACCCTTTCCGTTCACATTCATTAGTTGTGCACATCTTGGCCACAGATCAAAAGACCAAAGTGTATCACGGTGCATTCATCATGCATTTTCTTGTGTGAGTCTTCTGAGAAGAGGCAGGTCTGGTCAATCTTGAGTGTTATCTGCATTGTTGTTCTGTTCTTTAACTGAGAGAAAAATAAAAGTGTTGTATTTTTCTTTGGGATAAGGCATTTCCTAACTGTGCATATAGATAGAGAAACTACAAAATTCCCTGATATGTTATTAAGTGCTAAAGTATGTGCTCAACTATGAGGTGATACTGCCGAGACAGGCACGGAGTTTGTGTTGTAGTCTTTTATTATTGCTATTTTCACCTGCTGCGTTTTACTTAATTACACTATGAACTACTATACATCATGTAATGTCCACTAATGTGTATGAACATGAAGAGATTGCCCTGGGGGATCCAAATCAATAGATTTAATAAAACATATCGCATCCATCGTGAAGTCTGGGCACTTCAGGATGTGAGGCAAACAGTCTCTGATGACATATATGACCTGTAATGACATCATAGTCTGTGTATGTCACGTGTATTAAGGTTAAAACTGCATAGATCATTATGGGCTTATACTGAGTACTACTGTGGAGTTGATGATGGGGGGCGAAGAAAACAGTAAACCTCAGAAACACACACAAGATATGTCATTTCAAATGCACAGTGATAACCTGTCTTGTACAGCAAACTCCTCATACAACGTGTGCAATCCAGCAGTGTGATTAAAGTCAATGGCATTGCATTGTTGTTGTAACTGTTGATTAGCTGCTGAATTATTTGCTCTGTCATGAGTGAGAAGGAAACAAGTCGAAGCCCCCTTTTCCTCTATACAGCGTGTAGATGGCTGAGGCATTGGCCTTGTGTTGCAACATCTATCACGTACACGACTTTAGCGCCTTCAGATATTCACTTTTCTAGCTCCTAAAGTTCCTAGGCCTACAGTTCTCCTGCCATTATAGGGCGTATATTTAAGATACAGTTTCTGGAGCCAATTAAAGTAACACATGAGTATTTTTGTACACAATTAGGGCTGAAATTTCAAATTGACTGCAATATTTACAACCACATGTGGGCACAGGCATGATAAAAGTTGTGTGAAGGTCAGCAGCCACTCTGAGAAGGAGTGTGTGTGTCTTCTGCTTAATCCCATGAAACCATTAACAGAATAGTGGAAATGGCCTGAGAAATGACATGTCTTTCAGCTGAGCGCCATGCAATAACAATAGATTATTCTTCAATGTGGGGCCTGGGACCTTGGGTTTGAATGTTGGCAGTGTATTCTGCAGCTGCTGGTACACAACTAACACGAGCTAACACAATAGGAGGGAAGAAACTCTATTTCCCCTAGCCTTGTGATTCTTCACAAAACTGAAAATAGTGGAACTTCAACCTCACAGTATTATTATTACAATGTCTTAAGGACAAACAGTCACCACTAATAGAGAGAGAGGAAAAAAAAAACCAAACAAACAAACTGACCACCTGGAACTGAAACAGAGGAGATTATGTTGATAGGTAAATTTAGTAGAGATGACAGTAAAATGAACACAATAGCAAATATTGACCAGTGAATGATCTACTTTTTAAGGGTCTACGCTTGTAAACTTGGCTGTTATCCACAAAAATATACTTTTCTTGAAAACGGTGATCGTACAGTACTTTCAGTACATACTCACACCCTGGTGATATATATTAAAGTCGCTATTTACAAAACAAAAAGAGGTTTGGCTCAAATTTTCAGTTATACAAACAGAACAGCAAATGTTCATGGCTTTTGATATTGATTCATGATCTGGTTTACAAGATTTACACTGTAATAAAGCACAATAGAAAATAAAACTATGGCAAGGAAATGGTGCATTTGAGTGAACTGTTAGGAAACCATAGCGACTGTACAAAACAACACAATAGAACAGCTTTGGCTTATATTACTAATGAACTGTTAGCAAATGTGAACATGTTGAGTTTTTCCACCAGTTCAACTGGACAGGTTCGCGCGATTATAATTGCACATTTAGATAGCCTACTTTTTAAATTATAAAATGAATAGTATGTCATTATTGCAATAAATTCTGCTGCTATTTTGTTTTTAAATCCCCAACAGCATTGCTTCATTTATTCACTTAAGTAGTCTCAACTGTTGTTTTCTGTATAACCAAAATTCAGGTATAGTACTTGTTAACTTCATACTGTCTGTATCTCCTGATCGGCTAAATCAATAAATTAGAAGAGGCCACTTGAGCCAAAGCTCTTAATGGTTACAGCATGATTTTAAAAGATAGTTCTTGCAGTGAACATCATATGTGAGGGTCCTCAGCCTGAAAGAAACACAACTTTCTCTGATTGTTTGCAACATGCGAGCACGACAGCAAAACAGAAACTACATGTAAGTGTCTGAGTAGACCAGTGACTACAATTATCTATCGCCTATTGTTTAACAATTTTCTTTCCTCTGCAAAAGTCATCTGAATTGCACCAAGTACCTGATACCTCTTGCTTGTGCATATAATTCAGTCCAGCTAACTGTTTTGTTTTTTTTTTTAATTTCTTACTGTATCAGTTTGAGAATTGACTTTAGATGTGTCCTGACGTGTCTTATAACATCTCATTCTTTCAAATTGAAATGGAGTTGAATAATATTATCATAATGATAGCTCTAAGGACCCTTCTCTTTCTTTTATCTCCACGTCCAACCCCTCCCTCTCTCTGACTGGCTGGTAACTGGAGGCCCGATCGTGGGCTCTTTATGTCACCCATGTGTCCATGCGCAGGCGCTTGACTGAGGGGCTCTCCCTGTCCTCAGAGCCAGCAGGGGGTCTTCCCAGCCCTAGTGGGGAGTGGAAGTCTGGCCGGTGGTCTTCACGATCACTGCCGTCATATGAGCTACAAGAAGAGCTGAGGCTGTCGGCAGGTGAGCGTCCCAGAACTTCCTGTCGGCTGGACCCTTGCTGTGGCTGTTGAGGGGGGAAACCAGATGGGGTGACACGCTCCCGAGGTGGTGAGATGGGTTCGGACTTGATATTTATGCTCTGGCTGGTGCTGATGGACAGGTTGGAACCCTGAGGTAGGTGACCTCCACCACTGCAGAGAAGAAATGAAGAGCCATTTGTGTTCGGAACAAAAAATGAGACAACAAATGTGAGGTGCAATAACGCGCAAAGCCAGAAATATGTAGCTGTGTGATTCAGCATAATATCACAGAGCACAGTGGGTGTTGCTTTTATGTGGGGGCGTCTGGAGAGTGTGCTTTTGTTTGGAAGTGTGTTACTCACACCAAAGAATTAAGAGCTGCCTGGCCCAGTTGATGCTGTTGCCATGCCGACATGGAGCTCAGTGAGAGCCCAGGAGAGCTGAAGCCCTGTAGGGAAGAGATCTCTGCACTGCTCAGGGAGTACTCTGCAAAAACAAAAGCAACCACATACAGTGAGAACTCAAACTCACATTGCAACTACAGCACAGAGATAAGAGCAAAAACCAGCAGTGTGTAGTGCAAACAGTCACGTCTACGGAGGTTGGTTTCAGTCTGAGGGGAAGGCAAGGCCAGACTCACCAGCAGGGTTGTAGGAGGTGGGCATGCCAGAGTAGACCAGGCCCTGGGGGGGTAAGCTGGGGGTGGTGACAGACACTACTGGAGTGGCCAGTGCCTGGGTGGACTGGGAGCTGCTTATTCTCTGCGTGTTCTGCAAAACACAAGAAGCAACAAAGAAAGTGACCAGAAGCCCCAAAAGTAAAGCTCCTAATAGTTTTCTCATCTTTTTAGATATTTAACCAAGACGCTCACATTTTTACTCACTCTAACTGAAGGACCTGTGTGTAATAGCAAGGACTGCCACACGGTGGTGGTGTAGGTTCATGCCTGTCTATATGCTGAGCTTTCTGATTTGATATTGACTGTATGTTTTAATAAAGTTTTTAAAAAAGAGTGAGAGAGTAAAAATAATAACATTTAAAAACTAATGTTCTACTTTCTTAAGAGCAATTTAATTGATATTTGTCCAAATAAAGACGGTTGAATATGCCTGAAAGTATAAACTAGATGAAAACTGAATCTAGACTTATATATCAAACATGGTCAGCATGAGCTTTAAAGTAGCTATGTGGATTTCTGTGCTTTCAATAAATAATAATAATAATAATAAATAATAAGTCACTCCATAAATTTAAAGTGGACAAGTGACAGATGCAGTCAGTGCAGAAATCACAAGTGACATGCAGTTACAGACACAGCAAATTATTAATCAGATTTATTAAAACCTTTATTTGCTTTGTCATGAAAAAAAAATGCTTTTATAACAATAGTGCAGTATTGAAACAATTCAAATAAACAGCTTTTCCCTGCAAGGTGTGAAAAGATAATATAAATGACACATTTTAATTCCTTGGGTGATGTAAACAAGAGCTCCAGTGGTTTGTTAGTGCAGTGACTGGCATGCAGTCCACAAAAACACACCAACAAAACTTGGTGTCGTCATGCAGCAAACTACACTGTGAGCTGGAATTGCACACACTCCGACTGAACTAATCAAATGCTCAGAACAATACCAGGACGAATACCCAAAATGTAATGTAAGAAGTGTGTGTGCAGCTGCCACCAGTTGCATCTGAAGCAGAACTGCATCATAATCTAGTTGATGGCTTCCTTGTATTGTTCCGACGCTCGCCATCTAAATGACTTCACCAAACCCGAATACCTCACAGAATAATATCATTTAAGATGTTCATGTTCTCTTCCTTGGAAAAAATACACATATATTTTTTTCTTACCCGACAGTTCAAACTGTTCACATTGTGACTACAATATGACAGTGAAAAATTAAACATTCATTTGTCTTTCTCTTTCACAGGCACACTAAACACACACAAACACTACTGGTAGTATCTGACTAACACTTTAGTGTTGGGAATGGAGGAGCCAAGTTAACAGGCTCAGGCAATTTTCACAAGCCAAACCCAAAACATGCAGTAACAAAACATTTTTTACATTATTAATATTTATTGCTGCTTGAAGTTCTCAAGGCTAGTTTCTGCTTTGAACAAAACCTTTAGATAAGCATGTGCGATTACCGGATGCATGTTCACACTTCAGCCATTTCCCAAGCACTTGTCAAAACTCACCAAATCCATTTCCTCCTCCTCCGACTGCCCACAACAGAAGAAAAAAAGAGAGGCAGAGTTACAGAAAAGAAGCAGAGCAACTGTAAATTGCTCTGGAAAGTAGTTCCTCCTATTTAGATTTTACAGTTAAAGGAAAAAGGTTGCATAAAAGTGTGGATGACTTCTGCAGTCGTTATAAAATCACACTTATTTTGTGTTTATAGTCTGGTGTAATATTGAAGAACCAATTCGCCCTAAGCATAAGTACCCAATTAACTTTATTTAACCTTCAAGCATATGGCCACAATCCTCCAACAATATGTGGATGTGATGCTTTGAAGCTACAGTTGGTTTTTCTTGTAAACGGTAAAGAAGAAACTGAATAATCCTGGACAAGACTTTTGTCCAGTGTAGTAAAGATGCTAAATTGTTTTAGATTCGGACTTGTGAACATGGCACTGCAATCACCTCATCATAAATCAGAAATACAAATAAACTTCTTTCTCAGGTAACAAAAATTACTTTATACAACTGTGCATTGCAAATCATCCCTGTGCTGGAGAAATCAGAAGCCAGTCTTCCATCTTTCCTGTGCTGTGGGACATACTGTGACCAGACCAGGGCTATCTTAATACCCATACTCAATCAATAGCGGCAGGAAGACACGACAAGGGCGACAAGATATTATCTGGCTCACACCCTAGGCCCCATGATTAAGTCTTCATCTACACTCTGTCACACTGAGATGTGATTAATTTAATACCATTATGTCCTAATGACAGGCTGTCTGCAGACCTGCCACAGCCAGCACCAAAACGCTTCCGTGACTCAGACAGAACCGACCTCCCACCCCTGCATAACTAGTTTCCGGATCTCTTGCATCTCAACCTGTCCTGCTCCACCAATTTCACATGTCGACATGGTGACACACACAGTTGTTTAAACACTGATCCTGTCTAGCCAAGCCTCGGCAAAGAAGGAGCACCCGCAATAACCCAAGGTTTATTTACCAAACACAATCATTCTCCTGGCGTGGCTCCTGTTGCTGACAACACCAGCAGCGTGCACATGTTTTTCATCTATGCCTGAAAAGCCCAGTGTTACAGTGTTTTTTCGAATGTAGTTTTGTGACCAGCAGAATTCAGACACCTCAGGTGTTTGACTGTGGTCAGGGTACTCTTAAGTTTCATTATCTGTAGTTCCAACAATTTTCCCTCCTTTAGGGATCAATAAAGGGTTATCGTATTATTAGAATGAGAGAAAGTCTCTCGTTTTAAATGCGAATACTGAGCCTGAGTTATGACACCTGGGCTGCAGATTGTTGAAGAATGCAGCAGATGAGGAACATGGCTCATATAAGGCCTCCAAGTAGTGAGTGAGTTCCTCTCAGGAGATAAACATAGTCCTTGATGAAGTAACAACCCCAGCAGCACAGCAAGATACACTGATGTGATGACAACAAAAATATATGTAGGCAAAATCCTGCAAAGTATTCACCCCTGAAAGTCTACATAAAGATACAAAGCAATGCTCTACTCTACCCTGCAGTCGAGAAACATTAAGGTCAGTTAGTTGGTGATACTTGGGTGAAGCAGCATGCTCAATACTCACCAGCGGGGGCATCATCCCTTTGCTTGATGGGGGGATAACAACCCTCAGGTCTGGCTTACGGCTTCCCATTCCCATATTCCCTCCAGGGGGTGGTGGAGACTTGGTGGGCATGACTTTACCCAGGCCATTGCCGCTGGGTGTACTGAGGAGGCCCGGAGAGCCCCTAGGGTTAACAAAACCATTCCCTACAGAGGTAAAAAGCAACAGAAACACATCATCAAACCATGGACTGTGACTGACAACAATCTCAGTCATCAAGCAAACCTCTCACTCGGTGCTGTTTCCAGCTTGCTGCAGCACGCAGCGTTAAGTGTTTCCAACCCTCTGGGAAGTTTTAATAGACTTGGATAATTATCCTGCACATTTACAAAAATAAAATGTCCATTTCAAAATTGATGAGCCTTTTATTTTTTATTGTAAATGATTACATCAAAGTCAATTCTTTGCATCTTGGGATGAGGAGCAGTTCACTGACAAATGTACTGTGACTGCTTAAAAGAAATAGCTGAAGCTATTACAGTTGAATAAAAACAATAAAAACTGATCTTTTGTGTTGTTGCTTTTGTTGTTGTTGTACACAAATGTAGACGCTCCCTTCAGCTTTCACACCTTGAGGTGCATGGCCATTAGTCACTTCCTCTTTTCAAATAGCAAATATAAGTCCCCACAAACTTATTGTGAGATCCTCTTCACATCCAACCCATAAGAAAAAAATCTAATGAAATATGAATAAATGCTCTAAATATTGTTATTGGGTGTGGATTGATGATTTTCAATCAATCATTTCAATCGATCATTTCAAAATTTTGTTTTTCTCACGTATTTTGTTTTTTCAGTAGTTGACAATAAATAGGGACATATTCTTGGTATTTTGGCTCTGAAAACGGATTTTTTTTTTTTTTTCATAGGCAAAATACCAAGAATACCAAGTCTGACCTGATTTTTTAATACAGGTTTCAGAGGTGCACCTGCATTGCACTTAAGTGAGTAAAACCTTTACTTATGCACGACACACTCATAATGCAAAACAGAAAATATACAGAAAACAAGGGGGAAGAGAAAATGAATGGTATCGACCACTGTTATCAACAGATCAGTAACACTTCAACAAGTTGCTAACTTCTCCATTGTGTTCAGTGAAACACAGAGTGTGCACAACGCACAGACTCTTGTGTAGGAACATAATAGAACAATAGCCTCTCTGACTGTAGATAAGAACTGCAACAATTCATGGTCAAATAAACAGTAATGACACCTACAATAGTCTCTCCCAGCTGAATCAACAGTATATGCGAGCAGCTATCGGCATCAGCTCTGGCTTTGATCATACAAGACTTGGCTGCTTCAAGAAAACACCGTTCATGGAATTAGCAGAATAAATGTCCAAGCCACTAAAAATAACAAACCTGATTAAAAGCAGTGAAGATGTCACTCGGTTGGAATGAGATGTCAGTGCAAATAGAAGTTGATCTAAAGGAATATGTTGCAATGTGGCAATTAGCCAAATGATGTCTTTTCTGATTCCAATCTATAAACTGTGATATTTTACTTTGAGAATCAGCCTGAAACACAAAGATGTTGCTGACAAAAACAAAGACAAAAGGGGGAGCAGAGAGGCTTTTTATCTTCCCCATAACACACTGTTCAACTTGCCATAGGTACAAAAGCACAGGCGTGACAAATAATATTAATGATGACTGCATTCAACTATGCAACTATTTTAATGAGCCTCGTCAATGCCTAGCATGCAGAGTACCAGAGCCCTGAAACTGGTCATCCTCATTATAATACATTATTATTGTTGTTACTAATTACAAAAGCTTTTTCTCTTAAGAAAAAAAAATCATATGTAAAAAAAAGTTACTTATCAGACAGTTTTTATTTCTTTTTTGTGCCATTTGGCCATTCTCACAGTGGGAACACTTCGTATTGACAAAAACACAAAAACACCAACTATAACATTATATGCACTTTTATTTCACATATGTTTGAACACAGAATTTAAATGGATTCTGTGTTGAAGGCAAAAATTTACAATAACCCTGAGGTGAAATGAAAAAGTTTCCTCATCCTATCATTTATTCTTTGTTTGCTTTTTTTTAACAATAGTCTATCCATTTACATCCCATTGGCATCTATAAGAGTATGCGCTGGGCTGATGACAGCATGACACATTGGACAATGTGCCATTTCATCACAAGAGATAGACACTGTGTACTATCTTTATAGACTAATTAAGACTTGAATCAACTCATGCACCTGACTTGAATAGCATGCCTCTGATTACAACTTCACATGTTTGAGGATTTCTAAATCACCGTACCTCTTTCAAATGATTGCCAAGATTGGAACACATGTCCAAACTAATGCTCAGACCAAAAAGTTAATACCAAGCCAGGATAAAAGCCACAGATTTAGACGCCACCTTTCCGTTGGGACATTACATTGGGCTTTTCTGATGTCTGCCTTCATTCTCTATTCATATAGATTAGTTGTGGTAAAAAAGCTTCTCTGGCTGAAAACTGCACACAGTGTAATTCATTACATAAGGTCTTTTGTTTACAATTAAAACATTCAGATCTGATTTGAAGTTCAAGGAAAGAAAACCCAGTAACTTTTTGTACCAACATCCCACCTGTACCGTAGCCGTAAGAAAAAAAATTGTTTGCGCATGCGAAATAGTTGTAAATAATGTGCCTCATAAAAGAGCATCATTTAAAAAAAAAATTGTGCAGATGGGGATTTGTTACAAGTAAGCACTGATGGTAGCTTCTTTTTTTCCCTCCAGCATGGGTATGACTCATCATGGTGCGTCAAATTTGACTATAGGTTTCACATCGAATTAACATCGGAATGATCACGAACATCACAAACTACAATGAAAGAAAATGGCTTTCTGAAAGTAAAACCAACTCAAATGCAAACTTGATGCACCTGCATCAATTGCCAGATGTTAACTGCTGAACATACAAACATGCTCTGTAACTGTGTATCAAGAGCTTGCAAGGCTCCACTTGTAATGGAAGGATTTGTGTGGCCCGCATATATAGTGCATAACAGAGAGCACTCTTAAATCCTCCCTGTGCACCACAACTCACAATTCTTAATGCTCACCAGTCAAAGACCACAGTTTGTAATTAGGTGTAATTGTCTTAAGTTGCTGAAAGGAAAGTTCTAGCACATAGAAGTAAGCTGTTGAGCCTTTGCCTGAACCAGACACGAGGTGAGAATAACACTTGCCTCATTTCAAAGAGAAAATAAATTTGTTTGCTTGAAAAATATATCTGGTAATGTTCACTGTGACATCAACATGTTTCGCAGCAGAGAAGTCTTCAGAATCAACTAAAAACTAGCCCAGAGACAGTGAGGAAACATACATCAGAAAAATCCCTCAGTTTTCCTCTTCTATATGTCAGTATTTCAATCAACTTTGCTGCACATGCACTCAATCCCCTCCCTGTGCTGACACCATCAGACTGGGGAGAAGATGTCACCATTGCACATCTTCCATCTGGCCACTTCGAAAGGCTTCTCCTGTGGTGATAGCTGCTCCTTGTGAAAAATCAGAGCTATGTCAGGAATGGTCATCTGACAGCGGGCCTGGAGAGGTTTCTCCTCCCTGTAGTCTCTGCTCTTACACACTTGGTACAAACAACAGCTGCAGCATGCTCACACCATGCCAAACGCTAACACCCCCTGGCAGAAGATCCTAACTCTACCCCGACGGGGTACCACACCCTAAACTTAAAACTTACCCAGTGCCCTCTTGGAAATGTTGACTGTAAACCAATATGAGGCGGTATACTCTCTAATCAATGCCTAATCAAATATGACGCTTAATCCCCTACTCTGTTGGCCTTCAGCTTGTGATTATGATCATTCGATATGGTTTCATAAAAAACGCATGCACTTTGCCAGAAACAGTATATGGAATACAGCAAGCTGAGTGACAAGGAAAGAGTTAAAGTCCACCTGCCTCCGCCTCTCACACAGCACATTGCAGCCATGACAGGCTGTCCGGTCATTGTGTACTGAGGACTTAGTGGGATGTCATGGCCCGAATACCTACAGGGTTATGCTGGTCTAGGCATCTTACAGACCCTACCCAGCCTTATAAGGGCTGCCAGGGTAGTGGTGGGGAACAGATGCACCTGTCAATAGGAGGAAGGAAAAAGGAAGAGGGAGGGCTACAAAGAGGTGACAAATTTAAAGAAAAGACTGCATTTATTTATCTGCCAAAGTCAGTTCGAGAGCTAATTACCTCACCTGGTTACCCCTTTCAAGCACACACTCCACACTGTGTGAATGCTACTGGGCTGTTTGCCACCTCTCAAACATGCATTTACTTGACATATTCATTTCCTCTGTTGAGAGGAGCAACACATGAATTCCCTTGGCATGCAGTGAAAATATAGTCAGGCAAAAGCACCATCAGTCAATGATAGTGACATCTATGTTCAACCAATCACAGATGGACACGCAACTATCCAGCTCTTGTGCTAAGCAGGAAGCCTATTGGGCAGAGCTACAGAGAGCTAATGAATCTCTCCGGGAGGACTTACCCGCTGGGCTGGAGCCCGCAACACTTGGCACTGAAAGGTCTGTGGTATCCAGCATGCCACCTAATGAGATGCACAGAGTGATATGATTAGCCATCTGTATCCTTCTCCAAGCGAGTAGAGCATGTGATGGAGATGCCAAACCAGACATGAAAATGTCATGTAGATCTGTCTTCACTGCACACAAAAGGAAGGCATGTGGTCCTGCCAGTGCTCTCTTGGTGGGGAAATATTCACTTTATGCACAAAATCAACCATTCCTCTATGACGATGCACCTTCGGCAAACAATTCAGTCTTCAAAATTAGGGAACTCTCAAATATTCTTTAGAGCGCTCTTCGCAGTACACACTTTCCAGAACTACACCAACACACACAGTGCAAATATGAACAAAAACCGAGGGCAAAAACTACAAGACAGTGGTGTTATTGTAGAAAAACAACCACAGTAAACCCCGAGCAAAGGGGCAAGTGTTAACCAATTCTGATATGTGGTTAAATTTGAATGAAGAAATTCACACCTTGCTGCATGTACATCTATCATATGCAGTGCAGCTGAATCTTGCAAAAGCCATCTGGACAAAGTGAGTCAAACCAGTCATACAAGTACTCACGTAGACTGACATCATTTTTCCACAATGCTGAGACAGTAAAAGGTGTGATGATAAGTGATGGTGTGAAAAAACCAAGGCACAAATACATTCACCGGCCACTTCATTAGGTACACTTTGCTAGTGCAAATTTGGACACCTTTCGCCTTCATAACTGGCCAAATTCTTTGTGGCATAGATTTCACAAGGTGCTGAAAAAAAATCGTCAGGTTTTGATTCATATTGACATGATAGCAACACACAGCTGATGCAGATTTTTCAGCTGCACACTCATAATGTCCCACCACATCCCAAAGGTGCCGTGTTGGATTGGGATCTGGTGACTATGGAGGGCATTAGAGTACATTGAACTCATTGTCAGGTTCAACAAACCAGTTTAAGATGATTTGAGCATTGTGACACAGTGCATTAGCCTGCTGGAAGTAACTATCAAATGATGGTTAGACTATTGACATAAAGGGATGGACATGGTCAGCAACAATACTCAGGCAGGCTGTGGTGTTTAAATGATTTTCAGTTAGTATTGAGGTGCTTATGGTGTGCCAAGAAAATATCCCCACATCAATAGCCCAACACCACCAGCTTGAAGCGTTGATCCGAGGCAGGATGACTCCATGCTTTCATGTTGTTTATGCCTAATTCTGACCTGACCACCTGAAAGTCACAGCAGTAATCAGGAAGGCATTAGACCAGGCAACATTTTTCTAATCTTCTTTTGTCTAATTTTGGAGAGCTCATGTGAATTGTAGCCTCCATTTCCTGTTTTTAGCTGACAGGAGTGGTCCCCAGTGGCGTCTTCTACTGTTGTAGCACAATTGCTTCAAGATTCAACCTGTTGTGTGATCACATATGCCTTGGTTGTAACTAGTGGTTGCCCTTCTGGTGGCCATTCACATCTGACTTCTTTCCTCAACAAGACTTTTTTACCCAAAGAACTTGCGCTCCCTGGATATTTTCTCTTTTTCTGTCTCTTCTTTGTAAACAATAGATATGTTTCAGTGTGAAAATCCCAGTGAATCAGCAATTTCTGAAATATTTAAGCCAACCATTCCTTATTCAAAGTCATTTAAAAAAACCTTTCTTTCCCATTCTGATGTGTTTTAAACTTCAGCACATTGTTTTGACTATTATAATTGCATATCTAAATGCATTGAATTGTGCCACATGATTTGCTGATTAGATGTCTGTGTTAACAAGGAAAAGGTGTACCCAATAAAGTGGCCTGTAAAGTCATATCAGTCTTTGCCAATCTTGGAAAAATAAGTATAAATAAGTATGAGAAAAACTTTCATGTGAGAAACAACCAAAGGAAAAAAAAAACGACACCTTGAAACCATCTTAGGGGACTAGGTAACACTGTGGGTTTAACATCTTGGGAACCACACTGATAAGAGAGAGCTTTATTTCATTATTTTTGGTGTTATATCCTAATGAGATTGAAATCTAATTTAAAATAGAGATCTGGCCAAGAAAGTATCATAAACAAGGTTATAACAGTAAATATGGACAAATACAACTGTTGGATACTACAAACAAGTGGACACAAATCCAATTAATGTACAACATTAAAACAATTTCAGTGAATATTTACAAGGAATCATTTTGACCCAGAGTATGTATTTCTCACTTCTATAAAAATGACTTAAATCTCCCCACATAATCAGCTGACATTTTTAATTCTGTTCTGCTGGGCAACATTTGTGAAAGATTGTGAGAGTGATGAGGGCATTGTTGCCAAACCTGTGTCTGTGCTCTCCATATGAAGCTGGGGAGGTGATTAGTCTAATTTAGCATAACAAGGGGGCCACAAGGGAAGTATACCGAGGTGTTATTCCTTTTTTCAAGTTATTTTTTTTTTATCAACATTTCTGCTATCAAATCAAGAAGCTAAAATGTATTGTTTAATAAGTTTTTTTTTAATTAAAACAAAAAATAAATGTGCTGTTTGTTTCACTTGGTATTCATTCACTATGCGGAGCTAAGCTAATAATGTCAGATATGACCACCTGTATATGCTATAATCATAGTAAAAACATCCATACATAAGTCCTCTAATCAGTTAATCAAGTCAGGGTGGTCTGGTTCTATATGTCACTGACCTGCACTTCCTGCACTGGTGGGCCGCTGGGGGCCTCCACTGGAGCCCACACTTCTGTGCAGAGAGCTCTGTGGAGGGGACAACATCCCACTATCACCCAGAGAGGCTGTAGCTGCTGCCAGGGACTGGCTGCCCAGTGTCCCTCCTGGCGGGTACATGGCATTAGGATTGGATACAGGCACTGCCACATGCATGGAGAAGTTCTGCTGAGGCAATGCTGTGGGCTAGAAGAGGGAGACACACACAAAAGCACTCAAAATCTCAGGTCTAATGAAGAGTCTGATGAGTCAGTGGTTATCAAAGCGTCATCAACAAAGAGCTACCCATGTGGGTCATCTTTAACAAACCAATAAATTCACAAATTGAGGGGCAGTGCAGACTAAAGAAGTGCAATAAAGGAAGAAGCAAAAACGATACATCTTCAGCTTCACAGATGATTTACAACACACTTTCAGAGTCACGACTGAGTGACTTATACCCATCAAAAAAGTTCCTTGTCATTGACATCATACATACAGAATACACAAAATCTTCATTGTTACCACAGTGCACACAATACACGCGAAAAAAAAAAAAAAAAAATCCAAAAACATGCATTCAGGTGTTCACTTTGGCATTGCAGCAGTCAGCAACACACGGGTACTGGTGCCAGAAGTTACTGCCACAATGACAGAGAAGGGTAGTGGGAATTCACAACTACAAGAATCGTGACTCACTTGCATTTACTTACAAAGTGCTGACTGTGCAAAACGTAAGTGAGAATGATAGGTGGTAGTGAGAACATTTCATCAGAGCATTATCCAGTGAGCCAGTCGGCCGTTATCATTAGTTTGTTAATGGCAAAGTGATGCTCTTCAAGTCAGGAACATAAAGGAAATGGCTGCTTAGTAAGCACTATGTTCTTGCACATTTCTAATATTGCCACGCATGATAAGATCACATAAGATTTGTGGCATTTTAGTCGATGAGTCAGTGTGGTATTTGATGACATAGAGGGAAGATGTTAAATGACAGTGTCGCACTTGTTAGCTTTGAGAGCACTTTGTGGTCACAACTCAGAAGTAGGAGCCATCTCATGCTAGAATGAAGTGAGAAAGGTCATAGAAAGATTTCAAAGGAAAAATAATATATTCAACAAATGTTTGTCTATTAGTTTTTTTTTTATGAACTTATGAGGTAGAAATCAGCTTTGAGATAGCATCAGCCCACCTCTAAATCATAGAACCTGCAGTTCTTCATGACAAGCCCTCATAATAAGATTTTGTTATGAAGATCTGTTTTTATAATGACTTGTTTTATTCATAAAAATCCAACCACAGTACTGGGGTTATTGTCTTTCTAACAGAGGGATGCAACATTTCATCTGTTCATGAAATGTGATCTTATCAAGGTGTGCCAAAATATCAGTGGCAGAACAAATCAACATCACAAACAAATGTACACCCAGTAAAGTGGGTATTAATCTTAAGATCAAGGAGTTCTGAAAGAAGTTGACAGAGTTTCTGGGGTAGGGTAACAAAAAGAGGAAAAAGTTAAATGAAAAAAGAGTGAAAATCCTTTGTGCCACAAAGCCAAGCAAAAACGGTACATTTACAGTACTTACGATTTTATGATTTCTCATCATATTATCAAACTCCTCATTAATTTTTTTATACTTTTCTTCTGTGTGAGGAGTGAGGACATATGAGGCATCAGGGTCCGGGCTATCACAACCTCTGTGTTCTTTCTTGTTTAGCGCCTGTAGTGAACATCAACATAAAGACAGGAATCAACACAAAATAGCAGGGGACAAAGGAAGTACTTACACCACAGCGCTTGTACATTAAATCACTCTCTTCGCTTAGTTTGCCGAAATGGTCGTCCATGAGGGGGCTGTGCCCAAAACAGTCATCAGGATCAGGACTAGCACAGTCATTATGGCCTTTGTTTCTCAATTTCTGAAATGAAATTGGACAGTTGAAAAGAAAACAGTATACAAGATGTGGTTCGGTGTTTTTGCTGCTTGTTAACTATACATTTCTATCTGGAAAAAGCAGCTACCAAAAATTCAATTACTGCTGTTGTCACTTTTATTAATGTTTGTCCTTCATATTTTTTCATTTTGTAACAGCAAAATATTAAGAGAAGCCACAGCGATGCTGGGATAACTATAGGTCAGTACACGGCTCTAGAACAAGGGGAAACTGAAATGTCACCCCATATCCTTTTACCCTTCAGAAGTGTTCAGAGAAACAAAATATTGTGTCCTCCTCCCTTTTCCTCTCTTTCGCTCTACTCCTTAAAACCCCCTCCCACCTCTGTCCCTTTCTGTTCTTTCTTCCCTCTTGCTGCAAGTGTGTGTTTGCATTTTTCATTATATTTCAGTTATCATAAGCTATCCAGCTGGAAGAAACCCCAACATAAGAAGATTCAACAGCAAAGCACTTTAGCTTGTCCCGGACTACAATTCAGTATGGTTGTCACTCATGGGATCTTATCGAAGTTAATGCAAGGGGGAATAAAATGGATTATCAAATGTGGTCAAAAT
Organism: Echeneis naucrates; assembly: GCF_900963305.1. Classification (NCBI taxonomy): domain Eukaryota; kingdom Metazoa; phylum Chordata; class Actinopteri; order Carangiformes; family Echeneidae; genus Echeneis; species Echeneis naucrates. Next base: position 12,025,807 of record NC_042526.1, on the reverse strand, counting down.
GCCTATTTGAGCATGAAATTGAGCAATTATTGTGAAAGCAAAGAGCTCGTAAGGTTATATGGTGGTATGTTGTGGTATTACAAAAAGAGCCTATTATAACTTCAAGGAGGAAAAAACATGTCATGCAGCTAAACAAATAAATGCTGCACTGTGCTCTTTTGCTCACTTTCATACAGACTGTTCTCTGCTCCTCATTACAGCTCTGAATAGTGGTGTTAACAAGACTTGCTGACAGCATGTGACAGCTTGTGATATCAAGGCAGTGTACATCAAAACATGATTTATGTGTGGCTCTCAAGGTTTCTCTATCAGGCCGCTGCAGGTCTACAGCAGCGCCCTGCCCTGTCTGTGGGCTGCCTCAGAGGCCTCATGTCTACAGGAAGGTCACTGACTACTGTGGATGTACAGGTCAAAGTGTGAACCAGAGGAGAGTTACCTACATACACTAATGAGACCTTACTCTCTGTTTCTGGTCCTCATCACCCCACAAAGTGGAAAAAGTGTGTGTTCATGTGTATGTGCATGTGTCAGAGTGAGAGTGAAGAAGAAGGATAGAAACAGAAACTATAAGAGTAGGAGTACATGCAGTGCATTTGTGCAGTGTCTGCGTTGAATATGGGTGTGAGTGAGTATTCTGTTTGTGTGTTTGTGTGTGCGGTAATGGAGGGTCGAGGGTATTTCTACAGCTGCTACATCCTCTGACAGCGGTGTGACAGTACATTTTCGGTTTGTGCAGACAATGTGGCTAACCCAGCATTGCTCACCACAACCTCAGTGTAAGTCACATTTCCTAAAACCTGTGCTATGGCTTCATAAGACTCCTGCAAATAACATAATTGCTCAATAAAACCAGGTGCTACTAAGTCCCCCACTCTTCACTCCATCTCCATGCATTCACATACTTTCAGTTTGTGAGGGATATACTGCAAAAAGCAATGTAAATCAGCAGAAATGGGATGCCGTACATAGCTAAGACAAAAAGGAGGAAGTTCATAAAAGCACCCATGCGTCTTCAAACATAAATGTCCACAATGCCCCGAGAAGAGCAGGAGAAAGAAGTCCTCTGGATAATGAATAGCCTGCATTGTACCACAGACGCATTAATGTTTGGTGTGGTACAGAGCAGTGGCATTCTTTTCATTCTAAGAAAACGCCTTGCTGGGTCATTTCCTGTTTACTGTACGAACCCTCTTTAGTTAAGGTCCTGACTGGCCTGTGTTTACTGGGGTTAAACTGTGCACTTTCTCCACCAGTGAGCCAAAGATCTGATCTTAACCTGCAAATTTAAGTTCCAACCTGCTCATTATGTGAATATCTTGGTCGGAGCGGTCAGGCGCGGCTGTGTGAGATGGGCAGGACTGCTCTACTTTCACAACAAGCCTGGCCAGCCTTCAGTACACCGCACCCACTGGCACAAGCCATTTAGGGAAGGGCTGCAGCAGTGCAGTAGATGATCAAGAACCAAACAGCATTGAGCAATTGCAGGCGGCACGTAGATCAATTCCATGATACACGACACATATTAATTTCAAAAAGATGCACTGAAGATGATGCAAGGTGCAGTGTTATGCATTCAAGATTTTGGTGTTCAAGTGTTAATCACCTCTGCAGAGTTCTAACATATATAACAGTGAAGGCCTTGGAAAGCATGGCAGTAATTCTCTCTTAAATGGCTTGGCATGTTTTGGGTGTCCCACAGACGCTGCCCACAGCTCCCAGGAAATGGATCACTAAATCAGCACACGGACGAACAGGTGTCCCTCTTCCAAACACCTGTCAAGACCTGGCTCCCCATGCTGGCCAATCAGAGGCAGCCGTACGAACATGGCCGTAGAAGGAACCACATGTAGCCCCGAAGGCCACCTGATCTGAGCTCAACTTTTCTCTTACGTGTCGATGTGGATGACTGCTCCAGAGAATAATGTTCTGACCTAGAAAAACGGAAACTTGCAAAGGAAAAACAGAAAACTTATTTTTTATTTTATGAATAGTTTGTTGAAAGCGGTTTGAAAATGCCTCTCAAATGTTGAATAAAGTGGTGGGGTTTGTATTTTTTAAGAGTTAAGTTGGCTAGATGTGAATGTAGCTGAGGTTGGAAATTTTCAGTAGAGTTTCTGATGAAAGATATGGGCTGATTGTTGCAGAAAGGGGGCTGCAGAGAATATAGACAAGGGAACTTGTGTAATCTATTCACCAGGCCCTGAAATGCTCACAAAGATGAGTGGGACCAAGGCCAGCTGCTATTTTCTCACAGCACTCCAAACCTGTATTGATAGGAATTTGGCTCTTCAAATAAAAATGGAGACTCTGACTGGCTGACGTCAAACCGACTGGACACTATTGTCTGTTTGCTTGTGCGATACTTCAACTTCTCTTAAAGAAACATTTTCCTTTTGCAGGATGCCTTGAGGTTTTTGTTCAGAAGAAAACATCTATCCACCATCTCCACCTGAGACCTGACTACTAACCTAACTGTAACCATGGGGAGCATTCGGCACAGTAATTGCCTCTCTCTGTTGGCAGTGTATGTTAAGAGTAGAAGGCTATGTGCAGGGAAAGATAACGTTACATACAATTTAGATTAATTTTTTTATTGTTTTTGTTGTTGTAATTCCGCACACCTGATCCTTTTACATCCTTTACATTATGCTCAAGTCAACTCTGGGTCAGGTTTACAGTTAAGCACTATATTCAAATTTTAATTTGAAAATTGACACTACCACATTCAATGGATTAAAAATAAAACCTAAACCATTGCATAAGCCACCTACATAACCTGTTTCTTGAGAAGTACTTTCAGTTAAATGGGCCCAAGCAATTTACTCTGCTGCTGTGAATCTTAGAAAACCATTTCACTCTGATGTTCTCTCTCTCTTGTGTCAAGAGAGCTTTCTGCATTTAACTTATTCATGTACTGTACAGTACTGTATGTGAATAGAAGACAGGGTGAAAGGAGAAAGATAGTAGTTAGGTATAAAAGCTGAAGTTCAAAAGTGTGGGGGAGATGGCTAAAAGGAAGGCATGAAGAGGATGTTTCTATGGGCTCCTCCATTGTGCCTGAATCACAGCAAAAGGCTATACTTAAAGTAGCTTTCGATATTGGTCGAGCACCACCTGACCTATGACTGGAGTGGCACAGGGGATTGCATTCCCCTCACCGGCAAGCTTGTTTGTAGCATAATGGCAAATCCATCAGGAAATTACACAAAATGTTCCAAAAGTGGAGTAGATCATGAATGTTTAATGCATGTTGTGTTTGTTCCATCCTTCTGTAAAGCAAACACAAGCTATATTTTATTGTTGTGAAGTAGCTTTCACTCACCTCATTTCAGCCGGGTTGTCCCGGCCTCTCACCCTGCACTGCTGTGAATTACCCCTTGTGCCCACCACTACACTAAGTAAGGTAGCGTGCTAATCCTCATGACATCACCATTGTGTCCAGGCTGTTCCATCTAATGTGCTTATCAAAGGGCCTCTTTCAGTGTGAACACACTAAGAAATCAGCAAAGAGAGGCAGTTGATAGGAAGGCTTTTATCTGCTGAGGAATATTTCTGCTCTTATATAACATCTTAAGAGACTTTCACTAGCATCACGTTCCCTTTCCCCTGTGGTGCTGTAGTCTTCACTTGAGGGGAATAAAAGCTTCTTTTAGTTGGCCTTCAGGCACTGTATGCCACGGCCCATGCAACACTGGGTTACTGTATTATAGGAAGCCACTTCTTCCCTCTGCTTTTTCCACCGCATATTGTTAGTCGGGGGAGAGGGGCTATTAGATGCGGAGACCACTGTAATTCCCAGCCATATCTTGTTTAATCTCATGACCATTACACATTACTAAGTGGACTGAAATCAGGATATGAGGCTCGATTCATGTCCTTCCTTTGGCTCCCTCCATTGTCTAGATACTCAGTGAACAGGAAGAGCGGCAGGAAGGGGGCGAGATCTCAGCTTGACCGTCTGCAATTTATTCTCATCTTGTTGTCTAGCAGCTGTATATACATAGTGAGATATACATCGTGAGATTCAATTCCACCTGACATCACAGTATGTGATGAACAGTAAAGTAAATGTTCAGAGTCCATGGGTCATTAATCTAAAGTGAGTCACGTGACTAGATCTAAAGCAGATATGGATAAATGCACAATTTTGTCCATATCTACTTTGAATACTGCAAATGATTACCTGCATCTGACTGTTTAGATTGCCAATTAAAAATGGCCATCCATTTCACTGAATAAGAGGCAATTGCAAGTGCAGAGAGCGGTCCCTTCAGAGCTTTCTGCTCTGAGACTGTGGTGAGTGACTGATGTGACAAAGCTATTAGCTGCTACAGTCAGAGAACAGTCTCAATCAGTGGACTGCATATTTTGAGTATAGACAGGAGGGAATTAAACTACAAATTGAGGATAAAGGCAAACCAATGTCATCATTATCTACAGATTGAAAAGAATGAGAACACACTCCCTGCTCCAACTCCACATAAAGAAAAGGTGACACAGATTAAAAAAAAATAAGATAATAAAAAAATTCCAATGTAGTGAAAAATGTTAACATACCGATTACTGAAAATCTTTTGGAGTGTTTTTACTCTTTCGCTCTCTGTCCCTCTCTCTGTCTCTGGTCATTGAGTGGATCATTAGCTGTCAAGGCCCTTGAAACCATACCCCAACCCTGAACTCCCATTCCTGCTTGCCTCTAAAATATTCATAAGGACAATTAGGAGTTCCGATAAGGCGAGTACGGAGGGCTGGGGGGGCGTGCAGCAGAGAGGGCAGGATGTGCCATCAGGACGTCTGTTCTGCAACACTCTATACCCAGACCACAGACCTGTCCTCATCAATCTGAGACACAGCAGCCTCCCTCTCTGCCCCCAGTCAGGCCTGGCAACCAGGGAAGCTGGCACAATGCCAGCTAACCCCAAGTCCCCCACCCCCACCACTCCCAGCAGGCTTTGCTCTGTCCTCGCCCCTGGGCAGGAGGGGTTGGCCACACAGCATGCACAGGAGGAGGAGGGGGCACAAGGGCAAGCTGATTGTTGCATGAGCTAACTCAGAGAAGCTGCTGCACACAAGAGCAAGGTCTCATTTCAGATGTTCAACCCACAAGGTCACTGAAAAACACAAAAGGTGGACCCATAGATAGTGGTTGAAATGATCACTGATCTAACTAGACCCTGTAACTAGATCAAACCAAATTAGGTCAGCTCATTGTTTGACCTATTTTGTATATTACATTCCAGTTTTTGACAGGTATGTGTGAAACATATGCAACCCATCTTAGATTAAATTAAGATTAGTTCAAACCCCTCAGAAAAGTTGATTTAGCCATTGTGTTGCTTTTGAATTATTCCTTGTGACTATGTCACTCATGTTCATTGGTCAGTAATGTAAATTCAGTAAAACTAAGCACAAGTGATTAATTCAAATAAAGAAAGATGCAACTTTTTTACTCCAGCAATTTGAAAAAAATTAAAACTGTAAAACTTATCCATAAGGCTGAGGTAACAGGAAGAAAAAGCCTTTCACCGCTCTGAACAGACTGTGGATTACTTATGACTTGCTTTCATACTGGGGACAAAACAAAAACCATGCTTGTCCACACAAATTAGTTAAAACTCTCTGTCGGTAGTTTGTCACACAAACTTCAGCACCAGTTCCAAAAAACTCCTTCTGCTATTTGACAAACATCAAAAGAAATTTTAACATAAGATTGAAAAATTTTTTGGATATTTTGACAGAACAATTTGCCATTCATTTAAAAGAACACTGCTTTTCCAACAGAGTATTAGTGAGATTTTTTAGTTCCAGATTTTGAGACAGCATATCTAATTTTAGACACTGGTGTATTAACTCATTAGTGTCACTGGAAACTCATGTTTAGAAGCAGGCACCGTGGCCTGTGGTCTTTTCTTGCTGGGTCTTCTTTAATTTTAGGCTCTCCGAGAGACCCTGAGTTTGAAATGAGACATATGCAATGTCGTGGACAGGGTGGAAAAAAGCCCTGACGTCAATGAAATACAGCATGTGCCAAAAGCAAAAATCTCTTAGCAGTTACCTGGTAACAAGCATCACACACCAGAGAGCAGAGACATTATAAAGCAACAAGATGTAATACATGATAAATTTAAAATGCACAGAGAACCAGTACTTGTGCATGAAAAGTCTTGTCTTGCCACAGTGACTGAAGCAGTATTAATGGTTCTGTTGCGAGCAACATGCTGGGTTTCAAAGTGCCTCTTTTTATAGGACAAGGACTCCTTTTCCTCTGGGCTTTTAGTGAAAAAGGGTCACCAGTCCTATTTTGTAGTTTTCTGAGTGTAATGAAACAGTTGAGGTAATGTTCATGTGAGTATAGGGCAGATTCTGTAACAAGTGTCCTCTGCAATCAAACAGATACAGTAGCCAGTACTTGGTACCTGACGCCTGAGTGGAGCCTTTGAATCAAACTGACCACAACCAGCAGTATTCCTGCTCTTCATATGGGATTTTGTCCTTGGGTTAGGTGGGTGAACATTTATAATATATTCATACATGCAATAATATGAATGCATTGTTGATCTACTGAAGAATTCATAAAAATGTTTTCAGTTGTGTATTGTTATTTAGGGTGTCTCTATTCTTCAAATGAAACTCACAGTAGCTTACTATGTGTCTGAAGCATTATGCTACTAACTGTTCAGCAGCATTATCAGATCCTTTACGGCTGTGGCTAACAGTTTTCACTATGACTTTTTTTTTTTTTCCCATTTCTTATTTATTTTTATCTTGTCCTACTGCACCAGTCTGAAAATAGATGCTGGTGCTGTGTGACAAGCCAGCATTGTTTATTTTGACTGGCAACAGAAGCTAACTCTGAGGCTAATCTGGCCTCAAACACAGGCCCAAAGGTTAAGTACCAGCTCTCAGGTATATAAAGCGCTCAGCACACACAGGAAAAAGTTGCTTGTCTTCACCCCACAACACGTTTATAAGAGTAATAAACAAAGAGGCAGCAATAGGATTCTGGAAACACAAATTAATGTTGCCCAAGCTGTTACTTTACCAAAGCCTCTTGAAATGACAGATTGACTGACAGGCTTTGTATTTACATGGCAACACTCACAAAATTTACTGAAGAGAAACTAGGTCCCTCTTGACAAAGCAGATTACCATTGATAAAAAGCATAAAATTCTAAAATATAATATTGCTATACTTAAGGCAATTTGCAGTACTGTGCATGACATACAGTCAAAATAAAAATATAGAAAATCATTTTAATATCACTTCAATAAATCACACAAGCCCAAAAGTGTGCATACTGTTTTTCTGTAATATTAAAAATGGCCTGGTAGAAAATTTCACATATATTGAGAAGCAGTGGGAAAACCAACATCTACCCAATAAGTCTATGTCAATAGCGATGACATTTGGTTTAGCTTAAAAGGGATATCTCATCATTGCAGCTCTATGGTGGATATCAAAAAGGAGAATAGCAATATGAAGATGGCTCAGAAAGGGAGCAATATACTGGTAAAGCAATAAAAGTGAAAAAAGTGTTATAAGGCCTCACAATTAAGTCACTAAAACTACGGTATACCTTAATTTAATGAGAACTCTTGAAATCACTCAATTATTTAACATTTATTTGGTAAATATTTAAGATTTTCAATCAGAAATTAGATTTCTTTTTTATTATTATCATTATTTAAACCTGATCTGAACTCTTATTTAGTCGTTATATTTAGACCACTGCTCCCCCTTTCTAAATCACTGTCAGTAGACTAGCAAATGCTTGATAATGATATAGATAATTATATACAAACACTGAGCAATTTGGCCAGAGACACAATAAGAAATCATGGATATTTCTAACTGGAATTATGTCTTGCAGGAAGTGTAATTTAGCTGACATGCAAAATGTTTAATTAACTTGCTATTCTACTTCTCTCCAAATGACAGTTCACTTAAAAAAAATAAAATAAATAAATAACAAAGCAGAGCACAGCCATGTTTCTCTGCAGACCTGAACCACTAACCAAAAAATTAAATTATGCTGCCTCTCACATTTAACTTCTACAGCCTGGTTTCCAAATGTGCACACATTCTCTCATCAACTTTGTTTTTATGGAGCCCAGCTTTTGTTTTCAGGCCTCATTGTTGTGTGTACTATGGCTATAAATGAGGTTCAATGGAAGTACAGCAGATTTACATCCACAGGTTGAGAAGGAAGGAGAAACTTAACCCTCAAAAGTAAAATTATTCTATCAACAAAGAGATGGCGCATCAACATTAAGTAATATGACTACTGCAAAAGATAAGTGCCTTTCCAGAGAATATACCCACTGCTGCAAAGTCACAGAATGAAGAGATACAGAAAACATAAACATAGGAAACTGCAAAGGCCCTGATTCTTCATACAAACATTTTCCAAAGTACAGCTTGGCTTAAAAAATTATAGTACACATGAATTCCTGCCCTTTTCCAGTCATTGTCATGTAGCATGAAACAACAATAGTTAGCATGAACATAAAAAATGTAATACTGTGTTCAGCTGTGAAACAGTAAATTGTATACTGGTGATCTCATCAAATCTGTTTTGGCTACTTCAAAAATAGTTCAATTGGCCACTTGTCAACAATTGAATCCAAATAAAATGAAGAAGAACATGACTCATTTTAGCTATTTAATGATCAGTTGCAAAAAACACTTGACCTTTTCCAGAGTCAAACAGTAATGGCATAGATTTTTTTTTTTAAATTAAAAATAACCTCCTTCAGGCAGACAACTGCCTCATTTGTAATTAGAGATAGGAGGTAATCACTCAGTGAAGCATTATCAACATAAAAAAAAAACCTTAGTTATTCATCAAAAGCAATTAAAAGTTCACAAAACAGCACTGACGCTTGTTTAAATCATACTTATAACTAATATAACCAATTTTTATAAGTTGCAGTGAGCCATACAACGCGTTCTACCCCATTTAAGACCTTAGAGATTGCTTTTAGTGTAAACTGTAGCTGATGTATGGTTATATTATCAACCTGATTTAAACCTCCAATGTATAGAATAGTATTCTTGAAAACAGTGTAAATGTCAAAAAACCATACCTATTAGGAACGGATTCATATAAGAATCGTGAATATCATTTACTACGGTTCAGAATAAATTTAAAATGTCCCAAAATCGACATAAAAAATAAATAAAACAAATCCCCAGGATGTCTGCCTCCATTTTGTATGCAGGACATCCTGACGTCACCACAGAGCCGGTTCTGGGACATACGCATGCCCACGCATGCACCAAAGCACCACAACAAGGAGGAAACTACAGTAACGAAGGAGAGAGTGATTCAACCCACCCCGTCCTCATTGAAGGCAAAAATTTGGAATCATTTTGGTTTTTATACTATAAAAACCATTTTATTTTTTTCCAAATTTCACTTAAATTTTTCCCAGGTTTCAATTTTTGGGAATTATGATTTTAGCGTTTTACTTGTGTTTTGAGTAATGAAATATAAACAATTTCTTAACTTATAACTAAAGACTGGCTTGCTTCCACACATTTAAGCTAAAACATAACAATAAAACAATGAAACACACGTTCCACAACTTTGGTAGGAATATCAAATCCACTGTAAACTTTTTAATCTCTATCTCCATGCTCTTTAGTTTTCCACCGATTACTGGCATCTCTATTGAAGTTCATGATAGTCAACCTCTTTGTGTTGAGCTCAGTGAGTGACTCAGCGCTTCACTGGTGGGGAGTGTACATTATTAGTGACCTCCTCAGAGAATTTTTCCGACAGACACGTTCCTTTTTATTCTGGAAAAAAAAAAAAAAGACTGGGGTCTGGTCTCTATGGAGGGGTCCATTCTCGCATCTCATCTAGTCTGGGGAGGTCGCTGTTCTTTGCTGTAGTCCATTACTTGTCAACAATTAACCAATTAACAGGGACGTGTTCAGGTGCCCACACAGGGAATCAAACCGCACCCTTCTTATTGCAGGGCAGCAGCACTAACCACTGCACAGGTCACCACATACATTTACATCAAGTCAACAATTAACCTAGACATGTTCAGGTGCCAGTAACGGGAATTGAACTGTGCCCACTACGCTCAAGTCACCACATTCATTCATTATTTATTCATGGGTAGGGGGGGGCAAACATTATTAGTGACTCCCCTCTGAGCATTTTCCCAACAGATATGATCGTTTTTATTCTGGAAAAAAAAAACAACAAAAAAACAAAAAAAAAGTTTATGTAAACTGTTGACCAGTTCCGTGTTTATAATTAATTCTGTTTTTTCGTGATCGCAGATTTTATAGGGCCCTATTTACTGAATGCCCAGGAATGCCGAGCTGGGCATTCATTAGCTTCATAGTGTGCAAGGCTTACATAATGAGGAACCCATGTGTAACTGCACTATTTTATTTGATTTTATAAAAAAAAACACTTTTAGTTTTGTAACTTAAGCAATATGTGATATTGCTTTGATGCACCAATTTCATCTAAGCATGGATAAATGTTTAAAACTTAATAAATGTGAAAAAGACATTTTAATGTCTCAATTTGCCATTCTGTCTTGCAAAGCAGACTGGAGTAGATCATGAGGATCCGTTGCACACCTATAGATTGAAGCAGAAATCATTATGAATCAAATAGTTTTGAATCGAAAATCGATTTTGAATCGAATCATAACACCAAAAATTTGAATGGAATCGAATCGTAAGATAGTAAAAGATTCCCACCCTTGATACCTATCTATCATCTTATTCTAGCTGAATATTAATATCAAGCATCTTCATGTGCCTATCATAAATAATTACTGTATTCACTCACGTTTAGCTCATTTACGGATCAAAGTTTTGTGAGACTTATATTTTTATTCCATTACTTTTACACTAAAACCATCACATGGCTGATTTGAATTTTTTGTATTAATCCTGTCAATTAATTAGCCAAACAGCCAGTTGCCTTTCTCTGTGTCCCAGCCAGAGCGTCATTTGAACATCCTTTTATGTTTTTGTGTCGCAATTATAAATACACAGTATGTGAGAATCTGCTTTTGGTACTCGGGGTATGTTTCACCAGTGTGCTTTGATATTCAAGGATTTGCAGTCTGTTAAAACCAACACAAACAAGCTGCACAACACAATATCCTCGACAGACTTCAGAGTTGAAAAAGTACTGATCTACTAGAAATTTGTGTGGCTGACAATCACCTCTCAGAGGGATTTTCAATCAGAAATTTGGCTGATGGAGTGAACAGATGTCAAATGCAAATTGTGTTTTTGTTCATGTAAAAATTATGTATATTAGTCTCATAACCTTTTAAAAAGAAGGCCGATGTCTTACCAGTCGGGTGGAGTAAAATCCTGTTTCAATATGAGGAAGCGTCTGACGTCCAACCCTACTACTTGTGTCTTCATATACAAAACTAAACATAGATATTGCTGTTTATTTTTCTGAACAGTGTGCCGAAATATAAAAGCCTTTTCAGGAAAATGAAAGTCTTTCAGTATTATCAAATAAAAGATTGGATTTAGTAAAGGTTTAGGACATTTTTGTTCCCTTTTTTCTCTTGCTCTTCCAATTCTTTCCAACTGCCAACCCCATTCCCCTGCCTCCATTTCCAGTGAGCCACCAGCAGGAGAATAATTGATCAATCATGCTAATTGAAGAGTCTGGACAGCTAGCCCACCATAGCAGATTTGCCAATTTGCACTCATTAAGAAAGAAATGAGTCTTAATCACTACTCAGCTTTTGATTGACAACATAAACATTCCCTGTCCGAAACTCTTGGTGCTCGTTCAGCCCTAAGCTTTTTAAGTGATTTATTTCATAACTGGCAATAAAATACTTTTTTCTTTGAGCGCCACCACGTCCCTGAACAAGTACTTTTGATTGATAGTGGCTAAATGCATTTAGAGTTTCCATCAGTTAAAAAAAAAAAAAAAACGAATATGCTACATGATGACAAATTGAACCCATATGTATCTCTTGTCATTGTAAACTCTGCAAAGGGCAGGGGGAAATTCACAAACAAAACAGGCGTGATCAAGAGGAAAACACTTGGATTGGCATTCAGTAATGGTCAATATTTACATATCTTATTGAATGATTAATTCAGGTTCATTGATCACAAAAGCTGATAGCGATCATGAATTAAATTACGTGATGATTTTATACTCATTTCCTCTTTTTGTAATTGTCTTGTGAAAGGGGTACTGTTCCCGCATAAATAAATGGGACAATTGTCTGCTTTCCCTGAGTAACAGCAACAATAGCCACCCGTTTTTATAATGAAGATGATAAGAAAAATTTCCCTATGAATGATATCCGGTCGTTTACGCTCACAAATCATCAGGGTAATATAACAAAAAAGGAGAAACGTCAATCCTTTGCATATGCTGCAATCCAGTTATTTACAACTAACAAGAACAGGTATTTGACTGAGATTACATTCTCAAATTGGGTTAAAGTCCATTTGCAACCCTGATTTTACAAGATTACTACTTAGTGTTATCTTAGTGTTGATTCCATGTGCCTGAAAAACCTGATTATTCCTAATCTGTTTTATACATCTTAATTGTGTTGAATTGCTCAAAAAGAGTACCCAAAAATGCCAAATGATGCCTGTTAAGTTACTATTTCATTTCAAGGTTCCTCTTGGGGATACAGGGCTCTCTCTGTGTGCAGAAGAACAGTGTGAGGTTATAGTGGAACATAAGTAAAATCTCATTAGCTCCACCAGCAGAGAGGGGAGGAAGAGTAAATATTATTAGATTAATGTAATGACTAACAGCAGCATTTTCATTTGCGGTGTAAACAGAATTCGATAGTAAGAACGATAAAAATAACACAACAAAACTTTCAGTCATGAATGATCTTGCTAATCCTAAACCTTACTAAATGCTACTTTTTTACTGTTTTCGTCCAGTTGGAAGCGCAGATGATGCTGGTTTTAAATTTAGCAAGAGTAAAAGCTGTGATGTTTTACTATGTAAATCTATACATAAACTATACAGCTTAAATAAAAAAAGTACATACATGACTTGTTAAGAAATATATAAAAATTAAGGAACACCAGCAGATGAATTCATAAAAGGAAAGATTTGATACATCAGTTAGCCTGTCGCCTGGAGTGTCTGTAAGGTTAAGACCATCAGCACATGCAGACACACACAAATACTCACACTCCAACACGCGTAGAAGAAAAACCTGAGCCTACTGCTCTGCTTTGGACTGTGAGCCAAGTTTGAGACAAAGTCCATAGCCCTCCACTGGGTTATCAAACTGTGGCCCAGGCATGCATCCATCTGTGGAAAACATGGAGACTGTTCTCCCACACTGCACAGTTCAGCCTTTATCTACAGATGGTACTACTGAGCAGGAATGTGACCTTTGATTTAGTTTCTCACACGGAGCAAGCTTCCACAATGAAAAGTGGTAAAGGGTTTTTCTGGCCTCTCAAACCAGAGAGATGATCACATGATTGTGCATGGCAAAGATTGGTTTAACACAATTTTAAAATTTAGATAAGAGGCCAGCGTAAGTGTCCTCATGTGAGAAGCATTTCACTAGATAAATGGGGGAGGGGTTGGGTTCTTCCCATCATTAGAAATGCATCAGCTCCTCAATGTATTGCACAAGGATCTCTGCAGATGCAAAAGTCCTCTCCAACTGAGGTACTCAGCAAAAGATTTCATATTTAGATTTTCCTTCCTAAAATGATAAAATTTTACTTCTCTCAAATTATCAAACACCTCTCACAGTCGCTGGCCAAGTGAATAGAGGGGTTATCTGGTAATGTTGTGATGGATACTGGGTGGGTTACTTCTGCTCTGCTTCTTCACTTCTGAACCCTGTCCACATAGCCACGAGGCAGAGGTGGGATTTGTGCATAACTGCAAAGATGCTGGCCAAGTGAGCAGGGACAACAGTGGCTTGTTGTCCCCCTTTTGTGTAAAGGGGCAGCTTCCTTGAAAGCAGCCAGAAGGGCTAAGTGGAAAATCAGCATGGGACACATTATGCACATTATACATTGCAGTTCTAACACCATGCTGTTAATATAAATATACCCTGGAAGACCACAGATACAGCATATGTAGTATAGCAGTCTAAGAGGAATGACTCAGCTGACACACGGTGAATTACCCAAAACGGTGAGTGAGTTTGGGGTGTCGTTGGGTTTCTAGTGAAGTCTTGTTCAAAACAAGACAGGTTCCAGAGATGTTGCAAAAACAAATTTGTGGTCACTCTTATGTAAGTAAGGAATATATCCATGTATATTTTATGCAGGTGAGCCCATGCTCTGCTCTGAGAGCCCCTGATGGAGGAATGACTGCATGAGTCTACTGAATGCCAAAGCACTCTTCTGCAGCTCTGCCAAGCAGGTAATTCACAAGCAGAAGCAGCATGAATAAAAGATAATGGGCCACAGCTGACTCCTTTATGCTGCATGTAATTTCAATTGGGGATTCTTGAATTTTTTCAATCTCACCCATCTTAAACCCTTAACGTCTCCTATTTGAGATGCCGTGATAAAAACGCTCAATGTTGGAGTGGACAGAATGCCATAAAGAGTGTTGTGGCAGAAGTGTTGCAAGGCAGCAGTCAGCATTTTCTAGTCGAACAGTAACTCCAAGATCCGAGTTTCATTTATCCACAAAGAGGATAGCGGTCTCATAAAGAAGATCTTGAATTAGTCAAGAAAGCTAACCAAGATGCTTGGAACAAAACATATCTAATCATTCTCTTCACTTTTGCTTTTACACCTTGGCTGACAATTTTTATGGCGTAACAAGTGGCCTGCTCTTTCCCTTCAGGCATGCAGAAGCTGCCAACAAACCTGACTGGCTGTTGATTTTTATGTCGTAGTGTGGAATATACTTAAAACTGTATTTTCAGAAAAATTACTGCAGCAATGCCAGAGTAATTGTCTATAATGAGAAATAACCAGAAAACTGAGCCCTACAGGTACAATATCTATGGGAAACAGGATGACTATGGTGCTAAGCTGCAAAATATGTGCATGCAAGTGCAAAGATATCCTCTCCAAGTCAGTTGATGTGCACAAGAGAAGCTGAACTTATCAGAGTGTGCAGACCTCCTGTACCCTATCTGAAGGGTGACTTAAAGGAAACTGTTATTTGTTCCTCTCGCTGCATGTCTGTTATCCTTGCAGCATTTATCAAAGATTTTAAGGCTAAAATTACTGGAGGGTCTGAATCCAAAACTAAAATAACATAAATGGCTTGTTACTTAATTTTGTCTTTTGCCTCCACATTGAATTTGAGTAGTTAGTTGTCGCACTGTTTTCCCTCACAAAGTAAGAAAAGAGCACTCACTCACCTCTACAATGTCGGAGTTGGTTCTGCTCTCATGGGGCTCATTGTACTCTGTGTATTTCAGCAACACTTTGTCCATGTCTGTGCTGGCGTACTGGAACAGTTTGTTAGAGCTGTTGAAAATGATGAGGGCTATCTCACAGTCACATAGCACACTCAGCTCATAAGCCTTTTTCATCAAGCCAAACTTCCTCTTTGTGAAGGTAACCTGATGAAACAAACACAGAAAACAAAACCTTCCATTACTTGTTTTGTGCAGTATAGGATTCTGCATTCAAATTTAGCATTTCAAGTATTATCAGCAAAGTAGGCTACCACCAGTATGTGTGTGTGTCCTTGTGTGCATGAAAAATCTTTTTCAGTATACCATAACCCAAATTTTCCCATTAATCCGTAATGTAGCAATAAATAAATGCAAATCTATAAATATTTTGTTCATAGATTTGTATTAAATCTGTAAATGGTGCTGTTAAGATTTAAAACCTTTGTAAAACCAACTCTCTCATCTGGGGTACGTATACCATTGCCTGAGCCATGAAAATAACAGTATTAACAACGCTACTGTAACCAAGGTGACAGATAACAAGATAATTTCTCCTTTAGGAAAGATTACAATGACAACAACAAAGTGCATGTCTGATGTGTCTAGTTTTCAGGCCAGAGGTCAGGGTTAGAGGCACAAGTCAGTGAGCTGAGTCAGAGCTTTGGCGACAAGAGGGGTCCATACATTATTGTAGCCCATGACTCCATATACGGAAAGCTATCTCTGTAGTGCAGCATAAGCCTTGTAACATGAGCCCTCAGATGGGACTTGGGGTCATACATCACTCCAGTGGTAACGCAAACCCTCACTGCAAAGTGACTTTATGTCCTGCATCTCTGCAGCTCTATGTCTGTGGTAGCCTAAGACTCATACGCACATGTCATTATGTTACACCCCCTCTTTAGAGTAAGCTACATTCATTTCTCTAGCGAAAAACATTATTCACAAGTAGAGATGGAAAGGCAGCTGTTTTCTCATCTGGTTTCACGATTGCTGTTTGCAGAAAATAGATTTAAAAATGTGCATTTAGAGTAATCTTCTTTTTTCTTTCTTTATTGCATGCTTCTTGGTAAATGTGTGTTATACAGTGTGGCTTGTGAATGTGCTGGTAAAAACTGTGTTTAGAGCCACAAAGGATTGCATCGGTCTGCATTTGCTATCATTTGCACTGACCTACTAAGAGAGGAGTTGAGCAGATGAGCTGGCTTTGTTCAACTTTAATTGGTCACAGCTTGCGGCTATACCCTCATTTTAACTGGTATTATGCAGTATATATCTTATGTGTTGCATCAAGCCTATGTAACCACAGTGGGGTCACTCCAACTGTGATAAATGAACTTCAAATCTTCCTAACCACAGGTAATTACACCAAACCATTATTCCCTTTCTAGACATGGAGGAACCTGTCCTCTTTTCACTTTGTCTTTAGTGCATCGATATCAGCTGAGCTTATGACAAACCACACTGTAAAATGACATTTTTAAAATGACAAATACAGGAGAAGCTGAATTAAATGACATGTTCCCTGCAAATCTAGAAAATAAAATCTTTTGACTATGTTTGGCTGAACAGAAAAAGCACGATGTGGATATGAGGATGTCCTTTGGATGATTTTCTGGAGGTGAATTGCCAACCTTAAACCCGCATAGCAGAAGAGCAGGAGACAAAGTACGTGACTTGTGTCAGGTTTGTTTCTCCCCAGGTAGAACACCTGCTCAGCTACTATGACAAAACACTGAAGGCTGCCCAATTTCCCTTTTCCCTGCATTGCCATGTATTTGTTTATTTGCCTAATCAAGTGGAAAGCAGGGACTGTTATGTGGGGGAAAATGATTAACAAATTGTATGCTCTTTAGCAGATGAATGTGGCTGTTAAGCCATGGAGATGTCACCTTTCGGCAGGGAGCTCAAGATGAGACGCTGAGCGAGGACTTTGTTCCACCTGGATGCATGGCTGAAAGAGTGCTGAGTGCAGGGTTGCTGACCCAGGCACCGCTTCATTTCAACCTCAGCAGCAGCACAAGACTCGGTCCGTGCTCCAACTCCATACAGAGTACCTCTACAAAAGGTAGCTGCAGCAAACAATGCCATTAAAGGTGATGTCCACATTGTTCGCTTGTACTTTTTATATGGAAAGAATAGGCAACTAAGCAACTGAGTTTTGGACAACTTTCACACTTAGATATCAAAATATCTAAGACGTATTTGTATAAAGACAAACACATGCTAATATAATCATCATGCACCCCCATTTTCTCTGAGGTGACTAGCGAGACAGTAGGAAACCACAGGCATCCTTGAGGTCAAGTGGGAGGTACACTGGTGGAGCTTTCAGTCACCCACAAAAGCATGTAATGTGGTTTCAAAAATTTTAATTGCTGTGATAGTAGCATGCGGTATAGGGAGTCTTGCCCCCTGACTGATTCATGTGATTCACAATTACAGAATGAGTTTCACTATTTTAAAGCTGCAATGTAAAACTAGTGTACCAATGCATCTTGAAAAGGAAGGCAGAAGCTAGGCCATATTTAAACTTGCAATTAACTGTAGAGAGTCAAATTTTCTTTACCTTTGCTATGGTCAATATAAAAGCTCATACAATACCAGACAGTTCATTACCTATAGTAGCATTTGAGTTAAACTACGGCAAGCTGATAACTCTGACCTTTTAAGATGCTCTCAAGATCTCAAAAAGATGAAACTGCTCTCAAGTCTGTATTAAGTACTTGAGTTGAAGCCAACTGGACTTCTTTCAGAGTCAAGATGATACCTTCATGTCTCATCTGAAATGTGAATGAGAACCTACAAAAGAAGTCCAGTCGACTTTGATTCAAGCACCTAAGATTAACATGACCTGGATGGCTGAGAACACATAGACTCTCAAGTTACTTGACTTTCTGCATTTCTGACTTCTTCTCAGAATAAATTCTATTGCACTTTAACTGAGTTTGGTTATTCAGTTGTTCAAGTATTTCTTATATATAGTAGATCATGAGGTTCTAAGGCTACAAAACCTAAACAGAATCACAGAAATTTACATGAAATGTAGTGCATGCTGGAATAAAGATATGTTGACTCTATAGCATAAGCCTATGCACATACCCAGTATGCCTTTAATGCCATATACAATTTTTGTTTTATCACTTCATTAGTCAGTCCCTGTCCAAGAAAACAGCCTCAGATATAATAACATAATTGCTGCAACAAACCATGACACACACATCCACTCAAGAGTTGATGTGTCAATCAAAGGGTCTATCAATGTCTGTCCTCAGGCCAAGGTGCCAAGATGACAAACAAGACATCTGGGACTGAGACTACAGCTGTGACCAGGGCATGGCAGGAGATGCCTGACTCACTAACACCTTCAGAGGGGTGAGGAGCTAGAAGTCTTATTAGAACCTCATGCCACCTCTGACAGGCCCTGTGGCAGACGTGAGAGAGAGCTTGAGAGACAGTGAGGTCTGGCACCAGCTGGCAGAATGACCCAGGCCCTGTGGCTGGTGCCCTGGCCATGCAGTGGCAGAGTGTGCGGGCCTGGGAGACAGGCCAGGGCCACCATGACTGTCTGCCTGGATCATCTCTCAATGGGGGAGAGGACAGCCCCAGGATCCCCATGTGGACAACTGAGGGCACCAAGGCCTTGTCCACTGGGTGGGATTGACCTTGAAACCTACTGTAGCTGTGACTGATCCTGTTTAGAAGAGGATGACATGCTAGCTAACAAAACATGAGTATATGTTTGTGAGATAACTGTAATCAATAATGAGACTCACACAGTTTAGGGGCAATTGGCTTGTTGACTTTGTTAAATATGAGCATTTTAGCAATGAAAGCCCGCTGTCTCAGAAAATAAAATGTGACCATCATGTTCATATAACTGCATATTGTATTTTCTTGAAGAATATACATGTGGGCTGTTACATCTAACAGTGTCCCTCTGTTCTTCCCAGTCTATCAGCAAGCTCATTAAATGTCAAAATATTGATGACCGCTAAAGAGTGGGTGAAGATTAAAAAAAGTGGGAGGTATGTGCTCCCTGAAGAGAAAGTAAGATAGAAGGCTGCTCTGCGCCAATGGGCTTTTGACATGCCTGCGCAAAATCCAAAATGAGCCACAGCAAGGGCAGGCAACCCTCAACCCAGCAGCAAAATCATCAAACTTTTAATGACTTGGGCAATTACGCCCAGCGAGCCTGCTTAATGGCATCCAGAGGACGTCACTGGACATTGCTCACTAGGCTCAACAGCCTATCCCCTGCACTAACTTACAGCACAGTGTGTGCACTTCCTTATTCAAAACCATTCCTCTTGTAAATCCACACATGCATATATGAAAAATGGGTAAAAGACCCCGCATATGCTCATTGAGTGCCACTGGCTCTGTCATTTTGTTTCAAACCTGTAAATCAAGACACAACAGATGCTCTATTCTTTTTGAAATCCAGGTGGTTCATCTGAGTCCAGTGTTGGAAACCAGCCATCTATTTGTGTAAAAGTGAGTTTGAGTTCATGTGTGTCCTTCTGTGTCACAAAAGGTAAATAACTGTTGTGAATACTGTGAATGAGGAGAATCAACCAGTGTTGTGCTGTTGACTGATGTTATTCAGTAGTCATTTGCAGTCAGCATGTCATTCTCAGTGATGACTCCACCTCTCTATTATGGGACCATCACTTATAGAATCCTTGGCACAGGACTTGGCTCCTACATTGTGCATGATGCAAGACCTCTGTTGTCTTCATATCTCATTCAACCAGAGACCAACACATTTGTGTAAGCATAAAGCTACACACAAATATCTTAGATAGACATAATGCAACAACTGTACAATGCTTTATCTCTTCTCTCATTCTACTTGCCATTTTGGGGCAATAATTGATGTCTTCATAACTGTAAAAATTAGTTGTCAGTCTACAATGTAGGTAATGACATAAGGCAAAACGAAAAAAATATGAGCCAAGTTCACTGCCTGTCTCAACTCTGCACTTGCAATTCCTGATAGATTGTGCAATTACAGATCTTCTCGGTCGGTGCCACGCTCCATGTTATAAATCCTGAAAGGTTAACAGCCCTGCAAAAGCAATTGCAGTGATAATACAAGGAAGCCCCCACTGTCTCAACACAACATTCTCCACAGCAATACTATCTCATCAGCCCACTTAGGGACTTCCTTTATTTTAATGCAATGAGCATGGATAGCTTGTAGCAGAGTGCTGCAGATAAAGATTTAAATCGTCTTCCAACAGTGGGGACCATATGCTAATGGCTCTTCCCCCTTGGTTTGGAGCATGCCCCAGGGAGGTGGCACTGCGTGCATGACAGAGAGAAAGATACACACACATACATCACTTCATACCAAAGCTTTATTTTAGCACAGTGGCCTATTGTGATGGCAGATTCTCTGCTGAGCCAGCAAAAAGCAACTAAGTGTGAGCTGAAATGCCTGTGTTATCCTGATAAACTTTTTTACAAATTACACAGTGCGGCATTTAAAATCTGATGCACACAGTAAATTTTGGGAGATACATTTAACAATGAGCAATGTGTCTCCCTGCAGCTGAACGTTTCTGTGAAACACTAGGGCTACATCTCTACCCTTACGCCCTTCATACAACATTTGAAGGGTTAATCTATTTAGTTGGCGATTACATGAACTCTTTTCATGTCATTATATAGACTGTAGACAACACCAATGATACTGTCCTAGTGTTTGAATTCCACCCAGAGCCAGGTGTTATAGTAACAACTGGTCCACAGTGACGACTGTTGTTTCGCACTTGGCTGAACTGCTAGCCTCAAAGCAACAGATAAGGAAACAGTTAGACAGTTAGAGTACCAATTGTATAGTACCATATTATGTTAATACCCAGAGGAGAGAAAGCACTACTGGACGCCTCTATTACAATTTTGTGTGCACAGCAGAAAGTTGTTCCACCTGTGAAGGAATGCAAATTATAATTCGAGGACTTAATAATGCTCTTCTTCAATATGAAAAACCTACACATCTACATTAATTAGTATAATTTGTCAAAAATGTTCCCTCATCTTTTCTCAACTTAGCTCTTAAATCAAAGCAAATTAATCTTAAAAAAAAAAAAAGGACCCAGCCTTCCTGCTATAGATAATCTAAACCTGTTATTCTTGTTTCAAACAGACTCAGGCTGTTTTCTCCTGTGTTTTGCTGTTTTGGAGTTTATATTTAACGTGAGCAGACAGAGTGAATTCCAGCTCTCTCCCTCTATGTGGCTAGCCAGAACCAATGTAGCCAAGGCAGAGAAGGGTGCTGTGTGTCCTGCTGACCCACCCTGCAAATGAGAGGGTGCTGTGGTGCAGTGGCTGCTCCTAATTACTACCAAACAGCTGCAAACACATAGAGCTACAGCAAAGGGGCCCAGCCATACTGCCAGGCCAGTGGACAAGCCCTACAGTGTGGGGAGGCCACAGGCAGCTCGCTGTGCTCCTCGCTCCCCTCAGCTTACTCCCACGCCATGAGGCCCCCGCTGCAGCCCAGTGCTCCTGCTGCCTCATCAAGTTCTCTGGCTGAAATTGCAGGGTGGCAGGGGAATCATGTCTGTAAATATGACCGCACTGACAAAGAAATGTCATGGTCCCTGTTCCTCTGGCCAGGACTTTGGGGAGGGAGGTATGTCTGTTTAGATCCATGTACACCATGACAACTGCTGAACTTCAGTCACAGGCAGGAAGGAAAATAGAGGAAAACATCAATCTTCATACAGGTACCAAGCACGCACTTTCTTTTCTCAGGCAAAGAAATTGTACTCTTTCCATATGCATAAAATTTCTATAAATTGAATTTGAACCTTTGAAAGTCATCCACATCAACTGACGTACAAGTATGTGAAATACATTAGAAAGTTTCTGGGTGTAAGAAGAAAAGCTGTGACTCACCTGCCTGTTCCTTTCATCCATGATCCTGGTGATCTGTATCTTCTTCCGCCCCATGGCTGTATCCTTTCCGGTCTCTCTGACACCTCGACAATATCAGAAAAACAACAAGCTTTCTTCCTCCACGCTCCTAGCACATCATGCAACAGTCTCTTCTTGTATACACTCTTTAACTTTTCGCAATGCACTCTTTGCTCTTCGGCAGACCACGCCACAATCTGCAAGATGCCCAAAACACAGACAAAGAGGGATGGGGGGTGGGGGGGCAGAAAGTTAACTTGATACTCAACAATGTCTCCTTAGGCACTTCAAAGCATCGTATGGCTCTGTACTGTGTTCACAAGCACATTTACAAAGTATGACACCCAACTGATGTGCTCTTATCTCTTCAGGTGCTGCACTTGAACCACAGCTGAAGTCAATGAAAGATGGCTTCACACTTAAAGGGCAGCACCTATACAAGTCACAGACAAGTTGTACTGAATAACCTATTGTGCATTCTGATACCAATCCAAGTGATCAAAATACTTTCACAACTATTTGAACATTTTAAATTTTAGAAGCTTACATTTAAATACCTATAAAACAAACAAGATAGTATCTGTCAATTAGTGAGCTATAGCAGAGCAAGCAGGAGGGCTTTGTATTCTTGCGATCCCTGAGCTGACCCATCCTGATGCCAGCTTTGCTCTTAAGATGATTAAGAGAGTGCCCAGACTGGGGTTGACAGTGGCTGAAATCTCCAAGGCAAGTAAAGAAGCCACCTGGGGGGTCTGGGTGGTGTATTCCCACATGAGCTTGTAACCTGGCCAGAGGTTTGGACCACACTGCTCCCTCGGGGACATTTCCTGACTCTGCTTCTCTGTAAGAGAAGATATAGCCCGCTCCCTTAGGGCACATCCATCACTTACAGACAGCAAATAGAAAATGTCTACACAACTGTATTTCCCCTATGGCTACATATGTAGAGAGGTTAACAAGTCAAGCCATTAGATGCAGTCAGCAGTTGTGAGGCGAGGAAGCCAGGGGCCGAATTGGCAGTCAAAATGAAAATGACCAGTTCCAGTGGCACACAGTCATTATGGGTTACAGATGGACTGGCATTATGGTGTCTGGCTGTCTGATTCGGGGCTCCACTGTAGGCAAACTTGACTGAGATCACCTCACTAACTACCCACGCACAACCGTCTGTGCCAGGAAAGTAACCGCCAGAACCCCCACAAAGAATTTCCCCAAACCACATCACAACAGGCCCGGGAGAGTGACGGTGCTCTTGTTCGTTCACCATTTCACACAGAGACTGACGAAGCAGTGTTTGAATTAGAGAGAGGTCAGATTAGGGATGGGTTCCGCTTCCCCAATGACAGACTTGAGCCACCATGAAAGTAACATTGAGGTAAGCTACAAAAAGTGATAATATAGTATTTTTTATTTTATGAAAGTGCAGTGAAATTGCAAAAGTGAAGAGTTCAGACATCCTACCATATATGTATGCATGCGAATACTCCATCCTGTCTTTAAGCAAAAGAGCTGTCACTCTGGGAGAGTTCAGGTGTAGTGGCACATTTGACTATATCTTGACCTTTTCTCTTACACAGAAACAAAACGTCAAACCAGGAGAGCCGTCAGACTGGAGGTGTGCCACACTCCCACCTAGGCGTCCACATTCATTACAGGTTTGTCAACACAACGTTGATAAAATCTTGGGGGGGTTTTAAATGATCACAATGATCTCATAACATCTTTAATATCACAACATGCTTCACTGTAGATCTTATAACGTAATTTCAGTCTCCAGAATTAAGTTGGAAATTTAAGATGGCACACCCATTCAGATCAAAAATATCAGAAGATATATATACCAAAAGAGAACATTGTCTGTACTGTGGCAGAGCACATGTTTGTGCCGATAGTCCAACTTCTTCTGAGCGTTAGAATAGGACAAAGTATCTGTTCATTGGCTGAATCATGTGCTCCTTCAGTGTGTGCATAAGAAATAAACATAAAAAGAGAAGAAGAAAAGGGAACTTTGCCTAGAAGCAAAATCAGGACTTTGACACAGGGCGACTGGAAATATAAACACACACACGCAGATATTATACATATATTAATTGCATTATTGTCAGAGTGGAGTTAAAACAACAATACTGGATGATACATTTTTTAACAGGCCAGTTTTTCTTTTGATTTGGTTACCAGAGTACAGACAACATGTAATTATGCTAAAGGTAGGTTTTTCCATGTGGATGCACAGAGAGCCGCGAGTGCAGCATCAGTTCTGAAAATCTCTGATCGCAGCAGTTTGTGCCTGTTTACAATAATAACCCTATATAATAGATTGTGTTACATCTATTTAACTTAATTGTCTGTTGTTTCACACACACACATACACAAAAGGTGCTTACTAATAACTTAAACTTTTCACTATAGAAACAACCACATCAGCTTGAGGCATAGTCAATAGGACATGTCTGCCATTTAAGAGTCTGTGCCTTACTGTATCAACACACACACACTTTTTGGGGCTATGCTTCATCTCTTAACAGTTAGCAGTAAGTATAACAGTCTTTTCTGACCAGGGACACAATGATTCTCCTTGTCTGTGTGTGAGCCTGGAACTGACTGGAGGGCCAGTCTGCCTCCTCCTCCTGTGGAGACAACAGGAGGCTTGGTGACAGCCCTGGCCCTTTCACAATCAATAAAACAAGCTCAATTCCCTGTGTAATTACTGTATCCAGCATCCTCCTCCCTCTCTGCCTGTACGCCTTTGTTCACGCCTCTCAAAATTGAGGTAATACTCCCTCAACTGTTGTCCTATATAAAAGAGAACATAAAATTACAGACTAAATTTATGTTGCAGGGATTCACCTAATGAACCAAAAAGGAGGCCAGTGTTATTCTGTATGTTTGTGGCATAATGAAACTATGTCAGTTGAATCTGTAACAATTATTCAAACCTTCATTGTGTCTAAAGAAGCACCCACTATGTGAGGCAACCAAGCCTCCACTTCTTTTGAAGGTGATGGACAGGAGCCAAAGTCATACCTAAGCATACTATAGCCGTGACAGTTGTGTTTCCTGTGCAAGGCAGCGTTAGCCTCAGTATCCTACCACAGGTCGTGGGTAGACAAGACCCAACTTCCTGCCCCTCCATTTCCTGTTATTCAGGACCCTTCTACATACATGGTGGGTGGGGCGGTGAGGGAGACGCAGAGAGGAGGAGGAAGAAAGGGAGTTGACCACCTTGGGGACACCCCTACGCTCTGATCATTTTCCCTATCACCTACCAGACTGTAAGTGCAAGACTAAACAACAACAAAAGCCCATCTCTTTTGGCTTAGCTCAGCGTGCTTATCATGTTTACTGGAAGGATCATTAGATAGGCTGGACAACATGCGCATGCTGCTTTCAGCCCCTCACTTTAGAATTAGTAGGCAGAGACCTTTTCTTGTTATTCAAACACTCCATTGGTTACATAAGAGTGAATCACAGCTCTCACAGTAAGAGTTAATATAAATTGAAACAACATGATTATGACAGAACTACATTTTCGAAAGGATGCAACAGCCTCAGCAATCTGACGTGCAGTGGCATAGGGATTCGGTGAAATAATCCATGACAACGTTCTTCAGTGTATCGAACCCAAAGTGTCAACACTGTGACTTGGTTGTGATTAGCCTCAGGCCAACTGAAGATATAAAGCAAAGCAGCCTAAATCCACAGTTTTACTGATTTGTTTCAATGGAGTCTTGACACCAGCGCAGTAGGAAATGAACATCCACCTCTTTGTTCTTGCTTTCATCAGAAGGTGCCATACCTGTAAATGGTGCTGTTGGCCTGAGGGGAGTGGAGACGAGCCAGCCCTCTCACACTCTCTCCCTCTTGCCTTTTGTGAGAGTGTGCTTATCTCCCTCTCCAGCAGTGAAAGGCAGGATTGTGGCCCCGGCAGCATCACTAGTGTTAATGTCTTCTGATGCTAATCTGACACACAGCTGATCTCTCAACAACCACTTTTTCCAATGCCTCCTTTCAGCCTTCCCTCTTTTTCATTCTTTCCTTTCTCATGATTTCTTTTTTGCTCATTTTCTTTCTCACTTTCTTTGAACTCATGTTATACATTCCCTTACCTCAGTTTCCAAGGCAACAAATGAGATATAATTAATAAGAGCCATTGCAAGGGCATGCGAACAAAAAAGTGAAAAAGAGCCTTTGAGAAATGTAGAGAGAGGTGGGGCAGTCTGCAAATCATGGACTTTCTGCAGCACTTCCCCTTCCTCTGTAAAGCATTGCTGCGGGTGACATTTCTCATACCAGAGAGTGCTTAAGTAACATTTACAAGAGAGGCTAAAATATTTTCTTGATATTAATACCTTGAACGATTTCAAGGAAAATCCAACACACATAGTTTTCATGATAGAAAGGCCAGTAGGCCAAAATCTCGAGATGATGAATCAAATGAAATATTTAGTATGCTTACGTCAAGTAAGAATTTGTTCAGGCATCTCTTATGTTGTTCCATTCAGCAAAATGTTTTGTCTACATATTAAAATGGCCTAAATGCAACTCAATTAAGTAAGGTAAAAAAAAGTGACCTACACAGTCAGGCCAGTGATGAAGCCAACAGAAAGTCCTAACTAAAATGGCGGCCAAGCAGGCAGCGAGTGGTTAATCTGCCCTGATGACTGGTAGCTCAGTCCAACTCTCCAATGGCCCAGCTGTAATCCCACATTGGATCAATGCAAGTTCAAACAATCCTCCATGCTGCTAGCACCTTGCCTGGGCTGGGGGATGGTACTGTAAGACAGGGACCGGGAGACAGAAAGCTACTTATCACCTCCAAAATGACATCAAAAGGAACGAAAACCCCACAGGGTGAACCTGTTCTGACTGAGAAAATGTTTCGTTGACGCCACACTGTGTAGCAGACTGACTGGAAATTATGTCACTCTTCAGATAAACACTGGACACGTATTTAATCTTCAAAATCTGAATGACAATGAATGGATACAACAACCAATAACCAAAGGACATCATATACTGACAGCATTACCAGACAGACATCCTCCATCTCACTCTCACACTACTGTCAGGGGATCAGAGGACGGTGCAAGGTGACTTTGACTAAGAGCCTTGGGGTTTCATGAGAAAACGCCATTGACATTACATTAATTTCGTGTCTCTTTTTTAACTGACTTAGTGCCACTGAGTTCTGGATAGCACGAGAAAAATGAAACAGATACGTTTGGTTTTGCTTAAAGGCACAGACTGTGGAGCTCTACAGGCCAGGAGGGCAACAGTGACAAATAAGTGACATGTTCAGCTACCAAATTTTTCCTCACTTGCAGGAGTTCTTCAACAAATGAACGCTCAACAGAGCAGGATAAATGTTAGTCAGAAACTTTCCACTGCACTTGACATGTGTTTGGGTTTGATAGCCGGTGTGTGTATGTGAGAGAGAGAAACAGAAGGAAAAACAAGAGGGGAAAGGAGAGCGAGAGGAATCTGACACAGAGAGTGGGAAAGGAAAGGCAGCATGACTGTGTTAACTATGTGAAAAGATGTAAAGGAAACAAGACTAAAAGAAGCACCCGTGCCCATCTCATCCCACCTCTGTGGTAGTGTGCGGCAGCAGCGTTGTAACATAATTACTGCTGGGACAATTCTATTCCCAATGATCCATTTGCGTCAGTCAGGTTTTCGAGCACAGCCAATGAATGGATTCTCAGTTTCTCAAGGATAAAGCGATGACCCTCTCCTTGCTGTTATATCCATTTCATGTAGAAAAGCTACTCTCCTCCTCAAGGTAAATCCCTTGATGCATTTAAGAGTGAAACTTTTATGAACAAAGAAAATTATGATACCTTCCTTGATGCAAAGGTAGGATGATGACTAACAGAAAAAATGTGCCTGCTTGGTGAATGAGAACCCTAGATACACATTCAAGTTATCTGAAAAACAAAGAAAGTTGGAAAATTCAGACTCTACAACAAATAAACATTTTTAAGTTGTCTTTTTTTCTTATCCAAAGATGATTTCCTCAAATGACAATGATGTACTTACTTAATACTTTATCAAATCCATGATTTGCATTGGTTTCTCTGTCCAATACTGCACATTTTCATAGTTTCATGTTATACTGTACTTGTGTTTTACAAAAAAAGGCAAGAATGTCAATTCCATCTGCCTGAATTATACAAATAGAGCTTGATAAACTTTTCTTCTTTTTTTTTTTTTTTTTTTTTTGGAATGAAGTAGACAATATTTTCTCATTCGGACAATAAAAAGTAGTCTTTTGTTTGTGTTTGTGTATCTTTATTGTAATGGTAATACATGAGAGACACAAACTGGGGATTTTTGAGCTCTTAAGGATGCAGTATTTCACACAGAGCATTGTTGTGACTTGTTTGTTATGTTAACCTCTTGACCTTTAGAAACAATTTCTAATCAGCCAATCTACAGTTTGTCATGCAACATCTGTAAAATGCAATTGACAGACTAATGAATAACTACTCACTTCTAATTTATTGCTGTTGGTTTAACAAACTATGTCTCTGAGCAAAGGCCCTCCATCACCAACATTCCTTATGACAGCATGTCAGTTTAACAAGTCACTATCTTGACATGGCACATCAGTATCACCAGGATTCATTATGGATGAACAATTCATATGTCACTTTCTTCTATCTGATAAAGTTACATCTCTCACATTTTCTTTTACTCTCAAGTTTTCACAATTTCACTTTTTTAATTGCTGTCTCAATCAGTCTGCTTTTGTATACTAAAAGAAAA
Source organism: Echeneis naucrates (assembly GCF_900963305.1). Lineage (NCBI taxonomy): Eukaryota > Metazoa > Chordata > Actinopteri > Carangiformes > Echeneidae > Echeneis > Echeneis naucrates. The sequence goes on along the minus strand of NC_042526.1, from coordinate 11,996,737 downwards.
TGCATAAACATGCAAAAAATATAAAAACTAAAATATGCAAGATCTTAAGGGTCTCCAAATTTGCATAGCATTAGTTTGGGGTCTGATATGATATAAGGGCTTGTGTCCATATACATGGTTGCCTATCATTAGATGGACTTCTCATCAGGGAATGATAATAATAACAATAATAGTAATGCCAACACCATAGGGAGCACCCCCCCACCACACACACACACCACCACCCCCCCTCGCAGGAACCCTGCGAGTTGTGTTAACTGCCATGGCAGCCTTTTGATGTAGCGCAGACTGCAACTTGGAAATGGTAAACAGCAAAGCTGAACCAAGATCTTCCTCCAGGGGGAATCCACAGTGTAAGGGTATTAGGGACGTCATGCATAATGCGTCTCAGCAGTAGTACATTTACCCACTCTCAACACATCTTTGGAAACACTGAGGATCCAGATTAGACACTGAGATTCCAGATATTCTGTTCTCTCCCAGTGTTTGATGATCAGCAGACATATTCCACTAAATAAATTGTGAGTAAAAAACAACAGTTTCTGCCACATATACATGCCATAATATTGTTTAGGATTATAGTTATTGTCCACTCTCAGAAAAACTCTGCTTTTAATGGGGGAAAAAAAAATTAAAAAGCTCTGAATAAATATTTGATTTTCTTTTCCCATTTTTATCTTCCACTCGATGCCTCTTTCCCACAGTGTTCCATTACATAAAAGGTTTATGCAATCTGAGCAATGAGGATGGCCATGAGTCATAACAACAGTAAAAGGAGATATCTAAAGTAGCATTGATTTTTTTTCCGAACAATTTCATGCCTTTTTTTTTTCCCATGTAAACATTTCAAATAAAGCAATGGCTGGCCCATTTCTGAAAACATGTGGCACATGGAGGTTGGAAGAGGCAGGAAATTAATTCAATTCTAGGACTTTTAAATGTTTTCAGTGGGACTTTGTGTTTCAAGGTTTCTATGACAAGCTAGAAGATGTTTTGAGATGTTTTGAATTATCTGTGCACCATTTGAATCTACTTTGTGAATGATACGTCTAAACAGAAGACTCTTCCTAAATACCCTGTTTTCGCAAAGGCAGATGTGACAAAAATGAGCAAGCTGGATCATTTCTTTATAATCAATAAGGCTTGTTAGACCAACTTCAATCTGAAATGTGAAGGGAATACTTTTCACTCACGTTTCTATCTGGTTTGAATATCTGTTAACATCAATGAAAGGCATTCACTGAACAACTAATCTAAAAGGGATTTTTTTGCAGTTAAATCCCACAGTTTCCCCCAAATCAGATGATGCGTTCTAGCTGTCACATGAACACTGTGTGCAAACACTGGAGAGAAAGACAGAGACCCCCACAGGCCCTGCTGCTGCTGCTGCTCACCTCTCCAGGAATCTTTTCAGTCAAACTGTTCACTGATAGCCTCTGGTCCTGAGTCCCAGGGCCAGCTGCTGATGATAGATGCCCCCTACCCCGTCCCTTTACCCCAACCCTCATATATGTTCAGAACACCCCTGGTAGTTGGTCCAGCGACAGAGGTTGAAGTGGGATGATGGAAACAAAATCAAGTACAACACAGTCTGACATGAATACAGTCTGGCAACAGCTCACTGGTGGGAAAAAAAAGCTACACCATTTTCACCTAGATTTGCAGCCCAGAGCACACAGATGGAAAGTGGACTGGGAGAAGCGGAGAGGACAGACGGGCAGATGCACAATCAGCGGGCAGACTCAACACCTCACTTTCAATCCCAGTCACACTATATAGAGGGCTGGGATCTAGGGACTGGAGATGCAATCACAGTACTATATGGATGGACCTGACTGAAAACGACTAGTTTTACCTGAATTCAAATGATGCCTGCAGCTTTCCAGAGTGCAGATATTTTAGAACAGGGCCTACGACTAAAGAGGAGTAATGTTTACCCTTTAGAATTCAAAGTGAAGTGGAAAAGTATAAAGATGATATCATGACTTGTAGAAATCATAACAAATTAGACCCATGCTTCCCCTAAAATTGGAAAAGTCAAGAAAAAGGAAGACATTTTTTATCATCTTGAATAAGTACACACCAAATAGTCACAACATACTGCGTTTGGAAACACATGCTTGAGCAAAAAGAACGTGCATAAGGCGCTGTAATGTTCATGCTGTTCCAACAGAGGCCTAACAGCAGAGAGGAAGGCAACTTTGAACTGTGGACTGTAGTCCTGTGGTGGACTAAAGCAGCTTCCAGAAAGTAGAGGGGGCTGGGTCACATCCCTTCCCTGCATACAGCTGATGTGTGCTACAAAATAATGAAAGGAATCACATCCCCCCCAGCTGTCCTAGTTCACAGGGCTTTGCAGACAGACAGAAAAACAAGGATATCGCAGGACAGGGCTCCTTCCTGCAGCTCAGGGGGCCAGAGCGCTTACCCAGCTGCAGGAGCTCCAATTCTTCCTTCCAGCAGCTACTGGACTTTTAGTCAATGGGTTAGCTGCAGGAGTTGTGACACCCAGGTCTCCCAGCTGTATTTACTACACCAGCCATTGATAAACACCTTTTCACGGCCTCTACTTCCTACTGTCTCGGGTAACATAATGGGAGCAAGGACTAAATGGAGATAAAGGTTGTAAGTGACGTATCAAATTGCTTACTATACCACTTCATAACTAAAAAGTAAATAGTCTTACAACAAAGAAGTTACCAGACTTTGCATAAAATTACCTTTGCACTAAATTCTATTGTTTTTCCACTCATGGTACTTCTATTTATCAGTTATACACAAAGATTGAAAAGTTAAATCTCCAGTGAGAGATAAAGATCTACAGTAGAGCATCAGGAATTCAATACAGTGGGGTATATTAGCAATCATGGGAGATCTTTTGATCTAGTAAATTAGATTATAATATATTCCTTTGATTTATGTATGTCTCATTAAAATTCAACTAAAATGCAACTCAGCAAAGACATGTCTTTCTTAACTTCCTTTTCAACTATCAGTTTTGCTTCTGATTCAACTTCATTATACTGCTGTAGGAATGTAGACACTCAGTCACTAACAAGTATTATATGTCCATACATACAAATGTCTATTTCAACAATAACATAACAAGTTAAGAAATAATGATTTACTTAACCACATGACACAAGTGTTTAAACATCTTCTTGGTGTGGCCCACTCACTTTTGAGTTGATGCTCAGAGTGATTCTGTGGTTGCTCCAGCACTCAAGAAAGCCAAAGGGGGTGGAGGTGTGTTTTAGGAAGGTGTGAAATGACTTCACCTCTCAATGTCATCACCTTTGCTCCACCACATGCTTCCACAGTTGACTGTCCCAAGCCACATAGTGCACATGTGGGATTACTCTGCTCATCTACTTCTTTATATTAGCGAAGCCAACTTACTAGCACAGTAGACAGCAACTAAGGGAACAAGAAGTGATTTAATGGGCTTTATGAACAGAGAAAACACCAAAAAGTCATCTGACTTAAATGCATACAGGGGTCAACTGAACCTTTGATGCCACTCATAAGACCATGTAAAATATCACAACTTCATTTAATTACACTGGACTTTCAGTGTCATGTTTAAAACATTCATCGTACAGTTGAATTCAAGGAATGGGTTTATTAAGGGTAGGTATAGGAACAAAAACTTTTGTTTTTCAAGGTCATGCTTTAGGTTAAAAAAAAAAAAGTACAAAGCACATGATAAGTGTTTAACATTGTGCAAGTTAGGTTGCAAAATGAGACGTTTTAAAAGAAACAAGGACCAGTTTAAATTTTAAAAAGAGCTGCAGTCTCCTATGTGAAATACATGTGTCTTGTTCACAAATGCACTCTCATCGTTTGACTTCCCCCTTGGCTCCCATTATAGCTACTATGGCACCAAACAGTTAAGTGTAATTGTTGGTCATAATAAGCTGCGTGCTGAGACAACCTATGAGGTTGGTTCTTTTACTGTCCCTATTTTGAGATACTGTGGTGACAGAGGCTATATAACATAGTGAATTTGTCTGTCTTTATATTCAGAATCAGAGTCCACGACCAGCCTGGATGTGCAGTGAGATACAGACTAGGATCATAGTGTCAGAAGCAGATTAACAGCAGATTTGAGTGTGGCTCTGCTTGAGTATCTTCCTACTGATTCTCCCGTGTGGTCCACTTTGAAGAAGTGAATAGACCTCCAGTCAGGCATTGTTTGGGAGAGCAGGGGTGACAGGAAAAGACGGCAAAGTCTTAAGCTGCTCTGCCCTGCTCAGCAGCACATGTGCTGAGTGAGCCAAACAGGGTGCTTACCACCAGAGGTCTCAGTCAAGGGCAGGGCAGTTGAAAGGTCGCTGCTAGCTGTTTTGCTATACAAACGGTGCCTCAGCGAGCAATGCATTCACCCTCTGAGCTTACATCAAGCTATTAGAGTGCCTATTAGAGGGCCTGAACAATCAGCTACCAAAGTTCCTTCAGAGTTTCTTACTGCGGTTGAAATTGAATATGCTTGTTCGGCAATTATCAATTAGAAATATTAGAAGAGTGATTTTAAAAACAAAATTGAAGACAGGTAATAATATTGGCATGAATTCTGCAAGTAGTTTTTTGTGACAGTTGGCAATCATAATTCAATGTTGTGTGTTTTAATGTAAAGAAATAAAGAAATATCCTTTAACCTGCAAGCATTTAAGTTGATGTCCTTGCAAAAAGTCCTTGTTCACACCTAAGTAATGGCTCACAACCACACCACGTGCACATCCTGTCTAGTATGAGGGGTACACCCCTAACGCAGAGAGACAACCACATACTGAATACAAGATCTCCTTGCAGGGAGGTACTGGTGGGAACTACAGGCCACTGAGACACAGTCCGGATATTTGCTGGTGCAATTGCCCTTATAACTATGAACCATAAGCAAAAAATTTAAAAATGAATAAAACGATGTGTCTTGACTTGAAATCAAACTCACAGAAGTTTTATTGCCGTCGAATCATAGTTTAAGACAAATAATTGGTATATTGCAGTCAAACAGTATATTCACACTATTTAATTTGTTAATATTTGCTGAAGAAAAAACTGCATAAGATGTTTCTATTTAGGCTACCAGGGACAGTGCACAGTTAACTGTGGTCTAAAACATTATCTGCCAGGCTCAAGATTCTGCATCCAACCTCCAGGTCTCACAGGAGAATGCTGGAATCTCCATATTGATGCTCCAATAAACAATGAATCATGTTACTAAGATGCTTTTGTTGGTCAAAGAGAAAGTTGGATAGTTAAGCTGTCACACTGAACATTGTCATGTTGCTTACTTATGAATGTAAATGTAATTATTTATTGAAGTAAAATACACATATAAAAAATAATATGCTGCCAAAGTCTAATGTAAAATCAATTGCAGAAATAAGTATGAAGTGCAGTCTCTGAATCTGTGTAAAATTGACATTAAAATCAATTCTATTAACCAAACCAACCAAGAAACTCCTTGTAATATGCTTTAACTCTGCTTCTCTGAACTAGACTTCACCTAAAATTCACTTGTAAAACCTAAGAGCCTAAGAGAGTTAAGAGCCACTTAATGCTGCACACAAAAAACATTTTCAAACACAGCTAAACAATTAAAAATTTTATTTATATTAGGCTAAACACCAAAAATATATAAAGCGATTGTTAAACAATTGTAACATCCATAATTGCTGTAATGTTAATGCTAAATTTGCAGTGTAAGAGAACATCTCAGCTTACCAAACCATCAAAGAAACCCTATCCCTTTTATTGGACCAAAATGTTCAGCCTCTATCTCTTATTTTTCATTCAATACATCCTTGGCTTTCAGCTCTCTGGTGTTTTGTCCTCCTTGGAAAAATGTCCGGGGAGGAGAAGAGTGGAGGAGAAGACTAACGCTCAGTGATTCAGCGGCATCATGTAAACGCCAGCATTCTCTTTCTGACAACCAGCGTTAATTGCAGATCCTACTCGCCCACACACTCCACATTTCTCCTGGAAGGAGAAGCTGAGAGATATTGAAGTGGGATGAGGAGTGCAGTAAAAGATGCTGCAGCTGCCTGTTCCTCACACCGTCACCACCTCTCATTTCTCCTTCTCCACCGAGAACTTGTGGTAAGACACTAACACGCACTTACGCACATTTACAGAGACATGCAGGGGCACACAAACATGCCATGTAACAAGGCTAAAACATTTCGTAAACAATGATAGTCATCGTGGCATATCATCCATCTATCTTACATTACTACATTAAGTTGATTGAATGTTCCAGGATAAGACCAATAGACACATTATCAGACCGCTTCGTTTGTGTTTGTGTATATGTATAGGTAAAGCATTGGGGATCTGAAGTTCGAGAAACTGTTGACCGCATGATGACTCTATCTGTCCCTTCACCGACATTGATTTAATTCCAGTGGCTGATATATAGCATAAATTGTTAAAATTATATTAATTCAAGCAGCCTTGAAAGAATCTCTCATCCACACATTAGACATAAGAGCTCACGTGATGTGGATCATGAGCAACAAGGCCCATTACTGTCGAGGCCTGGGGCAGCACAGAAGCTAATGAATGCAGATTGGAGGGTGCTTTATTCTTTGCTTTAGAAATCACTGGCAACCAGCTGGAATGGCAATGTACATGCTGTCAGAACAGCAGTAACAGAAAGTGGACAGTGAAAAATTCAAGTATGCTTTAACGGTACTGCAACAACTACTACGTCCCTGAAGAATTGCTTTCACAATATATCATTGGTTAAACCACATAACTGAGGCACACACAGTAAGCCTAAGTATATCTATGCCTTTTACACTGGTGTAAAAGCAGTGCTTTTTTTTTTTTTTTTTTAAATCTATCCACCTAAACAATCTGCTGCATAAAAAGCCTTGAGTGTTTTCATTTGTTGGATTGCGTATGTACAATACAAAAAAAAAGGCACACATTACTGGTTACAACATGTCAGGCATCCAAATATTTTCATACCAATATTAACTTTGTGGTATTTTCAGTTACAAGTACTCCTTCTGTACAACCTTAATGAGACATGTGGGGCGTAGGCATACATCAGAAACATTTTAGAAGGTCAGGTTACTGTTGGCTATTGCTCACTGTGGCCAGAGGTTAAGGTCACAAGAGACAGAGAGATTCAACGACGCACCACACAGCAAAGATCCACTCCCACAAGCTTAAACTAAAAAACAATGTGACTTGCACTGAAATGTACTATACGTTGTCCCACTGTCTATCACTCTGAATAAATAAAAAATACGATCTTCAAGGGAATGTCTTATGCAAGGAGACAGCTATCAAAACAATCTCACCTCAATTGACTTGGTTGGGGACAGTTCAGCGGAGTCTATTTCAGCTTCAGCTGGTCATTTCTTCAAAGTAAAGACTTAGTGTTTACTTTATATTATTAAAAAGGTATACAACATCAACACAGCTGAATCACTAACATACTGAACTGCCAAAGTGATGTTCTTAATGGCTGTTTGGTGTCGCCTTTAGTTGAGCCGATTTAAGTTTGCAGTAGTGAAAACTCAGATCTGCAGCTTCAAGCAAGTGTGGCGATGCCACAGTGACCAGCAACATGTACACTGGACAAGCTGTCAAAACTGGCAACTGGATCCAGGTCTCAGGCGAATTTAAAGTAGGATACATAATACGTATCAGCTGCATTACAACGTTGAATTAAGTGAAACACATGTTTTTGAGAAGCGGTAATAATATACAAACATAGAATTTGCTGTAAACTTAATATCCAAGCTCAGCTTGTATGACCAGGCTAATGTCAGAGTGTGAGCTGCTGTTGTTGTGACTGCTCGGCTGTGTCATTACACGCGCATTGATTACTATTTTTGTCCCCCCCACCACCACCAAAGTAGATTGAAGTATCTAAACATGTCGGATCCCGGGGAGTTTTAGAAGCCGTACTGGGCCGGAGGGAGAGACCGGTGCGCAGTGTTTCGGTCCTGTCTGTCTGTCTGTCTGTCTGTCTGCTGGCAAAAAAACTTTCTCGCGTTTGACTGATATCAACAGCGCGCGCGCGCGTCTGACTGCGCCCTTTAAACGGACAGCTGGATATTTTCACGGCGGCAAAAAAAAAAAAAAAAACAAAGAAAAAAGACATGAAAAGAAAATGAATAATAATAAACCCTCCACCTTGCTGAATTTTGACACGACAAACGTGAAGTGAGCCGACGCTTGAACGCGCGTGCAGAAGAGGGAGATAAATGGACTCATGTCTCCGACTCCCAGCTCCTCTCCACATCTCCCTCTTGCGCTTTTTTGACTCTCACTCAGTGAAGCTACAGCTCCGCCGCTACTCAACAACATTGTTTCTATTTCCGTTACTCACCTTTACTCCCAAGTCAGTCGCTGTATATAGACACTCTATATCGGTGGCTCCAGTGGATAAACGTAATTTCGGTTCACATTTACACGCTGACTGCTATTTTGGGGAGAGCTGACAAACTCAGAAAAGCCAGTCTTCCTCTTGTCAGGGGGGGAGACTCCTCCCCTTATCTGACGAGCTGCCGCCTCTCCGGCTCTCTCTCTCTCTCTCTCTCTCTCTCTCTCTCTCTCTCTCTCTCTGTGTCAAACACACACACACACACGAGTCAAAGCTTTGGGAGGAGTTGGAGAAGTCTCTGTTTATTTCCAAGTTTTAACATGAAGTTAAAATTGAATCTGCGACGTGCTGGACTCTTTGCCTGCTATTATTGTTACATAATGCGTCTGCCTGGATGGCTGCTCGTTAGAAATTGTGTCATATTCATAATAACCACCCGGCGGGTGAGTCAGTTTAAGGTAAAACAAACCAAACTTTATGGAAACTCTGACAGAACCAAATGGAACAAACAAAAGCAGTGCAGCTGTCAGGAGAAGAGACTGTGATTGTGCTCAGATATGCTCTGTTTTCCTTCCGGACTGACTTTAGATTTAGTCCATTACTTTCTCAAATTGCTCGGATCGGCCTCGTCGTACCAGATACATTTGACGTCATATCGCTAAGACAACAGCGATGGAATTTGGTTTGGAGGACACGCCCCTCGGCCAATGGGAACCCGCAGCGCCTGTCCGATAGCCAATCAGAGAAGGGACAGGCGGAGGGCGGGGCGGGGACTGATTGACTCGCATATGAGCTTGTCACGTGTAAGTGCTGGATCAGAGGAGGTGTGGTGTCTCTCCTGCCATGTCAGAGGCAGGTGTCACAGAAAACCAGGCCAGTGATCATTCAGCACCGTGAGCATGGCTCTGGTCCGGATGGGAAAAACATTTCACCAGGTTGAGACAAGTCACTACAGCAAACACAGAGGCAAAGCATGAAGAAATTAAAACCTGTAAAGTTTCATGAAGTTAACAAAGGTACTTGTTGTTACACATAGAGTTTGAATATAGTACAGGATATAGTATAATGTATATTCTGAAAATATCTATATATCTATCCATATATCTATCTGTCTGTCTACCTATCTATCTATCTATCTATCTATCTGTCCATCATAACTACTGAGGTTGAGCATGAAGATATTCAACATTTTAAACCTGTAAAGTTACATAACGTTGACAGAGCTGTAGCAGAGCACATAGTTTACAGTATAGTAAAGTTCTTACTTTACAATCCTTCTTTTATCCGACAGCTGGGGTTTATCCATCAGACCTGAAATTATCTCATAAAACTATCTAATAATAAAGTGGCTTTGATGAGCTCCATCTTGACCGAGTACAGCATTGAAATGCTGCTTAAACATAGATGCTCCCCTAATTGCATAGGCCAATAAAAATGATACCTGAAAAAGTAGTTTTAACTTGTTTTAAGTTGTGCACTTGTATTAGTTTATGTATTATATATAGTTTTACTGGAGTGTAATCTGAATGCAGGACTTTTGTACAGTATTTGTACGTCTACCGCTACTGCACAGAGGACAGAAAGTTGAAGCAGAAATTGCACAAATCTTTTCACATCATTTAGGTCACACAGAGACACGGCTGAAGTTTTAATGTAATAGGACTTTTTTCTGTGTTTTAGAAATGAGGGTATTTGATTATCTGCAAACAAAATTAGCAGTGAATAGTAAACCAGTGTGAGCTTGCTCAGATATCCTCTACTAATGGCATCTTTTTTCATTACACTGCATGCTCATTAATGAAGGAGAAGGTTTTTCACAAAGTATGGTTTCTGCTGCATAGCTCATTTGTTTTAGTCTAGTATAGTCTGGTCCCTGGTGTATTGAGCTACCTTTTCCACCAGTTAGTTCCATTCCCACAGGAAAAGATTGTGTCTAGCCTCCTTCACCCCTACTGATTGCTCAGGGCTCTAGGCCAAGTAGTCACAACTGTCCTTAATGATTTGTTATGCCCATATAAAACAGGTTTGCATTAATAATATTTAAATATAAGCAAGAGTAAGTCAAAATAGTTACATTCTCCTTTAAGTGCAACAATCTATAATAACAAACTGCACTACCAGTAGAAATTAAAAAGATATTGCTTGAAGTTTATTCAATTTGGCTAGACTTGTCTGCATTATGTTCTTGGCAGCTGTCCATATACTGATCCAGGTTAAATGAGGGAGTTCTCTGTGCCCACATGGGGTGATGTATTTTGGCTCTTCCTTGACTTTGCCTAAGCCTTGATCCATTATTACTTTACTGTGCAAACTCTGGCTCCAAAAGGATAATGTTAAAGGACCCAGGAATTCCACCTCCTTGGTTTTCACAGGCCAGTAGAGATGCAACCACTTTGTCCATTAAAATCAATGCCAGCTGCGTTTAACATGCTTGTGTAACGTGTCCATTCAAAATGAAAAAAAAAAAAAAAAAGCATGGTAAACTAAAATGTTATTGTTCTCATTACAGCCACAGTGATGCTTGGTACATTGTCCTCCCATATGCTTCTTACACCAACCAGTCCTTCATATTCTACCATGAAACTTCAGTTACATTTCAGGGCAATACACTTTGGTTGTATGTTCATTAATTATATATTTTTATTGACAGTCTACTGACATATTTGCAATCATATCTGCAATTCTAATGGTTACTATCCTGTAGAGGAAATTAATTTCCTTGTAGGTCATGTTATGTTAGGTAGGTACGTATTCGAATTGCATCACATGGCAGCCGAAGAGGCTTTGTTGTAGAGATGTGTTCAATATAAACTCTGGTGATCTCACTTCAAACTGATGTCCCAGCCACATATGCATGGGTTACATTCATTTAAATGTCATGAGAAAAAACCTTTTACTGTTTTCTGCAGGCCAAGACATGAGCCATCATTCATAAATAGGCTCTTCTGCAGCATTTGAATAATTGAATAACTCTATGATTTCTTTCTCATCTTCCAAACCATTGAAATAGTATCAGCAACATTTCAATATTAAAGCGCCACAGCATGAAAATTATATTAAAAAAACAAGCTGATAAAACGCAGTCCTCTCAAGCATCCATGTTTTTTACTCTTTCCTGTGCTTTAAGCAGTGTGTAACTATAGTCGTGACAAGAAACAATTAGATAGAAACAGACCCCAGCTGTTCTCTCGGAGTGTTTTCAATCAGTTAACTTTCTGCTGTGCAGCGATTCTTTGTGAGTTCAGGTTGATGCCATCTGACAACAGTGTGGATCCAAATTGCTCTCAGCATCTCCTTCAGCAGCACTTTGGAGTTGTACACACCCCTCCTATCTTCCAAAAGTGATGCTCACAAAAATATAACCAAAACATCACTTACATCAGCTCATTAAGTTTCACCTGAACATGATGCAATAGACTAATGTATGACAAAGGATGTAGGGCTAAAAATAGTTTTTTTTAAATCCATACAATTACACAAAAAATTTGATGTGAATGGGAATAAAACATGATTCGCATTAAGAGGTGTTTCATTTCTATCATGTGCAAGGAGTCATAACCTTTTGTAACACCTGTGTCTCACCTGTTTGTTGTTGTTGCAGATGCCTTCACAGAACCTGCTGTTACAACCTTCTTATCCTGCAAGTACTGGCCCTCGTTATCGCTTCTTTTCCTTCTGTCATCAGCCCTCCTTCTTCTTTCTGGCCTTTATTTCACTCTACCCATTGATTTACCTAAAAACCAGACCAGCTGGCTTTGGATGCTTCCCTCCGAGCCCTGAGAGGCCCGTCTTGATATCCTGTTCCTCCTCTTGTCCCTGGGTCTCTCTGCCGGCAGAGAGCAACGGTGGCAGTGGTTTGAAGAGTAGGACCCCAGATGGACACAGATATGTTGGGCATGCGTTATGTGATGGGGCTTGGCTCAGGGCTCTCTAGACCAGCCACAGCTGTCAATCATAACCTCAGAAGGTGTTAAGGATTTTTCTTTCCTGTTCCTGAGGGCTGCAAATAAATAAATATGTAATTTCCTCCAACATGATGGGAAACGGTTGCTCCTCATATGTCATTCTTCTTTGTGGTCTGGTAAATAGGGATAAAGGTCTGTTGTTTTTAGATTAAAACACACCTTATTCAGATTCTATCCATCAAATGTCCAAGTCCGGTACTTTGCCTTTTTAAATTAAGGGGTAAAACTTATTATGTGCGACAATGTAAGTGAAATATCTCAACAAGTTTCAGTGACGTGCCAAATAATGGTTTGTTCCAGCAGGGCTTTGATTTGCGACAGCTGGCATTTCCAACATTGCACCAGACCACAAATAGACCCAGACACTCTTTCTCTCCAATTAAAAAAGGGCCTAAAACTCTTGTGTCATGCAGCAAGCGTTATTAGGCTATACAAGTCAAGTTTGATCTACAATACGATAGTGAGGAAAAAAATTGGTGTTTATTTTGTAAATGAGAAAGGCACAAACAGATCACTGAGTCACACAATTTTCTGGGACAGCAATCTAATCACCAAGCTCTGAAATAGCATTTCATTATCTGAGGCTCATTAAAACAGCCTTTCTGAAAGCCCTCAACACCCCTCACCAATCCACAGCCCTCTACTCGCCACATTCTACACATTCAGTCACAAGACAAATCCTGCCGACAAATGCCATGCTGCAGTTTTACTGACTTTTAGATAATGACTCTGAAATATTAAGTTACCCATTGTTCACACTGTGATTTCAGTTTCTGAAATAAGCGCAAAAAACAGAGGTGCTCGTAAAATATTCAAATCTCGTTGGGTTTTTTTCGACAAAGTACTCAGAAAACTACTGATTGATTTACCTTATGTTCCAAGATGCTAAAATTTTCCATCCACAATGATTTCAGTCATCTTGATATTACAAAAGTCTTCAAACAATCCTGTATCTGAGGAAACCGCAGCAACGTGTTAGATAATCAAAATCAAGATCTAAAAATACTCCACGTCTCACAGTCTGGATCTCTTCTCTTATTACTCACTGTAATTAAAAGCAACCAGGGCCTGTTGGCTCCAAATAGTGTAGAATAGCACACAATTGTTAACATCTAGGAATAACATTTGAAATGAGAATCGTCATCACATAAACTGAGCAGAGTGCACAAAGCAGATAGAAAGGCGTCCAGTTAGATGTGATTGTAAACAGCCATCCAAATGGTCTTTGGGCAAATCAGAACAGTTTCAATGTATTTGTAATAGGTTTACGACAGGAGTAACTCTGTGATGTGTTTGACTTGTTTTTATCTGACTTCTGTATATCTTTGACACAATGCAGTAGGCTTTCTTGAATGTCTGCGCTCTTCCTGAGGCAAAGAACAACAGCATATTAATGTCCGTATGATGAGCTGATGATCTCTCTGGAGAGTACGTCATCTTTCTTACCTCTGCTTTTTTGATGTATTCCTCTCTGTTTATCACAAGGTTGAATTCTTATCATCTGGTAGATGGAGTAGCCCAAACACCCTTCCTGTCTTGTTTGCTCTTGTTTCCTTTTTTTTTTCTCCTCCAGACGTACAAAGATCCAGCTAATAACACAAGCTTTTTAATTATCTCCACCATTCACATTAGCCTATAGCTCCATTTATAAAAATGTAGTCTCCATCGTACTGAGCTCATTAAAAATTGAACAAGGTCAGGAATGAAACTGCTCTTACCATTATTCACTTTGTCCCTAATTTCAAGTATTATTTAATTAATCACCTGAAATGACTCCAATAATTCACAGTGTCATGAATTGCTGGGTGATAGGCCATTAGCCAATTTCATACCTACAAACAATAAATGGAGTAAAACACTTTGTTTGATTTTATTTATTTATTTTTTTAAGAACTTCAATTTAATTCCTATGGTTCTTGAATACCTGTTCTGTTTTTAGGGGATAAAACTTTGATGTTTTATGATTCATAACGATCAATTTGTACTTCAACATTTCACGCTTGGCTAATTTCACAGATTTTCTGACTTGATGATTGCATCATAAGCAGGAACCTTGTTGTGTGTGTATGTGTGAGTTTCTGACATTGCCAAAGCCAGTCAGCAGGTGCCATCACTTCTCATTCCCACCATTTACAGTGCAACGACATGTTGAGGACAAGCAGGATCAAGAGAGTCTGCCAAAGGGAATGTGTGGGAGAGACTGCGCTAATTTTTGCCTTTCAGCCAGTTCTCCTTGGCTTTTTAACTGTGAGTCCACATCAAGCTAATTCTACTGTAATTCATCTAGTCAGACTGAAGCGCAAGAAAGCTAAAGCTATATGAATCTACTGTCACTTAAACATGTAGGCAGCATTAAAAGAAGACAAAGTGTTTTCCATTCTGCTCCATTTTCTGATTTTTTGTTCTAACTGAAATTTTTTAACAAATGATAGCCACAAAAGAACAGAAATATAATATGTGCTGTTCAGCTTTTAAAAAAAAAAAACAAAAAAAAAAAAACATATCTTAGAACATTTTCTTGAACTCTTGTTTTTGCACTCATGTTTTCTGGATTACTGAAGCCTTTGAATATTGAGAAGAGCATTACATGCATATTCCCTGACAATGCTCTATTACTGCACAGTTGATTTGTAAAATCCTACCCTATCATGCAATTGTAGGTAGGTGCCCAGTTCTCGCAAAGCATTATGACTCATACCAGGCGTAGAGCAGCTATCCAACTCTAATCCACAAGAGATAATTTGGTATTCATGTTTTACAAATGTGCTTCAGAAAAATCCCTAAATCTTTTTGGCAAGTGCAGTCGAGAAAGTCGTGCAAGCATGTCATCCACCATGAAAAGGCAGAGGTATGTTGAGTAGAGCGAAGCTTTGTCTCCCGAGCTGAGCCTGGAAGACACTGCCATCATCAGCTTCCTTTGTTGGAGACTTTGTCTTTCCAGTATTTTGGTGGTTTCTCAAAGGTAAATAGAGGCTTAACTCAGAGGGGCACATGCAGTTTTCCTACAACAGGTAATAAATTTGCGTGTCAGGCCTGCGCGTCACAGATTAAAACATGCTTTGTTTAGGATGATTTATGAGTGTGATGTCGTGCTGGGTGCACTTGGCTGTGAGGAGCCGAGGGTTTGATGGTGGTGAGGGGGTAGCAGGTGGGGCGGTGGGTTGTCGAGTGTCAGATTTGTCTTACAGGAAGACTGATCTGTAGCTGCTCCGAGGGTGCCCACTGCAACACACACCTCTGTCATTAATCACACACAGCCTCGGAGTGGAGTGCTTTGTCTTCTCCTCCGCTCACACCAGTGCTGCGAGCTGTCACCATACTGAGAAAAGCTTACTTCAGAACAACTACGAAGAAGTAACAGAAAGTGCTTGTGCCCTCTGAATTTGCAGGGTGTGTGCATTCTCTCAGAAAAATATAAAGTCCCAAGAATAAAACTTGTTTTCCCAGACTGTGGCAGTTGTTTCGTAACCACGCAAGAAAATACTAAGGAATCTAAGATCAATCTTTACACTCATGAAATCCCTTTGCCATTTACTTTGTCTAGACAATGCCTGACTATTATGTCTTAACTCTTCTTGTTTTGTTCCTCCTTCAGAAAAGGTTACCTGGAAATACAGGATTAAGATCATTCACTATCCTTGGGAAGAAACAGCTGAATCAGCAGGCAGCACAGCTAAGAGCACGTTGACTTATAATCCAAATACAGCTGACCGCAGATGCCCTACTTTCCTACCACTCTCACTCCATCAACTTTGAGCTTGAATTAGTGGCAATTAATTGCAGCAAGAGAATTATTAGCATTGAAAGAGTGAGTTAAAACCTATTTCCAGGTTGATGTTCAGACAATTAGTCAAAATATGTTAATTTGTATAATACAAAAGGGGTATGATCCTATTTATATATTTTTCTATTCTGATGCTATTTGTTGCTCGCTGAACTGACTTTTTACATCCTTTTATGTGTAATATTACAGGTTAGACTATTAAAATAGGGTGTATATGTATGAGATAATGGAGAACCACCCTGTTCTCCCTGACTGCCATGCAAGGATTTCATGCAGAAAAACAGTGAGGGTGCTTTTCATTGTGGTCCTGCCTCACTTTCAGTGTGTCTTGGCTTAAACTGAGAGAAAAATAAAAACGGAACAGGCTGAGCTTCTTAAAACCACCTGGTGGCCGGTGACCAGTTTAAAGATCTTGCAGTGCAGTGACATTATTAAAGTTATACAATATTTCGAAGCATTTGTCAATATTGACATTGCTGAGATACACACTCCACAATAAAAAATGTAATTTCACAAAAAACAAAAGCTTCAGAATAAGAGTATCATGAATTCAAATCTACCGGCGAGAGGAGAAACAATGGCTGCCTTCGTTGGTGTGAAGCCTGACTGTCTACCCTGATTATTAAGTGTACATGAATCCAAAGAATTATAGGAGTTCTTCATATTATATTTTCATATATCAATATTCCAGAGGATGAATATTCCCATTTGAAATCCACTGACAATCTGTAAACTGTTGCCTCATCACTTTTTCCACTGTGAAAACTTTATTTTCAAGTTACAGCTTTGGATGTGTTCGCTTTTCTTACTTTCCTGTCCAATTATTAATGCAATAACCAATGAGTGAGCCAGCTAACCTTTTCTCTGAGCCGACACAAATACTAATTTAATTGGATAAGTCAGCTTCAGTTTTGAAGCTGCTACAGCAAAGCAGCCAACCCCCCTCTGTTGCAAACCCATGATGTCCGCCTCTGACCCAGAAAACAGAGATGTCACCATTTTAAATTTAACACCTTTTCTGCAGATGATTAGTTCCTTGCTGGGAGCCGATGGCATTGCTTGGAGCTTTAGCCATTGTTTTTACAATACAAGATATCAGAAGTGCTGCTTTTTCTAGCTGGGCTGGAGTTAGCTGATTAATATTCTGATTTCAGTGGAAGACAAGCCCCTCCGATCTTGAAGCATTGTAATGAACATCTCAAGAGTAAATGTAGTTTACTGAAAATATTTTGAATTTTCATGGCCCATTTAATCTCCAGAGGTTAAAAAAATAAATGTCATCAAAAGTTGAGAGTGCATCCTTTCCACACAAACAGCTGAACTTGTTTGATATCTTTCAACAGAGGTCTACCAAGCCCATTTCTGGCACAAAAAACCTCCCTTACATAAGTAAGTGGACTATTTGTATTGATATAATAGTAATAATAGACAATATTGCCACAAAGACAACAGAGTTTGTATAATAGCCGCAGCAGTAAAAGAAAAAAATAAAACAACAAACTAGAGTAGATAAAAAGCAGACACAGTCAGTGGCCCTTAACCTGTGTAAGAAAATGAAAGAAAAGTGAAAGTACCATCTTGTGTCCTAAAAACAAATATTCAGAAAAGAATAGAAGTCAAAGCTTAAACCAACCCATTAGTCATGTAGTTCTCTAACTCCAAAGCATCTGAAATCTGCACTGAACCGGTGTCTGATTTCTCTGCACATTTTAATGTATCCTCTGCCCCCTCAAACTGGGACATTTTCATGTAATAATCAATGTTTTCTTCCCACTGAAATATGGGCTAAAATGTGTCATCTACCCTGGGCATCTCATAAACAGTTCATTTCTGAATGTAACCCTAGGTGGCCAGGAGGGGGAATAACGATCTGTCAAAATAGAGCACCGGTCTACAAAGCGTGCTTTCAGTGTGGAGGGCTAGATATGTGAAGTATATAATTGCATGCAGTGTTTAACATTTATTACATTCACTTCACCAATGCGGTTTGTTTATCGTAACATACCAGGTAAACGGAGTTAATGTGTGCCTAAGCAAATATTTGCAGCACTATATCAAATGCAGCTACCAAATTAAGGATATCAGAGAGGCCAAATAGGGTCGCGTGTGAAATAACAGACTTGTTAGGCCATCCGCTGTTCCATACACAGATTGCCCTATCACACGAGTGGCTGAAGTGTTTGCACACAGAGCTTTGCTGCCTGTGGGCTTATATATCACACTGTGCCTTATTAAGAGCTTTAACAAAATCTGGCTTTCACTAGCCCCCCTTAGTCACCGCTCTGAAGGCAGTAGTCTTCAGGGCTTGTGTTTGTGCACAGCCCCAACTTAACGCCGAGTCCTCCTAAACCGATTGGGGCAGTGTACATGTGTTGGATAGATAAAAGGCACGGATGGGGATATGATGGCTGTGCTGCGTGAAGACTTGGTCAAAAATGACATGTTTCTTGTAAGTGGTGTAGGAGATCAGACACACTCAGCATTATTGGATGTCATGCCCTGATGTGATTTTGTTTCATTTTTCAGTATAAAGATCTGCCCGTTTGAATACACCCCACAAATTCCTTCACATCATCTCAGTAAAATTGAGAACGAGGACTTGAGTCAAAACTATTTTTTTTTTTTTTTTACTCACATTTAAAACAGATTTTACAGGAACAACTTTTGATATCCATGGAGAAACCGTAGAAATTGGATAATGCCAAGGGTTTAGCTGTCAGAGGCCCTCTTCAGACCGGGTATTCGGTCTCAGGTGATTCACTTCATAAGTGGACAGCTCTAATTTCAGTGGTGAACCAAGAGGACATATTTGAGATCTGATCACTTCAGAGACCGGCCATTTATTTTTATGCAAAAGTAATGAGCAGTGCTCCAAGAAAGTGAAGCACCGAAACATCAATTGATTATCTCCAGCTGCACAGTGACCCACTGAAATGACTTCACTGTACTCACACGCTGGGTGTAGCCTCACTGTGTCCTATTCCCTCACTCACCAAAATAGAGGAGTCCATTTTATTATAGCATGCTGGGAATTCCCCTCCATTTCCTCTCGCTCTTGACCTCCCACCCTCCATTGTATTTGCAAGGAGAGGGTCTGGGGCTGGAGTGGCCTGTGCAACTCTGCCAGGCTGACAGATCGGCTTGTCGTGCCCTCTGCTGCTCCGTCTGCACTGCGGCTCCATTGTTCTGCCCTCTCAGGCCCAGCCGTCGGGCAACTCCTCACCATTGTGTCTGACAGACCTGCAACCTGATACCATGGCAGCAGGCGCCGGCTTCTGTCCCCGCGGAACACTGAAGCTGTGTTCATAAATGCATGCTGGTGTGTGAGAGTGCGTACATGAAGTTTTAATTAGAATTTACACCAACAAATTTGTAAGACACTTGCGGTCCGAACCTCTTTTTTAAAGTGAGATTAATTGTTTTATGTGAACCAACAACTGTGTGCTTTCCAGAATCAGGACCATCGAAGTAGTTGAATGTCACAGAGGAGGAATGAAGATGATCCAGGCACATGAACAAACTCTACACTACACTGCTGTAGGATCTATATCTACAAAGGCCCTGTTGGGTAGAAAACTATGCACTCACAGTCACATCTTAACAGCAACAAGAGGAAGACTGACATCTTATCGCACCTCCACAGAGAAATGGAAAAACTGAGCCTGAAGAAGCCTATGGTGCAGACACAACACAACAGCCTATACACATCAAAGCAAGCCCCAACCAAGCCGAGCATGCCATTGTATGTCACTGAGGAATAGTCCTCTTTTTATGTAACACACAGATGATTAAAGAGTTCAACACTGCAAGCAGACTAATGACTCCACTGGGTTGCAGGAGAACTCAGGAGAGAAGAAGCCAGGGCCTCGAGAGAATACTTGCTGAAACAGGGATAGGTTCTAAAATATACAAATTTATTCATCAGAAAGCAGTCTTTTTATGTCATCGATGTGTGCGTATGTGAGTGTATGCAGGTGGCAGGGAGTGAATGTGAGCGAGGAAGATGGAGGGGGAGAGAGAGAGATGAAGGAGAGAAAGACAGAGCGATCTGATAGTGTCAGCCTCCTGTGAGCAAAAAACATCAAGCAAACGGTAACAACCACCAACCAACTCTGCCATAACGTTAGCTTTACGTTCTTCTGTTTCAAACATAATATAACGGATATTTTAAATATCATTAACAGGTGATATCCCATATACATTTATTTGTTTATATTACGTTTGACGGTGTCACTGTGGAGTTTTCCTTTTCCTCCTCTTCAGTTTATCGTACAAGATCATGGAGGCTATAGTATTTCGACAGAGTACACAGTCAGACTTTTTTCCTTTGGATAAATGTACACTGGTGGGTCCCCTGTGAGAGGTGACAGAGTGATGAATGGTTGTGGTGCCTCTTAGACAAAGTAGAGAAATTATTGTCAGTCACAATAGGAAGAGGGATTAATGGCCACAAGTGGCAAAGGGTAATCATTTAAGATTACAAAAAGAGTAATCCATAGATATGGAAGGTACAGTTTGGCCCTCTAATCAGTTGCAATGAGGATAAATGTGGACACAAACCATATTGTGATGCTATTTGATTTGTCTGGATTGAAAACGTTTTGAAGAGGAGTATCCTACATGGTGGAAAATGTATTATCCAGAAAAGGTGTGAAAAAATGGTCATTATAAATAGTTTTTTTTTTTTTTCCCATAACATACCCTCAACCTAACCCTAACACATTCCCACTCCCCATGTTCTTTTTGTTTGTTGGAGTTCCTTTGTTCATTTGAGTTAATATAGTTTTCTCCAGCTCCCCAGAGATCTTTCACTTCTCAGAGAATATTAAAAACTTAAATGTAAATAGGACTGATGGGGAAACTGAGGCTCCATGGTTACACAGTGACACAGTTTATTTAAGAAATGTATCTGGTTTCTTCATGAATGTATTAGATTTTCTTCCTTAACAACTGAAGGCAAACATTTTGAATTGTGACTATAGTACAAGATTTATTTTATTTTTATTTTTTTCGAGAAAATATAACGATTCTTTCTCTGTCTGTTCTGGTCACCTATTCATCTACATATACTTTATAGGATCACAGTAGTGAGGTCACTACTGGACACTCTCAGAAACCATGTTCCTATTTGGCATGCTGATTTTACTTCTTACATTCTTGTATCCATTGATAGGATGTTGTTGCTTGCCATGATCTTGTGCATCTACTTGAATAAAGACTAATTCTGAGTAACAACAATGTGTGTGTGTGTGTGTGTGTGTGTGTGTGTATTGAATTCTGGGTGGATTACATTCCCTGTCTTGTTGATATAACTCTGAGGCTGTTTCAAAACCATTGTGTGCAGAAAGGAAACATATTCCGTCCTTAGATTCAGGTGCTATTTTTACATGAACAGGTAGCTAACAGCCTTTTAAACACAGTCACTGTGAGAAGTTGAATGAATCTTTACTTGAACATGTTTTAAGAACTTGAACTTGTCAGGAAAATGTAAAAAAAAAAAAGAAAGACATGCATATTTGTCTGATTCCATTTAAGACCTTTTCAGATCAATCTGGGGATTGTTTAATTTAAATTTTTATACCGATGAGAGCTTTGTTAACCCTTCTGTTTAGTTGAAGGCGTTCTTCAGAAATAGGACTTAATACCCAGAACATACAGCATTTAAGAGGAAGGGATCATCAGGAGATATGGCACTGAAATAGTACATGCAAATCCACGAAAATGGTTACCCCTCGAGTATGATCCAACAGGGATGACAACATAAACAATGGTGCAGCTAGTTTTCAAACCAGCTGCACAGTGCTATTGTTGGGATTAGCATGGTAATCTCATGGCTGGGAACGCTCACTGTAAAGACACCTGATCAGCCAGTAAGTATTTGTAGTATAATAAGTATTTGTTCCTCTTTTATTTAGCACAATTATGACAAACAGCATTGCTGAACGTAACATTTTTGTATATTTTTATTTGACTTTACCAATTATGTATATTCTTTCCAATTATGGCTAAATGAATGGCCTCTTTTGAACAGCCCAGTTAAATTTAATTTGATTTTCCGAGACAAACATCCAGTTTGATATTGAATTAAGTCAAAATTGTGCAATGGAATAAATAGAGTGCTCTCTGCAAACATTATGAGAGAAACTATGCAAAGGAGGACTACAAACAGGCAAAAGAAAGGAAGGATAATATGAAAGAAGGGATAAGAAAGCAAAATGAGAGCTTGCCTGTGTGTGGATGGGCAGAAGGCCTGCAGAGCTTGGCAGGAGTCCTTCTTCTGACAGCAGCTGTGGCTTCAGTTTTATATCTTAAGGTGGTGCCTTGACTCCACACCAGTCCTTCTATCTCCAGCTCTCATGTTTTCAATCAGAAGGGACCATAAATTATTGTCAGCAGTAATCACAGCTGTCCACCGTGGGCCTGCTGAGGGGTCCCAGCCTGTCCTGGTGCATCAAGTCATGCTGGATCGTGGCACCTCTGATACGGGCAGCTGAAAGAGCCTGCAAGCAGAGTAAGAAACAGCACAAACTTTCGGAGGAGGCCCTGTTTGTCTCAGAACCTGAAGCAAATGGAAATGATCAGCTGGAGTGAGATGATAAAACTGACTTAAAGGATAAAGTGAAATTGAAAACCTAAAAATTTTCTACACACTTAAGAACAACTAATATAATTTTTCACGGACACTAAAGTATGCTTTTACACTTCTAGAAAATATTTCCAAGAATCACGCGCTTTGTAAAAGGCATGGTATTCATGGGAGAACCCTCAGATGAATGTGTATTTATTTGTTTAAACAGCAATATTTAGGTGATCACTGAAATTGAAATGTTGGGCGAACAGTTCCTTTTATTCTGTAACACGAGAGAGCAACAAAAAATTACAGACTCTACATCTTCGATCAAATATGACCATTAATTGTGGCACTGTTTAAAAAACAAAAATGTGGTTTTATTTCATTCTTACTCTGACTGAAATGGGAAAGAGCCTGTTAGATTTCCACTAAATGCTGGCACAGCTCTCCTCCCTAAAGTCATAAAGCAGACAAAGTGGGTTTCCCCTCTTTCTTCTGTCCGCAAAATTCATCTGGCTCCTTTGGCAAGCTGCCTGGGTAATCGTGGCACGGGCTGTGTTTTTCGCGACAGTACTGTTATTTTGCTGTGAAAACTCTCAGCATGGGGTGGCACACCCACCTCTGGCAAGACACTGCTGTCAAAGCCGATCAGCAGAGAGCAGCCTTCCCTTTCAATTAGCCTTGTCTGTCTAAGAACAGGGCCAGGAGCACCATCACAGAGCCACACAGCCACACAGGCACCCAGTGAAGGAACAGCAAGGAGAGCAGGTGGGAGGAGAGCGAAGAGCTGGAGAAGTAAGCCCCAAAACTCCAGACAGGGACTGAAATACCCTCCACTGCTGTGCGCTAAGTCCCTCTGTACCAGAAAGGGCCCTGCCATGGCACGTCACAGTAAACACAAGCAGGCTCCATGGAAACATGGCCATTTGGCACAAAAGCACAGGATGAGATATGGCACCAATGAGGCTGATAATTCCCTGAATAACTATATCTTCCCCTCATGTGCTATCACAGTGATGAGGAGTGAGAGTGCATGTGTGTGTGAATGAGAGAGAGAGCGAGAGAGAGAGAAAAAAAGAGGGTGCAGTTAAACAGCCGTGTCACATGCTACCCAAGGAGTTACCTAAGAAACAGCTCGGCACAGTTTATATGGCACTAATCAAGACGCAAATTACAGGGTGTTTGGGGAACTTGTGAACACTGTTGAAGAGGTTTGAGCAGTAGCTGTGGGAGCTGGAAGAGAAAGGGTGGGAGCCTTGCCCCTAGGTTGTTTATTACAAATGCCATATCCAGGTGGGATTTGCAGAGTTGCACCCTAGCCAGCGTCTTTCTCTCAATGGAAAGAGCCTAAGGTGGAGAATGGTAAACATGGGCAGCTGTAACACAAGCACAGGTTTCCCTGTGGGCCCAGCTGGGGATTTTTAATAGAGAAACTGCAAAGAAGAGGTACAGTATCAATAACCATATCAAGTCTATGGGAAGGCTTAACATTGGAAATATTGTCACAGATTCAGTTTTGCAAAACTCAACAAAAAACATCGCGACTGACAACGTTGCTTGTTTTGAAAAAAATCTAACTCATCTTTTAAATGAGCCAGTCTGAGTTGAGAAGTTACATCAAAGGCCCATCTCAGATTAAAGCAAGGCATGAGATCAACACTTTGAGCCTTTTCTTCCTGTTTCAGCTCTGAGTTCACTGAAGTGCGCCGAACAAAAAGCAGGCAGTAAGAAGTCACAGCGAGGAGGAGAAGGCTGTGTTGTACGCTGCTCCAATTTTCCACGCTTCGATTTTCCTGAACAGTTGAAGAGATGCTCCATTGTAATGAGTATCATGTGTATAAAGCTGTTGTACTGAGGCATTGTACCCATAAAAACAGCAGCTCTGTCACCGGCAGACTGGGATCTGGAAAACCCATCACTGACTGGAGCTCATAAAACTTGGGAGTAAAGAAAGTGTGTAAAGTGACAAAATGAGACTTCATTTCTTCATTATTTGTCTTTTTTTCTCCATAATGTCTCTGACATTATTCTCTTTAGACAAAAGTTGATGCCAGTGTGAGATACTCAAAAGCTCCAGCAGTGATTTAGTCAACAATGTTTTATTTATTCTATTCTGTTTACAAGGTCAGTTATGTGTTGAGCTGCCCCCATGTGCAACGTAATACCACAGAATAAATCTAATAAAGCAGTTATTCTCAATGTCACGGCACAAACACAGTGTTACGATTGTTAAGCGGCATGGATGACTCTGTACGCTCATTTTTTCATTATGGGCTGGACTCTGTATCTCAGCACACTTTCAAGCAATGCCAAAGTAAAAATCCAGCTGCTCTCTTATATCTCCGATTCCATATGCATCCTGTTCATCCATATATAACTGAGGATATGACTCTGTCTCTTTGTTCTTTTGCCATTGAAAAGATATCAATATATCATTTGGTTGAGATTTTCCTTTATCCTAACTTGACCAAACCTTTTGTGCAGATTTGACTTGTCTTTGAATGGAGAACACCAAGAAACACTAAACTGAAACATCTAATCTATTTATTTGCATATCAACACAACAACCCCTGCGACCCAGAAATGGAAAAGCAGTAGAAGATGGATGAATGGATGGATGGGTCAGCACAACGATTTATACACATCAACCATCTGTTGTTCAGACGCCACATTACTTCATGTGAGATCAGATTTTGATCACTTTTGTGGATAAAAAATTCTCAAAATTTCACTCCATGAAACATAAATGTCACATAGCATATTTTACACATCTATGTTTGAACATTTTGCAGCTGCACGTGTCATAGACTTGACATGCCAAAGAGAAAATATAAGACTTTAGAACAGGACTGCACTATAAGTCTAAGTACAGAGGGAAGGACAACATCCTCTCTCGCCTATGCAGCTGATGTGTGGGACGGGGGCCCCTTCGGTGAGTGCTGTTGTCAGCCGAGACAAACTGCAGCTCCTGGGAGTGCCCCAGATCTGACAGAAACCTTCCCCTCCATCAGTCAAGTCATCTGAGTCAGTGAAAGAGTCTGCGCCCTGCTTGCGGTCACACCAACCAGGAGACACAAGCTGTTCCTCTCCAGGTGCTCATTAATGCACTTGTCCTTGATACCTCCACCATACAACAACACAAAGACAAACAGGAGCCTGCCGTGTTCTAATTACACTTGCGTGCACACACTCACAAGGATGGGCCTTACGTATTTCACTAAGTGAATTGTAAATGTCAAACGATAGCACACAGCCCTTTACTTCCTTACCGCTGTTGGTGCTACTGTCTTTTTCTGGGGGGACAAATATGGACTGATGTGGAGCAGAATAAGACAAATAAGTAATGTTATGTAAAGATGGTTCAAGGTTTTGAGGTGGGGGACGTTGGGGAGAGTTGATGGGAGAGCCAGTGCTGGAGTGGAGAGCCGAGTAGAAGAATTCATCAAGCTTCCTCGGCAATTAGCATATGGGCTTAATTATCATATGAAACCAATCCTCCATAGCCAGACTCTGCCTGCAATATGACTTCCTATCCTTTTACATTATCACCCATCCCACTGAAAAATGGTGAGCATGAATGACCCTGGTATTGTCTTATACCTCTCCTCTCCAAGGCCTGCTTGAATAACTACCATACCTCCAATGTTCCTTTTTCCATTATGCAGTTAAGCCAGACAGTTAATTATCCAGGAGCAGGGAGGCCGGGTCTCTTTGCTGGCCGCGATAACGATATGCTTTGCTGGGCAAAGAATGAAGAGGGCCAGCCCACAGGGAGCCCTGCTGATGTCAGGCAATCTTTCAAAAAAGGCCCAGACAATTAGATGCACCAGTGCTACCAGGGATGGCTAGTGTTATTGAGGATACTGGCTAGCTTCTCTAATGGGGGTATTTAGGGCAATTATGATAAAGATGTCAGGGCGACCTCCCTGCGAATGCTGCTTTTACAAGGGGTGCCTCTAAGTGCAAGATCACAGAGCAGAAATAAGGAGTGACTAAAGATGTGGCCAGTCCCGTGTGGAAATCTTGCCACCAGCAGAACTGCACTTAAGACTCGTCTCATATGGAAAATACTGTCTAGAGGTGCTAAATGGGCTAATCTGCCCTGAGAGTTGAGTTTTTATGGGAATTTTGAAGTCTATTATGACAGTCTCAAGAAAGTAAACACTCCAGTGCGCAATTAAAGAGCAAAGCCTGGCTGATTTGTTTCCATTTAGCATCATAAGGATTCAGCACATCTGGCCCAGGGAGAGATCGAAGTACTGTTATTATTTAATGGACGGGGGAGGAGGAGGGGGGGGGCGCTTACCATCTGTAAGGTAGCAGAGCCCCAGAAAGGGGCCTTTCATGTGGTTACTGTTGCTCACTGCTTGTGTCTGAATTGTTTCCATACACACGTTTACCTCAGGCATCACCTTTCTACTGGAATCCACCACCTCACATCAAAGTTACAGCTCAGGGACAGAACCAACAGCTACTGGTCACCACACACCTATAACAAGTCAGTCCAAGTGCAATGATAGCATATGCCATCCACATGGCTGGCATGACACGAAACACAAACTGACTAATGTTTGAAGTAGGTTCAAAGAGACAAAAGCAGAGGAAAAGTGCAATGTGGAAGCAGTATGTATCCTCTTTCTCTTTTTAAAACAGCAAAACAGCTGGTCGTGCTCCTACAAAGTGCTAAGTACATTTCCACAATTGTTTTTTTACACTGTGTGTGTGTATAATTCTCTGTGATATCCCTCTCTCTATAATAACCTCTCTGGATAGATATTAGATGGTCAGTAAACAGCAATCCCACTCTGCAGATGAAGACAAGCTCTTCACTGAAGCACATTCCAAAAGTAAGTGTTTTTTCTGTGGTAGTTCATCGAGCAGAGCAATACACTCGTCAGGAAAGGGGAGATTAGATATGAAGTTTAATGCAATAAAAGCCCCTAAAGTGCAATGGGCCTCTCGCCTTAAATGTCTAATAAAGGACGTTTGATAGAGAGAATGAAACATGTTACAGAAACATAAATCTTATTACATTGAAAATCTCTGGGTTGGCACTGTCTTTCTGTCTGTCTTCACAAACGCATGCAAATAGACAAAACACATTCAGCAAACATCATTTCCACTTAACAACATATGCAAACACTCACAGAACAACCAAATACACATAATGACAGCAAATGCTACTTATCGTTTGAAAAGGGGATGTTACAACTGATGAACATGGCTGTACACACTTCTTTTTAGTTAGAAGCAGTGAACACGCTTTGTTCATCCCATCACACTGTGAGTGTTTGTGGCGCAGTTAGTTGTAACTATTACAGCATAACATGGTGCCAAATTGAGGCAGATGCTTTCTGAAATTGTTTGTGTGTTTTGTCTATTGTAGATTGTTTGTTGTTTGTTTCATTGCAGTGTGGTCAAAATCTCAGGGCCACCATAATGTGCAAACATTTAGAGCCCCTAGACAATGAATCTGAACCACTGCGATTTATTTTTAGTATTTCTTTTTGGCACCATCCTCAGTGCTTTGCCAAAATATCTCAGACGCTAAGATGAATTACCACAAAAGTTGGTGGACATATACATGTCAGCATTTTTGCTTTTTGGCTAAATTACATTTCAGTCATCTGTGTGTTTAGCACTAATTATCAACTGAGAGCGTGCTAACACACTAAAATATTATGGTGAACTCAGTTTAATTAATAAATGTACCATGATAATCCTCTTTTTTCTCAAATTCACCCTCAATAATTGTTTATTTTTTTGTTACACTGACTACTTTACGTTATTTGTCTTTACTCCTTCTACATCCTAAGCAAATGGATACAGGTCCCTGAAATACTAGCCAATCAATCAGGCCGAGTTTGCCCTTTTGCAGCAACAAGCCCCCGTTGTACCCAGCCATCAGTCATGGCCCACCTCTGGTTGTCCTCTTGCCTATTTTCACACCATCTCTTTCACTCCACTCCCAGCACAATGACTTATTATGTTTTCCAACTTGATTCCCCTTGATGTTTGCTCTCTAACTGGCTCACTGTCTGTGAGTTACAGTCCCTTTGGCCAAATTCACCATCATGATAGCTGGACATTTAGCTCAAAATGTTTGGCAGAGTGTCAAAAACAATCATAGGGAACCTGTAGAAAGAAAAATCATTTGAATCTTAATTTTGGTTATCAAGAATATTTACTGTGAAAAGGAGTGTGTTTGGTTTGGATAAAAGCATGAAAAGGTGAGTAATATTTGTTGCTGAGTCATGACACGATCTTAGCTTCAGTTAAGTTAAAGGTTTCCACAATCACAAGGCAAATTAAAATGACAGAGGACGGTAAAAAAAAGATTTACTGCCACTTTTGCAAATAAAGTGTATCATGCCAATACTGAAAGCATATTGTCTGCTTGGAGATAGAAGTTCACACCAGCAAAATAACAAAGAAAGCAAATCCAAAGAGGGTGTAAGAGATACTTTATAGGGTCACCTTTAAGGCTGCCATGCTGCACTCACACACAGCTAAGAGGTCCATTTAAAACATCAGCCAGGCAACAACTCACAGTTTCACAGGCTAAGTGTTTGTCCCTATTATTTGCTGGGGACTGGTGTTGATTGGTGAGTTTGTGAGGAGCTTCCACACTGCCCAGATTTCTCACAGGTGTAGGAAGATGAGTTTTAATGAATTTGTCTTATCACAATAAACTTAAATCAAAGCCTTCCGACAACCATTACATCAAAAGCAAAGCGTAACCATACCCATGGCAGCTAAGTCGTTTAGTTCCATTAGAAAGGGGTGCCCCTCTTAAAGTAACTGAATAATCAAGAGCTGTGCATGAGGTCTGGGCAGATGTGTATACACAAACTGTGCATACACCAACCACAGCTGTAGTGACTGATGGCAGGTTTGACAGAGTTGCTTTGTGATGTAGAGAAGGAAAATGTCCAATGTGGCTCCCATCCGCCAGCGTGCACACAAACTTCTCAAAACAGTCAGGTATCATTGTCTGCAGATGCTGAAACGAGGATGTCTAGCAAAGGAAAGGTTTGAGAGAGTGGATGTACCAACAATTTGTGTGTGTGTGTGTGTGTGCAATTACATAATCAGGAACACATAACAGCTTACTTATCTGATTACATTGGAGACACAAAAGGGAGTGAAAATCTGTCATCAGGAGGTTAACAAAAGAAAAAGCAGAGAGGGAGAGTGAGAATGAGCAAACCATCCTTTCAGGAAGGACCCTGAAGGGTTTGGGGCCCTGAAAAAATAAGGCTAATTTGAAGGTCATTTAAAGAGCGCAAGGCAGTGCAGCTCAGGAGGGGGGCCTCGAACAAGTGCAGGGGGAGCGGCTTGGGTTGCACCGCTGTAAGGTAGGCGCTCTGACGCTCTCCCTGGTGCTCTTCATCAATCTCTTCCATCCACTGAGAGCCTCGTCTGACCCACATAGCAGCCAGAGGGAGGGGGGGGGGGGGGGGGGGGTTGCCTTTCTTCCATTATTGATACCACTGCATCATACAACCCTCTCTTACCTGAACCTAGTCAGCAGAGGAGCTACAAAGGTCAGAGAACCACAGGCAGACATTTAGCCTCTCATTCAGATTCACAGGCAAAGGTAAGGTAACCCCCACCCAAACCTCTCTCGCATTCATTTTGGAAACATGGTCGGATTGGTGGAGGTTAAAACTAATTCATTTCAGCTTCAAACTGAGTGGATCATTTCTTTTTGATATAAGAAAAAGCCATCTGAAACATCTCTGGTTGTCATTTGGGACATCACGTCAAGTGAGATAGTGACAGTTACTGTGTCTAAAACTGAAGCCTTTGTGTTTTTATTTTTTGGAGACTTGGAGTCCATTTCCTCATCAGCTGTAGGTATGTCCTCAGTGCTGCTATCTTCCTGTGTATTTTTTACGTGGAGATACAGATGAACCCCCCCCACGTTATTTTGCAAATGTCTGGTGAACAGTTGCTGATCCTTGTTGCAGCATTTCAAAGCTTGATTGCAGGGCCATTGGAAGAGGATGAAACTCCTCCATACACATATCTCCCTGTCGCAATACAGCTAAAACTGCAATTATGAAGGAATGTACTCGCTCTCAGCACACAAAACACAGTTGTTGGTTTAGAGCACCATTGTCTAAACAGAAAACGGCAATATCACCTCCAAAGCTTTCCATAATCTTTGATTTTGACACTGAATAGAAAGAAAAGACGAAGCTTTAGTGCTGAAACAATAGTAGATTTGTTTTCTGCATATGCTTCAAATTAGGCCAAGGTTTGGGTAAGGATAAACACAAGTTTAAACCAGTCTAAGTCTTTGTCATAGAAGGGAACAATTCACATTTGAATACAAAACACTTGCTTAAAAAGCATTGGCATTGGATGACGCTGTTGGATGGAAAGACAGCTTATCTTATCACACGGTAACTATCATGTCTTAGCTATGGACAGCTTCAGTCAATTCAAAGGAAGGGGTGCCCGGCTTAAGTGCCTGGCTTTGTTTCTACCTCTTAAAAGTGGCATCACTCGAACAAGTACTTTGATTACAGTACTGGAACACATCTCTTATGTGCGAATAACGTGCTTTATCTTAAGTCTAGCAGCTGTGAATACATTAGCATATTTGCTGTGAGTCAGAAGCGGATACCTTTGTTAAAGTGCTAAAACCAATTGTGCTGTTTAACAACAACAGAGAGGTGCCACATTTTCCACAAATTTGGAATTTTAATAATTTAAAATAAATTCAATATCAGAGACACACATAGTGATGCAGATACATTTTTTTTTTTACATTTGAATCATTACTTTTGACGATTCTGAGATACTCTATAAAAATGTGCTATATTAAATAAAATCTACTCTGTTTCCCACTTTAAACTATTTGCCGTGACAACTCATGTTCAGTGGCAGAGGATGGGTATCTGTGGGTTAACTAGCACAGGAAGTGGGCACAGCTGTATAAAAGTTAGGTGCTAGTCTGTGGTTTTAGCTAATAACTGTGACATATGTGAGAATAGCACAATTGAAGACTGAATTTAAGAATAATGTGAGCTGAGTTTGCAGACATTCCTGACTGAGAACGGGATTCATTAATTGTTTGCTATTTGTTATAAAATGCTGTTCAGACATTCCTGTGCTAACAATTGAAGCCGGGTGGAACTGTACATTAAGATACTATAATAATTTATGTCTCATTGGCTTTTTTAATTTTTATCTTACTACAGAATATAACAGTTAAACAGCAAATGAAGCCTTTATGAAATGGCTATAATAGTTCCAAAGGGGACATTTAGCAATCTATGTTACTTTCCATTATTTCATTCAGCAAAAACACCAAATTGAAGTAATATGAAGAGCACTTTATATGATGACTAACTTCTCTTGAAGTTAATGATAATGGAATGAAAGGAATAAAAATGTTAATTGTTCTGTGCATTTTTATTCAAACAGGCTCAGCTCAGTGAGAATAATGCAACACTTTACGTGCATTAGGAAAACTTGAAACTGTATTTTTGTTACCTTGTCCTTCCTTTACCGCACAGTTGTGTGTCAAAAACTCACCATACAACTTGTGATATCTTGTATAAGCTCTTTGTGCTACGAGGTGCACTGCATATGTTTCATGACAAATCCGTCAACATTTTTTTCTAAATAATCTATAAAAATCTACTGATTGTTGAGCAGCTGTCAGCTGGCCTGTAAATGTAGTATTTCTGCAGCGGCCAACAAGACAGATTTGCTGTTTTCAACCAAAGCTTTGGCTTTACAAGTGAAGCTGACAAGGTTGTCATGAGCCTCTTAAACTGTGAACAGGAAGGTCTGCAGTGCTTGAGGGCGGATTTCTATGGTCGAGTGTCTTGACAGATGAAAATAGAATAATTGCAAGCGCAGGACTGAGCTCAGGCAGTGGATGTTATTCTAAGCTCAAAAATGTATTAAAACCTCATTACCTTCACACTGTGTTGTTTAAGGCTAGCGCTCTTGCATTGTACATTTTAAGTTGTAGGAGGAAACCATTATTCAGAATCAAATATTTAGAGCCATTATATAATTGAAAAAGACTTTTCTGGCACCATTTCTCTCATGTCTTTCACTGAAATGGCCTCAATAAAGTTATTCACCATTAATGTTTTTTGGAATGAGTCCATGGAAAATGGAGAACTTTGGAAGCCTGGCGTGTATAGGGTAAACATACATTAAATAACATGTTTTTCTTCCGTTGCCTGCATGGTCTGTAACTAAGTCTACAGTATAGCTGAACCAGGAAGCTCTATATATCACGTGTGAACGGGTTCCCCCACAGATATAGCAGCCAACTGTCAACCCCAAACAACATGCATAAAACGCACACTGTCCCACTGAGACGTTGTCTTTTTTTTTTTTTTTTTTTTATACAAAGTGTAAAAAACACAAGGCTGGTTACACTGAGGTTACAGTTGCAGCAATAGTGTTAAAAAATGCAACTAGGTAAACAACTTGAGATGAAAATGCCACTCTTTCAATAATTAGTCCATTTGCACTATACACCACAGCTTTGCCGCACACTCTCACAGTGGGATTTAAAGAAAACAGAGGAATGATTAGAAGTGTTTGAATGGCATTTGGCAAGGGTGAAAAATTTTAAGTGCTCACCCTTCACCTCTTGCTCATCATCCACTCCTACACACTCCCCTCAATGTCTACACATACACACAGAAACACACAGATGTCAGAGAGGTCTAAGTGACTCTACCCCTGTCACTGGGTGCCTGCTGTGAAAACAGCAGCCCCCCCACCCGAATCCCCCATCCCCTCTCTCCCTCTTCTCTGGACGCTAGCCTGACATACCAGACCTTGTTCGTTAGTGCATATTTTTACCCACCGTTACTAAATTAGGAAGCCAGAGGGAGCAAATGGAGTGTGACTGCCAAGGCAGAAGAAGAAGGGTCTGATCAGGCCTGGGTTTGCTGAGGGCCCATGCCAACCCTACCAGCTTCATTAAGAGCCACTTGGGTTTCAGAAATAGAAGCCCAACAGGGACTGGGGCCAAACAGAGCCCTGAACGGCCAGCCAAAAACTCACGGGACCCACAAACAAATAAACGGGTTGTCTCATGGTCTGCCAGAATCAACCGGCAGCAATCATCCCATGGAGCCATAAGAAGTTATCTT
The DNA here is from genome assembly GCF_900963305.1 of Echeneis naucrates. NCBI lineage: Eukaryota > Metazoa > Chordata > Actinopteri > Carangiformes > Echeneidae > Echeneis > Echeneis naucrates. Next base: position 11,962,935 of record NC_042526.1, on the reverse strand, counting down.
AGGCAGTATTGCACACAAAATGTGCTCTGCCCCGAGTTTAAAAGTGGTGACAGTACAAATACTGCCAGCCTGATACAGAATAAATTAACCTAGAAAGCTGTCTCCAGAGACCAATTTCTCAAAGCAGCCACAGAGACGTTACTTCTTGTTTATATTGCAAGGATTTTGGACACTGATGTAAGAAAGGATATTTTCACAAGGAAATGCACATTTCCTCTTCTCGCTATTGGTATATAGCATTCCCACCTACTAAAGTGCAGAATAATGTGGAACACATGTATTCCTTATCTATAGCTCTGTATTTTTTTAATTATTTTATTTTCATCTTTTCAATACACCTGTGCTCATAAGTAAAAACAAACACGCACACACACACCCACAGATAATATGTGGGTGTGTGTGTGTACAGTGATAAAACAGTATAGGACGATGTGTTTCAGGTACATTGTTTACTTTCTCATCTTAGTGACACCTCTCAATAAGTTGTGCGCTGCAGTGACTTCAGTCCATTTAACATCCACCCATTAAAACTAATGAGCTATTAGAATCTGACTTTGACCAACTTTAAGGTCAATGTTGGCATTTACGTTCACCATATTTACCTAAGAAGGAAAAAGAAAATGCATTGCCCTACAGGACAGTTTTGATTGACTGTGACATTGTTACTCCAGTGATGATGCTTTTATTCATTATTATTTTATTAATAATATTAAGCCCATATCATCAAAAAACACTTTGGGCTTTTGTCTGTTTTTTCAGACTGTTATCACATGTAAGTGACCAAATTATGGTTTTCAAATTACAAGTAACATCATTAGAGGCCTGAGAAATAATGACATAAATGGTCTGATAAATGCTGAGGCTGTAGAACTGAAAAAGAAAGGATGGCCCTGGGGTTTATGTATTGCTAGTTTAACATTGTGAAGTGTGAATGCCCCAAGGACAGGCCAGAACCCCTGCCATCACATCTTTAAAAAGCACAACAAATTTGTAATAGCCTTCTCCCTGGAGCACAACCGTAGAACCTGCAGTACACTCTTGTGTTACTATATTGACATCTTGTGGAAGTTTCACAATACTGCAGTTGTTTAAAAACTACAAATACTAAAACTAACTAAAAAAAATACTCAACATTTTGGACTCTTAATGATGAAATGAATGAAAAACAAATTACTCAAAATGATTTCTATCCTGAGCGGAATTGCAGAAAACTGCCCGTTGAGAAAAAAAATATAAGAAAATATCATTTAAAAAATAGTATGTTAATATAAACTTTTTAAAAATAGTTTGCAACAAAAGAAATCCCAATTTAAAGTCACAGCTGCCTATAATGTCTGGTAGATGACAAAAGCAGAAACTCTGGTATTGCTCAGTTAGCTCAGAAGTATCCACTTCACTTGTGCTAATATAACATCTGAAGATTTTTCTTATTGTAATTCGGTAACTTCTACATGTAGTAGCAAATAATAATAATAATAATAATAATAATAATAATAATAATTAGAAGTAGAAGAAGAAGGTCACTGAACAGTATTTTTTTCTGCAAAGACAAATTTGAAATTCAGGTGCGTTCAATTACTCTCTAGTTTATGTCTAATTCTGTGAAGTAATGGCCTTTGGCTTTAAAAGGTTTCTTTGATGTATTTCAACAAAGGTGTTGAAATACTATGTGAGAATAATCATCCAAACACACACGTCAACAGGTAATAGGCCTAAACAAATTAATGCCATTTCTTAGCATTTCTTAGCAGTTTTGCAGAGTCCAGATTTAATTTGGGAACCTGCACTGTGTTGCACTAATGTTCAGATTTGTTACAAATCACACTTTTGAGGAGTAATTTCAGGAATAACATTTTAGTTGAAGAAACCTGCAACCTAACATGTAAAATGCTGACATCGTGTTTTGAAAGTTGCTGTTCTCTTTTTGTTAACCAACCAACCCGGAAAGCATCATCGGGGAATTCATGTTGAGAAACTTAAACGCTTGTAGCCTCTTTGGTGCTCAGAAAACAAAATGAAAGTAAAACGTGAGCCATCACGGCCTGTATACACTGTTTGAATGAACATTTGAACTGTCATTGATTACTTCAGCGGTTCTTGAACGCATCCCACTTCCTTAGCTCCACCGGAGGGCTCTCCGTGTTGGATACTCCAGCTTTGTCCTCCTTAAACTGCGGTCCTCGGCTGAGTCTGGCTTTTGCCTGCCGGCAGCTGTGAGCGCCGTGTTTGTACAGGTGATTTTTACATTTCAACGCCGTGAAGTACTCTTTTGGTTTTTAATCCCATCGTCCATAACAGAGCATCAGCAATTATGCTAAATGGGCTAACAGGCTACGTGTGCACTGTTACCACGGAAACGAGCGCAGCGTCGAATAACACGGAGCAATGGCGGCTGCATTAAATCCACAATAAGTTGGAAGTCGCGTTTCCCTTTCAAATAAAGTCTACGTGTGCCTCCAACTGTGGCCGCTTGATGATGGTAACGCGATGGCACAAACACGGCCCAGTTCCTACGAGTCTCAGACCGAGTAAGCGTTTTTGTGTTCTTGCTAAAGTTTTCGTTTAACCCACTTATCCACTGCATTGGCAGGAAAATGTTGAAGGAAAGTTAATTTCTTAGTTCTCACCAAGTTGTCAAAGTGCCCTCAGTTGATTCAGGCCTCAGTGGACTTACATGCATTTCAATTACAAGGTGGTCTCCTGTAATGCGTGTCCTCCATGTTCTGCCAGTCTTGCACCCAGATCCCCACAGAGCATGGGAAGCACCGACGCATCGCCTCCGTCTGTGTCCAACGTGCAGAGTCCAACAAAAACAGGCTGTCCAAAGAGGGATTTTATGATGATGCCTCCAGAGGAGAAGCTCAAACACTTTGACTGCCAGGCTCAGACTCATGAAGGCAACCAAGATGTGCGTACAGTATAAGCTGCTGTGACAATTTTACATGGCTTTCTGTGTTCTAGGGTTAGGGTTAGGGTTTGCTCAGGTGCTGTGCATTCACAACACCTCATGAAGACTTAGATCTTGTATAAATCTTAGCTGCACACTTAAGGCTGTCAATGATAATTATCACTGTTGAGATGCATGTTGCTATTGTGATTATGAGTTTTACTCTGGTTTTGATTGTGTCCATGCTGTTATTGGTATGTGACACAAGAAGCCTGATCCTTTGTGTTCTCTCATACATACATGAACATAGCACTAGAAAGTGTGCAGGTGTGTCTTAATTCCCAGAAATCACAAAAAGATGATCAGACACCTTGATAAGGTGTTAACATGCCCAAACTTTTCAGTAAGAGTTTACCTGAACAGGAGAGGCTGCATCAATATGAATACTAGAATATAGCAGAACCATTACTATATAAAAGGCTGTAACCAGTGAATGCTTTTGATTTTGTGATGTATGACTTATGCATTTAATTGCTTATCATGTTTTTATTCAACAGATTGTAATATTTCTATGGCTTTTGATGCATGGTACAGTGAGACTGAATGCCATTAACCATATTTTCTCAGTTTGACTCTTGCATCCAGGACTTGGTGCGTTATGTGGCTCTGACTAGACTAGTATATGGGAAGAGACATCTGAAACTAGCCCAGGCTCATGTCCGACTGGCAAGAGCATATTTCCGACACAAAGGTAATTTTATTAAGAAAATACTATAAGTATATCCTGACTTCAGATAATATGGTTTGTTTTCAGAAAAGACCACAAAAAACAATCCACCCAATACATTTAACCATTAAATATTTTCTAATCTATCACAGATTTAATTTTTGACTGTCAACAACAAAACAATGATATTCAGATTTAGAGTCAACATGCTATTCAGTTTCCAGTCTATGATTACTTCTTTCCTCAGGCTGGGGACTTCAGGCCCGGGAGCACTGTATTCTGGCCAGGGAGCTACTGTCTGTCTGCTTCACCATCTCCTCCTGCAGCAGTGAAAAACACAAGATCCTCACGTGTGTCCTGAGTGTACACCTCACACAGGGAGGTGCTGCACTGCTTACAGCCAAATATCCTTGTTATTGTGTTTGACAATACTGCATGAATCTACAAGATGAAAATATCCTTGACACTCCCCCACTTTAGAAGAGGCAGAATCTTCTTTTCTGGAGGCAGAGCAAGTTCTTAAGGAGCTTCATCAACACTGTGCCATGAAACAAGAGGACATTATAGAGACTGAGCTGGAAATTTCCACTGGACTATGCAGGTAAAGTAATAAGTTAAAAAAAAAAAAGAAAAAGGTGTAATACCTCTGTATTGTTTCAGTAGCATAGCTCAAGAAAATGTAGGTTAAATAGTAAAAATACAGTAAATTAGAGGCAGTAATGCAACATTTGTAGCTTGTGGTACATGGTGGCAGAATCCACTCATTTTGTGGGAGTAATGTCTGTTAATCAGGTAATTTGCTCTATTTAACTGTTCCTCTTTCAAGTAGTTGTAAAGTTCTTTTTGAGTTTGACCACAAGATGGCAATAGAGTACAGAAGATTTGTATATAATCAACCTCTCAAATTGTTTTACAAGTGGGGGTTTCTGGCTTAGTCATGCTACTAAAACTATATTGTATATATGTGACATAATGTTATGTTCTTTTGTGAACAACAAAAGAAATATTAGGGTTTTGGCTTCCTGAAACCTCCTATTTTCAGTTAAACCTGGTTGCCATCCTCAATTATTCTTTTGTCTAGACGTTCTGTTTCCCTCCTTTAGAGAGTCCTAATTTCAATGTAAAATTTTAGCCATTTTGTTTACACATATTTTCCATATAATGAATTTGTTTATAGCATCAGTGACATAAATGTAATAATGCGAGGGCTCACAAAGATCCAAACCATATGGTTTGGAACAGATTAAAAATTTGTCTGCCATGCTGGAGGCATTAAGCACAGCAGTGTAGACTCTTTGGTTAGCTGTGTGGTAACATAAAAATAACAGCCTCTTCTCATAGCTTAGATTTCTGTTGGTAAAATTAGAAGCATAACATAAAAACAAAGTGTAGTCTTACCTGGGTTGTGAGACCTAATGGCTCTGTTTATTTTGGCCCTGGTTTTTTTAAATGTGAGAGAATTGATTTTGAGAATATGTATTTTGACTCTGTAAAAGTTAATTCTGCATTAATAAGCCTTATCAGCGTCTGGGGTGATCTACACTCATGGGAATTTGTAAATGATGCCATCTTGGTCTATTTCAGAGAGTTTGTTGACATGATGTGTGTAATTGAAAAAATGTGCAGACTCTGGCTGGTGTGTAAGCTTTCTAAATCTCTTTTGTTAGGTGATGACTAAGAATTTGGCATGCTTCTAAAGCTCTGTCAGTCAACACTGTTGTGGTCGAGGGGAATGTTCCCACCAAAGCCTGAAACAATAATGTAAGCTCAACTCCCTTATAGATCCCAGTCCAAATATTCTGCCCAGTTTCAGATCCACACTCAAGGTGTGCTCTTATCAGCCAGATGGAATTGTCTGTCAAGGGACTTCATTTTATGTTTATACATCATGTCAATTGAAATGAACAGCCACCAAGTTTCACGTTCATCAGCTTTGTTTATGTTGCAAGTAACTAGTTGTGCTGCATACACAGCATACATCTGCATCTGCATCTGTTGTCTCATTCTAAAAAAGCTAAATCAACTTTTGTTTCAGATGTAAATATAAAATAATTAAAGCCAGCAGGTTAGGAGGAGGATAGGATAGCATCACTAGCCACACAGGTGATGTTAACATGCAACTGTATTCTTTTACCTAAATCTGCCTTACGAATATAATAAATCAGACTCTTCAGGCAGAGAGTCAACACTACACAGATTTGCTGCCACAGTGTTATGTTTTTGTCCTTCTGTTTTCACTCTGAATTGGCTCAAATATATAATTTTCCAAATGCAAGCCCAGAGCAAATTTACGTCAAACCATGTTCTGGAAACGTTTACAAAAGAGGGCTGTGTGGCTTGCTTGGCAACATATCTACAAATCCTTAATTGTATTAATTCAGTGGCCTTAGGAGTCTTAGTAGATTTCATTGGGATGTGGTATATTACCGTTCTGCCAGGAAGTGCATAAGGATGTAGAGTGAATGAGAGGATAGAGAAGCATTGTCTCTGTCTGGCCATGCAGGCAGAATGGCAGGACTCAAGCCATGCTGGAATGCACTGTAGCTCTGCTTCAGCTCTGCTGCCCTAAAAGGACTTAAGTGCCTGCCTCATGAACACTTAGGAGCGGGGCACTCCTGTTATCCATTACTGCATGTTAGGATAATCTTGGATTCATGGGAATTGTAAAAAAAATAATAAATAAAAGCCTCTGCATTGTTTTAGTAATATGTGCTGCTGACATTTAACCCCTGAGCCAGGACCTTTTGGGAGGGGGGAATCTAAATCTGCGCTCTTACAGATTACTTCCATGTGCATTTTGTAGCCAAATGAACTGTCATTCTGGTGACCACTATACACTATAGTGTGGATATGGAAAGATGAATTATGAAAATTGGTTTTCTATACTACTATGCAACAGCAATATAGTGAGAGATCACATAGTATTGAATTGTGTGCCCTCGGAGACTGACCACCAAACGTGACTGGAGAGCTGAATTAAATTTAGAGTCCATTAGATGATTTGAAGCTGTTAGCTGTTAGCTGAGGTTCCTGATGGATCCAGTGTCCTTGCAGTGATTATTGCAGCTATCATCTCATCTCCTCTCTGTGGCCACCCAAGATCTTGCTCAGTAACAGGCCTTGCAATATTATAGGAAGTAGTTGTCTTTTAAAACAGTGAGGACTGGGCATGCATGCTGGTATACCAAAGCATTGTTATAGTGTTACCTTATTTAGACACCCTAGAATGATTTTTGAATACCCTTTGGGACTTGTTCGTCAGACCCTGGTGTGGAGTATTTAAAGTGAGGGAACTCTAATGAGGAGACAATCTTGAATGAAATACTTATAAAAAGGAGATGTGCAAGCTTTCCCTGTTATATTCTGCTTTGCACCAAACATGCACTGTTAATATAAATGGTTTCACAATATTGCTTTACCATCCTGCTCTGTATAGTAGAACACAGAGGTCATTGTCTTGATGTCTGTCTTTCTGTCTCTGCTTATCTGTGTGTCCTCCCTGCTCTAAAGGATCTATAGGAAACAAAATAAGCCCGACAAGGCCTTAAGCCAGTGTGAGAGGTCACTGAACCTGCTGAAGGACTGTGATAAGCCAGAAAAGACCTGCTCTGTGTATAGGGACATGGCCACCATTGAACAAGACAGAGGTCATTTGGACCAGGCCATTCAGTATCTCTCCAAGGCAAGTGACATACCACTTAGATATAATGCACAACACTTAAACACAACATATATAACCACACGAAGGCTTCCTGGAACAGTGCCATGCTGTGTTGTTAAGTAAAGTTCCTAACCCCTTATTTGCTGATACGCGATCTGCCTCATTTAATGTAGATATTTCTGTTAGGCTCAAACCATTGCTATGAGCCACAGCCTGGAGGAGCTGAAGAAGGCTCAGATCACCCACAGCCTGGCCCTCATCCTTTCTGCTGTACCAGAGCCCCATCACAATGGTGAGTCTATTCAGACAGAGGCAAAAGGCATTTATCAGAGCTGGAATCTCCCATTATCTTCCTATATGTCAAATTCTTTGAGATGATGATATGGAAACCAGACTTATAAGAGGCTTATTGTAATAGCCCTACATGACCGAGTCCACCCATGTCAGTACAATTCACTTGTGCATATGTCTGCTCCATGGTATCTGTAAAGCACCCTGAGAATATTGAAATGATCTGGACACAAAAATGGAACTGCTACTCAAAGGTTTCTGTAGTGATTCTGGAGCAGTATATAATTTAAGAAACTGGTATTATGTCAATTATAGCATTGCTATAAGTTAAGTAGTCACTGTGCATCACTGAGTATTTTTCCTCATGTTGGTTTAGAGTCTGCAGGTCACTACTTTGAGCTGAGTCTAAGTGCATACAGGAACTCTGTAGGTCCACAGGATCCAGCCTTTCTCGCTGCTCAAGATGATTTCTGTCGTTTCCTCCTCATCAATGGCGAACAAGAGGTTAAATACAGACACACACATGCACAAACGCACACATCTACAACATCAGTCAGGTGAGACCACCACTAAGTTTTCCTTTCAAAGCACCTGATATGTTTTCTTTTTCACTTACAGAACCTCAGAAGGTTTTGTTAGCAACACAATTTTTTTTTGTCCCGAGAGCAGCACCATGGAAACACTCCCTCAGAGTTTGTAATTGTCAAGAGGTTAATTCCAACTGTTAAATTGGGTGTGGCTCTTTCTTCTGTTGGTAAGAGATGAATTACCCGTATGTGATGTACCACTGCAGAGATGTGTGGAGATTCAGAGAAACTCAATTACAATGAAGAGATCCACTTTTGGTGACACGAGTGCTGAGGTAGCAGACACCCTTCAGCTGATAGGAAGCATGGAGATGACGGAGGGTAGGATGGTGCAGGCACACAGGACCATGACAAAGGTAATCACATGCAAGAGAACATAAACAGCACAAGCAATCTTGTGATCCCCTGCAAAAGCTTCTTAGAAATCCTGGAAAGCGTAGTAGTTACCGTCATCCTGCATGATGTTTTTCCTGCCAAACTATTCATGGGGGCTGACTAAAAGGCCAGGAGTCAGCAGGTGTGGCCACCTACACCAGTGACAGATGAGGCTTGTCCAAAATACACACCAGAGTCCCTATCATTTCGAGATGAGCTATTTCTGCCATGTCTCTAAAGCTCAGTGCTATCAGAGTTAATGCTAATCTTGGGTGCAAGGTGCAGAGCTGCCCTCCCTGGTGTAAAATATCACACAGAGTGACTTTGTGTTTCCTCAGCTTTGGAAAAAGATTGGCAGTCTGTCAAATGCTTTCAATTAAGGGAACATTGACCTCAATTAGTGTGGTATCCCAAGTTGTTCTTTGGGACAAAGGTGACATTCTTATATCTTCCAGCACACATGCATTGAACAAACAACAGCTTTTCACCAGATTTATTTGTGTGCAAACTCTATAGCTGTTACTGTTTTGATTTGTTATGTAAGGAGTGATTTTGTTTTTCACATACAGTATGACTGCACGTTTTCCCAATGAGCTAATTTCTGCCCTCAAACACACTAAAAAAACACCCTCAAAGGGGGGTTTCTTCAAACTGGTAACTACATGCCTGTAAGTGAAGAAGGCTGGTTGCTATGTTGTTTTGTTATGGCATCCAAGTGTGAGGGGTCCAAATATGACAGGGTATATCAGAGCTCACTCTCTCTAACCACATCCACGTAGTAACCTTTCTAAAGTGCCCTGACACAGAGCAGACATGTCCGGACATTTTTTTTCCCTGTCATTGTGACACCATCTGCACAGTGACTAAGTTTTGTTTTTCCGACGGAAAATTAATACAGTATGTCCCCTCAAAACAAACATTTAGAACAATGGCACACACAGAAAAACACACTTCACATTTCCCCTCTCCTCTGGAGTATTCCTGAAAAAAAAGAAAAAAAAGGCCTTCCATTACGTCAACCTTAGCAACAGTGAAAACAGACGTGACACAAGATGGATCTGTTGCAGATTACAAAGAGTTTTACTTTCCACGGTGAAAAGGGAAACTTTCATTCCCCCTCCCTGATTTAGCAAAGTTCAGGTTCTTTTTACATCTTTACATCATTATTTCTGATGTTTGCATATATGACAGACAGGCAGCCTTTCATAGTGTCTATTGTGTCACCATGGGAACTGTGCAGTCATAGACATGTGTTTGTAGTCTAAAGTTCAGACTTTTCAGGATTTGGTTTAATAATGTAACATTTTCTGATGTCGTAAAGTTAGGCAATGATTGCTGATTCCACCCATTTGATTAGACCAAATTAAATGTAGAGAGGAAAAGTCCAGTGTTGTGTGGACTCAGGCTGGTCTTAATTATTTTGAGTTAACAAATCCAAAATCTTGTGTTGCAGGTTTTGGGTGCTTGTAATAAATCTTGCAGATCCCCCTTGTTAACTGGACACTTGGAGTAGTTTGCACAGGTGTTATCCAAAGCTTGGACTGCTGCAGTGGTTATTTTCAGATGTTTAGTGCATTGACATGTTGCTAGGAAGTATTTATTCCCCTCTGAGCACAAGTTGTACCTCTTATCTTCCATTGACCACTTATTCTACTGTCATTATTTTATTTTTAATTTTAGTGCCTGGAAATACAGAGTTTGATGTATGGTCCTCAGCACAAGAAGACGAAAGCTACACAAAAAGCTGTGGATATGTTGGCTCGGTAAATATGCACAGCTCTTACTTTTATTTGCAAGTATCTTATATTAATATATTGGGAGAAGGGGGGAACAACAATAAGCAAGCGATGTAACCAAGTACTGTATGCTCTGCAGGGCACCAGTAGTGGCTGAGAGGCTCCAGAGGCATGGTAAAAAGAAAACAAAGTGTCAAACATTTTCAGTCTCACCTTCTAGCGCCAATGATGGAAATTCAATGTCTGACTCCTGAAAGCTTTAAAAAAAAAAAAACCAACCAACATCTCCCAGTAACTTTGAGGGTTTGGACCACAAACTAGTGACATTTTGTTGTTTGTTTTGATCAGTTTCGACTGAAAGTTAGCTTCTATTTCATTGCCCTGATCATGATGATCTTTGAAGAAAAACTCTTACACAGAAGACATATCCACAAAAGGTTTTAATTGTCTTAAGGAAGTAGTCCATTTCCAAGGAAGGGCTGGAACGACTGTCAACCAAAGCAGTAATGTTATGGGTTATGTTAAGTAGAAATAATGTCAATTAAAGCAAAGACCTTTGGTTATCCATGGTGACTGATACTTATTTAGCACACTTACTGAATATTGCTTAGATATCACTTGATTTTCTGAATGTTTGCGTACAAAAATCATGTACACTATGAAATGGCACATGGTTTCCAGAGTACACTGTGTACACGCCCAACAAATATTCCTTAATTTAAGTTTTAATTTTAATTTTTTTTTTAATTACTGCAGTTCATAAATGGGAAAATGTAAGCGAATCTGCTGTATCTGGCACTTCAATGCGACAAATATTTTATCTTCTGCTTAGTTTTTATTTAATTTCTAACAATGAATAAAAGCATGGCATTCAGATTTAACTTTGTTATTATTTTAACATGATAGAGCCAAAATGCCCGTCCGTGACGACACTGCTCAGTGGTTGGTAAGCACTCATTACAATAACCACAGTGCAATTAACATTTCCTCTCCCTGCAACTAGCACACAACAAAGCAAACCGTAGTGAACATCCAGTGCCACTAAGCTAATGAGCCAAAAATAGTCATGGTCATGAACACACTGTTATGTCAGACCAGAGGTGATTTTTTTTTTTTTTTTTTTAAGCTAACACTGTGAAAAGTAAATGGTGCCATAACATATATTAAAACCGGATGTGATTATATTTTCTCTAATATTAGTGCTGCATTAATTCTTTTCTTTTTTCTTACTATTTTCTTTTCAAAGTGACACCAAACCTCCTCTGGCATTCTAAGCAGTACAGTCTAACATTTTGAATCCCAAACTCTACCACTTGTTCAGAGCTAAATGTTCACCATTCAATATAGTATATAATATTAGAAATGTACATTATTCAAAATGTGTAATTAAGTTATTTAATCTGTCAACACCTAACTCTTTTAAGTGTCACATTTACTTGCACTACACTTTCATTCAAAACTTGCCATATTTTTCCTGACTCCACAACAAAGACAGTTACATGACTATATTCTGAACAAATTAGCAACTGCTCCTTAAAATAAACCATGTTGGGCTTGCAGGATGCAGTATTAAGTTGCGAAATTCCATTCGAATGCAGTGCCCAAAACGAAAGAAAAATGAAAGGCCCAGTCTGCCTTTGTAGAGTTGTACAGCACCACTTTACTCCACCCATCATATCCCTATGTCTCTCTGCACTAAACCTTGAGCAGTTAGACGAAACATGGTAGGCACAACACTATGTGTTTGTTGGGTTAATGGTGTGCTGTAAACTGCAGTAGCGGCTGTTTAAGCTGGGTAGCACAAGATAATAGAAAAATAGAGAAATCTAGAGTGTAAACAAAACTAAATATAAAGTATGAAAGCGTAACACATACCAGTGCAACACTCCATCAGTATTAACTACTATAAGAATAATTCTAATTTAATTCTACTCATATTAGTTAGCATTGAGTATTATTAAAAGAAATGTTTCCCTTAATGAATACCATGGAATATATTTGTATTAATCTGGTTATTTTAACCAGATAACAAAGTTTGCTTTGATCATGAGGTGCAGTTAGGTACACCAAGTTTTAGATAAACTCCAATTAGGTAGAGTAAAAGAGCAAACCAAAATCAAAGCTTAACTGCAAACATTACATCGTTATTATAGTGTTTACAGTCAGCACTGATGCCACATGTGATCAAAACAACTTCTATATGTGCACTTAAGGGAAGTGATACACTTTCGGACTGAATTTGCTCTTAGTCATCTGTTGGGCTTTCAAGGTAAATTGTAGCAACTCTTTTCTCTTGAGGAATCTTTACTGGGGTCTCTGGGATTTGAGGTTGCAGCCCTTGTCCTGCTGACGCGTCAGAATGGCTGCTCTGTACATCCATCTGGAAGGTGAAGGACTTCTCTGATGGGCTGAGTTTGATGTATTTTTCAGTGATTTCAGACACAGATTCTCTTATATTTGAGCCTTCAAACTCTTCACCATGACCTACATCCTCTCCTTTGGTCACTCTGAAGCTGTACTCTCCTCCTGCTGCACCCTGGAAGGTTTTCTCAAGCTCTAGGTTAGACGATCTGAGAGCTGCGACAATCTGCTCCTCAGACAGATCATCCTCTGGCTCCAGGAGTCCTGAATCTTCTAAAGTTTGAGAGACGTTTAGCTCTGCAACTATAGTCATGGTTCCGTTGTCATTTGACTGCTGCACTTTTTTCACATCAACAGCCACATTCTGTGGAATTTCACTGCTCACCTTTGTGAGGAAAGACAACTCCTCCCTCAGTGGACCAGAAACTGAGCTTTGTAGCTTCTCTAGTGCTCCCTTTAGCTGTTCTTTGGGATCCAAAGAGTCCTCTCTCAGGAACTCAAGCACCGACTCCTGCACAACAGGGGAGACGCGGACCTCTTCTTCAATTATGCATTCTGGAAAGCTCTCTTTGACACCTGGCAGGAACTTGTATTCGTCACTTTCCTCTACGATCGTTCTTTTCAGTGGAAAACTCTCATCTTGATAATACCTTTCATCTGACAGGTCATCTACAAGACCATAATGGCCATATGAGGTAATGCCACTACCCTCCTCGGCTTCAGAAAGGTTGTCATCTGGGGTTGACACATAATACTCATGAGGTTCTTGCTCATGGGAGAAATACGGAGATTCACTCTGTCTAGAAACCTCTTCAACATGAACAGATCTACCTCTGGTGTGATCTGTGTCTGTCATTGGGGATTTCATCGCATGTTCATCACCACTCTGAACATGAACATTAAGAGGGACATTTTCTAACTCCTCAATTTGGAAATAAGTTGAGGAGGGCTCATAAAAGATAGATCTGGACTTCTGTTCAACTTCAAGGTCTTCATCGCTGTAAGAATCTATTGGTTCCTCGATGATTTCCACATTGACAGACTTATTTTGCAGGGTCTCAGCTCCCTGCAATTCACTCAGCAGATTCTTAATCATGCCTCCTGTTGCTGTGTCCTTGATGTCCTCCAGTGACACCTTCTTCACACCTTGGCCCAGAAGTTCCTCCAGGGTAGAGTCCTCAGAAACATCCAGCTCTTCCTCCACTTTGGACTCTAGGACAATCTGTGTTTTAGTCGTGCCATCCTCCTGCTGAGTTTTCTCCACATGATACCGAACCTTGGAGTCTCCTGATGAACAAACACTAGCTTCCAAACCTGCTGGTTTCATTGCTCTCTCAACGATATCCTCTACGGACACAGAATCCAATATCTTTTTCGCACCTGGCTCTATTTTCTCTTTGTCTCTGAACTTGCCGTAATCTATCTCGGCGTCACCTGACAGCTGCTTTTTGCCTGCTGCTTCAGTTTTCGTGCTCAGGGTCATCATTGGCGGAGACACCATTCGCACTGATTTGGTTTCAGCAGTGGAGGACTTGACCGGACTGCTAGTGTTCTCCACCTGAGAGACCGTTTTGATTTTCACAGTTTTCTCCTCTGTTGTTGTTGTTTTCTGCACAACTTGACCCCCAGGCTTTTCAGTCGGGGGTGTGTGTTTGTCTTTAGCAGCATCTGTGGTCGTTGTGGTAGTTGTAGCGGGGGTGGCAGCAGTGGCCCGAGCTTTGGCAAATGAGATCATGTCCCTTCTTGATGCAGGACTTTGATAACGATCTCTACCTGCAACTGAAATGGGAATGACCCTAGAGGGACTTATGGACCCAGAGGGCGGCACAGTGGACCTTCTCAGGCTTGACACTGGCGGTGTGTACCTGATGTCCATATGCTGCCTGGTGTGTAAAATTGAAGCTCTGGGTGTGTAGGGTTGGGCCGGCATCTTGATATCTGAGGCAGAGAAGGAATTAGCAGATGTAACTACATGATGCATAATACATTTCCTGTTTACTTCACTTATTTAACATTGTTTAATATATAAATACATGTTCATTTATTCTGTGGAAAGCCTTAACACCATTTAAGGTGTTCTCTTGTGATCTATTGAGATCAGTACAGTACCTATTATTCTTTCTCTCTGATGCTGATTCACTCTCCTGTGGGCATCTGGTATTCCCACGTTCTGTCCCTCCAGGAGAGCCCTGTGCAAAGAAGAAACACATACTACATAAGGCAGTCGGGTTGTATACAGTTGCTTATCCCGCTGCTTTAACTCAATATTTTTTTGATGGAAATGGAGACGAAAAGACAAATGCAACTACCTCACAAGATGGTGTATATCATTCAGCTCTGCCATCTCAACTCTCAGACTAAACGCAACAGGCTTACAAGATGGTATGAATCCAGGACCTGGCCATGTAAGGCAGTAATCAGCAAAAAGGTAACAAGCCACTGTCATGTAATAAAGACCCTGTAGTAAATTGTTTACGCATTTCACCTTACCTTTGCTCTGCTTAATTAAACATAAAAGAGAAACGTCCATCAAAAATGAACAACCTGTCCCAAGAGCGTCTTCCCAAAGACTGACCTAAAAATAACAGCTACAATACGGGGCTGTCCACACAACCCAGTGATTCCCAAAGCAAAAGCTGACTCGTGACCAATACAGAAACAGATACCAAGGCGACGTCTCTGAACAAACATTCTGTCTATTCCAAAAATTCAAAACAAACCAGATGTGCTGTTGGAAAATTTGCAATACACAGACAGACTAGAATAGACAGTCTTATAAATAACTCCTTTGGATTTGCCTTAATACTAATTTAATGTTGATTAACCTTAACAATAGTCCTGTAGACTGTTCAGATGTCCTGACAAATGAGCTAAGGGTTTATGATAATATGATATTACAGCGAATAATTGAACAAAAACAACCACAGATTATCTTTGAATGTGAAAATACCGTATGTTTTAACAGCTATAAAAATAACTTTGTCTTTCAGTAAAAATAGTCTGTCAGTGTGTGACCAATGTTAGGATCATGAAAACCGCATACCAAGCTATTACAAGAAATTGGATGCCAAATATGGTTAGCCTTTTCGTATGTATTAAGTATGCAAATATCACTGCAAAAGACGATTATACCTTTCAGAAGTCACCAGTAACGCCTGCTATTTCCCCCTCAGCCAAATTAAAATGACTGCTGGGCATATCCTGCCCAAACTGTGAATTTACGACTGTTTTGACTGAACAACTGACAAAGTCAATCTCATCACCTGTAGGCAGCCACCTCCATGCCCAGATCCATCTTAACCTGGAGAAGGTGCTGGTGTTCTTTCATCTTCTCTGCTATGGTGTCAGCCATGATGTTCCTCTCGCGCTCCAGCTGCTCAATGATCATCTGGAGGAGGAAACAAGCACAGAACAAAACCAAAGTTTTTACTTCATTTACAATTCTATTTGTCAATTGGGTATTGTAGTAAAATTGGAAATAATGAAGCCATTCAGTAAATGAATGAGTAACCACCTGCAACGTTGTTAACTAAACAAGTTTTATCTGTTTGAGTCAAACGTGCTTGTAGCATTTACCATTGTATCATCAAAGTTATTAAATGTCCAGACCACTGACTCACTCCAGGGACTTTTCACCAGAGGGACCAGAAAACCTGGTCAGTTCCAAATTTTAACCTGGATGAATCCTGGAGAAAGCACACAGTGCAGAGCCAGTGTGGTCATTTGTAAGTCCTGACCTGCTTGGTGTTCCATCTTTAGGAGGCTAATGAGGATTTGTCAGTCTGACAGCTAATTGGTTTAAGATACTGGTGTAATCTCACAAATGCAAAGTCCTGGGAAGATGGTGTGTGTGTTCACTTGCTGAAACTCCTTTCAATCCTTTCAAACTGAGGCCAAATGTTGTATTCAAGATGCATTATTTCTGCAGTTTACTGCTGGCTGCCATAATGTACCCAAACAGGCAGAATTAGATTCATTTTAGAGGAACCATTCAGAGTGAAGCCAGAGTGGGGTTGGTAACAGGATGTCACACATCATAGCTATTCCTGATATAAATGGCAGCAATAATTATTGGTCCTGGCAGCTGTCTCTGGGGGCGGTGGGTGTGGCACGGTGAAGACAGAGCCGCTGCTCTGTGGGACACTCTGGGAAAATGTACATTTTTTCTGTCCGTTTTCTGTCCTCTCACCTGATATTCACTGAAGTCCACGTGAAATTTTTCCTGCATGTGCATGAGTTCTTCTTCAAGACGCATCTGGACCTGGCCCTGTTTTTCCGCTTCTCTGCGTAATTTGTCCAGCTCTGAGGCGTACAGCATCTTCTCCCTCTGCAGCTCAGCCAGCATGGCCTGGTCCGCTTTGATGGACTGCTCCATCTCCTCCACCTTCTGCTGGTACATCTCAAAGGTCTGAATCCACCCCTCGGACACACCCCGGGCGTACTCCTGCACTTCCTCCGTGGAGGCCACCGCGGGCCCTCGGTAGGTTTGGGTGATGATGGGCACCACCCGGGCCTCCACATGCCGCCGGAGCTGGTCCTTCTCCTGCCTCTGCGCGTCCTCCAAGCTCTGGTACTCGGTCTCCAGCCGGAGCAGGCGCTGCTGGAGCTCTCCGTTGGTCTTCAGAGCGCAGTGGAGCTCACTCTCGCAGTCCTTGAGCTCTCCACTGATGTCTCTGCACACCTCGGTCTGCTCGCTGCACACAGACCGGACCATCTGCAGCTCCCTCCACAGCTTCTCCCGCTCCATCTCCGCCTGGGACTTCTCCAGGGACAGCTGGCCCACCATCCTCCGCAGCTCCCGCATTTCAGCCTTGTAGCTGGGCTCCAACTCCGCCGTCTTCGTCAGCCGGAGTTTGTTGATTTCTGCGATCAGATGCGCGTTTTCTTGCTCCAGCTGCTTGGTCCGGGACAGATACTGGCCGAGTCGGCTGTTCAGCTGCTGCAGCTGCTGTTTTTCGCTCTCAAAAGTTCTCTTGAAAGGCAACATCGTGGCATCTAACGATTAAAAACTAACGTGTCCGGTCCGAATCGGGCTTCTTAACAGCAGACTGACGCGTCTGTGTCTGGGGGGCCAAACTGCGATGTCACTTGCGATCAGCGGCCTTTGACAAGTGCAGGAGGAGGCGGAGGGCGTGTCCGGCTCACAGGAGCGTCCCGGGGCGGCCCCGGCAGATGTTGTGCTGCATTTAAGGGCTGTCAGAAATATCAAAACTGATCAAGGAACGATAAGAGCGAACACACGGCGAGGTGCTGTGAAGTAACTCTACAATCAAGTTGGCCCCTTCGATGCGCATCAAACTGGGTCTGTTGTGTAAAAGTTAGGCTATTTGGTGTAACTATATTTTATGTCCATATTCATCTTTAATGTCGGACGTTTTGCTTTAATAGAGGTATTCATCAATAAGTTAGCATGTCTTATACAATTGTATTCCTCTTAGTTGTGAGTACAGTAACAGAGTGTTTGTTGTCACGATCGGTTGCTTCCATTTTGTGCTGTTTAATTCGATCTCATCACATTTCAGAGGAAAGAAAAAATTACCTTACCTACCAAATGCACATTCAAAACCCAATATTATTAAATATCACTAAGGATAAAGAAATTATATATGGCTTAAAAAATATGTTCTGCCAAATAGACCATTGCTTGTGTTATTTTGCTAATAATTTCTTCAAACAACACGGATTTTCTTTATAGATCAGAAACCTTTCACAAAAACAGGTTTTTGTTACCTTATGATTTATAACCCCCCCCCCCCCCCCAAAAAAAAAGGTTAATAAATAAGAAAAAAAAAAATTATAAAAAAGTAGTTCAGTCTGCTCATCGGGATTTTAAAACTGTGACCATAGACTGTTGAAGTGGACATGTCAGGGTGTCCATTTGTACGAATAAGAAATCAATTGGAATGAAAGTCTATGGGAAAACGTCCTCAATTTTTACATAGTTAATGACCTCAGTAATCATTCTTCAAATGGGTGCATGATATACATTTAGTTATCTTCAAGTTTGGATCAATACAACATGGTGTTTAATTTTTTAAAACTTACTCTCATTCAGAGGAAAATGAAAGGGCTGGAAGAGGGCGTGGCTTCCCTGTGATTGACAGGCTGTCCCAAAAATATTGATCTGGCTGATAATCAGGACAGAGAGCCATTCTCCCTCCTCCTCAGCTCCACCTTCCCCTCCAGATCTGCTTTCCTCTAGTGACAAACACATCAAGATGGCGATGGGTAAATTAGAAACTCAGGACCTCCAAACAGCAGCTCAAAAACCCAGGAGAGACATCGGAGGCTTTCCTATTCGACTGTGTCGAGATGTTTGAGACCTGAAAGGTGTGATCACATTTACTACAGGTACGTGAATGCATCACCAGTTTCCCATATCGGTTTGTCTCCACTATGTGGACAAAGAGTGAAGGAGCAGGATCTGTTTTCCTGAGTCCTGAACCTGAACCCTGATCTGGAAACGGAGTGGAGTGACAGCGACATGAGTGAGGGCGAAGCTGTGCTGATTACTGGTAAAGAAACAATCACTCAATAACTATCAGTACAACTCTGTGACTGCTCATCTTCAGCCTCTTGGTGTTCCTCAGGGTTTGGACCTTTCCGACAGTTCCTGGTGAACCCGAGCTGGAGATTAGCTCAGGTAATGGTTCAAAACAAAAAGTTCTAATGTAATGATGATAAAACGCTGATTTATGTTCATGTGTGAAAATAAGCCCAGAATAAGGAAGAGATTTCATTCCGTCTTTCTCTCCATAATATGAGTCCATTGTAACTGAAGTCAAATGTCTGACTGTTTGTGTTGTAGAGGCTGAAGTTGGTCGGACTGGGACGGCGGATTGATGTTCATGTGAAGGAGCTGCCTGTGACTTACGTTAAAACTCAGCAAATCATTGCTGACATTTGGCAAACCTTCAATCCAAAGGTAAAATCTAGTCTTTGACTCAAGCTAGCCAGCAATTTTTTTTATTTTTTTATATGAAGCTGTCAGAATATTGTATCATTTAGTTTCACCGTTCAATTTGAATAATTTCTTTGTTTCCATACATGCAGATTCCTGTGATGTTTCAAAGACTAAATAAACTTGTAACTCTAAGTTTATCGATTAAGTCCATTTAAATCTATTTTGCACATAAACACTGCAATCAAACCAAAAGTGGCCTCAACCAGTTTACTTCTAAAGTTTGCCAAAGGTTTTAAAATTGTTCCAAAAACTACAGATGACGTCCATAAGCATTTAGAGTAATGTCTCATGTGAACGTTTTGTGTCTGTGTGTCCCAGTTTGCGGTACATCTGGGAATATCCAGGGGCTCCAGTGTTGTTATCTTGGAGCAAACAGCGACAAATTGTGGTTACAGAGACAGAGATGTGTGCGGTTTCTGTCCTGAAACTCAGTGCTGTGTGGAGGGAGGACCGGAGAAACTCTGCTCAGTGATTAACATGAGGGCTGTTTCCAAAAAGTTCAGAGAAGCAGGGATGGATGTCCTTTGTTCAAGAGACGCTGGCAGGTGGGCAGGAGGTCCTGTTGTGTCTAGTCAGACGCACAAGTATGTAACACAACCAGATCATGCTTTCTGTCTTTGTTTTTTTTTCAGGTTCCTGTGTGACTTTGCATATTACTGCTCACTGTATCATGGGCAGGGGAGGGCAGCGCTCATCCACATTCCCACATCTGGTAGCCTGGCCTCCATCGACAGACTGGTACCACTGCTGCAGAGCCTCATTCAGACCATGCTCAACCAGCTGGGTGACCCTTCAGGAGCAGCACGAACAGAGACAAGTGATTCGTCAGCAGCCGCACCCAGGTAGATCTCCTCTGACAGCTCACAGATGGGAAGCCACGTCTTAAAGGGAATCAAAGTACAACGAGCAGACAAAGTTCTCATTCATTTGTTTATTCAAAATTTCAGAAGAAAAAGAAAATACAAGAAATTCTCAGATACACATTTGGAAGATGGCATGTCAAAAAATACACCATCTCAGCTATAGGTGTGAAAAATGTTGAGGCCTTAGATACAGAGTTTGAAAAAAGACAGTCTTGTGAAGGTTTTTGATTATTTCTCTCTCCAATCAGGTAATGAACACACAGATATTGTGAAAGTATTATAAGATAGTACTAGAGACCAAGGGCCCCTCAGAAGGAGTAGGAATGCAAATAATAAAAATAGAGGCATGACTATGATAAACCTCAAACTTATTATTGCAGTTTGAATGCACTGACACATCCTCCATAAACCTGAGGTTTGCATGAAGAACATTGATGAAATCAAATGATAAATGTCTATGTTGGATGTTTTCTAGATAGCGACTGCATTTCTGCTGCAAATCCGTTAATGAAAACAAAAAATAGTAACTACTGTGAAGCCGTAAACTCAGGCCTATCATATTTTTATTCTAATCGTGCTGTTTGCTCTTCACCATGCCTACCCGTAATCTATGCAACATCCCTGTCCTACATTAGGTTTGTGAACTAATTATAACCAGTAATTCAACAGCAATTCACCTCACAACAGGCCAATGTAATGTCTACCACCAGAATTAAAAAGCTGAAATATATAAGAAATATTATTATGATTACATACATCCAAACTGGAAAAAAACATAAATCCACAGATATGTTAAGTAACTACATAAGATGTTTGCTCGTCAGTCATGATTTCTGTACCAATGTAGTAAATCAGCAGCAGTCGCACTGTTTTTCAACAAAAAGATTGTACACCCTAGGATTGTTATTCTCTTCTACCATGCACAGATAAACTCTTTAATAAGAACCTGGATGGACTATCCAGGTTTCACATTAGATGTTACCCAGTGGCCTGATCATAGTACCCCACTTTTTTTTTTTCTTTCTTTCTTTCTTTTTTTTTTTTTTTTTTTTTTATAAATTGCTTTTGGCTTTTCATTTCAACACAGATTCTCAATATGGTTTTTCCCCTCTCGCTCAAAAGCCTTTGCACTGAGTTCATGCAACATTAGCGACTTTGAGTAAAAAGGAGTACTGAGGTTTTAAGGTGAGCGAAGGTTTGAGATGTAAAAGCTCCCTTCCACCATTACACTCAACACTTGTGATGACAGTCTAAGATTCACTGAGGCGACAGTTTTTGAACCAGCAGCATAATTGTGAGTAGCAGTACAACAGGCCAGAAAACGTGTAGACTTTACTTTCAAATAGTTCAAAAAGCATAAAAGTGATCACTAAGAGATTCACTCTGATGACTATGAGAGCTAGAACGCCATAGCATTTAGCAGGAACACTTGGACTGGAGTGCCTATATACCCATAAATATGGATCGAGAAGTGAAAAGAACATTTCTGCTGCAGCTTTGACTAAACAATGACTGCCAAACAGGTGAAGTTGTTCATTTAGGCTTCAAGATAGAAACATGTAGGAGGTGGAGTTGCTGTAAAAGGTTTTGTGTAGAAAGTACAGAAATATCTTTGTTTACATTCACAGCACAGATTCATATTAATAACTGTATGTAGTTTTTTTTTTTTCCTTTCTTTTAATAGTGCGATCTGCTTGTTTAGGAATAAACATAATGAAGTTGTAGAGTTGTGCTGTAATCTTGCATCATCTCCAAGTGAAAATATTTTTTTTTTGAGAGGTCAATAAAAAAATTCCCTTTTTAAATATTCCTCATGTTATTTGTTTAGACGTTTATATAAATGCATTTTAATGAGAAAATTAAGGTTTTTGTTGAGGATTCAAGGTTGTGACAATACGTTAGGAGTCGGTGGAGATGGAATAATGTGCTCCGGCCTCTTTTCTCATCGCCCACAGTAAGCTCCCCTGTTGAATGGATGTCTCTGCTGATATTACTGAGTAGCGTTTTAATGCATACCCAAACACAATTTAATTTATTGGCAGCCATAGCTCAGTCCTTTTCTTTGTCTGCTCAGAGTTAAAAATGGATTTTACATAAATTTCACTGGACCAGAAGCTGGTGGACTGAACTTGGAGCACTTAAATTCCACCTCCTGTTTTAGTTGGCTTTGTGAGGTCTACCTAGATCCCTGTGGGTTTTAACTGGGTGATGAGGTTTCAGTATAGGCTAATGAGAAATAGTGAGATGTATTTGTTTTCCATATGTTTACATGTATTTAAAGAGTGAGGTAGATATATACTTGAAGGAAAAAAAAGTTGTTGTTTTTCTTAAGTCCCCCAGTCATGACAACAAAGAAAATACATACAAAAGAAAAATCCAACTTTATACTGAATCATGGGGCATTTATACAGTGATTGAAACTGATAACAGAAAAGGAAAATAAAAAAAAATTAATAAATAACACTCCTACAGAAGAAGAAAAAAAAAAACTTCAAAGAGGGGAAAAAAAAAAATCAGGCGATATTTCTACACGATGAAGAGAAATTCTTCAAAACACTTTCACTATTCAGCCTCCATTTTAAGACCTTTTCCATTCATGACATTGAAATGTGCTCCCTTCCCTGGACTTTAACCCATCCTATATTTGGTTTTTAGAAGCTGTGATTATGAAGACAAACAGTAAGACCTATTCTCATTTTGAAAACAGAACATTAACAGAAGTGACGTAGTATTGCGTTGTTGAAATAATAATAAAAAAAAAAGGGGGAGGGGGGTGTGATTCTGAATGGTTGAAAGGTGGTTGGTATAATTAAGGCAAACAAGACACAATCCAATTAGCCCTATTGATTTGAAAAGAGGCAGGATGTGGATGGGTTAAAATACCAGATGGTGTATAAAGTAAATACCTTGTATACTGGATCTAATCCTGAATTCAAAAGGAGGCACAAGGGGGAAAGGTACAATTTGTTGTCGAGGTGAGTGAGGGGCCAAGGGAAGTGAAGAGGGCATTTTTAGACAAAGACACGATGATGGAGGAGAGAGGGTGGGAGTGGGAGGGAGTTACAAAGTGAGACAAGTAGAAGACGATCATGACAATGTGTGGAGAAAGCAAAACCTTTACTTTGACCTGAGATTGAGTCGCACCTAGAGGGCAACGCTAGGCGCAGTGCGAGACAACAAGTACAAAAAAGGGTGCAGAAAGTACACGCTCACACATCGAGCTAAGGTGTCCATTCCAAATAATAATATTAATAATAATAATAATAATAATAATAATGATAATGATAACAACAATAATAATATAGACATCCAAAAAACAAACAAAAAAAAAATACAGAAGAAACATTTCATAATTAAAGGCAACGAACAAAATGTAGTGTTACAGAAAAACCTTTTGGGGTAACAGAAAAAAAATTTTGTTAGAACTTAATCATCTTAATTTTTGTATCTTTATTTTTATTTTGTTTTTGTTGTTTTTTTAACAGAGTTTGAAGATATAAGAAATGGACTGTAGTGGAGACCATAAAATACCAAACCTGAAGGATTCCTTTATATATAACATCCAAAAGAGAAAAAAAGAATAAAATAGCAGCTTTGTTCTGTACAGACATAGAGGCAAACATTTTGAACCGTAAAAAGGTTTAAAAAAGTGACAAAATCAATGATGTGTATAAAAACGATCCTGCAGTCTAAAATACAACTGTAAGACCTTTATATGTGTTTGAAATGTAAAGAAACTAATGACTATTCTAAAAGAGACCTGCTGTGACTTTAAAGTTGTCTCTAGGCTACTAAAATCTTTACTGATCCAACGCCTTCTCATTTTCTGTCTCAGGTCTTAGACTGATTTGTTTGTTGTGGTGTTTTTGGTGCCATTCAATGCAAATAGCAGTTATCACCTCCCACATGAAATGCACACTTAAAAAAAAACAAGAAAAAAAAAAAAAAAAAACGTCATAAGGTTTGAATAAATGAAAGTGGAGGCAGAGCCGTATCCCTTGATTTGTGAAGTTCAGTGTTTTGCAGTGTGGGAACTCTGATCTCTTGATGTTTTGTTTCATTAAAGCAAAGACAGACGGAGGCTGTGGTTCAGAGTTGGCTGACTTGAGTCACATGTGCATGTCTCTCAGATGAAGAAATGAAAGCAGTGAAGGGATAAAGTTATTCTTAGATCTGAAGGGATTTCGGTGGCTCAACAGAAACTTTTGGTTAGGCCATCATCGGTAACAGCATGCGGGCTTTTTTTTTTTAATGGAATTATAAGATAATGCAATCAATATTTTTGTGATCAATTAATCTAGTAATTATTTTTGGAATTTGTAGGCAAGACTGTCCAAAGTGATATATATATATATATATATATGTGTGTGTGTGTGTTTTTTTGCCTGAACAAAAACATAAGTTTATTACGACAGAGGGGAAAAAAAACTACAAACAAACAAAATAAAACTCCTGATCCTCATGTTTGCAGAGTTGGAACCAATGAGATCTTACAAAAAAAACATAACTTATAGCTCTTGGGGAAGTCTTGTTCCCATTTGATTGTTTTATAACACTGGTGGTTAATTCATGCTTATTATAAATAACTCAAGAATTCATAATGATATTGTGTCCCTTCAGTGGTAAAACTTGTGTTTATATCTGATGCCTTTGCTTAAATTTCAACTACAGTAAGTCATATAGGGTTCATTGATTTTTCTCCTGCTGTCTGTGATGGCAGTTCACTTGTATCAGGTTGTGTTAGATTTATTTTTCAGCCCTGGTGCAGATGCTGCACAGTCTGAGAAATACACGTGACTGCAGGTGTGAATGCAGCACATGGTAACAGTTAGACTGTATTCTCACACACACACACACACACAGAGCTGCTGGGGCAGATCCTGCATGAAATGTGAACACCACCGTGCCAAACAGTTTTGGTATTATTTCCCAGAGAAACATATCTCAACTCTGAATCACAGCCTTACACAAGAAGGGAGACCTGTATGAAATTGCAGAAAAAAGCTTGATTTGGCAACAATTTGGTAGATACACAAATAGGCCCCCTTCTTCCATTTTGACCCTTTCCTGACAAGGTCTACACCCACACAAATCAACAAGTAAGTGAAACAATTACCTTAGTCCAAACTTTCCAACTGAGGCATCCTCAAGTGGCATGAGCAATTCTGCTCATGGAAACAAAGTCATTTTGATGGAAAGTCACTTTAGAAATTGAGTTTACCATACAACAGAGAGATTCATGTGTTTTTAAATACACACTTGGATATCCACAACATTCTCTCTAAAATCATGAGGGGAAGAAAGTGCTCCTCTATTGGATTTGCTGGCAGATATGCTAAAAAAACGGTTTTCTTTATGTTCTTGTCTGACTCAGGATACGTGCCTGTATTGTTTTCATTCTGAAGTACAGGCGGCACAGGAAGGGGTTCCCCAGTGTCGAGTCTGAGAGACCAAACTCCGGATGCTTTAGCAGGTTTCTGTGTTATTTGTCAGTTTTTGTAGTTTATGTTTGACCTTAAAGGAGCGGAGAGGCCATCTACTGGCGCACAGTCACTCCTCACCTCACCCATCCCTCCTCAAGAGATGGGAAAGAGGTTTTTGTTTACCCTGTGTAAGAGGAGGAGGGGTTGGACTGATATCAGCAGGCTGACGACTGGGGCAGTGGTAACGGCCGTTCATTCTTTCTGCCCCCATTCATGTGTGCATAGGGTTGCATCTCGTCAAAGTTGGGCCGCAACACAACCACGGGCCCGTTGGCTGAAACATATCCTGAGTGCTTGTCCAAGGCCTGGCCTGGAGACGCCAAGGCTGAGGCAACCGTGCCTGGGGAGGAGTGAGACATGGGTCCCAGCAGTGGAGTACTCGGGCCCTGCATGGGGGATAACTGCTGGGCAGAAGGAGGTGGCGTGCCTCCCGCACACCCCGACGAAGGGGCGGCAGTCGCCGAGGGCTGCCTGGTGATTGCAGGGTCCAGTGGAATGTTCTCCATGTTTTCTACCTCCATGTCCAACTCCTCGGTGTCAGGCGGCTTGTTCTCCTCACTGTAGAAGAAGCTCATTTCGCTGAAGGGAGGATCCAGTTCATCTTTGATGCTGCTGATGATCTCCAGAAAGGATGGACGCATCTTGGGGTTATACTGCCAGCACATCCTCATCAGCTCAAACCTGTAAGTGACATAAAGTTACATGTTGATTTAGGATTTTTCAAGTCTAGCTCAATAATTATACGTATCATACCATGACAAAGATCACACCTTCAGAAGATACCGACTTCATTTACCTTACGCTGCTGAAGCCTCATTCTGAAGCATTAACAATGTGAGAACGATGGATTCCTTTCCCCTCTCTTGCAGTGTAACTTAGCCAAGAGGCTGTTAATCTAGCCGCGATGGACAGGTGGAGTACTGACAGCAACCACACCTTGCACCTTTGACCACAGTAGTATTTTACGAAAGATGAGTTTTAAAGCTTCGTAATGGGAGGACTTCTGACCGCTCACCAGCAGGTGGCAGAACACACTAATGTTTTAACCCAGGTCAGTACTGTACAGTACTAAAACTCAATTTACAGTATTGATCCTTAAAAAGAAACCAGTTACACAGTACATTACTACACTACAGCGCTGTAAAGTTCAGTTTTTACCTATAGTTATTAATACTGTCCAATAAAATGCCATATTAACTGCACAGTGGCCGAAATATAAATACAAACAGATGTTGGCTAAATCTTGCTGCCAGAATACTTTAACTGTCAGCGATATAAAAACTTTCTAGAGCAGATAAATGGAGACATCTGCAAAGTGGATATGATTCATTTATTGCTACATGACTACAAATACAGTAAGATCAGTAATGTAGCATGTGCTCAGCAGCACAGTAAATCATACCATAGGTTACTTTGCCAGGCCAGCAGCCGAGCTTTGGGAATGTCAAAACAACATCATAAAAAGGAGAATTATTACAGTTTTGTGTGGTGCTATGCCACACACCACAACTTCAATTATACACAAACAAGCTAAGAATACTCTGAGCCCTGCTGACATAAACACCTCAGTTGTCTGTCGTTCACTTTTGGTGTTCCCTCTCTTGTTTTCTCTCGCTCCCAGCGGTCTCTTTGCAGTGTACAACAGCCTCTGCAGCTGGATGCCAGCTACTCTCCACGCAGAGGAATTATGTGTAAGCACGTGCCTCGCTTCGCACTCTCAAACAGCAGGGGGCTTTGGCTTGTTTTTCAGCAGTGCCGCAAGTGTCTTAAATATGACGATCAGATGTCCAAACCCAGGCAGCAGAGACGTCCCATGAAACAACGAGTAATGCTTGGAGCCAGGCCGACGCTCCAGAGTAACCTGTCTGCAGAGCCCTGCCTGCTGAAAACACTTCCCCCGCCATCTGTTGCTTTGCATGAGGCATGTTGATGCAAATTTAGAAAACAAACACAGCAGTAAATCCTGACTTCTTGTCAGCATCCTGCCAATCATGGCACACAGGCACACGCTATTGCCATTAAACTAATTCACTCATGTGTGACCTGTTGTCAGTGACGTTTGCAATGTGTAACAGATCAAAGTGCAACACGAGGTGACTGTGCTGTTGGTGTACAGATATCTCCTCAAAGTCAAACCCCAACCTCTGTTGCTGGAGTAAAATCCCTTCCCCGACAATACATTGTGAGCATTGTAAGCGGATATCAAGTTATGTTTGTTTTAAAATTGTGCATCAAGATGAGGTTTGGAGGCGCTTAGGCTTTTTGAAAACAATTTCCACACACACATTCAAAAAGTCCTTGAAACAGTCAAATAAAATCAAAAGCAGACTAGCTTTAAGGCCAACTGTGAGTTCAGAGGAGTCTCTGCTCATCAATGGCGGATGTTAATAAACCTAAACTGGAATGTCAGTTTTGCAACAACGAATGCAAAACTTCACACATCCGACATCTCCAGTGTGGTGAAGCATTTATCCATAACAGCGTTGTAACTGATACTAAGTATTCCACAATAAATCGTCACGCTAAATGCGATCACAGAGTTCGTGTTTCCTTTTTTGCCCAACTCTGCGAGAAAGAATGCACTTTTGTTGAGGGGAACTGTAGACAGAAACATGGGAAATCCAATCAGTGACCCAGAGCTACCTGATCATGGGAAACAGTACAAGGAGGAGACATTCAAAGCTCTCCAAATGTGACTCATCCCTCTGTATTATTCAGCCCTCTTCCTCTTCTTCTGTCTTTCTATTCAGTCTTTGTTTCAGACTTCTGGCTTCGCTACATTTCAGCAATTTTCTGGAAAGCTCCATGAAGTTACTACACCAGAGGCTACAAGCATCAGCAGCAGCCTGACTACCCCACGTAGCTCAGATACCAGGAGGCGACCCCACCACCTCTGTAACATAATCCACACACTCCTGCAATCAGGACAAATCAGCCAGGCTGCCATAGAAACCAGAGGTTTGTGTCTGCACAACACTTGGCCCTCCTTTTTTTTTTTTTTTTGTTGCTCACACTCGCTTTCTAAGGTGAGGTCAGCCATGAAGAGTGGGAGGGGAGGGAGCAGAATACCTTCTTATTGAGGTCAGAGGGGGAGTGGAGAAATGCATATATGCGGCGCTTCACGCCGACAAGCAGGTAGTGCAGTGCTTTCTCTTCTCCAACAGCCAGGGTGATTCAGTAATGAATTATAAATACATTAATGAATTCATTCCGCTGCTCTCACTCTCTTTGCTGACAAACACCATCTTCCTGCTCATGCCTGCATGCAGCAGCAGCAAAGAGGACATCTCTCCAACACGTGTCGGGGCATCCTTCTTTGGGCTGAGGCTGACGAGCGAGGTGACTTCTCACTGCCAGCTGAACACTGAAGTCATGTTGTCAACAGACCACATTTAACCTGTGATGTTAATATCAGGTCCCATCTTGGCTCTACCTTAGCACACATATCACACGGTCCCACACACTTAGCACCACAAATTAAAATAGACACAGGGCAAAATATTAATAGGGCTGTGCAAGGTGACGGCACTTGAGGATAAAACAATATATTCCAACCTGAACCTGAAGGGGATGAAATTGGCGGTATGCACAGTTATGGATCACAGACACAAAGAGACTCACAGCATGTCAGGGCAGTTGTCAGGTTTGTCCAGGAGTCCTCCCTCCATGACGAAGCGCAGCACTTGCTCGTTGGACATGCCCTGGTAAGGCTGCTCTGCTAAGGTGGCAATTTCCCACAGCACAACGCCAAATGACCTGGGATGAAAATTTTATAAAATATATGAACATTTTTGGCTTTTATCTGATGGTAATCAAAAACAAGCTTCTTTTTTTTCTTTCTAAATAAATATTTCAACTTAAAATAGGAGCCAACTAGTGTGTTCGACATTTCCTCCCCTGGAACCAAATACAAAGCACTCTTAGCATTTGTAGGATCAAACTCACAAAAGAATCCCACAGACAGTCATTTACATCTATTGACTTTATCAATGATGTCTTTGTCCGTGGATCATTATTAGGTACACTTGAATATTATTAACTTCATTATTAACTTCATATTTCACCTTATTGACCTTTCAGGCAGCCAGTGGTTTCTTTGAGCTTCACATTCTTGCATAAGATAATATTCGTTTATTGTAGTGAATTCCACTTTAGTACTGTTGTTGCACTCAAACCTGCAACTTTGGGGCCAGACTAAATTTGTAATCTTTATTATCAAGCAAAAATAAACAGCAAACAACCAAGCAGAATAACTTTGACGATGCAAGATTGTGCCAAATGACAATATGTATTGTCAGAAAAAGCTGTCACCTCACACCACAGTTCACTACAGGCCGGCAGGCTAGGTAATATTATTATAATGTTGTGTTTAGAGCTTATTTTGTTGTCCCCAAGCAACCTAAAAATCCATCACTACCAAATTGACCTTATGTAAATGCTAGTGTGGGTTTTTTAATAAAAATTTACTGACTACTCCGTAAAGCCTGCTTTAATCTTTCCTCATCCGGAGTAAAAATAGGCTGCTAACTGAAATATCATATTCAGACCAAGTCTAACCTGTCAACATTTACTCAGTTTGAAATGTTGGAGGACGGTATAAAGGAAAACCTACCCTCAGCAGATGCACGTAACTGCATTTAAAACCTAAAAATGTGATGATTTAGAAATAAATATAAGGAAGAGTCAAAGCTGTGTAGCAGCGTTCAGCTCAATGGATCACAATATAATTGCTTAGTGATAATTTTTTTTGATTCACTGAATTAGTTAATCAGTCAAGTAAACGTCTTTAAGTTTTACCTGGCAACTGGATAACTCCGACAATGAAAAACAGTCATATTTTCACCAGTGGCACAAGTTCTGAGTGCAAACTCAACAGTCGTTAAAACAGCCTTATTACAACACTGCGTAAAACCTACACTGACAGACAAAGCCTCAGCCAGACAGCTTTTCCCAATCAACAAAATAAAGGGTACCTACTCATCGAGTCCTACGGAGCCAAGAAAAGGTTCGTCTTACAATAAGCTTCATCTGCTCAACTTCAAAGAGAAAGATAATAGTAAACGAATGTGGAGGTGGGTTTTGTGCTGGCACTGCAACCTCTCATTTAAGAACATCTGGAGCAGTTTAAGCTCATTCTTAGGGACTGGCCCATGGGACACTTTGAATTGGGAAACAAAAACTTGCAAGGGAGCTAGTAAACAGTTGTATTTCTTGAGAACAATATCATTTCACCAAAAGCTGGAATAAAAAACAGAGTGGTCTTGTTCTATACTGCTCTGTCACAGAGTGAGGAATTTCCGTAGAAGCAGCTGGAAACCAAAAGATTTTTGCTGGTTTTCTCCTGACAGGATATGCATGTTCGAACTATTAAAATGGCTGCAAAGTGATGGATACGTTTTTTTACTCCACAGCATGAACTGAAATCTCTACATGCTCAGAGACACACAGCATTTTTGGAATATTTTGCAAGATCCCAGGATTAAGGCAGGTTTACACATGTACAATACAGGCTTTGTATGTGTGTTTGTGTGCATGAGTGTAAGAGTGATGTTGTCCTACCAGACATCAGACATTGTAGTGAACACGCCATCTTTCAGCGACTCTGGAGACATCCAGCGGACAGGCAGCAAGCCCTTCCCTCCCTTTCGGTAGTAATCTGTCTCATAAATATCTCTGGTCATGCCAAAATCTAAAAAAAAAGAAAAAGAAAACAGAGGTTGGGGAAGCCACTGAATATCACTCATTCTGTGTGGGAGAGGAAGCTCCTGAGAGCTCATCCATTCCCCTCACCTCCCCCTGCCCTCCCTCCCTCTGTCCATCTCCATTAAGACTCCACTGCTTCAGGCACTCACTGAAATCCAAACACTTATTTTTGAGGCCAGTAGATTGAATCCAGCATTGAGCAACCGAGGGAGGCTGAAGGCATCATATTAACTTGACTTACCTCCAATCTTCACAGTGAAGTCTTCTGCTACCATGCAGTTCCTGGCAGCCAGATCTCTGTGGACAAATTTGTTGGCATTTAGGTACGCCATGCCGTCAGCAATTTCCCCTGCCATCTGGATCATCTTCTTGAGCGGGGGTAGGACCTGGCTGGTGACATTCTGTGGTAAAGCCAGAGGAGCCGAGGTGAGAGGGTAAAGAGCACAATAAAGCACTGTGTCCGTCTCACATTTCTCTGCTCTCGGCAGATCAGCACTCAAAATTGTGGGATGAATGCTCATATAGAAAGGTGCAAAAGAGCGTTGAAGAAAGACTGGGACAGAAAAGAGGGGCAGGGTGTGTGAATGTAAGACCATCACCTTTTCTTCTAAGAGACTGTATCACTTATAAAGCTGTGTGTGTATGCACGCGCTTGTGAAATCTGCTTACTTCTTTGCGCAGAGAGCGCAGGTGGCTCTTGAGATCACCTCGTGTCATCAGCTCCATAATCACCAAGGTCGGCTGCCCCTGCGAGACCACACCCAGCAGCCGAACCTGCAACAAAGCACAGGACAGCACATGTCAGATGTGAAGAACCTGAATTTCCACATTGTACCCACACTACATAGGACCTACGGGAAAACCCGTTTAAAGAGCAGGTATATGTTACTGTATATAGGCTACTGTTGAAAATGAGCAGCAAATGAGAAAAATGTCTACATTCCCAACTCTGGGTGATGAGCAAAAACGTATTTAAGTGGTTGCATTAGATCTTTTAAAATTGAATATTGAAATCCACTCCTTTTTAAATTATTCAAATTGAATTTAATAATTGAGTGTTTAGTTTTTTGGCAACCAGACTTGATTAAAAAAAGAGGTTGTAATAGCAGCTTTCCAAAGGGAAAATCTTGAACACATCCATTTAACTTAGTTAATGAGGCTGTGATCAAGCTGATGAGAGAAATGTACTCCATCTCCAGGAGGCTGCACTCTGCCTCAGGCTGTAAAGACAACCGCACTCAGCACTCGTGACCTGCTGACCTCCTGGTCTCCTTCTCACACTTGCACACATTATTTTAAAAAACTATGCTGGTTAAAAGTACCATCTTAAAACGTGGTGTTGGGTTATTTTACGCCATACTGTGGTGATTAATGTGTATTTATTTCAGGCTGTCCCTCGTACCACATGGTGACAGTTGAATTCCTTCATGACGGAGGCTTCGTTTAAAAACTCGATGCGCTCCCTCATGCTGGCGGACTCGTTGACCGTCTTGATAGCCACTCGTGTCTCAGGTTCGTCTTTGACCACCCCCTTGGCGATGCCTTCGTACACCATGCCGAAGGAGCCCTGGCCAAGCTCTCTGTAAATAGTAATCTTCTCCCTTGCCACCTCCCACTCATCCGGGACATACACTGACACAAAACAGTGGATGGCGGGTCAACATCGAGGAGCCACACAGCAACGTAACAGCGAAAATTGAAGATATTTGATATTCTTACTTTCAGCAGCACTGACGTACTCTGGGTTGACAGACGCATAGAGGACTCCATTTCCCAATCTGTCGCTATTCCTGTGAACACAAACACAGCTCAGTTAATCAGCAGGCAACTCTGATTGTTAAAATTATGTCATACTCTGTATGAAGTGTGGTCTTTACCACAGAGGAATGTTTATGAAGACAACACCGATTAAGTCTAATTAAAGTTGCACCAGTTGTTAAAGTTTCATGAGCAGAGCAAGGTAGAACAGCATAATTAGCAGTAATCTGGTTCATGAAGAGACTTGCCTCTTTTTGTTGACAAAGAAGAGAATCGTGGTGAGGCTGGCAATGAAAACTGTCACCAAGACAGGAATTATGATGACCAAATAAAACGCAACATCATTGTCTCCTGTCAGACAGAACAGAGAAATGAAAGGGATTAGCACTGACAAGCAGTGGCATGTCTCGTTTACTGTCACTTATTCATGGGAAAAAACATTATTTAATGAGCGAGAAACGTTGCATTACGTATGGGTGGAGGCACATAGAAGAAGACGCCTTCCGTCCAGGAGCCGTTGCCTGCTAGTGAAGTGGCGCGCACCCGGGCAGAGTAGTTTCCTGAACCCAGGTTGGTCAGCCGAGCTCCTTTATACTCACGGTATTGCTGCTGTGACACACACTCTGGTTTCTCAGGCTGAAATAAATAAACACAGAGCGGTTACTGTTTACAGGACAGTTAAGACACAAGTCCAGTAAAGGGTAAAAAACTAAGTTGCTGGCCACATGTCAAGGATATTTCTGTTCTGAGACCCCCTCTGCTTCAAAATACGTTTAGCTTATTATCATTTCATGAGGTTTTATTGTGCAGAATAATTCATGTGTAAAGTTCAAGACATGTTCATTTGCATGCGATTTAGCGAAATCACAACTAGTTTGCAGCTTATTCTGGTCCAATGTGCAACATATGATACAAGTAATGTGCAGCTTTGAGTCGTCCAGTGAATATTTACTGAGAATTATCGTTCATAATAAGACAAATTTTTTTCCTCAGATACATAATTTATCTATAGGGAGAAAAAAACTGATTATCACCAAGTAGTATGTTTGCTATATGTATATTCTTTAGAAGCAAGCCTATTCCTCACACATCTTAAAACATGACTGAGGGGACTGAGGCGACTTACGTTAGACCCAGCCTGACTCACCTCATTACCGAGACGGAACTTGATCTCATACATCAGGATGAGTCCATTGGGCATGCTGGGCTCTGGCCAGTGCAGCACCACACAACCCTCTTTGTCACTCTTCTCATAGTTCACCTTTCCAGGAATGTCATCTGCTTTGTCTGGGAAACACAGATACATAATGATTTCAAATAAGGAATTGTTTGTATTTTATTTTCACTGAGGGAGTTACAGCACGGGTAGCACAGCGACATAGTGGTTAGCACTGTTTGCCTCTCAACAACAAGGTCGCAGGTTCTGGGCCTGTTTGCATGTTCTCCCTGTGTCTGCATGGGTACATAATGTTTGGGTTAAATGGTGGCCGTAATGGTCCGTAGGTCTGAGTTTGAGTGTGAGTGGCTGTTGGTCTGTGTGTGTCAGCCCTGTGATGGACTGGTGGCCTGTCCACGGTGTACCCCACCCTCCACCAATGTGAGCTGGGATTGGCTCCAGGACCCCCCGCAACCCGGAAACGGATAAGCGGTAGAAGATGAATGAATGAATGAGTTAGAGCACACTGTGCCCTTTTTTCCAATCACAGAAAGTATCCAGGTCAGTGACTCACCTGCAGGTTTAGTCCTGGAGAAGACAAATGCACCAGCGCTGCAGTGCCCCACCTCCTCATTGCAGGCATGGATGTCAATGCGGTAGACTGTGAAGGGCCGCAGGTTGGTGATCTCTAAATATTCTGTTGTGCTCTTCGCCTCTAAGAACGGGTACTCTTTAACAGGAGGAACGTTATCTGTGCTGTTCCCGGAGCCAAGGCTGGTGTTCCCTCTACCAACGCCCTCATTAAGCAGTGTGTTGTTAGCCACACCAAAAACATCTCTGCGTCGACGGTCTTGAGGTCTGAAAAACATATTACATCAGGTTGATTTAGATACAGTGGGTGCTATTATGACAATACAAGACAAAAAGATGTAGTGGAAAAGATATTGTAACAAATAACTGTAGCCCTATAAATCCCAAAAGCATTTTCCACAAAGCTTAAGCAGCTTGCTGGACAGGATGAAGTGTGTGTGTGTGTTTCCCAATGTTTCCAGATGCTGAGAAGTACTCCCTGTGGGGTTGTGCAGAAGGATGAGGTCAGACAGATCATAGTGAGGTGGACAGACAGAGAAAAAGTATAAAAACGGGGAAAAAAAAAGCAGTGACAGGGACATTTTTCAACAGAAAGGAAATAAAAGCCTGAACCAACGCTGCGGTCCAGCTTATCCAGATGAATAATATGAGTACACAAAGCTGAAATATGGTTTCTCCATTCATTGAATCTATAATGTAAAAAGTATAATCTGTTTTTAACAGTCAAACGGACGGCACAGTGGCGAGTGGACACTTGGTCTCATAGTGCAGAGGCGCCTGGAGCTGGACATCATCATTACTGTGAACAAGCAGCTAGTGACAGCTGTGACTGCAGCAGCAGCAGAGGCACAGGGCTGCTTGGCTGGATGAACCTTTAACAGTGACCTGTGAAACCTGCTGGGTCGTCCGCTGAGACAGACAGAACCAGAGCCCCAGCTCTGAGCGAGTGTACTGACAGCAGCTGAAACAGGTGATGAGCAGTGTGTGGAGCTCAACTGTGAAAAATCTTTAGACATTTGGAAGTGTATGAGGACCACATAAAACAGGTGGCTATGCTTTCTTTACAGCTTACACCACTCATCTCAAACAAAAGAAAATAAAGCACAGGACTCCAAAGGTACACCAGAAATTACTGGATGAAACTCTTTTAATTATAGACATAACTGCAAATTCTTCAATGTTTGGTCTCTAGACTTCCAAAAAATAGTCAAAAATGCCCATCATTGGTCCAGAAGCCAGAGACATTCTGTTTACTATCTCACAGGACAATGAGAAGTTACAAATGCTTCGGCTGTTTGGCATTTTGGGTTTGTAAAAAGAGTTTCACACTGATACTGATTACTTTTCTGTCAGTCTGCTAATCCTTTCAACAGCACCAAGAGTAATTAAACACTAAACTAAGAGCAAATGTGAAGTCAAGCATCGTATGTGTCTGAGCAGACCATCACAAACAGGAGGAGTGTCCAGACACAGATGGATCCGTGGGAAAGAAGAGTCACACTGACACGTTAAAATTCTTCCCTGGCAGTCATAGCTGGGGCAGTGCTATCCAGAGTCCAGCACTCTAAAACAGTTACTACTGACAATAAATCAAAAACATATGAAAACTGGCAGGAAAGTAAAGCCCAGGATGCATGAGTGGGATTCACACTGACTTGTAAACCTTGCACTATCCTTTATTAAAGTGACAGAATGAGAGGGAGGCAGCGTGGACAGAAGGGGGAGAAGTTGAGGGTCTAATTTTTGCACATGCTGTAAAAGTGTTACGTCTAGCAGGGCAGTCTGAACATTGTGAGACCGCTCCTCAGCTGACTGAGGCCTGACCTTATAACAAGTGAGTTACTACAGTTAGTGTCCTGACCTCACCCGCTAAAAAAAAAGGTTTACCTTCACTCAGTGGAATCCAGAAACGAAAGCCGCGTCTACACATTCAGTCTGTGGCTACTAGGACACGTTATTTGTGCCTGACCCTGACTGCGGCAACACATATCAGGCTCACAGAAGAGGCCGCAGTCTTTGGACTTTACCAAAGACGAGGTAACAGCATTAGTCATGAGTTTCAGTAGGAGGAGATTTTAGGAAATAAGCTGATAACAGGTTTTTGGATCGTATCACAAAGTCTCCTTAACAGATACTGACAGCCGTCCTCTTTGTGCAGCCACCCTCCTCTTCTCAAGTAAATTAGTCGACCTCCCTTACTTTTTGTTTGTATTTTAGCACTGATGGGACTCTTCCCTCATTCATTTAAATTCCAGATGGATTCACTGTACATTTCCTGGCAGCTGTCTTGCTACAGAAAAAAAGAAGAAGAAAAAAAAAAGTCTCAGACAAAGAGAGCATGCAAGGGGAGGAGGAGAGTGGAGTGCTGAGTGGAGAGGGACAGAATGGAAAACATTTCCTCTTCTTTCTGTTTCTGTTTTCACCCGCCCCTCTTTCCCCTCACCCGTGGTCAAAACCCTGAACTTTTGAAAAAACCTCCCCGATTTTCGAGGCCTTTCCCTTGAGTGGTTTGTAATAATGCTGGCTCTGTTTCAGTGGAGACTGTGCTTACACAGGCTGAGCCATTCGCTGCAGGCCTGGGACCTGCCACCCGCCTGTTTCCTAGACAGCTATAGTATAACAAATCAACACAGCCAGAAAGCAAGGAGGAGGAGAGGAGAGGGTCAGATATGAGTTCAATTACAATAGAAAGCTATGTGGTATTATTCTCCCTCCAAAGACATATTGATCCAAATCCACAAGAGAACTGTGAAAGAAGAAAGAAGGGCACTCTAACACTGAATGAATGAACTTTGGAGGTTTGGCAGCATTATTTAGAAATATGGATTCATAAGAAACCTGTTGTTTCCTTAGTGAGGGGCAGCAAGTACATCAAAGGTGTCTATTTCATGGTGATGTGTTGTACGAGTTACACTTGGATTGCTTCTTACTGTCTACATTAGAGTATAGAAGGGTGGGAGACAAAGGGAGCTGTAGTATTTGAAACTGTTAAACATCCATAGCCACGAGCAAGTTAAATGATAACACAACCCAAATGTCAGTCCCTATTGCGGGGAACAAAAGGCTAAGCAGCTAGTGTGCGAGTGTGCAGCCAAACTAGGCCCTTCGGACTCCTTAATCACATCTCTCTCCTGGGTTTGTTTGTGTTGCCTAAATTGCTGCCTGCTAGGTCCTAACATCCCCCGTGCCATCGTTGCCTCGGCAACAGAGAGCCGCAAGAGTGCTAAGAAGGCTTTGGATCCTGCTCAGCATGTCTTCTCATCTGCACTTCCCGACAAAAGGACCAAGCCCAGCAGGCTGGTTCAGCCCCTGTACGGTTCACCGATGGCCCCATGCTCAGATCCTGTCAGCTTCACAGAGGAGCCACCCCATTCCTCACTTTGGCAAACAAGTTCAGCTCTTTGATGGCCATCTCCACAATGAAAGGAGGCACAGAGCAGGAGCTGTAAACAGTTTAAGGAGATCACTGTGAGGCTGATATTGCTTCACCATCTGTGGCTTACTATACCTCGGCAGGAAGATGGCATTGTGAAGGAAGTTTTCGAATATCTTTAAAAAGACGCGCTCATCCTTCTCCCGATCCTTCTCCTCAGGCGTCTTCTGGCAAGCACAGCACAGGCCCTTGTCTGGCCCCGCCAGGTCTGACTTGGTTGGCTTGGTGTTCTCTTCCATGTCAGTGAGCCCTACTGCCGGGATCCGGATTGGGATTCTGATCTTCAGTTCTGTTTCAGGGAAAACCAAAAGTGTTCACTGACGGGCAGAGCCTTAGTTTTTTCCACAGTTATGTTTCAAAATTAAAAGATTGATTTAAACATTTTAACACTAATTCACTTTATCATAAGAGCAATCCCTTTTATGTCTATATCCAAGTAAGAAGCTACAGCTCACGCAATTATTTAACAAATACACATGAGAGCAGTTTTAATGCTCATCAAGAAATCAAATAAGCTTATAACCTAAAATCTAACTATTGATTTCATGACAGCAAGCAATGGGAAAGTAAAAGACAGTAAAAATAGTGCTTGTTTTGTAGAATAAGGGATGCAGACCTTTAGAGCAGTAGTTATGTTGGTAGAGCTCCCTGTCCTCAGGCTGTTGCTGCCAGCGGACCAGGTAGTAGGTCAGATTGCCATTGGGAAAGACCGGAGGTGACCACTTCACCAACAGCTTAGTCGAGGAGTTGGCAAATGCACGGGCATCTTTAGGCACGGATGGCACTGCAATGAGGTCAAAGCCAAGTTGTGTTATGCTAAAATGTATCAACCTGTAGTGAATGCAAAGTCTTAATCACTCTTAATTAATTGGGAACAATGGCCAGCCACAGAACTGATGTGAACAGATTCTCAGACTTACATGATGGGCGTGTGCGAATATAGATTATATCGCTCTTTGCACCGCTAATGTGTTTGTCCTCCACCTGCAGGGTGATGGCCTTCACAAAAATAGCATACTGGGTCCAGGGTTTGAGATGCGCAAGAGTGACTTTTGGGTCATCGTTTTTAGCCTGAGGCAAATCCACATCCACCATGTACCAGCTGTTTGAGCCGCAGCCATCCTGGCCGTCAAACTCTGTGATGTTCTGGAAAGGCCTGGCAAAGAAACGAAACGAGTCCAACGTTCACAAAAAATGTTAACGTTAATCTAGTAAAAAAAAGAAAAGTAAAACAGATTCCAGGTCACATTTGAGGATATACTCCAACTTTACAGCCAATTTCTGTATATCTTTCAGCCAGTTGCCTATTCTACATTACTCATGATAAAACTTTTAATGACTACATCTCTTCGAGGGAGACATTTTGTTTCACTTTGGTCCAGTTGGGAGAATTTTATCTCAAACAAGAAGCAGGTAAATTGTTTGGTTGCTTTACTTTTGTTAAATTCTTCTATCAGCCCCCCGAAATTGGAGAGACTCAAATTCAGGAAATTAATCCAAAAGCTTATAACATTAACATAAGAAAATGACTGGCAGTAAGTAGAGCACACAGCCAGCTAATTTTTAAATGTAAATGTAAATGTAACTGATTTTGAGTGGAGTCTTTTTTTACTTTGGAAACATTAGGTTCTTGATATCATATGTCCTACGCAGAAGATTTTAAGATATATAATCATTCTCAATGTCAAGTGAATTTTATAGTGTGACAGTGTTACAGAATATTGAGCTGTTACTCACGACTCCTTGTAGTAGACAATGAAGCTAATAAGGTCTCCATACTCTGGAGGCCGGTAGCGCTCCCAGGTCAGATTGATCGTATTGCTTGTTGTGCCATTATACTTAAACATCAAGGTATGGCTTTCACCTGTTTTGAAAGGACATCATGCTCAATGAGACATGCAGTGTATGCATTTCATGGTAGCTCCTTTAATGCTCAAGCACAGTAATAGGCAAAGGAATAAAAACAGGAACAGGTTTTTCTCAGGATCCTGCAAAAATGCAATGTTGAATGTGTAAATGCTCATGCAACTATACTCACAACTGGCTCTTTCGCCGTTGTTACGGAAATCACCCTGCTCTGGCTTCACAGTTATTCCTGTCTTCTCCCACATGGTGTGAATCTCAGACATGCAGAGTTTGGGGTTTAGACGGAAGAAAAGACGTCCAGCCCGAATAGTCAGGTTGTGCTGACTCCAATCCCACAGGTACTGCAAGTGCTGGTTGTTGATGGCCGAGAAAGAATACATGCTAATAAAAGAAGAAAAAGAGTAAGTTACAACCATCTCATTATCGTTTTTTTTTTAAAGATGTTGAAGTTGTTTTCTGAGTATGACTCATGGAACCTGAAGTTATGAAGAAATCATGTTCAAAAGGAGTTTTTTCTTGCCACGTGGTGGCAGCGTTAAACACTAACAGAAATACACATGACTGAACTCAGGTTTGTCCATCTCCCTGACAGTAAGGGTGGGTTTGTGAAGAGGACATGAAATAGAAACTGTGTCTAGCTAGCACTCTCTAGCTGTCCAAGTAACAGAGCAGAGCACCTCCACAGTTAAGGGAATGTCTGCCATCCTCAACAGCATTCCTCTGAGTGAAACTCAACCCTGGGAGAAACGACAACAAGAAGAGCAACGGGCTTTCCCATGACCCCTTTGGCCATTACCGAAAAACTTTCCCTCATATCTAAGAGTGCTGCTGATACCCCAGTAGAGACGTGGACCTGAGACTTCTCATGCAGATCAGCAGCCACACTGACTTATCTTGCCACGACCTCAGGAATCATTATTAGTTTCATCAATTCATGTTTATGCAACTCCAGTGATATGCTGAGGTAGCCTCCCTGCTTTGCCAGTGTCCTTCTCATTCCTTCAGTCCCTGCACACATTCACAGACCAAAAAGCTGCAGACAAACAGCGCAGCCGAGCCATACTTGTCGATGAGTTCCTGCCCATTGATGTAACGCAGGCTCTTGAGAAAGGACAGCGAGCCAAGTGCGTGGGAGTGTCGAATCTTCACATAGCCCGTCACTGTCTGGATCAATCCCATGAAGCTCTCCAGCTCAGACGCTATGTTATCTGGGGACAAGAGATAATCACACACAAACACACACGCACATAAAAATGCATTGCAGCTTATAAGGCAAAACAGCACATAACAGCACATTTAAAAACCCACAGGGACCCCTACTGCTACTGCTGCTGATGCAAATTTCCCAACAAGCACTAAATTGT
Organism: Echeneis naucrates; assembly: GCF_900963305.1. Lineage (NCBI taxonomy): Eukaryota > Metazoa > Chordata > Actinopteri > Carangiformes > Echeneidae > Echeneis > Echeneis naucrates. The sequence continues at coordinate 11,921,129 of NC_042526.1, read as the reverse complement.
ATAAGCTTTATCATATGTGGAGATTAGCTTGAGAGCCACCTTGTCGACAGAGCAAATATACGGCATTATTGTTTAATGTGAAGATCACAGGAAGCAGATGTAATGTTGATTCTGCAGCTCTCATGTGCATCCTAGCAGTTTAGACTGCCAGACTCTTGTACTTTATCTGCCTCAGGCATCATAATATTTACAAGGCAGTTGAGTGTGGACAATGTAGTACTGAAATCAGTATAGAATCATTATGGCGTTAGAGTGGCAGATTGTAGCCGAGTTAAATATTTGACTTTATTGGAATAACAGCTTCAAAGCAGAGAACCACTAGTGTGTTTAATCTGCTTAGTTGTGTCTGATGTAGTTTAGTCCTCTAGAATTCCTTGGAGCAGACTACTGGGATTTGCTAAACTCGTTTACTCTTTAAAATATTCTCTACATGCGGTGTGAAAAGCCCCGTGCTTCACTCACTTCCACGGCGAATGTTGATGTCCAGATTGCCCATGATGACAGTGCAGTCCTTCAGGGACTGAGCAGCATCCACAGAGTCGATGACAGGTGATGTACAGACTTTATCACACAGGCCATTGCAGTCACTGCATAACATGCTGTCAGAGGCAGACGTATAGGGAAGAGGCAGGAGAGAAACATTGGAAAAAAATAAGTAATAAATAAAATCTCATGCAAGCTTTCCTACCTCACCCTGAAATCATCTTCTCCCCAAGCTCCCAAACATTCCAAAGGATTCAGGCAAATAAATTCACTATGTGATATGGAGAATATAATCTTTTAAGGGGCCCTCATCTGAACTCTGCTGTGTGAGAAGGAGACTCACTGTATTGACCTTTGAGACCTGCAGCAATGGAATGGCCAACAAATCTACAGCAGCAAAAAGCCTGAATGGAGTGTTTGGGAATTGATGCGACAAAACAGGGAGGAAGGCTGCCTACAAAGTTTTCGTTTTTGTTGTAAGTTAATCTTGAGCAAAGCAAAGTTGACATTTGGCCTCTATTTAAACCATTTGAGTATTAATCTCTATCAGTTCACTCTTTCTATATTCGAGTTATTATCATTCCAACATGTTCTTAAGCTGTAGCACTTCTAACTCTGTGGCCTACTTAAAGAAAAGCAACGTGTGAGAGGCTGGGCCAGGTGAAGTTCACACCATCGATACTCCATGAAAATTAAGTAATTATGCGCAAGTAAATGGCAAACATAAGCAACTTTAGCACCTGAGTACTGAAGAAAAACTACCTATTCACAAATAAATTAGCCAGGAGATAAACAAAACTATTTGTTTATCTCCCCCTTTCTCATGTATCATGTTATTATCCACTATAAAAATAAATTACAGCATATTAAAGTTAGCTTAGCCTTGAAAAGTTTTTAGACTTAATATGAAATAATTCATTCTAAGGAGCTCATCTTTATAGTTTCTACACACTGCGTGATCTGGACTAGTATTTCCAAATCAGACCCAAACTAGAAGTGAAGGGTACATCTTTACCGATTAGTCTCGTTGCGTGTGAAGCCAGAGGGGCAGTCGGGCATACATTCACCCGCATGGATGACGAAGTGAGTGTCACTGGGCAAGTGTACTTGAGAGCAAAGCTCCATGGTGATGCAGCGCCAGCCCTCAAACTTGTAGGTGCCCGGGGGACAGTCGGGAACACAGCGGTCCTCGTGGAAATAGTGGAGGCAGGCGAAGCAGGCCATGTCATTGTTGGGTTCAGTGCAGCTGCCCAGGCACTGGCTGTGGCAGCACTCCCCCTTGTCTGTGCACGCAAGTTTGCAGTGATCTGGACATACTGGAGAAGACAGAGAAAGATCGGGAAGAGGTCAGCTTTAGGAGCCCCGTCTGCACTGCTGAGCTATTATAACAGCCCGCTAACAAAGTTAAAGTCAATATGGATAAAAGTTATTATTAAGTTATTTTTGCGTGCACACAGTGGCTACACTCCCTGGCCATTTTATTAGATACATGAATACAATCTTACACAATCCACAACACTGTCACATATATTTTCAATATGAAACTCCTAATGTTTATCTTTTGGGAAAACCTTCTAGAAGATGTTCATTCAGCTCTGTTTATTATTGAAATTTTAGTCAGTAATGGTGATGCACTGGGCTGAATTACACTGACATTTGTTTCTAATATTCTTCCTCCCCCTGTGTTTGTAAATATGATGAGGAAAAGCATCTCCAACACAATGCATTCCAGTTTAAGACAATTCTATGACTTCATTGATAAACATCTAGTTGAACTAATACCTCCTTGACAGTGCTGCTCAAAACTGGACACTACCTTTGCAAGCACAGGAAACAGAGACAGACCTGATTAAATGCTCTCACACTGATATTTACCTTTTTGTGTGTGTTTTTCAACCAAAGCTAACAACAGCTTATATCCAGATCCATAAAAAAATTGAAGAGTTAATGTTTACAGTTCATATAAAAAGACAACCTATATATTCTTTAATAACATCAGTAGTTTGGTAAAATGGAACAGAAGGAACAGAAGATAATTGCACCTCTAACAAAACTCACTGCCACTATCAGTTCATCTTCCAAGAGAGAATTGCTGAACATCTTTACAGGCTGAGGGAGAAATCATCAGAGAAATGAGTGTGTGGCGTGTCTCAAATTAAGCTTGAGCACATGCTAAAGGCTCCTCGTTCTTTATAGGATGAGGAACCAATGATGCCAAACAATGTGTTATCAATAAAACAGTTCACTTTCCCATTGCTTGGGCCAGAGATATGACAAATTATCTAATCCTGAAAGACCTCCAAATGCCTACGACTGTATCAGCATTATCTCTCCAAATCCAAAGTTTGATACTGATAGACAAAAGGCACATTCAGGCAGTGGGACAGATCAGATCTTGCTTATAGCTTTACAAACTCGCCGCTCTTACACTTTAGTCTACAAACCACATGGAAGTGACAAATGAGAGGTTTTTTTTTTCTTTTGTAGCATACTGATAGAGAAGCACTTGGGAAAAAGCAGAGAATTCCTACTGCTAAATAACCTTGAAATACTTCAGGCAAAGGTGTCCTAGTTTTAGATGATTCCACTCCACAGAAAATCCACTCGGAGTCTGTGTGGAGCTGGATGAATGATCGTAAAATGTCTGGTAACAAGCAGTTTTCTGCTAATAATTGTTTGAGGGGTCTCTGTCTGGATAAAGAGCTGCTCTGGGAAAGACTGAGTCAAGAGTTCATGTTTCTTCAGGGGAAATGTCGAACATAATAAATCCGTCATCATTATTGACAAAAAAAAAGTCTTTTCTGCATATTATTTCTGCATATATGTGTGCATGGAGGAAAGACGTGCCCCCCCACGTCCCTGTGTTGTTTATATATGGAAGCTTTAAGTGTTTACTATTTATTTTTGTTTTCTTTGTTATTGCTGCAAGACAAATTTCCCCACAGGGGCAATAAAGCTGAACTGAACTGAAATAAGAGGCACAGCACTCCTGGTTCCCTAGCAACCGCCTCCTGGTGCAAAGCCAGAGCTGGAAGGAAATGTGCACACAGTAACAGACACACAAAGCCAGAAAAACGTACACTAAAAACACTAATTTCACCACTTCCATGTGTGCCTTTATAATTTGAATGACTGTGATACTCCACATGTGACTTCCATGTCAGCAGTGTCATAATTCAAGATATCTGCATCACTCACACACACACACACACACACACACACAGTTAGAAAAGAAAGGAATACACATGCTGAAGAATGAGCTTGTGATGTGTGCACATGCATGTCGGTATGTGAGTATTTGTATGTGCCAGAGAGAAAGAGGAAAGGAGCTCTGCTTGTTTATTTGCTTTTAAATTAAAAGCGGGTGTCGGCGCATCGCTGGTTCACAAGAAAATGAAGCCGGCTGCTGAGCTAATCTCCTAATGAATATTTCATGTTGCTTTACAAAACATCTGTGTAGGTTAAGAGTGTGACGGTGCACTACAGAAATGCTGCAGAGGAAACACACATACACCCACAATGCTGTGCCAAACTCCAGTTGCAGTCCTGACATTTTCTCAAATACTTGTCATTCTTTCTCACATTCAGTCACATCCAACAGTACAGAGGAGGTGAAATGGTTGTGTTAGGAAAATAACCTTGATTTTGTAACAAAAGAAAAAAACAAAACTCCTTTGTCTATTTCCCCCAAAACTAAAATATTAGCAGAGCCAATAGAATATTTTTTGCTGAATACACAACAGTACCTCAGGAATTTCCAATATTTGTCTCCTGATAAGACAGACCTTGAAGTTACCCTGCAATTACTGAGAGTATCACGATGACAGCAGAAGTAAGCAGGATATTTAGCTGCATGGCCTTGCCTGCGCTATCAATAGCTTCACACTATGTATATGTTCTGCCACACCAGGATTTGACTGGTGCTGCAGTACTTCATGAATAACCATATCTAACTATTCTGGATTTTCTCCAAAACAAACAGCAAAGATCTTTTTTTTTTTTTTTTTTTTTTTTTTTTTTTTAATACAAAGACAAATTTGAACACAACCAGGTTCTCACATAACAGCTATGATTTGATTGGAAATATGATGCTGATATTAGTGCGTTTAAAGCAGGAAAAGAAGTAAAGAAGTGTTGCACATTTGCGCTGAGAGCAAAAAAAAAAAAGGGGGGGGGGTGAGCAAAAGAGGCATCAGCCATGCTTCATTTCCTTGGAATCCTACCAAAAGGGGGCAGCCAAGGCAAACTCTAATGAGCCTTATTGAAGGAGGTCCCTTCCTTCCGCATCATTTTAACAGATTCTTCAATGAAGAGAAATTCCAAACATGCATACCTTCCTCCAGAAGAAAGTGCAGGGAGGGGTTGTTGCTCACTCGAATCCATATAAGTCGACCCGGTTTCACTGTGTGACCAAACAACCCGCGGTATCAAGGATACAATCCTCTATTTATAGATGCCCCTAATGCAGCCCTATTTCAAACGCCGCTGCTCTCTACAGATAGCTATGCAGGGCATTGTGGGTTTCCACTACTTCAAAGGAAAGGGACTACCTAACAAGGGGCTCCTCTTCAGATAAGTCGTCATCATCCTTGTAGCCCCCTGAGTGGGTATTTGAAATGAGCAGGAATAAAAGAGCATCAGCAGACTGGCATCTGACCCCACGCAAGGTAATACATTATTACGTCAACCAATTACTGAAGGCATGAAGAAACATTATATATGTTAGTCAAATAATTTCTCCCCCATTCCACAGAGATACACATATAGATTCACTGGGGACTCTATGTGTCGGCCCTGCAATAGATTGGCGACCTGTCCAGGGTGACCCCGCCCAACTGTCCAGTACACCCAAGATCCTGAAAGATAAGGGGTTGAAAATGAAAGAATGTGTCAAACTGCTCTGGGTTAGGGAGTTGGGGGGGATCCTCCCTTCTTCCCTCCTGCTCCTTACTGAAGCAAACATAGTCAGGTCAGACACCACAGCCAACCACCTGCCTGCCCCTGCTGTTCACCAGAGCACTGCGACACGAGGAATGGCAGCGTCTGTTCCATCGACAGTAAACGAGAAAACAGTCACCACCAAGGAGTCCCATTCTGAGCGGCCGGTGCATCCCAACAACCGCCGTTACATATAGGAATGGGGAGAGGAGGCATCACTGACAGGCTGAGACACACTGTTTGCTTTTTGTTCTAAAGGTATCCTCCAGGCGCTGGACTATGTGAAGTATCTGCAGAATGTTCCAGGCCGCAGAGGATTCAAGGGGGGGAATGTTAATCCCTTGTTCCGCTGCAACAACAAAATAACAACTTTAGGAATTGCTATGGAAACCTGAGAGGAGGCAGCTATTTTAGCTACAGACATGAACATGGAAGAGAATGGGAGATTAGAAAACTTACATATGAAAGATGGGAAAAAAAAGAAAATATCTATATAAAACAATATAATGTTCCAATTCTGGAGCAAAAGAGAGGCTTCAGCTAAGCAAAAGAGGAGGCAAGCATCAAATGTATTCCTCCATCAAGCTGTTTTCTTGACGTGCATTTGGGGTTGGGGGGGTCAGAGTCATGTGACCCATAGCCCTTCAACAATGCCCTTTTCACCACAGTCCGTATGGACAAAAAAAACAGCTTTTATCTGATAACAACATAGCTAGATTTCAACACTGCTTGGAAATGGGTGTGCGTGTGTGTGTCTGTGTGTTGAAGGATGACAATGAGGACTTCTCACACTTTGGGTTCCGAAAAACAAATTAATTACCTTATTAGAAAAAAAAAAAAAAAAAATGTCGGCACATGAGAGGAAGAAAATTGCAATGCAGCAATGCTCCTCATCTGAATGCGAGTCATGCAGCATTTGCTCAAGAGCACGCTGTGTAAGTAGACTACTACACTGTTTACACTGAGAAGCTGGTGACACGTTTACTGCCGGCAGGTCACTGCCACCTCTAAAGGTGAAGCACTGTGTGGAAACATGAAAAAATGTGGTAAATTGATATAATTTTTCAAAACCAATCGCAGCTCTGAGCCATGGTGAAGAATAAAAAGGATCCAATGGAAAGATGAAACATTTCATTCTTCATAACATATCAAAGCACACTGTGTTTTCCCTGCGTCATTGACGATAGGCAGGAAGCGTGACAGACAGTTGGGAAATCATTCATTATTCACAGTGGGGCTCATGGGGGAGGGACAGAGGGAAGGAGGGTGATGGGGAAGAGAGGGGTGGGGGTTAAACTGGGAGCAATCTGCTGGGCCAATAGCAGGCGGGCAGGGGAGGTTCCACGCCTAATGACTGACATGTTATTGAGTCTGGAGCAGAGATGGTAAACAAGTCCTCTCTTGAGCGGGCGTCGGAGGAGTATGGGAGCGGGGGTGGGAGTGGGGGTTTGTAACCATAGTGATTCAGCATGACTTTTCCACATTTTCAGAGGAACCATAAGTTGGGAAAAACTTGAACAGATTACTCAACAACAAGGATCAGCAACATTACTCCTCTAAATAGAGCTGACTCTTAACTGGAACATCATCTGATAACAAAACATGACCACTATACAGGAGTTAAGATTTTTTATTTTATTTTGTTTTTTGGTCTTTTTAGGATCTAGCACAGAGTAAGGCTACTTGGCTGACAGAGATTTAAACCTTTAAACTTTGCAGAGGAAAAAAAGAATGTAACCCCGACATACATTGGTGTGACTGCTTCATTTTGAAGTTTATTACAGAAGCTCAGCTATAACTGTGAATTGCAGCACTTCTTTGCCCCACAGTGTAAACAGGGCCGTAGCCTCACTCGGACCTGATTCAATTTATCTCTACATCACATCCATTTACTGACAGATTCACTGCTGCACACTACAGCAATCCAAGGCACTGTGGGGATACAAAGCCAGAACCGGTGAGCTCAGGTTACCATAGTGGAGAGCAGTAGCAGACAGTGAGGTAGCTGTTCAGGAGTACAGTAGGAGAAGCCAGGCCTATCATGGACTTCTGCAGCCTGGATCCCAGCTCCCCCCCAACACACACACACACGTTACAGTTCCCTCAGCTCCATCAGGCCACATCCTCATCCGGCAACCCGATCCTCCATGGGAGCCCCCAGTGGATCACTCCAGACACTTGTTTAAACCACATCAGCCCAGACGGCCAGAGAGAGGATGCTTCCTCCACTCACAGCCAAAAGGCAAACCGCATCTGAGATTCCACCTCTGCCTTACAGCTTCAGTGACAGAGTCTTAAGTCCCAGGATGGGCTGATCTCGTTTAAAAAGGTGCTTTTCACCTTTGCAGACAGTGTGTCTGGCTTAGTGCGTTTGGCAAGATCAACTGCTCTGCTGATCAGAGTTTTTTTGTTTTAGAGGGGAAACACTGCACAGAGTCATGATGTGATTTTCTCATGCAGACAGCTGGCTCCGGAGAGCTTGGCTAAATCTCTGTTCAGCCCCATGCACAAAGGTGTGTGAGAGCCTCTTCCTCCCCATCCCACTCTTTCACTCCCATGCCCACTAATGACCAGCGATGTGTTTTTCACACAACTATGTGCTGGTCTGTGTGTTCAGGCATGCGTGGCATTTCCCCTCACTCACATTCAGTCACAACAACACACACACACACACACACACACAGACCCCTTCCTTCTACCCTCAGGCCTCGGCCCATTCTGCAGCAGCTGCTGTTGCTGTGGCTGTTTTTGTGTTGTTGTTGATTACACTCTAACAGGATACAGGTATACATCACCATCACATATGAAAACGCTTTGGCTTTTATTATCCTCAGAGGAGGTTCCGGATGTGCTGAAAACTATTAAAAACATGTTTAACCTTAGAAAAGTTCAGTAAAGAGAAATATTTCACTAATATAAAGGTGCATATAATGACCTACTTCTTAACAAGTAAATGTATAGTATAATAATAATATATAGGCTATAATGTGCACAACATAATAAATGATGGGATCAATATTAACCATGTTATTGAATATCATATTACATCACTCCTACTAATCCAACCCAGAGGCAATTCATGTCACTTAAAAGGATTGGTTGATTACTTGATTAAATAACTGAAAATAATCAAATATAGAGGGACGCACATAAACATTCATAAGTAATTACAAATAAACACAATCCAGTCCCAATAAGAAAGAGCTATTTGACAAAAAATCCAGAACTGCAGACAAAATCCATAACAGAGGTTGGACCCACACTGAACTTCTAAATCCCTGTAGGCTCGACTTCTAGTAAGCCAGAATTCCCAGAGTCCTAATGGATCCCTGGACAGAGGCACCACTGGAGTCATATTTGTTTTATGAAGACAGGCCTCTGTGGCGGGCTTCCTCATTAAATCAGGCAACTCTCCAGTTTACTCTGAAGACTCACTCATAGTGGATGTCATGACTTGGAGGGGTTGGGAAACAAAAACAGGCCTACTGAGCTATCATACAAATTTATGGGATGGCTCCACTTTGAAAGGCACATCTAAATCAAACATTATTACAGAGATGTGCTCTGTACTCTTACTCTGTACTTTTATTACCCAATGAATTGAACTAAGTGCATCACCTGCTCCTGATCTGGTGGCTTGAACAAAAAAAATAAATAAATAAAAAAAATCAGCAGGGCAATTCAAAACACTGCCAGTTTAAGAGTTTGGTTTGTTTTCCCCACTCTGATTATGCTCCAGAATGGTATTAACTGAAACGATCATCACAGTTGCGGGCACCAGCAGTGTGTTAGGTACTAAGACAGGCATTGGTATGGAAAAGCCAAGTTCAGGGAGAACTCAGGTACTGTCTTTTTTTTTTTTTTTTTTTTTTTCAGATTCAGAGGTGTTTCCTCTCACTAAAAGTGGCTTCTAAAAATACCTGACTTCCCAGATTTGCTTCATTAAATGCAGTGTGTTTCCTGGCAGGGCTGTGCTATAGCTGGCTGGCAAGTTGCGTTGCCTGGCTATTTTGCTAGTTGGAGGACTGGCTGGTTGGGGTTTGTGAGAGTACACTTAACATTAACATCTCTTCCTGTACGTTGCACTCTTAAGACTCTCTGGTGAATGTAGAGGAGACACCCATGAAGACAAATGTTTACCTAGAGGTGTATATATGGTATCCATGTAACACTGGCTTTAAGATACAACAATGTAGAGAAACACAACTTAACAATAAGTGAACCCTACACATAAAATGACTTGACTTAGATGCTGGAATTTTACAAGCTCAGTCTAACACCTGGCTTTGTACCCACCTGCCCCCAGATATGCAGCTCTGACAAAGACTCACAAAGTTGATTGCTTTTTCTTTTTTTTTTTTTTTTTCCATATTCAAATCAGACTCCACAGCATTTCTACAACTAACACCTTGGTTATTAAAAAATTACAGCAAATGTTGCAAGAAACCATAGGCAGTACCTTGTGTAACATTTTTACCCATAGCCAAACTTGGTTCAGCCTATAATCACCAGAGCATCAGAATAGTAGTGAATCTGATGCCAAGGTCTATTTTGGTTGATGACCATCTGCAGCTTTGCAGCACACGGTGCCCAGACTCCGTCCTGGCACACTGTCCGACATACATTTTCCCTGCTGGCACAACGTCTGGATTCAAAATGATATCTCTTCATTTCGCATTGACCTCAAGGAGGTCCGAATACTGATTTGCCCTGAGCTAAAAAGCTAATGGGAGTAACTTTGCATCCATTGCAAGCATTCCTACCAGGTTAAAATGTGCTCTGGAGAGAAGGCCATTAGTTGATCGTGGGGCAGATAGTCATTGGACTGTAAATCCTGAAATTATCTTGCAGTTTGGTTATGTTTTATATGTGCAAGTCAGGATTGACATTTGTTTGTATATGTACATGTAAACTCGGGGTCATATTTGGGCCGTTAAGTTGGACACCTTACACACAGCTCACATTGCAGTCTCTGTGTATGTCTGACTGCAGTTTCCTTATCTTTCAGATGATGGTGGCTGCTCGCTGGCACTTGCACACACACACTGCGGTGAAATGCAGTTGCTCAGCCCGTTTCCTCAGTGCATCTCCCTCCTCTCTCAGTCTCTGCTACCTCGTTGGAGCCTGACGTTCTGTACAGTCCCATTAACCACTTCAAATACGACGTCTGGATTTAGGATTTCCTTTTTCGGCCATTTAATTTCATTTTTGCTGAGAATTTCATGAGGATACACACAGTATCCTTTTTGTGATTCTTCTTACATTCCTTTAAAAAATAGGGCAATCTGCAGGTTCAGCAGTGAGAGTTGTGTCAAGAGTTGACAACTGTTAATGGCGACCGAGGCTACACTCAACAACAGGAGAGGCTGCACCTAGAGTTTGGGCTAGGAGAGTTAAAAGCTTGCAGCTTGCAGATACTTTATGGACAGCTGAACAACAAAGAGGAGTGCAGGCTCTTGATGCTAGAATTGTGGCATGTTTATACACTGATAAATGCACCAGTGATGGGAAATGTTTGGCAGCCTTCGACAATGCATTTGTTTTCACTTGATCCTTTCACATGAAAGGCCATGTCTGAACACCAAAATTAGGAACATTACCTAAAATGTCTCCTTTTTTCCAAGTGGTTGAAGGTGACAATCAAACAGCTAGTGTGGGTTACCATTTGAACAGAAAGGTACCAAAAACACTAAAAAACCATCACATTGCAGTAAACAGTGAACTCAATAGTTTGTCCTCAGTGGTAATTGGGTAACAACAGTACCAAATATGGCAATTGCAATGGAGTGTAAAGAGCGTCACTGTTTACAAGTCTCTGAACAAATTGGGAGTTACGTCACCTTCAGTTAAGCTTCACTCACAGGCTCAGGGACACACAGCTATTCAGTTTCAACCTAGGTTTTGGTTGTAATCAGATTTTGCCATGACGCAAACCTCCCATTCACTTCTGGTCTAAAATACAAGAAGTGCAGTCATGATACCGATAACAGGGAAGTAACAGACCATAGCTCCTATCTAATCTCTCCCATATTTAGTTTAAGGACACAGTTAAGGACACAGTTTCTGTGGGAACTCAAAACACACTGGGCTCAACAGTCTGATATGGTTTACATCAATGGTAAGACCGGGTGTACGGGTTTTTGCTTCAGAGGCTTGGGGGGAGGGGGGTTAAAGGTCAGAGGCTAGAGGCCAAGGGCCAGAGTATGAATAAAGCTGTGCCTGGCCACGCTGTGCCAACAGTAGAAGAAGGCAGACGATGTGGATGGAGCAGGACAGCTGACGGGCCTCAAACAGTCCCCAGCCCACACTTCCTATTGGCTACCAGTGACATCATTGTTCTATCCCCATTTTTCACCTCCTCTTTTCAGGGTGGGCGGAGACTTCAGTTCTTCCTCCTCCTCTCTTTCTCTACACTTAACTAGGCCGTTTCTTGTTTCTTCTCTCGCTTGCTTCCTTTCCATCTCTCCCTCTCTCTTTCTCTCTCTCTCACACACACAAATTCACACACTCACAGAGTTTTACTTGCCCCTTTAAGGGACCTCAGCAGTTCATATGGCCACCCTTGTTCAGGAGGAGGGAGGAGAGAGGGGGGAAAGGAGCAACAAAACAAGAGTAGAATGAAAGAACTATAAATGATAAAGGAAATCTATCTATCCCTTCTTTGACGGAGGTGCATGTGAGTCGACTTCCTTGGTTGGTGTGGAAACTTCAGGCTGTGTGACGCTCACAGGACGTGGCATGCACACAAGACTACACGGCGTACCCTTGGTAGCTTCAGCTTCCCCCCTCTGCCACATCACACTTAGTTACCATTAACATCCACCATGTGGTCTCCAATGGGTCAGTATATGGGGCACACAACCTTCCGCACACACACAAGTACACATACATATACACATGCACACACACAAACTGCACATATGCAATAATTTTTTTTTATCCCAAACAACACTTTCTTAATTATGAGAAGCCAAGTGAGGAGCTTTGTTTGGTGCTTCATGCTTCACAATCTGTTATTGTGAAAGTCTTGGTCTGACATTTTCACTAGCAGACAGCTCACTAAATTACCAGCTGGGCTTCACTGTGATATGCCTCCAGTAATGAAACAAAAGATGCTCAAAAAGAAAGAGAAAAAGACACTCAGAGAGAAAGAAACCCAATAAAAAAAAGGCATATTGAGAAATAATTGTCTAATATAAAAAAGATGTGCTGGAAGAAAAAGAGGAACGTCCATGTAGCTGAGGGAGGTGGCTCTTTGGGGAGGTCTTAATCACAGAGATCAATCCCTGTTCCAGACATGTCTGATGAGCAGGAATGGAGGAAAGGTGACAAAAGCGGGTTTAAATCAGTCAGTCAGCTGACCTTCCTGTGCTCTGTAACAGTCCGATGCACTGTTCAGTCCAGGATCACACCCCCCCATTAGAGATTAGCTTTTAGTCAGATTAAGGAGGAGTCACTGCATGTAGGAGAAGGGGAATGTCATGACAGCAACACAGGATGAATCAAAGGGGTGGAGCGAAGAAAGAGGACAAGGGACAGACAGAGGTTAGTTGGCACTGAGGCAGAAGGAGAAGGATCTCCACAAAGACTAGATGTTAATGCACGTTGAGGCAAGACAATATCAGCAGAGCTTAACAGTTTCTGCTTGCTGGAGTGTCCTTCAGCAAACAGAAGTTCAAGCAGCACCGTTACAAACTCTACAGGTGTGTGGTGTACACCAAAGTAGGCCATTCAAAGCATACCTCAGAGGGCAGAAAGGGCACATGCCAGCGGAGAGGCAGAGAAATGGGCACAGAGAAAAAAACTGCCACCAACCACAGGAAGTGCTGAGCCCCCAACATGTCAAACATAAGCCTTCCAGAAATGACTGCAACAAAATACCCACGCTTTCTCCCCCAAACAAACAAAGACATCCATTGTGAAATGCAGCGGCACACTCACAGTCAGGGGAGACATAAAGACACAGTTTGAAAACAGTGGGCAACATTCCCCCTCCTCTCTTTCTCTCTCTTCTCAAAGCCACAGACAACTTTCTTCTTCAGCAGAGACACAAACAAGGGGGCACATAACATTGTAGCCCACTATGGACCCCCCCGCTACTAAGAAAACTATGCTTTTGTCTTTCTGTTGTTACAGACCTCACACGACTCAACGGCCAAGGCTGCGCCAGTATTTCAGCAGACATGTCACTCTTATCCACTGAGAGCGTCAACAACGTGGACAAAACAAAAACACAAAAAACAACGGGTTTTTTTTGGGTCATGATTCAAAAACCTATGGGCTCGCATTATAAATTCAATATTTAAGGAACAACAAATACGTGTATTGCAGCAATATGTATACTGAAATCTTCACAACACTTCCTTAAGACAGCTCATACAAGAAAGTGCAAATGATCCTTAACACGATTCACAGTCTGATCTCTTGCTTATAATAATGTTTCAGACTTAATATGATTTCTCCAGCGCAGGTTCATGCAACCTGAGGGATATCCCCAAACAGATTACTTCATGCTATTCTTAAGATCACTCTGCTCCTCTCGCATATGTGTGGGAATCTGTGGAAAGAGGACACTGCACCAACAGTATGTGCTGCATGCACCGGAGGAACCGTCTCTATATTTACCTCAGAACTACTCCATTCCAGCCGTCCCCTGCAGTAATTTGTTGGAGTTATTTCATAAATGTCTTGTTAACCGTTATTGGTCTGAAAGCCACCAAATTGGACATCATGAACTGTAACAAATGGGGGGCCTCAGGCTATATTTACTGTTCCATGGTAGAACTGCTGCTGCTCTGGAAGTGGCTCAAAAAACACTACACTGAATAACAGATGATACAAAGGCCCTTTGTCACATTTATATTCTTAATGCAATATTATCTTAACGGAGAGGCGTGAAGCAGTGTTAAATATTGCCTGGGACTGAACATGCTGTGAGTTACACATTATCTAGTCTAGTCTAAACTAAGACTCGCACACCTGCTAGATCAGTGATTTCCTCCAGAACGCACTTAGACAAACACAAATGCGCACACACACTCACATACTCCGTAGCAGCCGGTGCTGTGCTGGCTGACTACAGACAGCCACAGGAACACAGAGCTGGTCCAGAGAGGGAATGGGAGCTCACTGCTCAATCAATGAGCCATCAATCACTCAAAACACACACACACATACACATACACACAGTGACGCACACAGAGAGACGGAGCAAACACAGGAAACAGGAGACTATATCCTTTAACTACCACTCAAAAGAAAGTCATCAAAGTGCTGGCTCTGACTCCAGGCCTTTTTCCATGGCCAAATTTCCAAGCACTGTTTTGTCTTGTGGTGGTTTGATTAGAGCTAATATTACTCTGCCCTGAACTCTCTCGTTTGTGTGTGCGTATGTATGTCCTATACAGTCTGTTGCTGCGCCACAATAGCTATCTGCTAGCCTAACCAGCTCACAGCTGGGCCTCCTATAATCTGCCAAGCTCTCAGACAGGAAAGGAGGTGGCAGCAGCTCCCATATAGTTATACACCTTTGTTGTTAATTTAATGGAACAGACAGCTGGCAATCGTTCTAATTATTATTTCAATGCCCTAAGATTTTATTCAATTTTTATTTTAAAAATGACACAGGAGTAAAAAACAAAATAATAATCCACATCCAAATAAATTGATTCCAATTAACGACTGATGAATTCAAGAGTCTTTTAGTCAGAGGAGAAAGGGTCAGATGAAAATTATGGTCAAGCCTACAACAGATACTGAGTAGTAAATTGTCAAATTATAAATTCATGGTTTTGAATGGAACAGTTCTTGATAGTCACTTTGCAACCCTAACCCTAACCCTTATAAATTCAAGGAAAAGGTCAAGAAATTAAAACTTTTAAATCAAAAATGGGTATTGATTGAACCAAGATAAACATATAGGTTTGGCAGCACATCAGGTGGTGGCAGACACAGACAGCTCTCCAGATCAAAGCACCATTCCAGCATTTCTTCCCAGCCCCATTCTGCCTGCAGGAGCACATTCCTGCTGCATGTAGGCAAAGCGAGGCTCACCTGAAGCATGTTATTACTGCATCGCTTGTCCTCAAGGGGGAAAAACACGAGTTCACCGAGTTGCCCCAAGAGCAAGTGAGCTCATCCAGCTCTTACACCATGTTCCTAATGTGTCTTGGATGCAGAGCACGTCCAACACGTAAACAAGAGTTTTGAGTAAGCTCCAAGCTGAGCTTGGGGTGTGTGTGAGAGTGAGGTGGGGGGTGGGGGGGCTGGACCAGCAAAGTTAATGTACACAGTGAAGAGTAAATGACACCAGTGGACATCTGCTTTCCCTGAACATGTGACAGCCTGCACTGTCACTGTGTCAGCTCTTATTACCTAAAGGCTAACGTCACGGACTGACTGACTAATGTCACCTGCTACCTGATGTTGTATGGGTGAAATTGACATGACAACAGAGGCTGGTCTGTGGGCTGACTGTCTCTAATAAATATTATCCATCAAATTTTAATGATATGTTGAAACTATTTTTACTTTCTTTTTTTTTTTATATAACTAAGGTTATAAAAGTTATCTTGACAAGTGAATCATGACAACCTCAGTCCCTTCATAAAGATGCTGCCCTCCCCCACCACACACACACACACATCCAAACCCCCTGTAACTCATGCATCAAATGGAGCAGCACGCCCCCAACTCCCTGCAGCGAACCCAGGACAGCCATGCCAGCATTGTGTCTGTGGTTTAAGGGCAAGCAAGTCAGCTAGGAATGGGAGTTGAGGATCAATGCAACTTGGCAGCTCAACGCCTCATGTCATCGGCATGCATGTAATATACTGCCTCAGAAAAGAAGAACAGAGACTACATTCTGTTTGACGTCGAAGACAATAAAAAGACGAGTCTGCGCTGGCCTGTTTTTCTAGAAGCTTTTGAAAAACTGCATTAACTGTGTTGACTAAAGAAAGTCAGAAACTGGAAAGAAAACAGACCTACTCAAGTGTAATTAAACCCTTATATACACACATACAAGACCTGAATAATTGTGCATTTGGTAACACAGCTCGGAACTTATACTTCTAAGAGATTAACTGTGTGGATGCTTTGTTGAGCCCCTGGGACTTCACTGTAAAACAAAAGTGGTTTAGATTGGGCATGAGCATGATGCTTACAGACAACACACATGTCACAGATAGACAAATTCAGCTTAAAAGCGCACAGTATCGTACTGCATCACCTGAGTGGGTTAAGACGTTACGAAAGTATTGAGGTGTGCCTGTTACTTCCGAGTCATTGTTTTCACGTGACGTCACGCCATTGTGGGAACGCCCCCCTGGAGGGCAAAAGACGCTACTTCATCTGCCGCCTGCTACTTTTTTTTCTATTATTTATTTTTTTTTTTTGTTATTAGTTTTACTAGTTTCACTAGTTTGGCTTCTCTTTTAGCAAAATGCCGGATAGTTGCTGCGCTATTGGCTGTACAAACCGACGAGGAGACAAGCCTGGGTTGTGCTTTTACAGAATCCCGTCTGAGAAAGAAAACCCAGAGAGGAGGAGATTGTGGATATGCGCCATAAGACGTGCCTCCGTCCCCGGGGAGGGCAAACAATGGCAGCCATCGAAGTACACACGTCTTTGCAGCGAACATTTCATCAAAGGTAAGGTTAAGCTCTAACGTCAGCCAACACTGTGTATTTTAACTTTTGTACTCTCAGTCATCGTGTTTTTTACGTATTCGTTCTGGCATGGCTCGCTTAAGTGGACCCGTGCAGACCAACGCCGACGGACTCTGCTAATTAGCAGTTAGCTAACATTAGCCGATAGTGTTAGTTGGGGGGGTCATTTTCAGATATTGGAAGTGGAAAAAGTTTTACCAGTTTGCATGCAGTGTAAATTTGGTAACAGTTCTGATGATACGTCATTTTATTTCATGAATAAATGATTATGGTAACGTTAGTTGCATGAATGAAGAAACGTTACTGTAATAAACATTCAGCCTAGATGAGTAAACATCTAGCTCAGGATATAACGTTACTTATTTCTCATGGTTTTGTTTTGTTTGTTTGTTTTTTTTTTTGTTTGTTTGTATACAGCCAGGAAAAATATAATTCAGCAAAACCCATTACAGCATCAACTTTAATTAAAACTGTTCCACTACTGACTGTAAACCTTTACAAAAACAAAATTAGACTACCTAAATACAATTTTTGGTAAGTGATGAAGATTAAAACTAAGTTAACACTGTCTGAAGGAATGATATCACAGTGCTCTTGATGCTAATAACTTGTTGGCATATGTGGGACATAAACCCTCATGTGTCATTATAGGTGCCAAATGTGATGACCCCTTGTCCCCGGACTGGGTTCCTTCCATCTTTTCACACATTCCAGCCTCCAAGAAGAGGAAAAGGGAGAAAGACATGGACAGGTATAAGCAACACAGCAGAATGAAGAACAAGAGGGCAGAGGAGCAAAAGAAGAAAGATGCAGTGGATGTCCTCCTCGACGTGTCATCAGGACCAGATGCTGAGCCTGCACCACCTGCTGAGGATGAACAACAGTGTGACAACAAGCCATGCAAGGAAAAGATCGAAAGATTACAAAGGGAGTGTAATGACCTCAGGGAGGAAAACTGTAAGCTGAAAGACATTATTAAATCAGGAACATTTGATGAACTGGCTTTTGAAAAAGATGATGAAAAGGTTAAGGCAATGACTGGAATCCCCACATATTCAAAGTTACAAGTAATTTTAACAATTGTTTTACCATTTCTGCAGACTGGTGCAAACCTCTCTCCCTTCCAACAACTTCTGTTAACTCTTATGAGGCTGAAAATGAATCTTCCCCTGTCATTGCTTGGTTGTATGTTTAAGGTCTCAATTCAAACTTCCAGCAGAACGTTTAGAAGCACCATTGAAGTTCTGAATGCAAAGCTTGTTCCAGCACTTGTGTTTTGGCCAAATCGAGAGGAGCTTCAGTTGTCAATGCCTATGATATTTAGACAGGTTTTTCGTAAATGTGTCTGTATAATTGACTGCTTTGAGGTTTTTATTGAAACGCCTAGAGACCTAAGAGCACGAGCACAGACATACTCAAAATACAAACATCACCATACAATGAAATATCTAATTGGCATTACACCACAAGGAACAGTTTCTTTTGTATCAAAAGGATGGGGTGGGAGAACATCAGACAGCCATTTGACTGAAAGAAGTGGATTTTTGGATTGCCTTAACCCAGGTGATGTCATACTAGCTGATAGAGAGTTTGATGGTGCAGATTCAGTTGGTCTCTACAATGCTGAGCTTCAGATCCCAGCTTTCACTAGAGGCAAAAAGCAGTTTGGTCCAGTGGAATTAGAGTCCACACAAGGAATCGCATCAATTAGGACACATGTAGAAAGAGTTATTGGTGAGACAAGGAATCAGTACTCCATACTTCAAAGTACAATTGGAATTCAAATGTGTGAAGCTGAGCATCCTGAAGGCCTTACACCTCTAGATGAAATAGTCCGTGTGTGCTGTGCACTGACAAATTTGGCTCCTTCAATTATTCACTGGTCTGGATACAGTTTTCTAGAAGCTTTTGAAAAAATGCATTAACTCTGACTAAAGAAAGTCAGAAACTGGAAAGAAAACAGACCTACTCAAGTGTAATTAAACCCTTATATACACACATACAAGACCTGAATAAATGTGCATTTGGTAACACACAGCTCGGAACTTATACTTCTAAGAGATTAACTGTGTGGATGCTTTGTTGAGCCCCTGGGACTTCACTGTAAAACAACAGTGGTTTAGATTTCATGGGGCGATTAGGATAACAGAGGAGCATGAGCATGATGCTTGCAGACAACACACACGTCACAGATAAACAAATTCAGCTTAAAAGCACACAGTATCGCACTGTAGCACCTGAGTGGGTTAAGATGTTACGGAAGTATTGAGGTGTGCCTATTACTTCCTATTGTGAGGACTGATCAAGCGGCTCTGGAGCAAGCTGCCTCAGACGAAAGCACATCCCAAATTGGGTCTTTGTTCCAGACTGCACAGTGTGTCAGCAGAAGCATGAACAAAACACAAACACACAAAGCCTGTGAAGAGGCGAGAGTGTATGTGTGTGGGCCTACCCGAGGCTCCTCCTCAGCCCGAAGAGTCGCTAACACGCACACACACACGCAACCAGTCCTACCACAAGCGCCTCTGAGCCGCGTCTCACCCACCCACACACAACACACAACCTGACCCGCCTCTCCTCTCACCCCCCCCCCCCCCCCTCCCATCTCTCTCTCTCTCCTTCCCACCCTCATTCATAAAATGGCTGCTTCACAACTCCAGCTGCTGGCACAGAATTTATGGATGAGGGGTCAGGGGCAGCAACAAGCCAGGAGGGACTTGTTTGCTTTATTTCTCCCCTCCCTTCCATCTCTTCATGCACTCAACTCTTGTCTGTCTAGCCATTGCCATCCCCCTAATTCTCCCCCCTCACATAGACCAGCCTTCCTCATCCCTGCACCCCACTCCCCCTTCTCCCCTCCAAAACAAACCTGATAACCTCATGGCCTAGGAGGGAAACTGAAGCTATGCGTCTGGCAGAGGAAGGCAGGAGCTGAGCAGAGCGGGGGCAGGAGCAAGCACTGGTGGCTCCTCCTCAGAGGCCAGCGAGAGGGAAACAGGGACATTCTCAAGTTCCATCCCTGGAACACAACCTCCATGTTTCTGTAGTTTTACCACATCACATGCAGACTCTCAAGGCATGCTTTCAAAGCAAGAGATTGATCGCTTTTTTTTCCTGTCCGCTGCTCTTTGTAGTCTAGAAATAGAATTTTTGTACCTGGGCATTTTGTAAAGTGGTATTTGTTGAAAGAATAATAAAATTATGCACGGCAAATAGATTGTGTCTCTGAGAAGCTCACTGTGGACCGGCAGAGTTCTATCAACTGATCCACTGGACAGCGAGTACACCAGATTTTGGTTCAAAAGAGAAAATAAGACTATAAAGCCAGAACAATTCAGACAACACCACGGGGTGCAGTAGTAAGTGCCATCATGTGTGTACTTTTTTGTTTGCAGGAGGGGTGTGTACTTAGTCTGAGGTGAATGAGTGCATGAGCGTTAATGTAGTCCCCCCCCCTGCCAGTACTACAGTACACCACTCTGCAGCATCTTCTGCTGTAAGCACACAAATTAAAACTCACTCAAGCAAGTGCTTTGGCTGGCCTCATCTGCTCCCCTCCCCTTCCCTTCCTTCCATCCATCTATCTCTCTCCTCCCTGCCCCCCCACCGCTGCAGCGCTTAGTAGGCAAGTGGACAAGGAAGGAAGGAGGGAAGAACTATGGGGCCGCAGTGAAGCCTAAGAGACCCACCTCTTGCTGGAATGAGTCTTAATTTCAGAGGGTGGGGCTAGGCTTCTGTGGTAGGACAAGCACATGTGCCACACAAAAGGGGCATGTGTTCAGTCTGTAGCAGCGACGCACACATATACATATATAGCAGGCACTGTGACAAGGGTCAGTCTAGGGATAAAAGCCAATGAGTCTCCTGTGTGGTTTCTTGTATCTACCCCGAAACAGCACGTTTCCTGTTTCTACATCATGTATCTAAAGGAGGACACCAGACTTAATTATATACATCTGTAAAAGAAAAGGTATGCTCTGGTTATATAATCTCTGTACAAGTTGTGGAACTGTTGCTGTGTTTCACATCTCTTAAAAGCAACACATTTAGTTGTTCAGTTATAACCAGGATATTGCATTTCCCCTCAGCATTTCTCGTCAGCCCACAGGCTTCAGCCCACGCAGGCCACCTTCAGCCCACCCACCACCCACCCTCTGCCTGCCTGTGTTTAAGTCCTGGACCCATTCCACTCTAACTTTCCACAGATGGGCACAGAGCTGTGTGGACGTGCACTGAGCATTCGGTGTACGTGCGTCAGTCACACCACAGCCCAGGAATCACAGGATCAGAGTTGGAGTTGAGGGGCACGGGGGTGGGGTAGGTGCAGGAGCCTGGCCATATCTGAGCTGGCAGGGCAAAACAGGGACAGCAGTAAACAAACGAACCAACATCCCGCCTGTGCTGCATAGTGTGGTTGCCTGGCTATTTATATGTGTCCCTCCTTCAGAGAAGGAAGCCGCTCCTATTGGATCCAGATGTGAGAGGAAGGACAGACAGCAGCCCGACTGAAAGGTGGCAGCCTGGACCCAGCAGAGGTTCTGCTGTTGCAGAGCTACTGTCCTGTCATTTACACAGCAACTTAAGTTTACTTGGAAAAATGGCAAAAACAAGGTTATATTCACTTTTGACGTGGAGCAATAGGACAAATATGTGCTGTATGATGACGAAAAATGCATTTTAAAATAACCACATATGAATACATTCGCAATTACGAACAAGCCAACAGGAATTCTGCTAGAAAAACGGGTGATATTTCTTTGACCCCAATTATGCTACATAGCTGAGTTAGGAATGAAGTGGTAAAGGTAAAAAGCTTCTTTTGACAAGCTAAGGTCGCAGCCCCATCAGAGGCTTTAAAGATTAAATCACACTGCTCTCAGTGAGCCAACTAACATAACTTAACACTACTCTCTTCCTTCTGCCTGACTATGGCTCTTGAATGACAATGAGTGCTTGTGAGACAGGGCTAAATGTGATGCGACCCCTGATGATGGATTGCCAGTAGCCAGCCCCCAGTGGGCTATGAGCCCATTGATCCACTGGAGGATCCAATGACACTTAATCAATCCCTTGGTGAGCTTCCTGAGATGCAGAGGTGGCAACTAGGCAAGAGGATCCTTGATAGTTTCCGCCAGAATGAGTTTGAAAGATGGAGGGACTTCCTGTCCATCAGTCCACAGTTCCTTCTCGACTGCGTGCCCGGCTGCGTGTTGTCCCTGTGTCTGAGTGGCGCTCTGAGAGCCACTGCACATGATGCGGCGCACAACAGAGGTTGCGCACCGCTGCTAATCAAGTCACATCTGGCTCTGTGAGCACACACTTATGCCTCTTCCAAACTGAGTGGATATGATAGGGAAGACTATTCTCAGAAATGACATACTGATCCCCTGATCCACTGTTGCATCAGATATGTCTGGCATGAGAAAGTTGATGCAAGTCCATATACACACACACACGACTCCTCTTTGTGGTTGTGGGGCATGAGGTCTGAACAGGAGCCATTGTGGACTGTGCTCCCAGGCAGCCACACTGACTAGGGCCCATTTGCCCTTATGATATGGCTCGAGTTTGAACACCGACGTCAGCCCACAGGCAGCCGCGTAACGTCAGCACATGTGTGCTTTGACCAGGCGCCTGAATGGGTCGGTTTCACACAGAGGGAGGTGGAGAGCATGGGAAGGGAGGCAGGCACGATCCGGATGTCACAGTCATTTGCGTCCCCAGAAAACAGAAATTAAGATAATTTCTGATTAGAGCAAGCAAAATAAAACAGCTGTATTGCGCAGTGAGCATCACTGTCAATGTAATGGTATAATTATGCGTCTGCTCTCAAAAAACTCAGAGGCATTTTTGGTGCCAACAGTAAGGCCAGTGTTCAAATAAAATAGCACTGTCTGGTTGACCAACGGCGGCTGGCTTGGATTTAAAGAGAATTGATACAGATGGCAATGGAGAGAGCAATAAAAGTAAATCATTTCACCAGTCGGGGGTACATCAGTGCCATTCCAGATTGGATAAACAGGTTTCTTAGAACAAAACCAAACCTCTGAATAAGTCAGTAGTCTCCTCTGTTGTCTGTGCTTCTTGTGTAATACAACATTCTGTTTCCTCCACCTGATGCCGGGTAACAAAGGCAGCTGCTGGGCCGCAGCCCATTCAAGGAAGGGACAAGACAACATGCTCCTTTGTTCCACAGACAAAAGAAGGTCCTTTGAATTCAGCCCCCCATAACGCTTATCTTTTCACACCTATGTGGGAAAACAACCACAAACTGTAAGTCCATCTGCTGCTGGTCACTGTAAGGCATGTGACCCAGATCTACAAAAATCTCGTTTCCTCCCCTACCTCTCCTCTCTCGCTTCCCTCACACCCTCTTGGCTCTTGGATCCTCTGAGGCCTCCCTTGGATTAGCTCGCCTCACTTGGAGTTTGGCCCTGACCTCCAAGAGTGGATGCATGCACGTATCAGAATAGTACCTGTGTGTTTGTAATAAATGTTCTCAAACTAAACCAATGGTCTATCTGATATTGCACAAGAAGGAGTATCGCCAACCTCTTCTTTGGAGAACTCAGAATCCTTCTGCTTTAATATGGTAATGTGTCTCTAGTTGTTAAATTGATGATAGTCAGAGATCCAAATGAATAGTATTTTATACTACACTGAGACTGAATTGTTGATTTGGGTATTGTTTCCCTTTTTAGGCTGGCATCCTGAGGTTAACCTTCATATTAAAGTAATCATTTAACAACAATATTTTTAATATTAAGAGTTTAGTACATTTTTGATAGCCAATCCCCAATGAACTACCAGGCCCCGACTAATGGTGCCCCATGTAAGTTGTATCACAACACAGCCATGACGACTTCTGTATTGCATTAGCTAATAAATAACATTTGATAAATCTATGGTGCAAGGCAGCTAATGAATGACATCCTAGTAGGAATTCCTAGAAGGAATTTACCATACTCAGAATAAAAGCAGCTTTGGAATACATTTTTTTTTTTACAGATGTGCAACCCTCGACTCCAGAACACATTCCACTGATCTTTTCGTCATCCCATAGCACCTTCCTTGTGCCCAAATTGCTGGCTCCACCCACCCAGGCCACCCGCCTCGAGGGAAGCGGCAGAATGGTACGATATTCTCCAAGCCTACGTGCTACAGGACACAACCCTACAACAGTACACACACACAGAGTGGAGCAAGGCGAGGGGGCCCTACCCTCATAGCACACCCCCGTCACACTCAATCACAGCAACACACACAGACTTCAGAACACTTTGGCGGGGGTGGGGGACAGAACATGAAAACATGAATGATTTGTGATTTCTTTGGAGTACCTGCCTTCAGACCACTGAGCCCCACCTGTCACCGCAGCCACAATACTATCAAAACAGCTTTGAACTTGTGGCTGTTGACCATTGAGGAGTAAAGAGGGCCAAATGGGCTTAAGTCAGGGCCCAGACTGCCCACTGCTCTCCTAAGCCTGTTTGACCAGCTGTCTGTCTGCCTAAAGACAGACTAGAGAGTTCCTCACACGCACACAATCGCCCACTTGAGGGAGGGAGCACCCACCGCACTCCAACCTTCGACCACCCCTCCCATCTGCTCCACCAACCGCCAAAATCAAATCACAACAATAGCAAAGCGCCTGTGTCTGTTTCCTTCATGAAAACAGTGCATTTGATTCTGATTTCACATCTGTGTTGCAAGACTGCATAAAACCTTTGTATGACGTTTTTCATTGTGGCATCAATTTCCACTTATGTAATACATAGAAATAATATTTAATAGTTAATTGTTATTAAGTTGTCTGTTCAGTAAGAAATACAGTAAGCAAAATTATGCTATTCCATGTATATAATGATGAATATACAATTTGTGTGTATTTCGGCCTCAGCACTGCATTTCGCTCCGCTCTCCCCACTCAGGCTGGCAAATAGAAGGTTCATACAGTAGGACAGAGTTTGTTAGAGCTCCCCCATTAGTGTACTTTTTGCCCTGTCTGCTCTTCCTCCTCCCTTGGCTAACATTTCCTCTGCTGTTAACCAGATAGTCCAGCAAGATGAATGACTACATTAATCGTCTTTGATAGCTCAGGGATCTGCCTCGTGCACAGGAGAGAACAGTGTGTATACAGGCAGCGGACAAGAGCATTTAGTGCAGCTCTTTAAGTGTGCGTGAATTGTGTAAATGCACACGATTACAGAAGCACCTGAAAAATACAAAGTTTTGCCCACACTTAATGGGCTCTTCACTGCTTGTGCATCCACTGTCTTGAGTTCATAATGGGACACGGCAGCAGGCTCTTAACACCACTTTCTCAGATGGACACATGACTGCATTTAGTCTTGTGCTCTCCTGTCTCCTGAGAGGTGAGCCCTTGACAGGAGACCACAGCTCTACCTTGTGCTTTCACATTGCTGCAGCTGTCAAGGTAGGCCCAAAGGACTCTGACCTGCTTCCTTGCCTCACTAAACACGCACTCCCTTTCTATGTCATTCACATGCAGTTTTCCCTCTGAGATACATGGACACAGCAGGGGAGCGATGCAAGTATAACCTGTGTCAAAGCAGTCAAGGCTGCCCAGCCATGATGCATGGCCTTACCCACGCATCTGGGAGATCTCAGGATTCATTGTCACAGAAAGCATCAGCCTGCAGACTCTATAGCAAAGCTATGCCTGCAGGGTTTGCCTGTATCTGTTGTTGTGCAGTAGTGCTGTATCATCATGGCACCTTTCTCCGGAGGGTCCCTCTAATCCAGTTACCAATTTAAACAAGGGAAATGGTTCCAAGGCATCCATCCCACTTATCCTTGGATCAAAAGGAGAACCGAAAACCTTCTTGTCAACCCTAAAAGACTTCAAAGGGTTCAACAGTCTAAACATTTGTAGAAATTTGTGGAATTCAACATACTTAATTGCGCCTGACCCACAAGCAGACTTGAAATCCAGCCCATTAATCAAAACGGACACAGCCTAAAAGGGGTTATATGCAAGTGTTTTATAACAGAATGTGAAGAAATAATATTTTGTGTGTATGCTGTAGAGGCATATACTGAAGTCAGCTTGCTAACCGGCTATCCACAGCCTATCCCATCTTGTAATACTGCTTGGTATCTCAAGAGGCAATAATGAGCTACTGTCACATCCTTGAAGCCCTTAGTCTGACACTAGAGGACAGTGACTCTTGTTGTCAGTGGCTGAAGCACTTGGCAAGGGACTATTGTCATCCCCAGCACCACCACCACCCACTACCATCAAGAAAACACATTCAGCAACAAAGAAATATAAGCAAACAAGAGTGGCATTGCTTTTGACCACTGGAGAAAACTCTTGGCAGGTAAAGGAATAGGCTTGAAAGAAACCTCTAAATTTGATGCTAGACTGGTAAGTAAACAACTCCTGTAGTGATAGAAAATACTTAAATAATCACCTTAAAATAGGGAGTGTGAGGCACGTGAGACATGGAGAAATCTACATCTAGTAATGCATATTTACACCAGAGGAAATAGCAGAAGTGAAGGGAATCTGGCACTGACTGTGAGAGACAGTGAGCAGCCTCGTAGTAGATGCCATAGTGGCATAACATCCAAAGAACATGATCATATATCTCCGGGGTTGGGGAAGAATCTAGGTGACTAAGCCAACAGCAACAACAACAGTACGGCTGGGCAATTCCTGCTCCACAACTTCATATAGTAACCATCGGCACTGCATTTAGCACTGAGCCAAGCTCACCAACACTTGGCCTGGACACCTGACTGGAACCAGCCGAAATAATGGCACATCCACTGTGGATAAGAAGCAATAACCCCAACATAGCCCTTCTTAAAGCACAGCACAATAATAGTCCTAAGTAGAGAAAAATAACAAGAATAATCAGTGTGGAAGGAATAAGTAGAAGAGGAATTTTCTAAAAATAACCTGATTTGTTGGGGTATTAAAGGCTAGACACAGCATTCTGGGGAGGCTGAGCTGAGCGCAAGTGACGTATTAGCAGATCGTTTACTGTCAAGCATTACTTAACTTCACACACGCAAAGGAAAATGGGGTTAAAGTGGATACAGGTTTCCAAATGAGGATTGGTCTGAACAAAAGCTGTTTTATTTGGGCCTGTCTCCCTGATGTCGGATGATGCCTTTATGACAAACAGAAGAAAATTATATCAGATAACCTTCTAGGACTCATCCTTAATTTTCACTGGATTCCATACTGGAGCAATATGACAGAAGGAAAAAGGAATGAGTCACCCAGTATGAACGCTGGCTTACATTGTTCAGCCATGCTGATCCAGTGAATGGGGGTTATGGTGAAAGCCTGGGTGTTCAGTTGCTACAGGCCTGGGCAGGCTGAGAGGTAGTGGATTGAGAAATGAAGTTTTTGGAGGACAGGGGTTATGTCCTCTATCTGTCTGTGACATTACATAAAGGCACCGGTGTTATCCTTTTGTAACAGTGGAAATGAACTGTACTGACAGCAAAGACAGTAGTCTTTTATGTAATCCCTGTCCAGACCGAGGCATTTTTTTTTTTTTTATCCCGTGTAAGCAGGGCAACAGTGCCCACAGGCTGAGAGGTCTTCCAGCTCAGCAGCTGTTCGGGTGAAGATCAGCTAGAAGAGGAGGGGGAGGCTGGAAAGGAGGACATCAGATGAGGTTGCAAGTGTTTGGGAGGGCAACTGGGTGACGATGTAGGGAGGAGAGTTGGTGTTGACATCTTTCAGCTATAGAGCTGGTCTCGAGTTTATCAGACAAAGCAAGTGATGAGGAAACAATAGGCATTCTTCCAGATCTCCCTGTGAGGGTCAGACAGTGAAAAGAACAGCCTCCACGCCACACACACATATGCTGTGCCCTACAAAAGCATTTAAAGCAAAGCACTGTTTGTTACACAAGGCCTGACTGAGGCATATATCGGGCATCAGAAGCAGACAATTTCATGAGGTCGGCGTGACACCACCAAAGGGAGTTATACTCACACTGTGACAGTAGGCCAATACCGATTGGCTCGTTTAACAGAATCTGCCCATTGTCTGCCCTCTGTGGCCTCCCTTGTTCCTCATTACTGTTGTCTCCCCTCTCCTTATCTTTCTCATAGACAGAGGAATGTGGAGTATGTAGTAGGAATGCCAGCAGGGAGACCAGCCGCAAGACTGAACTTAAGTAACCTTGGCTAAGGGGATAAAATGTTACATGGCAGTTAAAATATAAGGATGATGAAGCTCGACTGAAAGCTCTGCCAAGCTTTGATTTCAGAGAAATTAAGCTAATGTTGCTTATTTTTTCTTCTTTCTTTTGGGATATTTGCTCAAGGTCAATTCTGAAGGGTCTCTGAATTTGAGACTAGGACCAAAAGGTCAGTCACTTATCAGCGATGCCTTAGGAGTCCCAGATCGTTGAGAACCAGTAGCATATGTAGTATATTCCCTTGGCAGAAAGATTAAATATAGAGTTTGGTTTTCAATAACGACCACATGTTCTTATTTATTCCTGTTCACATTTTCTTGCTTGGATTTAATGGAGCAAAACAATTTAGAAAACTCAATCAGGAGATTTATGGTCCTCTAGCCATTGGTCACAGGCACTCATATGGAAGGAAAAGATACAAAGGCAGTTAGCAGAGATTAAAGGCTGCCCAGATGAGCAATGAAAAGATCTGGATCCAATAACGCAGGGGCCTTGCACTTATTACTTCCAAGGAAACGATTCAGAAGTGATAGCAGTAACGATAAACGATACTCAGATTAAATAAAACTCCACTGCAACTATATTCTACGCAGAAATCTAATTACATTCTCAATTCAAACACAATTTCACTATCAATTTTCAAAAACAGTCAGCTGCTGTCTTGGCTTTATTTTAATCTGAGCATTCCCATGTCAGAAGCTGAGTGTCCAACATAAACATCAGTGCCATCACTTAGGAATCACTGCATTTCCTAATAGAGTCTGTGATTTAACTGACTTAGATAAACAGTCCAAACTAAACCAACAGACCATTAATGGCCATTTGTAAGAACCTATTGGCACAAAAAGGCTAATTAATTTCTGCTGAGTAGTGCAGCTTACTAAGAACAATGAACTGAGCACTGAAGAGGGTATGAGGCCACACTTGAACTAGCCATGATTTACAAAGGAGAATGGAGAGAAAACTGAATAATAGAGGATCTTGGCACGATGAAGCAAATGTTTCTCTGCTATCAGAGATTAGACATGCCCTGAACCATGTGGAGAGGTACCAACGTCAGCGTGAGCAAGCAGAGAGCCATTTCTATCTGAGGATGCCCACAGCAGACCTAAGATGGGGAAGGATGCCAAGCAATTAACTGGAAAACTCACTGGTTCAACAGTCACGGTCTGGAAGCGTTTTAATAAGCTGGAAACTATTTCCAAAATGGTTGATGGTTCTGATGCCGACCAGAGACAAAGGCCTGCATTGTAATGGCAGAGTGTGTATTTTTCTTCGCTGATCAAGTTTACTGCCAAGAGGCAAGGAACAGGCGACAGACCCGAGAGCAGTCACCGTTGTTTCTCTAAGCCCCACCTCCCCCCACCCTCTACTCCACCTCCTAACACGCACGCACACAAACACAGCCTTCTCCACCACAAAGGCAGACATGTGAGACCTTCTCCATTGAGCCATGTCAGAAGAATGCCACAGTGTGGACCATCCCCACAGTGGACCGTCGCCAATATCCCGAGAATCAATGTGCAGTATGATAACTCTAATTTAAGCCATTCAGTGGGTAAGTATTTACACGAGAAAATTAAAGTCAGCAAAACCACTGGAGATTCCTGGAATGGGTGTGTAACTTACTTGACAGAAACAATAAAAGGAGAGCAAAAGAAATCATGTCACTGACAAACACACTTCCCAGCACAATGCCTCTGCTGCAATTACAGACACATGACAGAGAGGCTTTTCATTGGCACCTCTATGTGTCACACTATCACAGCAACCTTATTGCACAGTTCAGTCAAACTCAGACATACAAAACACAACCCACACTTATGCACACAAACAAAAACACCCAAGTAAGGGCAGATTTTACAATTTTCTTTTTTATAGCAGCATTTCCGTTTCTCTTCCGCTCACTCTTTCATGTGGCCATACCATGTGGCCTGGTCATAGATCAGAGATGTGGGGGTGTTTCTGGGACCATGGGGGTGACAAGCTCGTTTGATCTTAACTTTCTCTTATGTAGATGCGAACCTGACCTTACTGCTGGGTGGGGATATGTGAACCTCCGCCTTTCTCATTTTGTCTCAATCTGTTTTTCACTCCTGGCGCTCTTACTCCAGTAGCCAGCCTCTCTGGCAGGAGATGACCCGCCCTGCTCATACTCACTTCATAAATCAGAAGCTACGCTTCCTGTGCTGCACTTGAAAAGGAGCTGGGCCTCTGCCTTTCTTCTTGTTCTTTCTGACCTAACAGGCTGCTTCCTCCCACTGCACCAAAACCAAGAGTTTAAACGCATGCTTGTTTGCAACATTATCTGACACCCGCAGGCATAAAGTGACACGCAAGACGCAGAGATGTCTGTCTCCATGGAAGCACCAAAGAGCATGTTGGCTAGAGCATGTCCTTGCATGCTAGGAAATAGCAACCCTCCTTGAAATTTACATATACTCGGATGAAAAATCACAATAGGCTACTTTGTGCTGATATGGTGGTTTGAATTGGAACAGATACTGTAGTAGTAGAATACTTGGTTATTGTTAGCACTGAGATTTGTCAAGCGTCGACACACAACAAAAACGAAAAAAAAAAAAAAAAAACTATACAGATGAAGGTTTCTGAAAACTCAGAATAATAAAAAGAGCTCAATTCAAACCCAAGAGCTTTATAAATGCAATTAATCCGTAAACTCAAGTCACAGTCAAGGCAGGGACTAGAAAAGGTCACAGTCTCAAAAGCATCTTTGGTGGTCTGAAATATTTCCTTCACTAAGTCCAACATGCTTGCGTAACTATACCAGCCACGTTAGGCTTTCGCTTAATTAAAACACTGGCCAGTGAACCACAAGGTGTAAAAACTTCCAAGAGCAAGGTTTGTTTTTCTATATGGTACCTGGGCTCCTCACCAGACCAAGGGGGTAGAGGGGTGTTTTTTATGACCAGGAGCCTCCCACAGGCACAAAACCCTAATAATACCACGGCTGTCGTGCCAATGATGTCACTGATGCCAACCCGGCTACTCACAGTCTGATTCAACAACACACCCGTACACCCAGGACTCTCCTTAACACGTGTGATTGTCCAAAGATGCGCTCTCATGGAACTTCCAGTATTTTAAAAAGTTATTCTCTGGTTCTGGTACGGCAATTTAAAGACTTTGCCACACCTCTTTGATACAGTGAAGTCTGTTTCTTCGCTCTCCGTTATTCCTGTTTCTCTTCCTCACATATACTTCCAAAGTCATAGTGAGTTGGAGAAGAAGGTCAAGGCCAGTTGAGGGAAGTGGTCCTCAGCTGGTAGAATAAGCCTGGCAGTATCCATCAAAACTTTAAACTCCTTTGGAAACATTTTTTGGCACAGCTACAGGTCCAGCTTATAAGCTCAGGTGAGTGGCTTATTGTGGTCATTTTGCAACATTTTATTAGTTACATAATTGTAAATCATAAATGTTTGCTTTATGCCAGTTCCCAGTCGGACTGCAACTTACATTATGGTTACATTATGCTGCTTCTTAAAATCCAGTAGAGGTGTAAAAATGAAATAATTTGGAATAGGCCAAACTGGCGCTTGTGAGCTTGTTGTGATGTGATGTGATGCTGTAGGCAGGCCAAGACACTGAGTACCCAGCATCACCTAGGGCTATATCAGGCTTGTGGATGTCATCCATCCTCTGCTTAGCCTCAGGCTATGCCCTCTGTCGGCTCAACAGTCAGCGATTCACATGACGTCAACTCCCTTCAAGCTGGAAACTTAAGGCCAATGCATCACTGTAGGCGTATTCCACACTTGCATGTCCCTTACACACTAAGGGTTTGGGTGTGTGCTTGCTTAAGATGAAATTCAAGATACATTCAAGCAATCTTGATCGAAAGCAAAGATTATTTGAATAATGTCGTACAGGATGAGCGAACAAGGCAAAATTTATGAGAGGGAGTTTTTCGGATTTTTAAATTTAATAACAACCATACTCCTTACTCTGTCATATTGCTCCTTACTTTTTTTGGTGTTGGAGTAGGAGACGCGAAAAAAAACACCTCTGCATGCAAAAATCTGAGCCTGAGAAAACAGTATTCCGCAGTTTGGATAACTGATGTTATACAGAAAGAAAAGCATTCATGTCACAATATTACAGCTCCGCTAACAAATGCTGCTTTGTGTCTATATAGTACACAAATGGTTGTAGTGTGCATGCTCTAAGGACATGCATTAGATAGTCAAAGAAACAATAACGTGCTGCTTTCCTCTCTACATAGCACCATATATATTAAAATATTATATTATATATATTAAATGAAGCCAATTATCAACATTTATGTGGAACACAATTCAACTATTGCATCTATTACATTAAGCAGCTGCCCACCACTAGCAGGACTGCATCCACCTCTCCATGTATTGAGGCCCAGATGTTGGAAACCAACAAGCTGGGCAGTTGTACAGATGAGTCAACACAGTTAAGCAGTATTTTGATTTATAAAATGAAATAAGCAAATGAGGTTTTTATGTGGGCTGTGTGAGACAAAACTGATCCGTATATGCACATACAAAAAGACAAACTCTGGAGTAGAGCACTGCATAACCACATTCAGCTCAGACATGTCATCATTATCCTGATACATTCAGTACATAGATTGCATGCCATGTATATATACTTAGAGGCAGAGACGCACATTCCTCTCCATGCACCTCCCTGCTCCTGATTCATTTTCAGTATGAGACACATCTGGATTTGGGTTTTGACATTTTTTTTTCTGAGCACATGCGCTCAGCCTATTGCACTAATCTCAGACCCCCTAAAAGTCACAATATCCTCACGATGGAAAAACTGTATTTTGTGTTCGAGCTCTCAAACGGAGTTATGATCTCCAATCCGATTTGGATAAAGCTTTATAAGCAGAAAAATGTTAAAAGCATTTCTGGAGTGTAAATATTCAAATTCATATTGTATTGTTTGTGAACAGGAGGTTAAATTTACAGCACTGGAAATGAGACAACAAAGAAAAACAGCATAACACACCAAAAGGTAAATAAAACATGCAGAATAAAAAGGGAAATCATGGCAAAACCTAAGCATTCATTGAAATATGAACAATAAAGATGGAACAAAAGGCTTCTATGTCTTGTTGACAGAGAAAAGAGAAAAGGCTTTCAGTAAAAATATTTGGACATTTGGATATAGGAAAAGGAACGTAGATCTTTGCATAAAACCATTCAAATAAGTTCTTTTCCTGTTTATCCCTGTCGACATTAAAACACCATTCTCAGCCTCCGAAATCTGATATTCTCAATGTGTCCGTACTGTGGCTACAAGCGTAAACAGCACATCAACAGGTATGTTTGTGGCCTTTCTTTTACCAGCAGAGAGAACAGAAAAGTCAAGGCAGGATGAAGCTCTAGGGGTTTTCCTGAAAAGGAGCAAAAGTGTCATTACCCCACACAAGCAGAGGAAGGGAGAAAGAAAAGGGTTGGAAGATAATACCATATATTAAGAAGGGAGGCAAGAGGAATGCAAAAACAAGCTTTTAACAAGCAAGTACATGTCTGGTCTGGGAAAGTGCTCACAACAGTACATATTGGACGGAAGAGTGTCTCACTGCTGGGAAAGGCTGACACATGGACCTCAACACATCAAACACACAAACACAGATTTCCGTATTTTTCCACCACAACATGGTGGAACAGAAGGTTTGACTTACTCATCAGCAGCAAGTCACGGCATTTTCAAGCCACATCACAGTCAAAACAGAGAGGTGTAACAAGACAAAACCAAAGCAAGCTGAGGGCCATGGCGTGGGTCCATCGAGGACAAGCTGCACAGAGTAAATGAGTGTGAGTAATGAAATATGAATGAGAATGGGCGGTGTTTACATGCCGGCTGTAAGTTAGTGTCCTTATGCACACTCAAGTGCAAACAAGCCTCATCTTTGTAAGTGATGCACTAATGGCAGTGGGAGGCAGAGGGTTGGCGTTGGACTGAAGGGGGACAAGCCCAGACTAGGACTTCAAAGGTCTGTTGGACACTTCATCAACAAAACATACTCTAGTCACACACACAGGAGGATGGAGCAGATGAAAGGAGTGCTAATGCAACCTCCAACCCCCACCCATCCCGCTCTATCAGCAGCAGACCCGAGAAGCTAGGCTGTCATAGCAGGACACACAGACGCAACCACACGCACAAACAGCAGGGGTCAATGGGTTCCTAAAGTCTGTAAGCAAACTCATCAATCATGAGCAGATCACTGACCACAGAAGGTCACATCTACTCAGCAGTTTTAAATTAAGACTGAGCATTGATTCAATATTGCAGTGCAGCATGATAACATTTCATACAAGTCTGTTTACCAAATGAAAATCCAAAAATCTGGTTAAACTTAGTTAAAATTAAGAAACTGCATTGCAAACTGGAGGTTCTCTATCTCTATCTGACTGTTCAATCCCTCTGACAACCCAAAAACTGTAGTAAGGGGACATGGAAATATTAATGTTTTATCAGTCTACTGTTTAAGGACATGTACAGATAGATAAAAAAAAAAAAAAAACAAGTGATGAACTTCATTTCAAGCATACAAAACAGTGTACAAAGAATAAAAAGTCGTTGCCCTAGCTCAGGTGAGTGCAGATGAGGTTGACTTAAACTTAAAAGATGTAAACAAGATAAATAAAAAAATATTGATACATAAAATTAAATATAAAAAGCTAAATATAAAGCTGATATTGCACTTTTTTTAAGCATTATTGCATTTAGTGACATTTGCACAAAGGCGTATTGCACAAAGACAGACACTCAAAGACAGGGGGATGAGTGGGGGAGGCAGTCCAGTGAATTTAAAAAAAAAAAAGAAAACTGATCTGCTTTTTAACTATTACAATTGGAAATCCTTTAGTTTGGTCCAATAGAACTAAAAATAATTAAATTTGTGAAATGTATGCAATTGGGAAAAAAAATATGTACTAGAATGTAATATCTACAAATATTGTCAATGAGACAGTTTTGTAGTTTTAACCACCACACTAAATGACCAATCACTGACAATCTCATTATAGGTCAGCAGTGTCTTTTGGGTTTTGGGAGCGCACTGGCAAAGTCATCCTGATACATTACCTCAACTTATCTGCCACCAAAAAGTCACGATAATCCTCAATGTCCTGTGAGTAAAGCAAAATTTAGTGAGGATGAATGAGGATAGTGAAGGCTCCCAGGTGACGCGGCCTCTCCTTCCCTCTGAGCAGCAGGCGGAGATAGAGCTGCAGTGGGGAGCTCCAGAGACCTCTATATTTATCTGACACAGTAACAAGCTGCTGTCTGACTGCTGCATGGTGCAGTACAGCTGTACAGTTGCTCTTCAACCGAAGCATCTGCCCGCCCGCCCCCCCCATACTTTCCTGGGCTGTGCTCCGCTGTGGCCAGTAATGAGTGTAGCAAAGATGACCCAGCAATGTGCCAACATTTCGTGAGACGTCATGAACAAAATGACATTTTCCTCCATATCTACAGGAGCAAGAAATAAACTGAATTCTGTCACCGTGTGAGTTATCAGTGTCGCTATATATGCGACTGGATTTCTCAAAGGGAAGAGCCATATTTCATCCCAGGCCACCCTGATGCTAACAAAGCACCAACTGGTGATTGTCGTGTTGGAGTGGTCCATTGAGGCGGCCAGCCAAGGAGCAGCCAGTTTGCCAAGAGAGCCATGCCAAGAGGGCTGGAGAACGCAGAGGAGCCCCAGCCACCTGTGCCCATTAGGCGGCGTGCTGACAACTGCACTTGGCCCTGGGGATCCCACCCAAACAAGCCGAGAAAAAGAGAGGAAGCGGAGGACCCAGACAGGGTCAAGGTCATTCTTCAGTCATTTACAGAAAGTAAACTAATGACATTAGACAAGCGGCACTTTATGGGTCGTTGACAGTGGAAGATATATGGGGGAGGGGTCTCAAAGAGCTGACGTGATCAAAACCTTGTTTAGAGCTGATAAAACGCCTGCGCTCATGCTGGCATACAGGTAAATAGTTTGAGTTTGAGAGGAAGTGCGCAGTTTTGGCAGACATTTCATCGGACTGTATAGTTCATAAGCTTTCTTTTGTCATTTTATGACTTCCTTTCTCTGCCTTTAGCTCTGAAAAGAAAGCAGTTGGCAAAACACTACTGGCATGCTGAGGCCTGCTCGATATCTCTTAAAGATTCATAGATGAATTTACGCACATACAGAACATACACAAACACACACAACACACCCATTAGATCCATGACTCATCCTGAGCTAAGCTCAATAAAAGGACAATAAAAGTCCTTCAGTTCTATAGTTGATATGTAGCCTTAGCTGTTCAAGCCGTTTGTCTGCCCGTCAGTTTGCTTAGTACCAAAGGCACTTGGTCATAAAAGCTTTTAAAACAAAACACAGCCCACAACTGCACACACTGACATGCCCTTGGGAAGGACATCTGCTCGCAAAGAAACACACATTTCAGCCATGTGTTGAGAGAAAGGTAGAGGGAGGAGATCATACCCACCCCCCCTCCCTCTTACCACACACACAACAGAGGAAGAAAATAGAGGAGCAGTGTTTCTGTGACCTCGGTGAACCTGACTAACTATTCTGGCAGAGCAGAATACTCTCCTCTCTCTGCGGTATGCCAGCGTACATCCTCACCTCTGCAGGAGAGATTTGTCAGCGGGAGATTTCTTTTTTTTTTTTTCTGTGGAATTAACCCATGCTCTCAGAGCTTACTTGCAGGCATGGCACATTATCTCCCAGGAAGAACTGCCAAGCCAGCGCAGCAGAGAGCAAATGGCTGCTCTGGCTTACAGAGGGATAGAGCTGGGGCAGGCAGGCAGGGAAGACAGAGGCACTGCTCAGGCGCCACGGGCAGGCACAGGCAGCAGGCATGGGCACTCGTGTCTCTCAATTCTCTGAGAGGCGTCACTAAGCGGCAGAGATAGCCCTCATCCTTCCTGCCATTTAGTACGGGATTGAGAGGAACCTACCACAGATCGGGGGAGGGGGCACGGCTCTACGGGAGGAAGTTATAGTATTCACGCAGATTTATGAATGAGTGCTGAGAGCAAAAGATGACTCAGCCACTGAGCTGCCCAGCCAGAAGTCAGCCTATCACCAGAGGCACTGGGTGGCTCAAATAGGCACCAAGCAGGCTGGAAACACACCCCTCACACTTACACAGGCACACACACACACACACACATTAACAAACGCAGCAGGCACGGTCACAGTGGGCACCCACAACCTGGGCACAAGTTGAGGAAATTTTGTCGATGAAGAGAGGTGGCACGTGAGAGGACAGACGGAGCGTATGTGTTTGCACATGAGTACATGGACGCTTCAATTTGAGCGCAAGTGTGTCAGTCAGTCTCTTTGGAGGGCTAGCAGCATGACAAAGGCCCTCTTCTGGTCAATCGAGTCTGTGAGAGGAAAGCTAGGAAAAGAGGCCAATCTGTCAGTAATTTGAGAGGAGTCCTCTGTAGGCCACAGAGGACAGGAGTCGGATAAACTCACAGCACTGGCCATCAATGAACAATAAGCCCTGCTGTTCATACATTGACAATAGCACAGTGTATAATCATGTCATCATAAATGAAATTTGCCATCTCGCAATCAAACCGAAATTATGCTGAAAAAGACACTGTTGTTGACATTAAGAGTCAGCAATAGCAGCCGACACTTGTCTGTGGCTTTTCATGAGTTTCACCACACTCGGCTCAAGCAGTGGAGCAAATATAATATGTTTCAATTTCACGTTTGGGAGGAACTCAAAACAAATTAAAGTATGAGGCAAAAAGAATTCCACTCTGACCAATCACATTTGCCATTCATGCTCTAGGCCTCTCAAAAGTCCAAAGGCAACCAATAAAACCAATTGAGCAGAAAAACTATTTGTAACCAAACAAAGTTTTTCTTCTTCCTTGAAGAGGGCTCAGGTTCTGGGTACTCAGTGAAGAAGGTCTCTGTTTTTGGGTGAATGTAATAACATCGACTGCTAACAGTTCCCTAAGAATGACATTTATGAATGTGACCTAGATGGAAGAAAATGTGGCAAAGGCCAGGAGAGAGAAGTAGAAGGGCACAGAGTGAGAGAGGGGGGTGCAGCGATATAGAAAACACACACACATACAAGACACACGCACTCACATTCAACAACAAGCATGTGCGTTTTCTACAAACTGTTTGCTCACAAAAATTGGCATATTCATCACATTTTGATGAATATGCCAATAGATCTTATTTCTAAAATGGACACAGCTAAATTCCCAAATATAAATTAATATAACTATAGTCTAAACCTGTCTTATTTATTAAGGGACGTATTTTATCTGAAAATGTTGTCCATGCATTTACTTACTTCTCTAGTTCAGACCTACTTCTGACTTCCACCTGTGTGGTATATACAAGTGAAGAAGCAACAGTAAAGGAATGATGGGAGTAGTTGTGTCAACGGTCTGTCTAATAAGCAACCACACACACATCATATTGTCTCCTCTTTTGCCCTTCAATCACTGTTTAAAACGGCAGAGGCATTGACTACACAAAGAGAATGAAGGACTTCAAAGAAGACAGCTTTGTCTTTTTTCTCTAATGTGTTTATTTCAACAACACCATGAAGTTGTGGATCAATAGTTGCCATAACTCTGGGGGAGTAATACAGGCAAGGGCATGCACGTCCACACACGCACATACAGTGCCACCGAGTTAGGTGAAGAGAAAGACGGCATTTAACGTGTTAGGTACATCCTCAAGAAGTTACCTACAAGAGCTTCAGCATACGGGGTCTGTGTGTAGTAATGTATTGAAATGCTGTGCAGTTACTAAGCACCGGCCCAGGAAGCTGTGTGAAAAAAAACTGATCCCTCTGGGCTTGGGGTGGTCTTCGGTCTCACAGTTATGGGAGTGCAGGAATGAATGAGTCTGATCGACCTGAGTGCCATCTCTCTGGCACCCTCACTGGCAAAGCTGCCTAAGTGTTGTACAAAATGGAACATAGCACATGTTGGGTGGAAACAGCGGATGTATGGGCACTGAGTCATGGTGCTGAGTGTGCCCCCAGGAAAGCACCAGACTCTCAGGACTGGAATCCGAGACTTTTCCTCACTTCCTGTGCCCAGAAAAGCAATTAAATATTTAAAAGCTTCCTTGTGTCTGCTGATGGATGTTGGTTAAACAAAAACTGTTGACAGATAATCATATGATCTCAGGCCACCTTGGTGTACAACAGCCTCAGATAAACACAAAATAGACTGCATCCACATCAATATCAGCACTACCATCAACTCAACTCCTTCTTCCTTCCCACAAACAGTCTCTGTATGCCTCCGCACATGAAACCCATACATACAGTCTGTGCTGCGCATTCCCCCTTTTTATCCCCTCACAACTGCAATGACTAAGCCAGCAGGAATTTCTACCTTATATACTTAAAGGGGCAGTATCATTTTATTCAACTTAACCAACATGACTTGTACCTAAAATAAAAATATATTTAGCTCTTTGCTTAGCACAAATGGACACGATCTTTGCACAAATCAATCTTTGCTCAAGTTAGAGCTGAACTTGGTAGTTCCAGAAATCAATTTAATAAAGGCTCTGAAGATAAAGGAGGATTTTTACTCTCTTTTCTCTGTGATTCATTTACCTCCTGTTGTCAATAATTCTTTGATCAAATCGATTTGCGTATAATATTTGAAGAGGGGAAAAAACTAAATTTTTATTCATTTCTAAGAAAATTACTGAGCAAAAAATAAATAAATAAATTACTCATCCGAGAAGATTTTTGGTTTTGGTGTTTTCATGAGATTTGGTGAGATTTTGGTCAAGAAAATCGTAGAAATATTTCACAGCTGCAGTAAAAGATTCAGTCTGGCCGCCAGTTGCATCGTCTTAAAAGAAGCTCTTTTTTCCCTGCTGTCAAGTGGGCACCGAGACCAGAGATATCAAGTGGATCCCTGGCAAGGAGGGAGTAAACATTATCTAATGCAAAAGTCTCCCAGGGCAGTGGAGAGCTGTCCCAACTGCTTGGGTTCCAAAAGGCCTTTGCTCTGCTGAGTTCCTTCCGGGTTCAATTCAAGGTCACGCAGAACACAGGCTGTCTGTGGAATAACAGGACAGCAGGTCTCCTTATATTATAGTTCACCGTGCATTACTATAGCTCAGGCACTAAAATGCAAATTGAAAACACACCACTTTCACTCTCACTGGCTTTTTTTTTTTTTTGATTGGTTCAAAAAGACTTTGAGAGACTTTCACTATGTGGACATTGTGATTCATTAAAAATTCACAGGAGAACTTGGGTTCTCACATTTGTCCAATTAAAACCTCAGAGAAATGATATTCCTTCAAATGTGACAGGTTAAGGAGACAAGGGTTGAAAAACTGCCAGGGTGTCTTTTGAGGCCGAGAATATAATATAAGTTCATACTTTTCTGGAGCTATGTGAGGACAAACGAGGGAGAGAGTGTGTGCCTCCCTGTGGAGCTGTGAGGACTAACCTGCCCTGAGAGTGGGCCTGAAAACAGCAGCTTGCTTTCCTGCTCGTCTGCCTAATTGCAAAAGCCTCTTGTCTATCTGGCTTTGGCTGGGCTCCAGGGGTAGAGGGCAGGCCTGTCTGCAGCAAACACAGAGACCTGAGGAGGCTATTTGAAGCAGGCCAGACACTTTTTAGTCACAGGATTCCCCAAGACACAAAGCAAACAGCATGCAATGTCAAAAGATCCAGGGCCCAGCCAAGCAAGCTGGTTGGCTCTGACCACTCGACTGATGAGAGAATGCTTCCAACAAGTAAACAGTGGAGCGATATCTGACAGCTGGAGCTGTTCACAGCCCCTGATAAGCCCCACAGAAAAGAATGAGGTGAAAATAGCAGAGGAAACACCAGCGGAACAACTGACAAGGACAACCAGGAATGGCATCCAAGTTGAGGTTATGTGAGGAAGAGAATGCTAGCGTGGAAGAAATTGAATGACACCTTGTATGAAAAAAGGAAAATAGTGTCAGGAAAATCACAGAAAGAAAGCATGGGGGGGGGGGCACTAAGAAGGATGGGCTTTTTTTCAACCCCTCAAGCACCCTCCGCTTTAGCATGAGCTTGTATACTTGACATTTGTCTGACATTTTCCCCTCAGTGCCCCTCCTCCTGTGTCCAGCTCCTCGGTGAGGGCCTCTCCACACATCGCTGGCTGCCACTAAAAAGCAGCCTGGACCTCTGCTCCAATCTGCACTCCCCTACACTGTCACTTCCACTCGCTTCTATCCAACCAAAAATACTGCATTAACCTTGCTTCCTTTGCCCAGTGTCATATTGATAGTCGCCTCTGTGAGCGCTCGACTAATACACTCCAAACTGTTGTCTGAAACAGTATCTGCTAAGTAGTCAAACATATGGAAAGATGATTCTTCTTGTTGCTCAATGAACTACTAAAATGCTAAGTGGCTGCAGTAGTGTACGAGGCAGACAGCGCTCCCTCCTCATGTAGTGTAATTAAAGAGGAGATCGGGCTGTATTGACTAAAAAACCACTGCGCGCCCTTGAAGGAACATCTGTACTGGAGAAAAACAAGGCAATTATGCAGAGGGGTGGAGGGAGAAGAGAGGAATCTTAAGCAAGACGGAGGGAGGTAGACACTTCAAGCCTTTTAAAAAACAAAGACAGGGTGAGAAATGTTACCTGTTCATGTAGTTTGGAGTAGTTGCACACCGTCTAAGACTTTCTCTGGGTTCGTTTTGTCCTATTGTTGCTTTTAAAATGCCTCTTTACCCCCACTGTGTAGCTCCCTGCGGCCTCTATCTGCAGCCTTGAGACCTGAAGGCCTTTTAGACGAATGCATTTATCCTGACCTTGGCCTGGGGCCTCCGGGAGAAATAATCTGGTTCAAACAATACCCCTGTTCTGCCTCTCAAGTCTGCCGTGTGAGAACAACACCACGAAACACTACATAGGATCTACAGTGGGGTGGGACCAAAGGGTGACTGCAAACAATTGAAAGTTTCACAATGTAGCATTCTGTACAAATTCATATTTAGGAATCATTTTTGTGATGTTTCTATAACAAAACATGTCCCTATAAAACCAGAACAAATGTTTTCATTCACATCAGAAATTGTACATGCATCAGACAATCGATAAGACCATGTCTGGAGCGCGGGAGGGTCAGAATAAACACAGCCACAACAATAAACGTCATAGCTTTTCTATAGAGAAAGATGTGGTCACTGGGGAAAGGATGCAAGCTTGATTTCCACTATTTGTTCTGGTCTTCTATAGAAACAACCTGGATGATTTTCCCACCATTATTTCACACAGATGAAAAGCCAGGAAAAAAAGGCTCAGGGCAGGAGTCTGGAAAAAATTGATCCCTTTTTTTTTTTGCTCCTATACAGCAAGAAAAACAAAACAAAATATTTATCTGTGCATTTTAGTCACTCCTATGATCTGTGGTCCAAGAAAGAGGGAACTATGAGTGAACAGGCTCTGTAAAGCAGCGGTGTGTTTATGGTCTATGCAAAATACACCAGTAAATAGAAGTAGTGCACTGCACCTTTATGAGCCATTGAGACAGTTCAGGACAAAGAACACAAAAAGAAGCTCAGGCAGCAGTCAGTTATTAAATTTGTCCAAACTGTGAAAACCTTGTTCCACCCTATACAAAATACGAATAACCCTGTTATACAGTCTGCCATAAAGACATGCCAGATAAAGGATGGCAATACTTTACTGACAGGAACATCGCAGGTTCCTTCGGTCTTGCTGCTTGGCATTTGGCAAGTCAACTGACTGCTGTCCCTTCATAAGCAACATGGCTGACTGGAGGCATGTTCCCCAGCACTTAGAGCAGCATGAGCAGCGAGGTTGGAGGCTACTTTTTCCAATGCTTCTTAATCCGACATCAGGAGCCTGCTAAGTGTCACATTAAGAGGAAACTGGATACATTCTGGAGCGTGTGTTGGATGTTTGAAAGTGAAGAGGCCTTAGTTACAGGTCAAAAAATTATGCTGCGCACACGCTTTGAGGCGTTAATGCTAATCAAAGCGATTTCTCTTATGCCTGTAAGAGCATGTATCTGAATCTATCTCTATCTCCTGGAGCTCAGCATCCAGGAGACCAGTGTTCTGTTGTTCAGAGATACGTCACAGACACAGCTCATGAGAGGCTTGTGGCTGCCATTAAGTGCAGGGAATCAACAGGCTGGTATTTTGTCAAGGTGCTTTTTGGGGTCTGCTGGCAACCTGACCTTGGACTTAAGCATTGGACAGCTAATATGCAAGAGTGCAGTAAAGTCAAAAGTCTTCAAATCAAATGTCCGTCCTTTCTGGCACAACTGATGATCACATTGACTGATTTTATTCAATGAAAGCGGCTCACAATTTGGACTACTGAAAGATAGTGCTGTTATTCTTTGCAAGTCATAGAAAAGGACGAGTGTGTGGGAGAGTGAGAGCCAGAACCACATGTTAGTAGGCCAAGGATGGTGCTTTGAGGAAAGTGTTCTCTTGCACATCCAGATAATAGTCTCTATGTGGATGTCATTCTTACACCGACCCTTCCTGAAGTATGAAACAGTATTCACAGCACAGATCTTGTATTTGAACAGGCATCCAAACCTCTGTCAACAGAAGGGACGGACCGTGCATCCAGCAGCAAAATTGTTCAAAATAAACTGTTATATTAGACAAACTCATCACAAAACTAACCCATCATGATTTTTTTTGTTTGGATAGATTCATCCAGCGGGCAAATGAGAAAGTAGAGGAGCAGGACTAAAAAGTACAACCAACACAGCCATCAAAGAGG
This sequence comes from Echeneis naucrates, assembly GCF_900963305.1. Lineage (NCBI taxonomy): Eukaryota > Metazoa > Chordata > Actinopteri > Carangiformes > Echeneidae > Echeneis > Echeneis naucrates. The sequence goes on along the minus strand of NC_042526.1, from coordinate 11,877,065 downwards.
AGAAAGAAGAAGCTGATCAGGCCTGTAGAGAAGACTCACGCTGAGACTGTCACAAATCCAGAGAAGACATTCTAGATCACGGTGGATAATCCTATAATGGACACAGCCAATGAGATAATGCCCAGAAGATTTCTGAGGCATTGCACACTTTATTCTTTTTGGCCTGAAACACTTCCCCCTCACTTGGGAGAAGTTTTCACCACCTCCACATTCAGCCTTTAAAGAGCTCCCCGAATGTTTGCTTGACTTCCACACAAATGCAACTGCAGAGATTTTGCAATGTGAATTAAACAGTTTTGGACTTAAAATAAAATAAAAAAATAAAACAATAATGTCACCATTACAACAGTATGAGACCAGAACAGTGGAGGTGAATATGAATGAATGGGAGTGTGAAACAACTCAAAAGCATTATCCATTATTTTTAAGAGTGGAGACATTTAAACATCTGATTAAAAAATACAAAAAAACAAAAAAACAAAACAACCATCAATGGGCCTTTCTGTTTTGCAAAGAATTATGGAGACTACCAACTGCAGCCATGAAAAATTATTCACGACCCTGGCCTCTGCGCCCCTGCCGGAAAGTTAAAAATAAAGCATAGATAGCCTAAGGAAACAAAGAGAAGCTTGATATCTTGAAAATAGCTGCAAGGAAACTGATTCAAGCAAGAATATGGCATATTAAAACAAAGGAGTAGTTGAATGTTATGTCATAAAGCAACAGAGCATTTCTACCAGAGCCTGTGCCCTACAGGCTGTCAGAACACATTATAAAAGTCTTCAACCGCCTTCTACAGTAGTTTTGAATAACTGAGCCGTTGGTACCACACTCTAATCAAAAAGCACCGAGTGTCTCTCTCTGCAATCTACAAGAGAAAGAGTGGTTGAGATATGCAAAGTTGCAGCAAGCTGCTTCACTCACCTTGAGTGCTGTAGGATTGGTTAGGACGAACTGAACACAAGGGACAAATAAACAAAACTGAATGAATTCAAACCTGCAGATGGAGAGGAATTTTAATGTATAAATATCTATATAAATGGCATGACCCTCCTCTGAACTGTTTTAAAAAATGCATGACCCTACCGCGAGGCCGAAGCTAAACGAGGATGACCCTCCCCCAGATTCTTCAATATACCCCTTTTCATAAATTGCAAAAGTCCCTAAGGCAAATATTTAACTGACATGGTCCAGACAGGTCGACTAGCTCATTTCTTGGCAGAGCAAGTTTAACCTCAACTGAGTATGCCTTTCTAATACCCGCTGCTGTATATTGCAACCATCCTTCACTCCACATATAGCCTGATCTTAGGACAAGGTCTCTATAATGAACAGAGAGGAAATGTTTGCACTGGCCCGTGGACAATCCTACAGCCTGACGGAAATGAAGGAAAAACACTGCATAGATTCATGGGAGTTGTTCACTGGCAAAGAAACGCACAATTTCAGAAAGTTTGTGCGACTGGAAACCACCTACCTAGATCAAAGTCACATCTGCATTTACTGTACTAATATTGCACAAACAATGCTGCTATTAAAATTGTATTCAAATTTAGCAAAAAACATTGTTGTTGTTGTAAAACATTGTTTGCTTCTTGATTTCTTTAAATCCATCGCTTGGTTAAAGTATGAAATTGAACATAGATATTCAGCTTACCTTTCTGGCACTGGTTAGAGGTCCAGCAGCGATAGTCATAGTTGTCATTGAAAGATGTCCTCTGACAAAGAGGGTTATACTCCATGAAGCCTGGACAGACATTGGCACACTCCTTTGCCTTCTTATTCCCATTGATAACATTGTTGAACTCAGCATCCATAATAAGAGACCAGTCCACTGAGTCCAGGTAGCAGAGCTCAGGGTTCTTCTCGATCCTCAAGGCCCCCCGTGTGATGTTCCTAAGGTTGTACAGACCGATGTCCTTCAGGCTGGTCATCTCGTAGATCACGAGGGCGTAGTTGTAAAAGAGATTGTGCCCACGGATGACGCTGAGGTTGGGGAAGAGCACGCTGAGGCTGTCCAGGCCCGAGACACGAAACAGCAGCAGGTAGTCGGTGATGACAGTCAGCTTGGGGAAGCTGAGGGAGCGGAAGACCTCTTGATGGATGTTGTTGGTCTTGTCATTGATGAGGAGGATCTGCAGGTAGCCCTCCACCACCGTGCAGTTCTCCAGCCGCTTGAACTCACTGATATCATTTCGGATGTCGAAACTTGGACCACAAACTGGCAGAGAGACAGAAACATGATGAACACGTCATCCAAAAAATGCTTGTACAAAACAAAGTAACACAGATTTTCCATTATACTGTACATGAATGTAATACAGCAAGGCTACATATAGATTAGCATGTAGATTTCTATTGCCAAAAGATTTTAATTATAATAATCTTCCTGAAGCATATAATCCCGTTAGTCGAGACTCTGAGGCCGCTATTTTGCTGGCAACATTTCACACATAGAAATAATACAGAGCTCTGAAAAGTAAGTGTGTGCGGTGTTAGCTCACCACGTTTTGACGAAGAATAGAAGAAGCTAATGTTTTTTCTGAGCGCGCTCGAGTTTTTGTATTCTAAAGAGAGAAAGATTATCATCGGGGTCATAGGAGATGAAGATGTTTTTAATAAAACAGTGAAAGGAGAAACTGAAGATGGCAAATTAACACGTCGGCACAGCCATCGAATGACACGTGAACTCTGCTTTTCTCAGTTACAATGTCGTCCGTCACCTCAGCTAACCCCAGAGTTGAAATACGTTTGAATGAGTTGTGCCTCTATGCATGGAAAAGAACACCTGAAACCACAGCGCCTAAAGCCTCCCCTGACACACACACACACACACGCACGCACACAAAATGAACAAGAAACACATTTATGATTGATTACAACCAACTCTCCCCCGTTGTGCCTATCAGTTACTACACTTATGGATTAATGGTTGACAATAATATTATGTCATTGTTCTCTAATGCAGTCACTGGTTCCATAAGCACTTTTTTCACAGGCACATCTTTGACCCCACCCATCATTTTTCAAAAGCATTCAAATCTAATTAGAGTGTCGAGTGAATAATATCTACAGTAACAGCATTAAAGTTGTGTTCTGTTACAATATTTCATTCATACAGTTGAACTGTCAGTATTTGGGTCAGGTTCCCATTTGAATCTTTTAGATAATTATAAATGATCAATTATTGCTCGCTATTTAGACAGTTAACTGTTTCACTATAATCTCTAGTTAATTTTACACTACAATTGTACTAGAAAACAAATACGGTCTAAGAAAGCAAAAAGAATGCAAAAGAATTGACCAGTTCAAGAAAACATCAAAAAAAAAAACAAACAAACAAACAAACAAACAAAAAAAAGCAAAACCTCTAACCTTTTAAGAAAAAATTATTTTTAAGAAAACAGAGTCGGCATCCATTTCTCAAAACAGGTTGTGTATTATTTTGAACTGTCTAAAAGAAGGTTCAACAGTCAGCACAGGAAATGCCTTGACATATAAGCTCCTTGGTTAAACCTGTTAGGTTCTTAAAGAGGCTTAGGACATTGTCGCAGCGAGCAACACTGTCACAGCGTCTGTCTGAGACAAACAGGCGTGCGTTCAATAAGCATCTTTGATCCTTGTCACCACAACTAGTGGATGAAGCTATGAGCTAAACCATCTTGTCCCAAAATATACATGGTGCCAGCAGATTGTCCTAGATGGTCAAAGAAGTCGTACAAAACTGACAAAAGTGATCTCAGTAGTAGGATGTCTATGTACTATTAGAATGTGCCGGTGAGTATATTAAGTCCACTTCAGTGGAGATAAAAGAGGCCATGTTTGATGTTCTTTGTTCACGCTAGTCGGCCAAAAATAGAAGCAACATTGTTTAAGGGGATGAATGGGCTATATTTGCTCCTGTTTCACTTCTCCAAAATTAGAACGGAAACGATTACTCCAGTTGAAAATAGTATTTGCTTTCTCCAATCAACACTAATGCCCCTGGGATCCACTTGTGAGCCATCGAGCTGCATGTCTTCTTTGTTTCATTGAGAATTTTCTTCCAGCTTCTCCAGCAGCCGGAGAGAGAGGGAGGAGGGGTGGAGCCACTCAAATACAAAGACTAATTTGTTTGTTAGTAAAGAGAAACTGTAGGCCCCACTTCCTGATGAGGGCATTAATAAAACCAGTGGGTGTCTGGCCAGAGAATGAAAAGGGCGGGTGGGGGGGGGGTGATGGGGAGATAAGATTTCTGCCATGCAATCCTATCTGAAGCCATATTAGTGTTCTAAAACCGTCACAAAAAGAAAATGTTTTATACATACAAATTCTTTTTTGAGGATTGTAAATGCCAGATATTCTCTCTTGTTCTACCACAAGCTGAAATTGATTTCCACTCACATAATTTCTGGAGAAGAAAGGAAAAACAGAGAAGACAGAAAGGAATGAAGATTGAAAAGAAAAACCTCCTCTTTGTGTTTCCCTACTTCTACTCATTAGGCATGTTAAGTACCAGGAATTCCAATCATTTCCTTGGAAAAGGATTGAGTAGGATGTTGCCTCAAACCTAAACCCCAAGGCTTCTCTGATTCATGGCAATCTATCCATTTGTTATGAGGATAACAATGCTTAAATAAGATTTAGATACCAAACTCTTTATTCATCATTATATGAAGAGGAAGTGTGTGTGGGGGGGGTGCTAACAGTCACTCCTAGTAGTGGTGAGGATATTGAAGCGACAGTGTCCACAGTGGGATAAGCCTGAATACATATGTCCGTCTCTCTTTGCTGCTCACGCTGCTGAGTAAACACATCTATCTCCAGAGTGCAACAGGATCCAACGGCTCGTGTTTATAATTGATAAACCTTGCCCTAGCACTGTGTGGAAATGCCATCACACAAACACACGTGTCACACCTGTGCATGCACGCACACACGGTCAAACATGACCCTGTTTACAGGACATATTAAGGGGCGGTGTTTATCTTAACCTCACTTAAAATCTGATTCAGCTTTACTAAATATATTCCCCCATATAAATAAACTTAATCCCAGTTTTGGCTAACAAAAATCTGAACCTTCCGCCCACATGTTTATCCTTTACCAGACATGCAACTTAACATTTCTTTGCCCCCGTATTTAATTTAAAGAAAGGTTTTCTGGTCTGGAACGGCACTTTTGAGGTCCTAAACATCTCGTGACTGTTGCAGAGTCGTGCATTTGCCGTGTGAATGTTGAACAAGCAGGTCAGCACGGCGGCATAGTGGTTAGTGCTGTTTCCCTACAACAAGAAGGTTGTGGGTTCAGTTCCTGGCCTTTCTGTGCGGAGTTTGCATATTCTCCGCGTACTTGCATCCCTTTCCTCCCACCGTCCAAAGACATGCGCATTTAGGTTGACTGATGATTCTATATTGTCGACCTGTCCAGGGTGAACCCCGCCCTCACCCAATGTGAGCGGAGATTGGCTCCAGCACCCACCGTGACCCGGAAACAGATGAGCGGTAGAAGATGGATGAATGAATTTACAGCAAGCGGGGCTGTATACAACAGTTGCATCAGGATTATGATTTTTTTTTTTTTAAACTAAGAAACTCAACATGCGATCACAACTGAGAAGAAGCTGGCGTATGGTCGTATTTTAGTGGAAAAAATAAGCAGTACCATCAAAAACTGTCACCAATTACTTTTCAGCCCACTTTCATTGATTAGGAATTAATGTACTGATTATTTTACAAATAAATTTGAGCGTTTCTTTATTTTGGATTCTGTAGTCTTAAGTAAATTCCTAATGTTTTTATTCATCCAAAAAAATGTGTTGAGCAGAACTAAATACATTAAAGTTATGGATTCATCTTGTTTAAAAATATTATTTTATATTTTATATTTTATATAGAATATTATTATATTGTGAAATTGTGGATTTAATGTAATTTTATGAAAATATATCCAAAGGTAGGGAGAAGTGACAGTTATTTTATGCAAAATGATCTCTTTTTTTAAAAAAGATCAATTCAAATAGATTTTACGATTGAGGTTTGCATTTCCACTCTTGAAAAATTTGAGACTTTAACACAGGTTTTATGTTTAGATGAAACATGTATTAAACAGCTTTGGCAACACACTTTTCCACTCATGCAGCACCAGTGAGAGAATCGAAGGAGCTATTCACTGAGCGGTCATATCCCTTCACACCTGCCACATCAGCTTGCCCTAATCCTCAGCATACTGGAAATCATCTGACCGGCGGTCTGGTGGGTCACTTCCCCTCAGTGGTCCTTACTTCAAACACGTTGGATCAGATATCACCGAAACCTTAAACAGTAACACTACACTCACCACCATAACAACCCCTCGCACAAAGAATCCCCCGGCCCATCCCATCCCAAAATAAGGGGAGAGTGCAGGAGGTGACACACTTTGTGTTCACATGCACACTGTAACCTGATTACTTTAAATAACAAACTGTATTAGCTGCTGTTACTAGTTTTGATGATATTGAATATAATCAAGCACAAAAAAAGAAGGTGCTGAACATCAACCGGCAGTTTAGCATCAGCCTTAATCTGAAGCTCCTGACAAGCTGCTGTTTATGACAACTTGCTGTAATCTGCTTTGTACCTGTGCTCTCTGATACATGTATGAACAACTGCCTCATTAGAAACAGTATTAAACAGTGATTCCTAATTATAACAAAAGTGCTGCCTAACTGATTAACATGCAGCAATGAAAATCCTTCTCCTCAGAGAATAATCTTTGTCTGATGAATTCTCTCTTCAGGACCAAAATGCATTCAGCTCTTGATGAACAGCTTTCAACTGATACAGTGAGTGCCATCCATTAGAAGAGCTAACATTTGCAATCATCTTGCAAATTGTACAATACTCCACGGACCATTAAAACCGGCAGCCCATGATGATGTATGTGTGGTTGGCCAGAGCCTGCATTTGAGCAAATCCAATGACGGGCCACTTGAAATAAAGTGTTTAATTAAGCATTGTAAACCTCAGCTGGCAGCATGGAGGAGCTGTAGGACAGCATTTGACTGCACTCTCTCACAAACTAGCCCAGTGACACACTTTCACATCCTTACACAGGAGCATGCCATTGACTGTCACTGAGTCCTGCTGCAGTACACACACGCAGAGCATCACAATAAACTCACATGCATGGACACACATTCACTCACACGCCATAGGACTATGAACACTCATTACACTTTCCCGTCGGGGGCGAGACAAGGTATTCCTGCGTCTGGCCAAGCCAGAATTTGGGGGAAGGGGTAGGGGCTACATGGCTGATGGAAAGGAGAATAGGGGGGATCCGTATGTATGTACGAATGCAACCATGTAGCTCAAGTCACAATATGGAAGGGGGCACCTTGGAAGAGAGTGACAGCAGTCATATCTAACCCACTCGCCTCTGTCACGACAGGGAGAGTTGTACTGCAACATGCCATACCCCAAAGGAAAAGGGCAGCTGTCAAACACAATGCCTGCAGACATTCGATTATTTATGCTGCCATTCAGGTTTTCCAGAGCAACTTGTCCTTTCATAAATAACTGAACAGGAAGAACGGTGTGCCCTCATGGAACGGGACAGAGAATGTCTGTGCTCACACAACCCCTGCACCAATGTTGTTGGTGATACATCTATTTATAACTCCAATAGTAGTGGCGCCAAGTGAAGTTAAGCGCATCAGTCTATAGAGGAGACAGCTCCGTGTGAACAGCAAAAGCCAATAAAACAGTTCACAAACTCTCTACTCTTCCGATCAACAAAACCAAGTCTGTTTCTCTTGCAAGTGTATTTTTGCACATTCTATTTCCAAACACCAAGTCTCTATCTTCCTCGCACGCTCTCTCTCTCTGCCTTTTAGAGACTTGTTTGCTGCATACTTGGAAGCCATGGCATGGAAAGTTTACTGCGGTGAGAGTTAAAAGGGAGCTTAATTACATTTTATTGGTGTGGACAGATTATCAAAATGAACAGGGCAGAGGAGTTTTCAACCCCTAATGGAGCTCTTGGATATCTGGGATTTTCCACCAAGAGATGATAGAAGCAGGAAATTCCAAATTTACGCCACCCAGAGAAATTAAAACGATCCACAACTGATAAACTGGTGAACCTCGTCCTTCTTTTGATATTCACCGCAAGTCATTGTGCCTGAATTCTTTGTTCTGGATGGCCTCATGTATTATACACCACAGAGTGTCAAGATCTGAGAGCAACTGCTTGTCTCCCAGCCCCCAACTGCATTCATGGGTGTCTCACTGGGTTGAAGATGGGTGCAAAGAAAGGAAGCCCCACATTGGCTGTGGTTGGATCATTGGTCAATGGGACTGAATTAAGCTTTTTTTGCCTCTTATTTGAATGCTAATAGAGGTCAGTCTACAGTCTCCTCTACTCATGTCAAGTTGTCTCCAGCATCCCTCCTCTCTGCAGAAGTGGAAATTAGTATAACAGGAGTTACATTAATGCCAAACACACACTGATACACTGAGAATGCAAGCCACACCACCCACATTGCACACACTATCACTGTGAGCTCAAGGTGGAGTGATGTCTGGAAAAAGGCTTGAAACATAATGACAAACAGGTGAATGAGCAACTCCTGATGTGTGGCTTGTCAAACAAACACATTAAAAAAAAGTTTTTAAAGGATCTGGATTTAAGTGCAGCACAATTACTGAGCTAAAACTAGTCTTTTAACTATATTTTACTATGTATGATAAACATTAAAACAAACAGTAAAAGGATTTAGCAAAATGGCCACTTTAATCCAGCAGTTTTTGGCCTCGAGTTTAGAAAAGACAGATTATGTATCATCTACGTGTGACAAGGTATTGACAGAGTTTTTCCTGAAAAGTCTCTCACATCACTGTCAAGCAGTAGCACATATGGCTGTAAATAATCCACTATCTAATAAAATGAGAAGAAACCCACATTGATTCCCAATTCTGCCTGAGCCGTGGATGCTCTTTCATTTACAGGGAATTAGATTAGACTGGATGACTTTAGATTAGATAAAACAAAAAACTCATTAAAACATTTATGAGCTCAATCTAAAATCATACCAGAATCAAAACAAAAACAAGAGGGAACTTTTGAGGCAAAATGATTAAAGCACACTTAATTATGAGGTTGAAAACAGAATTCAAAAATAATCTTGACCTACACCCTGGTGTTTATTTATTTGCAGCCTAGACATTTAAACTGAAAACTCAGAGTACTTCGATGTGAAAGAACCTTTTGTGAACTCAGGTGAACGATTTTATATTATTATGAATTAATATTATCTACTCTCAACTAGATATCATGAGTAATTCTAACTGAAATGGGAATTAGAGATAAAACATTTCCCATAATATACTCTTTCATGAATTTCATGAATAGAATCATAGTCCATTTGAGTATATAGTTTGCGTCCTGATTGTATTTTGTCTTTGTTTTTTGTTTTTTTTTTATGACTGTATGGCCTTTTTAAGAACCTGAGCTTTATCTGATTCAGCTTTTTCATACGCAGCGACGCTACACTATCAAATGCAAAATGGCCACATGGTTGTAGTAACCTTCAGCTCTGTTCCCTGGATTCATCCTCTGCTTTCTGGATGTCTGCCGTGAAGATTACGGCGACATGTGCCTCGGATCTTTTCCCTGTTTCTAAACAAACAGCACAGCTCCAGCAGCCCCGAGGACACGGTTTATATTAAAAAATAAAAAATAAAAAAAGTATATGTGTGATTGAAGGGACACCGGCAGGACCACATGGTCTCAGCTAATGTAAGTAACAGGCACACTGTGTGTGCTGTCCAACACAGTCACCAAGTCCTGTAGAGCAAGTAATCCCTTCATTTTAAATAAATTCAATCAGTAATAACTATAATAATAATAATGAACCGGTAAATATTATTTAAACATCATTTTCCACCAGGCTGATTTACAAAAGCTTGAACTGGACTATGAAAACACTTTCTATAATGATGTCCGTCTATACACAAGCCTGTAACAAAGTTTAAGAATAAAAAAATAAATATCACAACGAATACTCACTCTCTCCAGAAGCGGACCACATGCAGATAGTGGAGACAGACAGCATCAAACCCAAAACCAAGGTCGGGCTACCCACCGGTGAGTCAGATCTCATGTTCCTCAACATTATTCTCCTCCCCCCACCCCCCCAAAAAATATTCTGCAAAAATCAAAAGACGGGAACAAAAGTGACACAAAACAATGATTTTGTACACACAGGAAAATGGAGGGGAAACTAAATGTGTCTGTGGCCCAAAAGGTTACGCTATGATAGCCCGAAAAGACGTGGTTGCTTGTCTGCCAAGATTTAAAATGAAAATAAAAATAAGAAATAAAAAAAAAAGCAATAAACGAATGTGTATGAATTACTACGATTGGGAATTTCTTCGAAGAAAATACAAAAACAGTCTGCTATTTTTGCCAATCACAGGACACTTTGACGTCGGCTGGTATGCCAGTGATTTCACTGGATAAATGATGGTAATCCCCATCTTCAGTCTCCATCTCCTGAAAACAGCAGTGCGCGTACAGTGCGATCGGGCCCCGCTAATAACAGCGAGAATATCAGACTAAATGTTTTTTGTTGTTGTTTTGTTTTCTTGTTTTTTTTTTAGTAATATCCTCGGCCAGCAGGAGAAATACAGCCAGTGTCGCTCACAAGACTCCCCCGGTGAATGGCTGAGCGCGAGGGGAGGAGGGAGGCAGAAAACACGTCCAGATCCACAGGGGTGGTGGCTGGGAGGCTGAAAAATGAATGAAAAAGCTTTTATGCCTCTGCCATTCACCCAACACAGGCTCCCGATCCTCAACAAGCAGTCCCGGCCCGCAGACAGGAGTCGTTTTGTTGTTTTTTTTTTTTAAACCAATTTCCAGGTCCCGGGGTCGGACTTATCTCCGCCGTCAGTCGGGATTTGCAAGTGAAAGAAAATACCAGACTTGTGCCACGCAGGAGAAACGGGTCTCCAGCTCCACAGCTACACGACCTCGGCTGGGGTGGGAGGGAGAATATGTCCAAGGAGTTGCCCTTTAAGCGTGTTTTTACTTATTTATTTATTTATTTTCTTGTTTTTGTCTGTGTCCTCGCAAGTAAAAAAAAAAAAAAAAAAAAAAAAAAAGCCCGAAAGTCCCGGTGTGCATAAAATCCAGAGGCTGGAGTCCTGGGGCTGGTCCTGGGGCTGGTCCTGGGGCTGGTCCTGGGGCTGGCCCTGGGCTGGAGGAGGCTGAGAGTCTCCACTCCTCCGCGGTATCTCTGCTGTAAACAACAGTCGGCTTCTCTCACTCAAACACATAGTGCCTAAGATAAGGTGGCCGGCGGGAGGCAGCAAAACCCGGACCGGGTTCAGGTCCCGGGGATTCGTGCAAAAAAAAAAAATCCACCACATTCCCAAAACAAAAGGCGCAGTACGCTGCACCACGTGTGCGTCTGAGAGCTGTAGGTTGGTTTAAAGACATATAACCCGCTGCAGAGAAATGTTTAGTTTAGTTGGGCCCCTGGATGGCCACATGAGGTCCAGTTCCTGCAGACTCAAGTTGTGATCTGCAGCTTTGATAAACTAAAGTATCGTTAACAAACATGAATTGATGGCACACAATGTTAGACTGTAGCAAAGTATATAATAAAAATAGGTTAAAAAAAAAAAGGTAAAATTGTTTAAAATCTGTCAGCTATCCTGGCCAGGCTGTCTGGGGTTTCTTTCTTCAAGGCCTTCCACTCATTTGCTTGAGAGACTTCAACATCGTTGACAGGTTTACAGTTATCAGCTTGTTTAAGACACAGGCGGGGCTTGTAATTTCATACTCTATGTTTTAATGGGTTACAGATTTGTATAAAATAAAACAAACCTAGACATATTTAATAATTAATTCCAGTTACTCAGTTTTATAGTCTTTTTCATTTAATATTGTATTAGCAACAAATAGAAATTTATCATTATCCTTTTATAAACTATCGGTGCTAAGTGGCAGCAGCATTTAAGAGGAAATAATGACATAGCTATTTTTAAAGTGTAATTTATTTATTTATTTTCTCTGGAGTGAACAGGGCGAATCTCCCATACCATGAAGTCTATTTTGTCCACCGGAGCTGTGCCATAGGTTACACTCGCCTTCGTCGTCACGGACCTACAGTAAAAGCTGGCATGGATCTGTAATCAGGAGCGGACTGCCGGCGCAGCAAACATCGCCGTCACAAATCAGTGTACCGGGAAAAACTGTCGAGCTTTAATATGTCATCAGAAATGTCCGTGTTTGCTTTTTTAGCACACTAAATCATGCGATCATGTCATATCGACACACAGCTGACAACATCGTGGCACATTTTTCTTACCGTTGTCTTATTAAAAAAGAAATAAGTGGGTCATTAGAAAGTCTTTCCAGCGCGAAGTAATTAGGGCGGTTTAATGAATCTGATGTAACAATTACAATTAATTTCCAAATAAACAAAAACGACCTTCCCTCTTGTTAGAAAACGTTACTAAATTTAAAATAAACTTAAATAAATCTTAATATGTTCTTTTCCCAAATTGGAAATTTTACAGATTACCAGAAAATGTTTTAAACAACTTTTATATTCATGTTTAATGACCGATTGGTCTGGGCAAAATTCACATTTGCTCTGAACTGGAAAGTCTTGTGTTAGCTTGCTGATGTAAATTTTGTCTACCCAAAATAAAAACAACAACAAAAAAAATTATAATATAACCATAGTTGTTTTTGTTTGTTTGTTTTATATATTTATTTTCTGGAAAGCACCATCTCAGGGCCTCCATGTCTGGGCTCTATCAGTGCTAAAGTGCTGCCCTCTGCTGCTGTTAATGCTCCACTGCAGGTTTAAGGTAGCCACACTGCACTGGATGTTAGATGGATTCAGATCATCTCTGAAAAATCAACCATGGTAAACACTTGCTGCACTCTATTCTGGGCAAAGTCTTCTTAAGGTCATTCACTTTGTCAAGAACGTGATTCTTTGTCTCTTTCGCACAAAAACACAGATCCCATCTAATGAGCACCAAGTAATTGAACCCCATAACGCTGTGCAAATCATATTTGATACATACAATTATGAGACCATCCACTTGTAAAAATAAAAGAAAAAGAAATTGAAAAGGCTGCAGTTGGAGAAAAACAAAGATGCAGCTATAAAGATACAGATGTTACAGATGATCAAGGAGAACATTTTTTTGTTATTGCATGAATTGGGTGTAATTCCTGATGTCAACAAATATATGAACAAAAACGCAAAAATGTTTTGTTTTGGGTTTTTTTTTTACATTTTGTTAAAGGGCAAAATAAAGAATTTTATTTTTGGAAGCCATGACATGGAAAGTATATAAAAAAAAAGAATTTTCTGTCCATTATTTCTCTAGTAAGGCATTATAAGGCTACTGAACATCTGAAATCACAAAACATGTAAAAATAATAATTCTACATCTGAATGGCAGTGTGACACTTTAGGCAACGTTCTGCTGGGAAACCTTGGGTACTGCCATCCACGTTGACTTGGCCTCCATGTTCTCCAGATCTCAGTCCAATCCAGCATCTGTGGGACGAACCAACCAGTCCAGACTACGGAGGCCCCACCTGCTGCTAACATCTTGGTACCTGATACCACAGCCCACCTTCAGGGGTCTAGTGGAGTCTCTGCCTTCACAGGTTATGTGTGTATTGGCAGCAAAAGGAGGCGCAACACAATATTTGCCAGGTTGTCATAATGCTACGCCTGAGTATAAAAATTAGTATTAAAAATATGTAGTAAACAGTACATTTAAAATTGTGCATAAGGAGTCTGTGCAGAGGAGAAACTTGGTATGAATTTGCATAAAAAGATTTGGGTATATTTTAGCTGAGGCTGTACCGTAGTTAAGTCTACAGTTTGGTATTGAGGTTTCTGTTATAATTCTCCTGAGGAAAAGCTTTTTCCTCAGCCTCCTCTGTTTTTTCTTTAAACAACCCCAGCACATCCCAGGACCGAGGAATTATTTGGCGAGAGAAGCCCTGCTCCACCAGCCAAGACACTCCAGTAATACATATCACAGAAGAAAGCATGGCCAGAGTCCTGTAGGGAAAACACTGTTCGATCACGCCTTCCTCCTCCCTCCAGCCGGGATACAGCAAGACAGGAGGGATCCCGAGCAATGGCTCCCCACTCAACAGACGCAGCAGCAGCCCAATTATGTAGCCGGCGATAGCACCGTAGGTATTAGCTTTACGACAGTGTATCACACAGACAAGCTGTGGGAAAATCAGACAGTAGAGAAGATCCCCGCTTACAATCAAGAAGGCAAGCACACTGTCATCACCAAAAGCCAAGGCTGTTCCAACCAAGCCCACCAGCAAAACGCTTATACGTATGGCCCACTGCAGCTCCCTCTCCGATGCCTGCCACGAGACAGAGAGAGGAGAAAGACAATTAGACAATTAGTTTGCTTATTGCTGAACCAAATACACACACACACACACACACACACCTGCTTCCTTAAAGTTGTCTTGTAAATGTTTTGTGTAAACATAGATGCTGAGGACAGCAGCGCAGAGTCCATGGAGGACATAACTGCTGCAGCCACAGCACCAATGCCTAACACTGAGACCCAGGTGGGGGTGAGGTTGTGCAGGACCAGTGGCAGAATCCTCCCTGCCTCCCCACGGTCAGCAGGAGGGGGTAAACCATAATCTGTCTGGTTCCAGTCTTGGAAAAAAAGGAAAGGAAGAGAGAACAGGCGATATTGAGGTAGATAGAGAGACAGACAGATGCGAGAGGAAAAGATATCATGGGAGGATAGGAAGAGTTTTAAGAATTTGGTGATGGTGTTAAAAATATTAAAATAAAAACTGGAGTATTAGGGGGAAGGAAGCAAAATGAAAACTAAATGTACAACATGTCCCAACATAATTAACATAACAGAAATGATGTACTAATAATAGCCAGTTATGCTAATGCTTAAAAGCCCTGAGCCCTGAATGTGAGAACAAGATGTCCAACTGAACAGATGAAGCCATTGTGTGTGAGTGTTTACTTTCATCTGTACCTGCAGAGACAGCCACTCCTCCAACAATCACTGAAGGGATTCCCATCATAAAAGTTGTCCCAGCAGCAGCATAACAGGTGACCTGAGCCTGAGCTGAGGAAGCTGAGGAGAGGATCCTCTGGTACAGAGCTTGGTAGGACAGTCCCCCTAAAGCCTACAATATAGACAATCATGTACACAAAACACAAGCGTTGTCAGCAAAGAACTTGGCAATTGATGGAATTAACCAAACTGACCTTTCTCACAGCAGAGAGTTCAGCTTGTCAACAAACGTATCTAATAACGTGAATAACAATGAATTCATTCTATTTGTCGATGTTATGGCAGAGATCCATTTCACTACTTCAGGTTCAGGGCCCAGCTTTGCTGATTTCATATTTGGCATTTAGGTTTACACATTTAAGAGAATGCCATTAATTTTCAGAATGACTTGCAATTAGTCAGCAAATTAAATCTGACAAAATTGCTGTTTTTTATGTAATTCTAGTAAACTATTTTTCATGACTTAACAGCCCCAGTCATGAAATTTGAGAACTTGAGGTTTTACTGAACACATGGAAAGCCTATATGAGAAATATCTTAGTGGTATCATTTGGTGCCTTAGTCACCAAGCTCCATTACATACATACATTACACACATACAAAAAATATATTACGAGCTAACCAATAGCAGCAACTCATCTATCCATTTTCCTGCATCCTCTAGTGCTAGCTCTCCCATCCATGTGTATCCATTCGTCTGATTGAGGTGGGTTGGCCATGAGACATCAGTAACGGCTGGTCCGAGTAGCAAAAAAATAACACAGAGCCACTGAAACGGAGAAAAAAACGAATGTTAGCAATGCTGATGAAGAACATTTAATTTCAATTTATTTCTCACAGTGTTTCTCACCAAGCTGACAAAGATGAAGATAAGTTGGATAATATCAGTATATGCAACAGAGTAGAGCCCTCCCAGAAATGTATAGATGATTGCGAAAGCTGATGAGATAATGATACACATGGCAGACGACAATCCAAGAATCACGCTCATTGTTCCTCCTGGATATCACACAGAAAATTTAATTAACAATGGTGAACAAAAATATTAAGTGATGATTTTATTTGAAGTTATCACATACAAAAAGAGTTACTTACCGAGAGCATTAAGGATGCTGGCAACCCACAAAAGATCACTGACCAAAATAGGAACCAGAAGTGCTGCTGTGAAAATGTTGCCATAGCGACGCTGAAATGGATCCAGCATGGTCACATAGCGTTTTGATCTCATAGGCTTCGCAAAAAACAGCCCCGCTTAGGATTAAGCAAAACAAAGAAAATAAATGAACTACTCTGTCAGAAAATGTATCTGATATTTAAGATAATGCAGTATGTTAATTCATTTATTAGCCAAAACAGTTCCAAAGAAAAGCAAGCAGAAATAATTCCAGATCCACAAAGGTGATCACTGTTTCTATGATAGAATACATTTATTTCACAATTCAGAAAAATTTTATATTGTTTAAGAAGAAGTGCTTTTTTTGTGCCATGACAACTTCATGTAAGTGTATACCCTGCACTAGCTAGAATAAATAACTGTCTGTGAGCCATTCCTCATAGTTTATATTTACTGCTTTTTAATTTCTGCAACTAACTTGAAAATGTGCAATATAAGTGTAGCAACTTGCACCTAAACTTTTTTTCTTTCATAGCTAAAACAGATCATTTAACTTTGACAGGAAAAAAAAATTCAATAATGATTCAAAACAGCTATGGATTAAACTGTGCTTCCTTTCTGCAGAAATAAAATCATTTCAGTAGACTAAATGTGGCATATAATTTGCGTGAGCTGTTTTATTCCGATATGTGAAGAATCTGAATTAGCACTCTTATTTGGCACACATCCATTTTAAGTGGACTCTCCATTGACTCCTTGGGATGTACCCTGCATCTTCCTCAAATGCATGCTGGGATAAGTGAAAGCCAACAACACCACCAAAGAACAACCCTAACCCCAACCCAAATAACTTGAATGAATGAATTTCTGCTATTTTTCTTAAGGTTGATGCATCTCTGTAATTCTTACATTTTTGTAGGTTACACATGATCTGACATCTACTTCTTCAGATCTTTTTCTGAAGGCTGGATGGAGATTGGTTTGGGGTCTGAGTGGCACTGTGTGCAGTTGTGGCACCAGCTTAGACCCATTTTTAAAACTAAACTCAGCTCTCAGTTCTGGATATAATTGGTTATCTGGATAAGCTTTATCTGCCAAAAATGTGTATTCTCAGGCGTCATTTGAAGGTGCCAACATAACATCTCACTAATTTCAATGCAGTCTGTGAAATATTGGTCATCAAACAGGTCATTGCACTCTGCAAGACCCTCTTAGCTATTTACAACTTACTTAAAACTTATTTGTAGGAACCTATGCCAAGTAAATCTTTACTACATGATTTGGTTTATGCTTCAATAAAATATTACTGAAGAGCAAACATATGTACAAAGTGTCACATCAGCTGTGCACAGGCAACACTTGAGTATGCATCTATGAAACCACAACTCCAGGTTGTTAATCCTTGCCAATAAACAGGAAGAAGCTCAAATATCAGACATATTTTTGGATAGCGTTTTTACAGCATATTAATTGCATAAGTTTGATTGGAAGCTTGTGCAATAACTATGATCTCTTCCTCTGTTGTATGACATTTTAAGTGAGTTTCAGCTACTTACCCAGAATGAAATTAATAACATATGAAAAAGGTCCGAGAGCCCAAATGAGACCTTGAGTCGGAGTATAAACAGCCTCAGCAGTTCCCATAATATAACCTCCACCAACCCAAGTTGCTGAAAGTAGAGCAAAGAGAACAAGCTCAAACTGGAGCAAAAATACAGAGAGAAGAGCACAGAATGCACATGAAGTAATAGATGATCGGCATGAAATGAAGAAAGCTTTTACCTGTCATGGTGAAAACACCAATTATGGTATTGATGTTGCGACCACCAACTATGGTAACTTCGCTCTTGCTTCCAACACATTTTTTCTCCACTTTCTTGGATTTTCGAGCGGCCCAGATCCCAATTACCAGAATGACAATATAAAAAAACACAACGGCCACCAATCCAGGGATATCCACTGCCATGTTTGTCTGGTAACACAATATACAGTCCATCAGTTACACTGTCATACAGTATAGCACAGGGATCTTCAATGTTTTCCAGGCCAAGGACCCCCAAACTAATGGAGAGATGGAGCGGGGACCCCATACTGCGTTCCAGACAACTCGGAACTCGGAAATTTCCCAGTTGACATCTCAGAGTTCTGACCTCAAAGTGTTCAAGGCAAGTTACGATTGCCGTTTGAGCACAAGGAATTCTGGTTTGTAACCAAGCCAACATGACGAACACTATAAGAATTCAGAGTAAACACAAGAAACAAGTGCTACAAAAATGGATCAGACTCAGTGACTAACTCCCTAACAACAACCTTATGGCCTACCCTACATGCCCTAAGGATAATTATATCTCACTAGCCCAGTAAGCAGTGATAACTAACATGTCCTTGGGGTCATCAGGTGGGAACCTACTTCCACCGGTGTTTCGTCTAGTTGGTCCCATGACACCTCCAGGAGGCTAGACAGTGATCACTGGCATCCGAGAGTCACTAATGCCAGCCATCACTGCTCCTCACACCAAGACAACTATTTCAAACAGCACAATGGTCGACTACTCCGACTTCTCACCAACTACACCAGTGAAAGCAGGCTGGGGATGCAGACCCTGGTTCGGGTAGGGGGGAGAAGTAGAAGAAGTGGAGATAAAAGTAGGGCTGGGATACAAACCCAAGTTCGGGTAGGGGGCATGAATGTATAGAGGGTGCAGGAGGTGGAAGACAAACTACACTAGCAGATTCAGCAAACTCACCTGAACAGTCCTATAATCAGAGAAAAAGACACCGTCCCTTTGCATTCCTTAATATTTCCTCCTGTCTGTGAACCTGCTCCACACTAGCTTGCTTCTCTTTGGGACCTGCTCTGCTCCACACCGATTTGCCTGGGCCAAGCCTCCACGCACTATTTTCACATTACCCACAATCTCTGTATGCCTTGGATTCCATTTTCTCCCCTTGGTTGGGTTTGGAACCACCTCACTACCACATCTTTACTCCCAGATAGCAGGAAGTCCTCACAGTACTTAAACATCTACGAACATCCAGCCACTTCCTAACACTTATCAATCTTTCCATTTTCTCTGCAGCAGATATTGGAATCTCATATACAGACAGCGGCCACATCAATCTGGAAAATGATCCAAACTGCAAACATCATAGTTTCAATTTCCTGGAAGCCCTGATTTATCTATTCTATCCAGACCCTCAGCAACATCCTTCCCAAACTGCACGTAAAGCAAGTCTGCCTTGCACCACCTACCTAGGCTCTTTAACTGATTGTTCCCTATTAATTGGAATTTCCTCTTCATCTATTACAACATAAGATTATTTATATAAGATTACTATGACTTATACTTAATCATTTCAATCGCCAAAGGTGTGTACAACTTGCTCATTTGAGTGAATCGGGGCCTAATTTAACAGAAGCCTATACTTTATATTTTATGTTATTTGCCGTTATTTTGAAACATATTTTGTATTGATTGACAATAAAAGATTAATTTAATTGATTAATTAACATTGTATGCCTAATTTTGCCATACTGAGTAATAATTGTACACTACTTTTTTTTTTTGGTAATAGCATGGTCGACTTCTTGACGTTAGCTAGCATTAGCTATCGCTAGCTAGCATTAGCAATTTCTTGCCGGCGACATATTCGGGCACCGTTTCAGACACATAACAGATTGTAGTACACAATCGTGTGTGTAATATTTTGATTGCAACGTGCAAATCTTTACATTGTCTGTGTGTCACGCGCAATACCACCGCATCCACGGAAGCTGCCATGTTGATGAAGAAGCGATCGTCGGTTAGGTACGAGTTCGACGTTCCTGTACACAAACACGAGTCACGGGTTTCCTGGAACGTATAAAATTGTGTTTTATATTAAACTGGTCCTATAGTGCCATGTGTAAACGTACCTTGCTATTGTGCATTCAAAACTAAGATATTCAAATAATACACAAGTTCATATATTCATGTTTTTATTTTAAGCATTTGCAAGGTACAGTGAGTAGGGCGACCATGCCACTGCCGTTTATAAACATACCTCAAACGGATACCTGCCAAGATCATCAATGTCTCTCAATTGCATGTAATCATGCATAAAAGCTATTCCATTTGACATTTTTATTTTGAGTTACGAAACGATTCATTTTGCAAGAATGTTCTAGCTGTTAGCATTATAGCAATGGCCTTTCGGAGCCAGCGTGGCACAGCAGCCACAGGCCGGGTCCTCCTTGTTGGAGGGACAGGTGTTGTGAATGAGCCGGTACCGGAGGGGGGGGGGCACACTATTGGTTACAACGTTGTGTGTTTTTGCCCTTTTTAAAATTAGAAATGGATTTTGCGCTCGCATCTCTTGCTGGCTAGCGGAGCTACAGTGACGTCACCAAATGTAGCGGCGTTGTAAACAATGTTAGCGCGCTGCTGTTGCCAGGTTTGACAGAGACAGGAAAGGTATAATGAAGATGTTTGTAGTGCCGTGTTCACTGAATATGTATGTATTTGTATGAAAAAAAAATATATGTATATATTGGCTGTGTTAGCATATTGCTATAGGCTACCACAGGAGCCACCAATTAAAGCTTGAGGAGCCGCGCAACAAGTATTTCTGGCCAAGAGTACATCCGACCAACTGCCTCAGGCATCACCAGCCAAACTGGCCCGAAAGTTTTTATCAACACCCACCAAATTGGATTTTAGGCCGCTTTTGGCGGGTGTTAATTTAGAAGCCTGGTTGTAAGATGACACTTTTAGCTTCGTCCAGGATTGCAGGCGCTCACCCGTGAGCCGTGAGCGATGTTTACTTTATATAAAGTTCATTGTAGAAAAGATGTTGTCGCACAGGTATGTGGCTCTAAAGATCGACAGGACTTCTCCGTGTTCACGTAGATGTGGTCTATGGTGTTCCACGTGACGAACAAAAGTTTTTCCGGTTAGGGCAGACTTCCAATGTCTCCAGCAAATTTTAATCAGCTGTTAAAACAAAAATGTATTTTAAAGTCACAAGAGCATCTGAATCTATACAACTAACTATAGTTGTATAGTTGTAACTATACAATACAATGAAAAAAATATTAATAAGATAAAATCAATTAATTTGCCATTAATTGTTCACTTTATTTAATTAATTGTTTAATTAATTAACCAATCGATCAATTAATTCATTACATCAAATTAAATTAAATGTATTAATTAATTTATTATTTATTTAATTTATTTATATTTCGAAATGAGCTTGCCCTCCGGAGCTACAGCAGGGGCCAGCCCTGGTCAAGTCTGTAAACTCTTTCTTCTCCTGAACAAACAGGCGTTTCAAGCGTCATGCAACGTCTGACTAACAAGAAATCGCACAAATGCTTCAAGTTATTCTGACAGAACAGTGACCATGAGGAGCGTCTTTAATAACGTTTCTATCACACAAAAAGTTGGCCAGTAACATTTACTGTATTAAGGGCCACACAGCGTTAACTCATTACCTACACAGTTATGGACAAGTTACTCAACAATGGATTTATCCGATGAAGGCAAGTTCAAGTTCTTCTCACCCTAGGACTGAAATGGACAAGGTAGCTGCTTGGTAAACTGCCTGCCAAGTTTACATTCCTGTTAGAAAATCGCTGTTTTTCAATCATCCCAAATGCTGATATAAATATATAGATTAAATCAAATTTAATTGGGTCGATGTTGTTTCGATGGCACATTTTTATCATTGAAGAGGTGAAACTGTAAGAGGTAAGGGTAAGTGACTGGTAGTGAGGGCAGACGTACCTTTGATACGGAGGGGTGGCGTCCTCTCTGTCACGCATCTGCCGCCTCTGTCGTGACTCCCTGTGGTTGTCTCCCTTTATAATGGGATTCTTCGGGTTGTGTTCAGCGCTGCCAAGAAGTACAGAAACGTTTTTACGCAGCAGCGGCCGCCTACGGGACTATGTATCTGCTGCTGGCAGTGCTCAGGCTACACCTACGCTGGGAAAAAAACGAATGCTAAACGCTGCTGATGTTCCAGTTCTGTTGAGAAACGTTGCAAAGGCTGCGCACGTTAAACGTTTCCACGCAACAGTAAGTCAGTCAATGAGCATTGTTTACTTGCAGATCTCTTTCATCCCTATAACCTTTGACTGTCACCATGAAGCAAAAAAAAAAAAAAAAAAAAAAAAATTGCATGGGAGACTCGCCAAATCACACGGTATTTTATTGCCTAACTAGGACAACAGAAATCTTTAACGAACCATATCAAATGCCATATTCCTGCTGGTGGCTTGGCGAGTGCATCATGTAACACTCAACTTGGGAGTACAACTTGGAATCTTTTTACACGAGAAAAAACAATTTCTGTGCCCCCCCCAAAAAAAAAGTCTTTCTTTTAAAAGATTTAGGTGTTTGTTGTTAATTATGTTGTATATGTCTGATCTATTTTTTGTCATGTTCCAACAGTAGAGTGGATTGTGTTAGATTTAGACTGGGTTTTCCTGGGTGGGCTCCTTGTTGTTGGCTGATAATTCTGGAGTCTTCAGAGGAACAAGCCCGTTTCCTGCAGGGTTAGAGGTGCACAAAATCCAGTGGTTTCTGTCCTGTTCAGCTTTGTGGGAATCCAAGAAGGTGTGAGATGTAACTTCGTATTCATTCCCATATATGTTCCTGCAGGGACACAACTATTAGCTAAAGAATGATAGCAGGTATGCATATACTGTCACCTGACTTGAATCTGCTGTTTTAGAGGTGCTCATCTCTTTGACAAGTGGCTTTGAATATCTGAATGCAACTAAATGATCTGTTTGACTGTGTGAACTGAATTGAGTCTACATGTCATATTTCTATCACAGTTTGACAGGAAATTCATTATTTTTGTGAAGTGACTTAATAAATTCACTTCGCACACTAACACTCTTTCTGTATATAAACAGTTTAGCTATTATTTACACCAGAATTTCAATGAACCACAAGTTGACATCTGACATACTTCAGCAATGTGATAGCTGCACATATTTTACAAACAACACAGGAAACTTTAACATACTGCAGAACTTGATCACCCAGAACAGCAAGAGCCTGGTTTGTCTTACAGTGTATAATAAGCACCTTGGCATTGGCCTGTAAGAAACACACAAAGAAAATTGCGTGAATATTCACAGGCCATCAGAGCGAAAGGATAGAAAAAGGCAATCTTCTCTTTTCAGCTTCTGTAACCAGTGCACTTGTTAACAATGAAGTCACTGAAAAGACTTACAGGGATAGGGTGACCCTCATGTTCAAGCCTCTCCTGGGGGTCAAAGTGGACTACCTTCCACCCTGACAGGTAGGAGTAATTTTCAACCAAGTTTACCTCTTGCAGACGGGACTTCTTTGCACACTTTAAATGCAGATACATGATTATAAGATTAATTAATTATTAATTAATTAATTAATTAATTAATTGATTGATAATATCTAGTGAAAATCACAAACATTGTTTTGCTTGCTATTTATCTTCAAGTATACATCTAACAATTATGCATTTGTACTGTTTAAGTCACAGTTGTTACTTTCTTAGTATAATGGATTCTCTTTAATGGTACTCAACCTTTTGAAAACTTTGTAGATCACTTGTCAAGTAAAGCTGAGGAACAAAGCAAGAAAAACTCTTTAAATGCAAAGAATAACACAAAAATAACATGTAATAAACATGTGATTTATGTTTTTTGTTTGTTTTTTTACATTCATACACATAATGCAAGATAAAGTATATCGGCCATCTTACATATCAGAGCAAGTACACATACTATGCATACAATGCATCTCAATTGCACCACTCTTCTTGAGCTGTCACGTAATTACGAGACAGCCCCAACATAGCTGAGATAACTTGGTTCCACTGTTAAGCTATCAAAAGATCGCCTTGGACCCACAAAAGATATTACACATCTGTTTTTATGAGCCACTTGGTACCCCTTGTGGCATGCAAACTGATTTCAAATGTGTTAGATTGGTGAAAAGAACCTTGAAAATATAAGTCAGTTTTTGTGTATAGTACATTGTGTGATCTAACAAGTTTCAGCGGCTGTTTCCGGGTAAAACTTGGTTTCAGTGTGACTGTGCATGACTTACTCCCCTGGCAAAACCACTTGTCGTTCTCAGGGCAAAACGCTTCTCAAAAACCAGAGGTGATCCATCGGGACTACCATCTACGCTGCAGACAAACAGTGTTACAGCTTAACCTCTGGGATTTTTACCATGTGGTATCTGTTGATTTAGATTTAAGCATGCTTGTGTGTGTACCTGGTAATAATAAAAGCAGTACGAATGCAGGGCTGGATACCTCTTGCTGCACTGATGCCACAGGGGGATTGAATTCCAGGTGAGGGAACCTTTATCAAACTGTTAATGTCTGCATTAATGCTTACTGTGCTGCACTCCCTGTTTTCTCCTCCCATGTTCACCAGCATCACTACATCTCCAAAGTGCAATTTTCCATCGTTTGTCGCAGAAAGATTCACCTACACACACACAACAATGTCATTGTTTTCATTGCCAACCCACTAATGAATGTGATACCACTGCTATTATTAATGGTTTTCATAACTTTTCATCTCAATTTACCGGTCTCAAAATGTTCTCTTTAAGGAAGTCTACTTTCTGCACAGTGAGTTCCCCTCTTTTCTTTTTCTCCAGATATTCTTTTTTTTTATCCTGGAAAAAAAAAAATCAACATATGCAATGTGTATTTTTAATATGTGCTCACAACACCAGTTACTGCTGGCTGTGTGAAAACAAACAAACAAACAAAATTTCAATTTCAAATGTGTTCAAATCTGCCTTTATACCATTACTTTGACCTAATCATAAATATAAATGCTGGTGTTAAAAATATTTAGCCCTTTTGCTCTTCGTCACCACATTATCTTTGCAGTTTTTGTCCTTGTGGCTTGGTTAAATGACTGTACATCATTTTACAATTTAACAATTTAAATCTCACTGGTTAAAGCATTACAGATTTCTGCTGTGCAACCAGACTTTGTTCAAGCACTTTTGGTGCTAATTATACAGCAGCAGTTGATGCGATGCCTTCAGCCATTTTAAGTATATTTTGTTGTCAATACAAATGCAATACAAATGACTCTTAGCAAAGTGTGTTTGCTAAGTCCTCACATGTCAACGCCTTCAACGCCAGACCTTGAGAATGAATTTAGCTAGCTATAAGTTGACACTTTCATTTGGAAACAAACCTCTTGTAAGCGAAGGTCTTCGCTCCAGTTTCCAATTTTCACACTCGTACGGTAAGTCCTGCCATGAGCCATCCTGCTGTGACACGGACGGCCGCTGCTTCCGCCTGCTTTGTGTGGTGGTTTCTATGGTAACGCATGGTAGCGCTAATTAGCCCAACGTCCCGTCCGCTCTCACTTCTCGCTTATTGTCGCGAGAAGGAGCGCTGGTTGTAATCGATACCCGTCCTGTACCTTCAATGACTCCAGGTGAAATCTGTTATTTCTGCTCTTTCTAATACTCTGCTGCGGTAAAGAAGTGAGTGATTCAGATCATTAGAAGGAGAGTATTTCTGCTAATCAGTTGAGGTATAAAGGGCAAAAACATTAATTATTCTTCAAGTGGATCTCTTGCAATACTTTCCCTTAAAGGCTGTTAAATAACATTATAGGTGCATTGGTTAACATTTCATATATTTTCAGAGTTTCCCGACCACACCCACACAACTGAACACACCTTGCTAGTGAGCATTGCATCTCCAGAAACACATGATTTATGAGCTGATGATGGAGAAATCAGTCACCAGTGATTATATTGTCAGATGGTTGTTGTGAAGTCAAAAGTACAATAATGCACCTCTCATTGTTGTGTCTGCTTCTTCTCTTTATCAGCAGGTTGAAAATGCTCATCCTGCACCAACCTAAACATAAACACAATATCAATCATAATTCTAAAGCTATACATTTCCTCATAGTGCTTCGGTTGTGCACCAACAGAAAAACAAACTGCTACCAAGACGATTCACATGTCCCCATTGTCACTTAACAGAGTTCAGTAGTCTTCCTCTATTCTTTAATTGTGAGTAAATTAAAAAATGGTAGTTTCTTTAATAGTTTCATTAATTGCTGAATTCACTGAATGAAGCTTACAGTCAACTTATGTATAATCCTTCACCTACACCTATAAATACAATATTCTTTGTTCAAGTGTTTGTAATATATGCAATGAGGTTCTAACAGCTGCAACCAAGACTGAGTCTGTCCATACTCCTGATGTTTTTCTTATTTTGCTGTCCTTTTCCCTTTTAGTCTGAGTCAGTGGCCATTGGCTCGGCCTCTGGCTCCAGAGCCATTCATATGACTTTTGTGGTTTGTTTCCTTCAGTGAATCAGAGTCCTCCTCCTCTTCATCACTCCTGTCATCACCTTCCAGCTGATGAGACACAGAGAGGACACATGGGAAAGGTGAGTGAGCCAATGAGGAGCAACAAGACATGTGGATCTTTCAGCCTGACACATATTGATACATTTCCGTCATTCACATGAATGAACAGACATATGCAAACGCACCTTGCTGAAGATAAACTTGTATACCATTCGTAAAATGAGAACAGCCCAGTAGAGATG
This sequence comes from Echeneis naucrates, assembly GCF_900963305.1. Taxonomy (NCBI): domain Eukaryota; kingdom Metazoa; phylum Chordata; class Actinopteri; order Carangiformes; family Echeneidae; genus Echeneis; species Echeneis naucrates. The sequence continues at coordinate 11,850,290 of NC_042526.1, read as the reverse complement.
CAGTATCTGTAGAAGCATCAGCATGAAGTTGAAGAAATAGTAGCCGAAGAAAGGAGAAAAACGTTCCAGTGGGTAAACCCATGTGCAGTGGATCAGCCTGTAGAAGATATGGATACATAATATTTTCACTCCTCCACTCCAAGGTCATAACCTTGCACTATCCTGTATTCCTTTCACTCCACACTTACCAGAAAGGAAAAATTACAAGCCTCGTCACCATAAAGAGAACTGTGAACACCATAAATATGCCGTTAGCTGTCTGGTGCCACTTGGCATAGTTGAGTACCTTTGCACCCTGTGAGGCAAAAACAAGGAGAAGAGACAGGTTTGGTAGGTCGTTTTTAAGAGGTCATACATTTGACCTAGTTTGACACAACTTTGGTATTTTATACTGTTGACACCATTAAAATGTGAAACATAATCACAAATACAAGTTCTTGAACAGGTAAAGCACTGTTTTTGCTATGTGTAACATTAGTACAACGTGCTTCAGTCTGCACCTGCACAATCTACTCTCACTGCACCAGCCTGCAATAAGACAATAAGACAGTTGATGTCCAATAGATTACTTTGCTCTTGCACTCATTTCGTACCAGCACTGACCTCCAGTAGTATGTCAGCAGAGTCATGAATGGCCATCACAAGGGTTCCAATACGGATGTAGTTTGAAATCCAGGAGAAAACGAGAAGAGTCATTGTGGCTATATGATGAATCACCTGCTCTTTGAAGTCCTACACACATGCATATTACACCCCGTTACTCACCCCATATGTATTGTAATAAAAGTTATTTATATTAAAAAATGGTGGAGTCATTGATTTCATACAACAGTTCACATGTGTAGACTTACTTTCCGTTTCACATCAAATGAGAGTCTAAAGAGCAGAGAAAGGTAAAAGCCCGTCTCCAAGAGGTAATACCAGTACTGAGATGGCAGCAGTGACTGCATGGACACACATATATATATGGATATTTATCACAACACAATCTGTGATGCTGTTTGACATCCGCTTGACTCCTGCCAAATGCCAAAACACTTGCCTGTTTAGGGAAGCCTTCCCAAACCTCCTTCAGGTTGTAAAGCCATGGTTTCTACAGCCAGCAATAATAAATATGATAAATATGATACATGTCCTATCGCTGTAAAACAAACAATTCATGGACTGGAAAAAATATGAAACAATAGCTAAAACCATATCAAGGAAACAGTTCCTGGGACAGTGAAAGGACAAAACTATGTACTTACATCATACAGAGCTAGGACTCCGCCCACAAATGCAAAAAAATAAAACACGCATCTCCAGCTGTTGAGAGATGAAAACATTGTTGTCAGACGTTTGTGCAAAGTCAGATATGTGTGGAACCACACAACCAAACCACACACACACCTGGCCTCACAGAACCTCTTTTGAAGCCCTGGCCGGTCCTGGTTCCGTCTCCTCCTAAACCACACTTGGATTCTTCTTTCTGGCCAACTCGTCTTTTTACACAGTGACCTCACATCAGCCTAGGACAGATTATTCAGATTTGATTGTAAAATGATTTCCAGCAGTATAAACTGTAGCCTCAAACAGTTATATTGACAAAAACTGACTAACTGGCACAGCATAACTGAAAAGACCATAACAAGCACTTATATTGATTGATTAGTGTGGCAGTCGTTATTTATGTTTACTGTGTTTAGCTTTTTATTCACTGGCATCCTTTTTTACATACAAAGAAGACAATAGCATTTACCCTCCAACTTTCTTCTTCGCTTCATTGAAATCCTGAGTGATTCGATGTCCACATTCCTTTGATTGATTTATATTTACCTGTAAAGCGTTGATGTTTTTTGAATTTCCATAAACAACTGAAAGAATACAAAACCAAGACAACCTCCTGAAGTGAGATTTGTAACCACTGCCACACTGCAGCACAGTTTGCCACCTGTTAGGGTTTCCATATGAGAGGTACAGTTGTAAAAATTTACAGATAAATATCTAAATGTGTGGACAATAATTTGGTTTACTTGTATTGTCTAATAGTAATCAATATGTACTCATGGTTTGGTGTATTAATATGGTGTCTGGAGGGATCCCATAGCAAGAAATCCTCTATTGTATGATTTCACAATGGTGGAGGTGGGAACTTCTCCTCCATCCCTTCTCTCTCCAAAGATTATTATTATAATGAACTCAGAATTAGTGACTGCAGAAGCCAGTGAAATCAACTGAATTGATGAAATACATTTAATCATGTTGATGAAACCAAATTGCATCATCTTAACGACATGGAGCATTAGCCTGCTGGAAGTAATCGCTGGAAGGTAGCAAGTTGTGGCCATGAAGGGAAGCACATGGTCAGCAACAATACTCAGACAAGCTGCGATGATTGGTAGTAAGGGGCCCAAATTGTGCCCCACTATAACACTACCCCTGGCCAGGGAGGACTGATAGTTCTGTTTGTGAACCATTTTTAGCTTTAAGTGAAAAGCCCATTTAACAAACCTGTGATGGAAGCCGTGCTTGGCTGCAGAAGTAGTTTTCTAGGATGGGGTTCGGTTCTGCTGTCAAACGTATTTGGTCCCTGATTCCCCAAACATTAGCTAGAGGTGTGGCAAGGTACCTGCAACATCACAGTAAATCTGTGTCAGTAGATACCACTGCATGAGAAAATGTGGGGCACAGCGAGGTTTAGTTTTTTCTATTCAAAAACAACAGAAATCGTGTTTTTTTTGGACTTCACAGCTTGTTTCAAACAACTTTTGCAGCATAATCCCAGTTTTGCAAAACCAGATGATCAAATGGTTAAACTCACTGACACACAGGAAAACGTAGTCAGGATACTCTCACCTTTCAAACAAATATCTGACTAGGAGCAGGCAGAAGGCGCAGGGCACGGCAGCATAAAGATGGGAGGCTTTCGCGTAGATACGACCTTCACTGTCCTCCAGAGCAGACCAGGTGAGATTCCCTGGAAGCCACAGACGGTCCCACCACAGCCACTCCCCAAGTGTCTGTAACATGCTGCTGGAAACAATGAAATACACAATGAGAACATATCCACTTTTTTGACAAAGATGCTAAACACTTTGTCATCTTCAGGATGTTCTGCAAAGCTACAACAACAGACTATTGTGAAAGAGAATCTATTTAAGAAAAATCTTGCTCCCCATCACAAACTTATTTTCAAGCTCCAAGTGGACTTAAAGCCAAAAGTGATTTTCTTTTTTGGTCGTAAATCAATATTCACAAAATTTTGTTGTGGCCAATATCTCCTGGTGATCTGTGACTGTACAACTGCCGCTATGGAGGAGGTGTGCCATTTGGAGATGGAGTGGGAAAGAGATATCAAAGGGCAAGGAAGATAAAGATGAATGTGCGATAATCCTGGGTGCAGAGATTAGAAAGTAGTAAAATCCTTCATCTTGTGAACTCTGCCCCTAACAACATGTAGATAAAAACTTTATGTGAACAGTTGGAAAATTATTGTAGAAAGAATGTTTAGTGGACATGTTTGTCTGATCAAACATAAATAATCATATGTAAATTTTTCTAATCATATTAATATGTACTGTGCTCCTGATCAGTGGCAACCTCAATGTGAGTTAATAAACCATGATTGGAACTGAAGCATGCCTACAGACAAGTTGACAAGTTCTAACAGAACAGAGTGAAGCTGAGACAGAGCAAGGATACTGAAAGACTGCGTTACATAATCTGACTGAATTTATTTTAAAATATTGAGTAAAACATAGTCTCAGCACTCTACCTGATCTCTTTTACACTTAAGATTTTCATTTCATCCATACTAACGTCTAAATGAGAATATTTTAAAGTGTAGTCGTATGATCAAATGTATGTACACTTCAGTTTCCCCACGGCGATTTGTTCTTTGGGAACCTATCTGTGAAGTGAGTTTGCTAATTTAATAGTTCATTTATGGCTTCAGGAAATAACAGTCGTGTTTACACCATTACATTCACAGTTACAGTTTTGGTGAGCCAATCTTCAAACATAATTTAAAAAAGCAAGCATTTACTCATGAGCTTTCCTTAATCTTATTGATGTACCTCGTTGTGTGTGAGGTGGCAGGTCTATGCTTTTGGAGCATGTGGATGATCACTCACCTTTCTTTGAAACAATGGGATCCCTCCCTTCCACTCTGTCCGCTCTTATGATCACACCCTCGTAGTTGGAGCACGTCCTTTACCTTAAGATTAGACCAGCACCAGAAATAACTAACTACCCTTGGAGCATTTTGCGCTCACGGTTGTTGACGACCAGCCGAAGCAGTCATCTGAGTGTGGGATTGTTTGTGAATACCCTCACCTGCAAGAATTCCCTTGGAATGCTGGGAAGCCCCCACAAAGGCCCCATTCAGCAGAGGAGGGCAGCAGCAGAGGAGGAGTCAGTGCATGTTGGGGATAGAGGAGAGACAGGAACTTTCACACACAGAGATAAAGAGAGGGATAGCCACAAGGGTGAATAAGAAACACACAAAGATTATCTGTAAGGAATGCACGGGACAAATGATTTGTTTTGTAACTCTGCAGGCGAGCAGCTCACATGTACGTTTTGAGAGTGAGCATTAACCAACACACCACTGAGCGATCAGGATAATGAACTTGTGTTTCTCTATAAACCAGAGGGGGGCAACAAAGACAACACAATAGGATCAGTGCTGATACTTCAAGTTAGGATTAGGATACCACTGGCATGTGTTGTTGTTGTTGTGTCTCTCAGCTTGTCACAAATAGCAGTAGTCTTGATATATGAGGCCACTTGTCACCTTGTAGCAAAGGAAACAGGAATGCAACATACCAGGTTCACCTTGTGATTTTGCGAGTTCAGAAGGAAAAACAGATATCAAAAATATGTCCTTTTATTAGAATTTTACATTTTTCATATATCAAAACATCTAAAAATGAACAGCAGATCTACAAGCATAACTCTTCACGCTGCTTTACATATTTCCGTATTCCTCACCATATTCCAGCACCGCTGCATGTGTGAGACTGAAAATAATAGAGGAAGAGTGACTACTGAGCTGTGGCTGTGGGCAAAAACAAACCAACAACAAAAATGACCCCCTCCCCACGTCAAAAAGAACAAAAAACGAAAAACAAAAGAATAGAAAGAGGTAACGCTCCAGCGGTGTCTGGCAAACTGCTTCAGATCAGTCTTTCTCTGATTTGTCCAAGACCTCCCCTGCCAGAATCAGTCCTAAACCACTGAGCGGTATAAACATCTCTGTGAAGATTAAGAGGATAAAAAAGGAGGTTCAGTTCATCTGGATGGTCTCTCCTCAGGGGTGAGGCACCAGGCACAGACAGGCTAATCTGGATAGCCCTACCCCTCCCTCCCTCACCCTCTGTCCCCATGCAATGCCTTCCTGCACTCCTCATACTGGTGTGTTGCGCTTCAGTTCACTGGGGGAAGGGGGGATTCGATCTCCCAGCTTTGTGAAACTGGTGGAGTGGCTGGGTTTGGTGGAGGGCTCCTCAGAACTAGGGGCTCTTTGTCGCGGAGGCAAGGTGGCGCACCGGGCTTTGCCCCGCGAGCGTGGCTGCTGTGGCGGAGGGCCCTTCAGCATGAATAGTTCAGTGGCAGCTTTGGGCTGGGAGGACTCAGGACTGACCTGCGGGGGTTGTGTGGGAAGTGAAGATGAAGGTGACAGTGGAGTGTTCAGGGGAAGGAATGGGCTGGATGAGGTCTGTAATGACGACCCCATGGGAATCAGAGGAATAAGCGGCGCTGCCTGCTGAAACCTTGTGAGGCTGGTGGAGTGGCTGGGCCGAGGCAGGCTATGACAAGCTTCAGCCCCTCTGTGGCGGGAAGGCAGGGTGGAGCAACGGACCTTTGCCCTTGAGACGGGCTCTCTGGGCGGAGGAGGGGCAATTAGCGAGAAGAGTTTAGTGTCAATATCTGATGTTGTAATTTCTGCCCTGGAGGCCCTCAGGCTCTCAGAAGAAGCCCTTTTAGATGATGATTGTGACGAAGGCTCCTTCTCTTTCTGGAATCCTTGTTTGGAGCCTGAGTGGGGAAGCTGTGCTGTGCTCAGTGAGGTTTCCTCATCTACATGGCAAGAAGGAAGCAGAATTATTCACTAGACAAAATGGAGAGCAAATCAAAGAGAACATGAGAAATATATGAAACATAAAGCTGAATCACTCGCCTAACAGGCCCAGCTCACTCATGAAGGAGTCCAGATCAACATTTAATTTTGTGTTATCTTCCTTTGCTTCATTTTCTTCTTCAGTTCTTTGCTCTTTTTCTTCATTTTCTTTCACTCCCTCTTGCTCATTTTCATCACAGTCATTGATCTCTTGATTTGTTTCAGTTTCTGCCTCTTGTACTTTGCCAACCTCAACTTCCCCTTCTTCATCTTCTTTTGGTATTTGTCCATTTTCTTCAACTTCTTCAATTGTCTCCCCAATCTTTGGATCACTGTCGCCGGTCTTTCTGGGTCCATCCAAATTGACCTCAAGCGCTTCTTCCTCTTCCTCCACAAGCTGCTCCTCTTGGCCTTCTGTTGGCGCCTCCACCACGATATCGATATGGGTGGGGAAATAGGGGATGGAGCATTTGGGGGAGTGAGATTTGGCACGTGCTTCTTGGTCTTGATTCAGCAGAAACTCCATCAGCATCATGTTCTCTTTCTTCAGCTGTTCCCGTAGAGACCGTGGCACGTCTGGGATCATCCAGGCAACCAGCATACTGAGGAACATGGCAAGGTTCTAAAGGGAAGAAAAGGATTTTTGTCTCGTCTTAAAACGTTAGGCTTGGAGTTCATTGCTGCTGTAGTTAACTTATTTCATTGCATTACTGTAAAAAAAAAAAATCTAATAAATTCAATTTGCTGAAAGAGACGATAAACGGTCGCCATGGCAATACACTACTCCACCAGCTTGGTAATGGTTTGATACTTACCCTATAAAGCTGATGGCTACTGACTGACTACTATTTAATTCAGTGTTTCCAGTAATAGACACACTATTTCAGTAATGGTGGGACCAAGTTTTTAAGCAACACAGAATCCCAGGCTTCCTGGTATATAAAAATTATCCGGATTAGTTTCACACAGGGTAGACAAATTTTTCTTTTGAAAAGGAGAGAGGACTGCTATCAGACCAGGAAACCGTATGGGGATGTACTTTGTGATCATATGCAGGGAGACAAAAAGATAGCTCAGTGCATCCTTTCTAAACTGTGTAATCCCATTGGTCAGGAATAAATATACTATAAACATAAAGATGAAGCCAAATGGGTAAAACCACTGAAGAAAGCAAACTTCTCTAATGCTAAGATGTTCAATAACCACCATGTTTAGAATGACATGAACAAAGCTAGAATTTGAAATGTAATTTTCCCACCTGGAAGAATATCACAAAGGCCAACTTTGCCGCCAGGACAGACCAGTACTGTTTTGAGAAGGTGTAGGCATCTGGTGCCCATGGAGGGTCTCTGTAGTCCTTATACCTGAAAAACACAAGCAGGTGGGTACGAGTAAGGACACATCTATCAAGTTATGAACTTATGTTATCTGAAAATATATAAATAAATTATAATAATAATTAATCCTGGAAAGTGCCACATTTCTTCATTTGTAAAAACACAAATGTGGGATTTAGATAAAGAGTTGAAATGCTGCTCAGGGATTTACAGGTAGCTCCAGATCGGTCGAGGTTAAGAGCGCCACTCTGACCTGCACAGAGACACTCCGGTGATGAGGGTGGTGGTGGGCGCAGTGCCGGATGCAAAGTTGCTGACATTGAAGTAGGACAGTGAATGCTCTGTGTAGCCATTCATTGTGCCATTTGCACTGTACATGTACTGGTAAACCATTCGTGGAACAAACTCTGACGTGAAGGAGATGACAAACGCCTGAGAAGATAAACAAGGGAGATGGAAATGGAAATCAAAGACATAATACGTAACTATGTAATAAATACTTCTATCACATTAACTCATGGACAATTATATCTACCTCAGTTCAGCCATTTTTTCAGATGTGACAAATTTATGCTGAATTAATAATGGCACTACCATTATTAGTTTGTCACGTGCGTGAGACTCCTGAATTAAGTCCATCATTTCCCTCACATATTGTGGCCAGAGTCGCTTCCTGAAAGAGAACATTCTGCGTGCTTTGACACTTTGGGTTTGGGCCTGTTTTTGTCAGTTCGGTGTGCTGACTGATTTGTTCTCCTTTCACCAGTTTTACATAACAGGAAACTGCCTTTGCCAGACAAAACTGTGCCCAGAGATACAAGTGCCACTGAGACTACTCACGCTATAAAGCAAAGTGGCTTTTACAAGTCGCCGCTACTCCACTCACTGGTAGTTGAAGAAGTGCACCCACCAGACCAAAAAGTGACTGTCAGCTAAAAAACATGGCTGTTAATCCAAAAATGTATATTATTAAGGAACGCTGATATCTAAATATAATAAAGACAGCTCTTTTTCTTGACAACAATCTCACGGGGGCAGATTGAGCGCATGACAGGGAGGAGGCTCTCAAAATGTCAGAACATTTTAATTATTGATTAAAGTACAAGTTCCTTCATGATCATCAGCACCAAAACTTTTCATTTGCATCATCATAGAAATGTCAGCATTCATTGCAAATATTGTATAATGTCGTGCAGTAGGATCTCTGCCAGACTTCTCAAACTCACAGACATTCACACTTACATTGGTGATGACAGAGAACTTGCTGATTCCACAGAGAATGTTGTACCAAATCCCTGCAGGGAGCGTGTGCATGGAAAGAGACAAACAGGGGAAAGGGAAGTGTGTCCATGTGTGCAGCAGGGTGTGTGCGTGTATTTGTGTGAAGGATTGCGACGGACAATACAGAAATGGAGACAATGGTGGGGCAGAGTGGAGTAGAAGAAGAGAAAGTGAATAAAGGATCAAGTGTTGCTTATTTCACATTCACGCAAGGACTGAAAGAGGAGGCATACTGGCATGTGTGATCTATACCTATGTCTTTACACCTCACAGCATCAGGCCGCCGGATCTCCGTTACAAATTTTGCAGCATCGAGGCGAATCTCGATGACATTGTTGAGCAGAGCTAATGCTGGTGCCAGTGGAAATGAGGCCACGAACAGAGACACAAACCCATACTGGATTACTGTAAATACAAACATGTACATGCATAGATGGTTACAAATTTCATGGTGTGACTGCAATGTTGCGCGACTGAGTGACTACAAGAGTGAGCAGGAAACAAGAATACATACTCATTTCCATGTACTCCGGGCTGACGCCTTCAAAAGGCTCAAGGGTGAAATCTTTATCAAATTGCTGTTTTGGTCTCTTCTCTTCTGTTTCATTCTCCTCATCCTCTGCCCTTTTCTTTCCCTTTTGCTCCTGTATTGTTCTGTACATCTTTTTCAACTTACTGCAAAAAAATAATGCATTGATGACAGAAAATGTAGAAAATAAAAAAAAAACAAAACAAAACAAAACAAACTAATCTAAACAACAACAAGAACAACAACATACGGTATGAGAATCTCAAACACATTGTTTTGAATAAGCTGTTTTCCAAGCATGATCATGCTGAGCTGGATGCAAAGTTCAATGAGGCAGCCTGGGGGAGCACACTGTGGAGCATAAAACATACATTTACTCAGGACCTAGACGCACATAAACACAGATTTTTACACAGTAATAAATAATGTGTGTAACTGAACCTACTTCTTCCATTCGATAGTCTCCAAAGACGTAAACATAATCGCCAGGCCGCCCAGCAAATCTGCAGGGAAAGGAGAAGCAACAACAAAGCAAAGTCATTTGATGAGGAATAATAATAATAAAAAAGACTGGTGAGAGGTGAGCCATGGAAGACAAATAAGAAGAAAGAAAAAAAAATGCACACCTGCCCTTGAAGAAGGCCACATAGAAAATTGGTGCAAAGGCGTTCATGGATTTGAGAAAGAAAGACTTGAAGATCAGTCTCTCTTCAAACTCTTCCTTTGTCTTAGGGAGTTCTGTTAGAACGAAGTCACAATTATAATAACAACATCAGCTCATGTCAAGCGCTTGTTCATGATGGTGTGTGCCACAATGAGTGAATTTAAAAAGGGCAAAATATTAAAATGACGTCCCTAGGTTTAAAAAGGTAATGGGAACTAAGTAAATAATTTACAGAATTCAGAGTAAAGTGCCACTTTCATTTATCCTGCAAACATATGTATGATGCAAAGAAATAATGTTACGCATTGTTTACACTTAAACATTTGTTCCAGTTAAGTCGCCAGTAGGTTGTGATTTTAAGGCTTTACTTTGTAACATAAAGGAGAATACCCAGTTCAGTCAGCCACACAGCAATTGCGCCATAAACCTCCTCCAACACCAGGACGACCAACATGTTGAGGATGATGCCGGTGGTGGTGACGGTCATCCTTACGTTGGCCTTGGCTTCAGGATCAGGGTTCATGGACCAAACACTTAACATGCAAATACGGTAAACTGCCACCCCAAACACTGCAGAGAAGGTCACGAAGATCTGGACACATGAACACAACATGCCTTAGGAATGATTAAATCTTATGTGCATTTTCTATATTTGGTAGATATGTTTATATGTTTTTCTGACTTCTCATTGCCATTTTAACATTATTTTGAAACTTGACTTGAATGTCTGTAGTAATTTGAAACAGACCTCCATAACATAACATAACAAACATAAACATTAGATCATGTAGTTACATAAGTATAAAAATGTTGATGTTTATAAATATTATCAACAGGAAAAAAAAAATCTTATAAAAATGATCATAATCACAAACTACTGCATGAAGAGAACGCATTATGAGATTAACAATAGGAGAACATGAACATGAAGTGTTACTGTAGTACCAGCAGGAGCAATGTGGACACATTGATGAGGTAACCTGACAGGTGGTCCTCAATGTCCAGAGACTCCGGCTCTTGCTGTCAAGAAAAACATGCATGTTATTTGGATGATATGTGTGATAACACTTAGCAGATACTCTGCACACGCACTTTATGTTTTCTGTCTGCCAGGTGCGTGTTTGCTATCAGAAAGGACAGAAATCCCCTCCCCTCCTCTCCTTCCTCCCGTTTCTCTCTCCATCAGTAATCTGGGCTAATCTCAGGCAGGTAAGCAGCTTTGGACTCAACCACCCACAGCAGATGAGGAGGGGGTTCCTCTTTATGCACCAGTATAAACTCATAAACTCCAAGTTCATCTGCAGTAACTTTATTGCAGATGAAGCATAAATTTTGCTTGTAGTGCTGCATTTAGTTTAACTTCACTGAGTGTTGTGTAATTGAAGCAGTGACATCTGTGCTAGCAATCACTGTGAGGCAAATTTAAATCCTCTCAGTGTGACAGCTCTGCCCTCCCCTTCCCTCAGCAACTCTGTCCACTTAATGTCCTACCACACAGCAGTGCATCAATACCTGGGAGGTCAGCATCTGGTCAGTTTCTCCGTCTGCACCACCGTCAGCTCGAGTCAACTATACCACAGGACAGTGAGAAAAAAGACCCCTCGTTTATTCATGTGTGATGTGCTACAAATCATAAATTTGTATCTGATTAACCAAATACAAACACACAGAGATATGATACCTTCTTCTTGGACTGTGCTTTCATCTTATCTTTTTTCTCCTGTAAAACTTCTTCATATTCAGGTCTCAGTTCCTCCTGTCATGCAGCACAGATGTTAAAGCCAGTGTCAGTGCAACACAAAGTGAGGAACATACACGATCACCCTATGAGCTGTATTGACCTCCTATGAGCCACACAAAGGATCATCTGACATGCACCAATTCATATGTAGCTGCAGTTCCTTGGTATTTCTGAAGGCTGATTCCACCAAATCTGATTTGAGTGACCTCAAATCTGCAGCTGGCAGCAGGTCCTGTTAAAGGATGCTACGACTTTAATAAAAAAAAAAGACAATCCAATGAAAATGGTTTTTATACAGTTTTTGTTTTTTTGTTTTTTTTTTACTTGATTGGAAAAGTTGTTAAGAAAGGAATAGGAAAGTTTTCTCATGGTCAATTCAGATTATGCTTCTGTAAAATGCAATTCAGTGGCTGCTCAAGAATAGTAGAATAATATGCAGATTGCATCTAGAAATAGCTATAAATTAAAGATCTCAACCACAACTTTTCTAAAAAAGGTAAATAATAAAATAGAAAACAAACAAATACAACCACTTAACCCAGATTTGGGTCCAGGTTAAGATTTCAGTGTTTCTTTTTTACATCTATTCAGTATAGAAACTTGCCCCACCTTGACTCGCTCCTTCAGGCAGCAGGGGCATAAAATGAAAGGGAGAGAGAGGGAAAATTGTTGTTTTAGCATTTGTGTTGAGACCCTGTAGCGTCATCTCATCCAGCAACTGCACTGCTTTAAGAACAGACCAATCCTATTACAGTCCTGTACAGGGTTAAGAGTCGTGTTAATGCATTTATGCATGTGTGGCCAAGGACGTGTGTGTGTGTGCTGATGGGGGCAAAACACAACTGACATCATGATTGACCCTTGACATTAGGTGAATTTTCTCTGACCCTTACTAACTTGGAACTTTAACATCCAGGATGTGAAAGAGGGAGAAAAACACGATGGACACATTGATTGATATCACATAGTAACGACAGTAAAAGCTCTGACTGTGTCTACTAACATATCTGGGTTTATTCTACATTATTCATGCCTGTATTACGTTTATGTATATGCACACACATATTTATGTACTCACCTCCTCATCCTCCAAGCTTGTCAGGTCCCAGGTATGTTTTAGACACATCTGTCGCCTTTTCCAGTGTTCAAGGAAACAGGCAGCTGCAAAACACAGAAGGAACTTTGAACATCACAAGAATTCAAGAATGACTTCAAGAATGCTGCAATACTGTTGTAGCAAATCAAATCAGATTTATTTGTATAGCACCAAATCATAACAAAGTTACATCAAGGCACTTTACACATAGAGCAGGTCTAGACCAAACTCTTTATAAAATTATTTAAAGAGACCCAACAGATCCCCCGATGAGCAAGCACTTGGCGACAGTGGCAAGGAAAAACCTCAGGCAGAACCAGGCTCAGAGGGGGCGGCCAGGGGAGAGAGAGAGAGAGAAGCTCAGTCCTTCCCCCAGTAGCCTAGGCCTATAGCAGCATAGCTAAAGAGTAGATGGACTTTAACTTTTTAACTATAAGCTCTGTCATAGCAGGAGATTAAAGGGAACTACTCTTTGTTCGGCAGCAAGCCCATGTGTGCCTTTGAGCAGTGCAAAGACTAGAGTTTACAAAATGAACAAGAACGTTCTTAGTTTAAGTATGTCGATGTTTGTTGTCATTCTTTTACAAAGAGGTGTTCAGGAAGAGCAGAAAATTCACCAGTAACAGGACTCAGAATCAGCTCACTAAATTTATTCAATACAGCAAAGTGTAATCAGGTAAGGAAATTACCGGTCGTTGTTCTGGTGTTCTGTTATAATGTGCAGCAATGACGACTTTAGCAGTTTCCAGCACCAGAGATACAATTTTGAGGACTTACTGGAATATGGAAATTTACTTTATGATTGATTGTTACAGACAAGGTGAGATTTGAGTGTATATTTACCCCACAGAGACATGAAAATTGCAAAGAGGACAGTGGCACCGTTGTCAAACAGGTATGAAGCTCGGGCCAGGGAGCACACTGTACTCAGACGCCAGTAGTCACACACTCCATCACACAGTGGACACATGGTGATGTTCAGGTTGTCATCACAAGTCTCCTGACTGATATAAAACAACTCTGAGAAGAACGTATTCACACGACATGCATATATGGTAGTTTTGATGAAGCATTCATGAATTCAAAGGGGACGTGATTTCCTACCTTGGGATATTGGCATCCACAGTGAATATGCCGTAGAGAAAGACTATGATTCCCAGTACAGAGGGAGGGATGAGGAGCTGAGTATAAACACCCAGCCAGGCAAAATACAACCCGATCTGCTCGCCAAAGTATTTCCTGTGTAAATAAAAGGCAACGTATCACCCAAATGCCCTGGTTTCCTTCTTTACAGAGCTACACTCTTGTTCACCCTTCATAATGTAATTCAGTATGAGGCCAAAGTACTGACTTCTTTTCTAAGACATTTGTTGTTTGATTCATGACTTTCAGTGCATAAAAAAAAGGGGTGGGTCAGTCAATCTACTGAGTAGTTGCTCCTCAGAGCTCACATTATTTCCATTTTAAGGCCAAAATGTTATATTTACCTAAGGAACTATTTATCTGATGATGTGTCTTCATTTTGTTTTTTCAGATTTTCTCTCTTTTATCCTTTTTAACCTGCGAAGCAAATTTTGTTGCTGATCTGTATGAAAAGTGCCATATCAATAAAGTTTGATTTGATTTGATATTAAATCTCTGAAATGCACTTGTGTACCTAAGGGAAATACTTGCTTTTAATTACAAAATGGTCTCTTTTATTGATTCATCACCATTACAATAAACTTATCATACTGAGCTCTTGAAGAGCAAAGTTACCAATAAGTTTGTTCAGTATGACAGTTCTACATTAACAGCTATTTTGAACGATGCAATTGTAAAGCTCGCTTAGTACCTGATCAGGTCCACAGGTTGGTATTTATGCATGACCCCATAGTTAGCCCATTCTTCATGCAGGAGCTTAAGGAAACACAAACAATTTACAAGTTAATAATGAAATATAATCACATTTTATGATGATATATAGAGAGCCCATAGTAATATAGTAAACAGTAAGTCTCAGTGGTCTGAGTATAATTAAAATAAAAAAGGAACATCACTGGTCCTGACCAAATCAGGGCATATTCATTTTAAGAATATAGTCCGGTCCACTTTCTAGAAACATTTTATCTTCAGATTTGTCACTCAACTCACCTGTCTGTCATTTCGTTGATCTTTCCGTCCTCTCCTTGTGAATGACCCCTAAAGAAAAAAAAAAAGTCACCACCCTTTTATATGAGACTTACTGTCTTACATGTCATGTTTTATGCATAGATGTATCTGCAGATAACAAAATAGTTTTTTTATAGTTTTATTTATAAATGCCCTAATTTACTTCTATGTGCAGAAGATTAAAGCTTAATAAATACAATTTTCAAACATACACACACACACGCACATATAAAGAGTTGTTTCTTTTATATCAACAACATTCACACAGTGTGATATTGCTATTTTTGTTATACTCACATCATGTAAAGGGAAGGCAGAGTCATAGACACCCCGAGCCAATAATGAGCTGATGCCTTGTGACACAGAGAGAGAGTATAATACAATATCATGGACATGGTCAGGTTTGTGACTGCTGCCATATGGCTAAAATCAGACTGGCATTCGGCCTTTGAGCAGTATAAAAAGCTCTCACCGGTGGTTTGGCAAGTGTGTCTGCATGTAGTTCGGGAAATAATCTCAGCCACCTAGAAGTAAACATAGAGCACAGATAGTACGTGTCATGTTGTGTTCACTCTGATGAAATATTGAGTTATGTATCTGCAGACTCACTATTCTGCTGCGTGTTGCATTGTCAAATAAGGTCTCTGTTGACTTTATGTCATACCTGCAGGAAATGACAAAAAATGAGAGAGAACATGGATTAATATTTGATTCACATGTACTGGGATCAGTGTTCACGCTTGCACCTTCTCAGTTCCTTTTGCTTCTCTGTCCCACGGATTACACAATTCCCATTTCAGTGGTGTGGACAGGAAAAGTTTAATTTATGTGAGAGCTGCACCATGTTGTGATAAAGACGATAAAAGCAGACAGCCTGCAGGTGATTTAGACATTAGGGGGTTATGTAAATCACTAACCATGACTGAGTTAAAGCACAGGTGTGTCCCCAGGCAAGGACAACTCCTAAACTGAGTTGGTTTTTTGATAAGACATGAGCATATGTGAGTGTGGCAGAGCAGGTACTCACAGGTGGAGTTTGTCCCTGATAAAAGGGTGTTTGATGGTTTTGAAATGGACGTGTGTCTGCGAGTCTTTGTGAATGTCAAAGTCAGGGACGTCTGGCTGAAACGGCGTGTTGACTTTAGCCATGATGGAATCCCATATTCCAGCGATGCCAATGCGTTTCCGCAATTCACATTTCTGCTCAATGAAAAAACATGAAGGAAATACATTTTCATCACATCTACTCAGTCATACTGATATATTGACTATCTCACACATCTGTCTTCCACAACGGCCTGACATACAACTCCTCAGTCTAAAAATAGTTGGCTGCAATGTGCACCATAAATATGCAAGACAGACACAGCATGGACATTTCTGTACAGAACTGCAGACCTTTTTTACAGCAACTTTGATCTTCTGAAGTTCCGCCTCTCGACTCAGTATTGGCCATGGGATGTGCAGCCGAATAAACCCTATGCCATTTGACCTCTGCACAGAAAGAGAAGAAATGTAATATAAATGAGATAATAACAAAAGTAACACTTTATACATTTCTTCATCACATCAACCACTGCAGACACGTCGAGTTCAAATTACACCTCAAACTTGTGCTTGAATGATATAACTGTAGGGTTACAAGGACAGATCAGACATGTCTCCTTCACTCTCTTCCTCTTTCCATGTAATTGCTCCTGCTATTTGTCCTAAAGCAGCCAGTTGAGCCTTCTCTAAACCTGTAAGTATGCTACTTTGTCTTACAATGAGGCTGTTTGGAAGGAAATCCCATTATTTCAAGACCAAAACCTCCCAGTTTTGCAAAGCACAGAAAATGTGCAAAATGAATTATTAAATGTTGGTACAGGCACCGGAAAACCACCACACTGTAGCCATTTAATGTGTCAAAAGTCAAAAGCTACTGCCGTGTCTGTGGGCCAGTGAATTAAAACCAGTCCTCCCAATTACATTAATGACCTTGGAGGGAGGTGGATACAACAACACTGGCTACACTTATGTTGTGATTTATCAGACATTTATCAAACTTTCCATTTGTAGCATTAATATCCATCGCACCTACAGCACTACTAATCAGAAATGATAAAGATGCTAAGGTCAAAACCACATAAACATTCATAAAAATCCAGTTTGGTTGCAAGAGAGTGGGAAAGTAGAATAGACCAACATACAAAAAATACAAAACATAATCATTCCATGATTCACCAGCCTACATTTTTAAATAAATCCTGCACTAATGAGCTGTCAAACTTTTTGCTCAACTGTGTTTGTCCACATACAGACTGCTATAGATACAAACTGATGAAGTTCAGTTGACCAGTGAAAACAGACCTCTCACCAATTGCAATTGTGCTCAATATACGTTCATGTGGCAGCATACACATTTCTGCGTAGTGGATATCTCTCTAATAAGGCTCTATAATCTGCCCTTTGGCTTCGCACTTCCAGTCAGCGGTCTTAATCCTGAACCAAAACAGCAGCTGAGTTAACACGCAAGTGTCTCACAACCACAGACACACACCAAAATCTACACATGGACCCATACATTGTTTGCTACTGTATTTGTGGAGACATGTCGCTTCAGCTTGGCCCCAATCATGTCAACTGTATTACTTAGACAGAAACTCAGCCTAATTCTGTTTCTAACACCCAAACAGTTGAACCTGTGGGGTCCGTTTTATATTTTGGCCACTACAAAATTAAATACTGGCCTCCTAATTTACTAAAACTTCACACATGCACACACACTCAGACAAAAAACATTCATTAGTCCGCATGACAAGATAAGTGGAACATTATTATCATTATCATATTATCCTTAAATATGAACAAGTCATCTCTTTAATTGGACTGCAGGCATGTCCTCGACCTGCAGGGTCAGACTGAGTCTTATCCTCAACCTGTTTGGCGGCTGTCCAGTCAGAGGATTTGAGGTCACATCACTGAAGGATGGCTGTGACCCATAAATGTTTATAGAAGTGTGCAGCAAACCAAAAAAACAAAATCACAGTGAAAGCTCTGTCAAAGCAGATACACACCTCTTTATCACGCTCTATCTGTAGTCCAGCTTCAAGGAGGCCCCTCTCAAACTCCTCCCTCATTAGTGCCTTCTCCTCCTCAGACAACTTTGGCACCTCCACTTCTGCAGGTGCCGCGGCCTCACCGGACTCTGCTTCTGTGTCCCACTGGCCAGGTATTTGGATTGGTAAACTCCCATTGGATGCGATGGAAAGACGTGACTTGGAGGCCTGCCTTTTCTTATACTTGTAGCACAGGACATAGTCCACTTTTCTCTTGCCATCAGCAAAAAAAAGCCCAGGGCCTAGATCAATGCCAGAGTCCTAACAAACACACACAGGTAATTAATGAGCAAAGTAACAAGAGTTACTTGGAGCATGACAAACCAGGCGAAGCTCCACGTGTGGCAGCTCGGGGAGGGGACAACTGTGCCACAGGATGTGAGTGTTTACAGCTGTAGGAGACCATACCGACAGAGGGGGCTCATCGGGCTCTGGGGGGTTGATAGGGCCTCCATTGGCGGCGTCGAGCCCAAGCCCAGACAATGATCGGGCCAAAGAAACAAGCTTCACCGAGTGGACGGACGACGACTCACTCATTTCTGTTGTAACGGGTATACGCTCTTTTCCATTTCATCCCTCTGCTAGAAGATGAAATGAAAAACAGGAGTTTAGTATCCAGCACTCACCTGAGCTGTTAAAAAAAAAAAGCCTTAAGGCAAAGTAACCTGCTCTGGAGTAGTTTACATTACATTACATTTTTTTATTATTTGCATTAAAAGTTGATCAAATTCTATAAAATCCTCAAATCAGGAACAACACTGTAGATGGACATTAGGTCCATTTTACTGTCAAATATCATGTGTGAAACCACAGAGCAATGCCGGCTTTAGGACGACATCAAATCTAAGTGAAAGTCAAACCCTCCCGTCTCTTTTTTTACTCAATTGAAACTGCAGGCTCAGATTAAGATCACACTGCAATCCAAGCAGCACAGTTTACAATCTGTCGGGGTAATTTGGTCACTTGGCTGATTCTTTAGAGATTAAGAGTTTTGAGTAATTAAATGTTGCACTACTAGAAACAAATGTGGATCTCGGGCTTCGAGACATAAAATATTGAATATTTTTGAAATTGACAAAGCAAACCTTTCTGATGTTTGTGATTCACTCTCTTAAGTGTTCATTGAGATCACTTAAAATACATAAAATACAGGGGACTGTATGTGTGGATTTTAGAATTTGAACTTGAAGACAGTGTTTGAAGGCATTTGTTTAATTTTAAAGAGCAGCTTTAAAACTTCTATTACTCCTTATTGTCATCTCAGGTTTTTTGGTTGCAGGTTGTCAATAGCTCTTCCAGTAAAAATCGTAATGCTTATTATTGTGTTTTCATTTCACAATTCCCAGCTAAGAAATTCAAATCTTTGTACTTTATCTCCTATCAAGAACTTTATCCTGCCAGATTTTAGTTACAAAATTCAGAAAATCATATGAAGACACTTTACAGAATTTGTAATTTCACATTTCCACTTATTACGTGGTAAAAGTAAAGAATTTCTAAAGTTTCTCTTCAGAGTGGATGAAAACAAAAACATGTTTATATTATGTCATTTTTAGTTTTAAGCCTGGATCACTTCTGTGACTGGGCGGTTAAAAGTCTGTGTATTCTAGCAATTACATATTTGACACATATGCCACTTAGACATGTGTTACAATTGTGTTATAAACTATTAATTAGAGGCGTAACACAGCTTTACCAACCCTTGTAAATCATTGTGTGACAAAGTGTGAGGGGACATTGATCGCTGGACAGATTCCAACTGCATGTTGGAAACCCATGAGACATGCAAATAAACAGACAAGCAAACAGCGTGCGGCACATACAGAGACATTCAATCCCATTACGCATATGCACACACATCCACGTTAATCCCTGTTTACCACGTGTTGGCAAACACAGTCGAGATGGAAATGGAGACAATGTCAGTTCAGTTTCAGCTAAACAAAGTCAACCAGATGGACAGTGTGATAGAGGAGAGGGGGTTCAGTGGGACAAAACTAAGTAATGTTTAGCTGAGCTGTCATCTTATCAGCCTCTTGCATTGTATAGTTACACTAATACAGCTACTCCGTAACTGTAACTGTCATTGTCTTTGGAGAAACAAAGAGAGGTGTGAATTTGTTTGTCTCAGATGAAGTTAGCCACTTAAACTTGATGATCATAATTTAGTGTCCATAATGGCTGATATTCCTGCAGTTTCCAAGAATGTTAATGCAGCTCATGAGAAGCAATATGCATATGTACACACACTCACACACACACGTGGTGTGGTATCAGCCAGAACATCAATGATTACAATGGCATCTTATATAAGCAGAACCAATGATGTAGACCAATATAGAGAGGAACTCAACAGGTATAAATGTTATGATATATGTGTTGATGATATGATATGTCTCATTATCTCATTTATACAATCTCAACAAGGCTTGCAAAGGAAAACATGTTTTTACAATGAGTTGAAGTACAAACTTGACTTTTTTCAGGGTGGGGTTGAAGATCCTTACATTGCACAGAAACTGTGTCTAGACATTATAAGCAAGTAAAGACATCAGGACTTGGACTCTGGGTGACTCAGGTATGGTCTCCTCTGAAAACAGCACAGCAGAGCAGAATGAACCAAAAGAAATGTACACAGAGGTACAAAGTTAGATCATAGACGTTATAAAGCTTCCCTTTCTTGTTCTTGGTTTCCATTATCTTGGGTCTGAATCATTTTTTTATGTCCTCCCGGGCTGCTCAGGCACAGAAGGAGTACGCAATTTAGTCAAAGTGTGCGTCTCATCACAGGATTTAAAGACATGTAAGCTTGCTGACAGCTCAACAGCAGAGGCCGGAGGGTCATCAGCACCTCACACCAACATTACAGGGCAGAGGGCAGCAGGGGAGCGGCCTAATACTGTCCCTCCTGGAATACAGCAGATTATACACCGCTAATTTTAACATCTGCTCACTCCTCTCTAAAGATGCAACAGGAACTCACAACATTTTACCATGAACAATCAAACTTTCCCTCCTAATCACCTCACCTGTTTGTCAGCTTTCCTGGCTTTGTTTTTGCTTTCTTTTTTTCTCTCTCTCTTGGATGGAAACGTCCATCCAAGACAAAAGCATCAACAGATTATATCATAATTAATTCATTTGCATTCTGATTGCCTAAATCCCTCTGCAGTTGTCAGGAGGTGATTATGCGACAAATATGTGTTGAATTAAAAGCTCATGGGCGCAACAGTTGTTTGCGCGCAGATGGTCAGATGGAAAAACCAGCCTCAGCAGCCCGACACACACACACACACACACACACACCGCTGCAGCCACCGGGGGATTTAAATGGGCTAATAAAGGCAGCGGCTCTGCCTGACTTTTTTTCATGGAAACACAAGCAAGCAGCGAATTAATAAACACAAACGTGCCAAAGTGCATACTAATAATAATGATAATAATATAAAAATAAACTAATAAATAATAATAAAAAAGGACACTGTCCAAACTGCCTGCAGGCGACATAAACAAAACAACTAACAGCAATGACGGTGGAGTGCGCAGTTGTTTTTTTGTTTTTTTGAACATCTTTGCTTTTGTTTTTCTTTCTCTTTCTTTTCTAGCTGCCTGCACGTTACAGAAAAGTGAGAGAGTGGACTCACCAGTGCGGCTGGAGGATCAGCTCTGTGCTTTGGAGATGGATGATAAGACGCGCGGGACGCGCAGCCTGGAGACGGACTCAGACGGTGGACAATCCGCGCGCGCTCCCGGAACCCCTGGCTTAACACGCGCGCGCACATAGCGGCTAATTCCCTGACCGTTCCATAAGAGAGGAAGGGAAGGTGCGATGCACGCTACCGCTGCAGGGGGTGTGTGTGCGTGTCTGTGTGTAAAAGGTGGCAGAAGTTGGCCTGAGCTGAAACTGGACCTGACCCACCCTCTGTAGACAAACACCAAAGGCGACACACAAATAAATACAGCAAATAGCACTTCGATTGTTGATGTAGCAACAGTTTATTTTTGTTTACCAAATGTTTTGTTGTACTTAGCTACCGCTGTGGACTAAATGCATTGTTATATTCCACTACTGCCTTTATTGCTCACTCTATTGCTATTCATTTTTTTTTATTTCCAACTGTTTCATAGTTAATCTCACATGAAAAGGAAAATCTGGAAAGGACTACTCCACATCTCTAATATCTAATTATCATACACAATCTCTACACAGTTGTACAATAAAAAAAAATGGTCAGGCTATAAGACAGACAAAAACTTGTGCTCATAGAAACTTGCAGGCTTGCTTTATTGTTATTTGTTGCGATTTTATATGGATTCATTTTAGTTGGATGCATCTACTGTTATAAACTCTCCCTCTCTAGCTGCAGTGTTTGGACAGACAGTCACAAGAAGAGACGGACAGGACAGTGTGGTGGCTGCGGGTACCGTTGGCACAAAGGATGGGAACGCTGAGAGGCTCTGTCTTCACAGCAGCACAGCACACACACTCCTGCTCCACAGAGGCCTTCTCCAGAGAGAACATGGACTTGCTGTGACATTTTCCCTGACAGACAGAAAGGGTGAGAGGTGATGGATAACATTGTGATTTCATTGAACTTTGCAGGCTCATCCTAGGGAGAAAAAGTATTATTCAACACCAAAAATTTATGTGTGTGTGTGTTGTTTCTTACCTCACAGTAATACAGTTCTATCTGGTTCTCTGACTGGCAATCATCCACTTTGATGTAGTTAAGTGTTCCCACCACCTTCCGGCACTGTGGCTCCGTACCTTCACAGATGCACACACTCTTTTTAATATCAAAGCTTCAGGATTTTTCAGAAGAGTGCACCAGTGTTGCAGAGAGCACAGATCAACTTACACATCTCACAGCAGGTTGTTCCAATCTGGCTAACTTTCCCCTGAAAACAAACAGATAAGAAGAAAAAAAACGTAAAAATGTGCTGGCAGAAGCTGTATTGTTGGTGTGGGAATGAGTTTGTGTAATGGTCGTACCCCTTCATCCAGACAGGCTTGGCGGTTAAAAGGAGGGCAGGTGGTCACTTTGTTCTGCAGCACAAGATCTCCTTTCCTGTTTACACCACAGGAGTATAAGTTGCAGCCATCTTGGCTAGTAGTGTTCACCTGGAGGAATATGGAGCATGTATGTAACACCACTACTGCTGAGACACTTCATTTTAAAATGTATCAGAGGTAAATGGAATGAATGAAAACAAAATTGTTCAAGTATAACTTGTTCAGTATAATACTGTGGCACAGAGAATTATGTATTACTGCAGAGCATGTTATTTATATCATATGGCATAGTATAGTACCGTCCAGTATAATATTCTATAGTATAAGATAATATTATGCAGTATACAGTATAATATAGCATAGTATAGCAAAGCATTGTAGAGTACTGCACTGTATAGTGTACATAGTACAGTAAAGTTTATACACTACACTATTATCATACATTTTTAATTCAACTGTAAATAATTGCAACAGTATGTCTGCATTTTGTGTGTGTGACAATGTTAATCATAACAAAGGTATGGCATTTTACACAAAGCACCCACCTGCAAACTCATCAGCGTTCCATCTGGTTTCTGCATGATGCAGGCAGTGGGAACACAATGACCACAGCAAGCACCTTCCTCCGTCTGCAGCGTGTAGCCCTGAAAATATCATGGTTAGAATAATGCATGTTAGCTAATATATGAAGTCATCAGAGGAACGTTGCTGTAAATACAGACACATAAATGTGACTAGACCATTTTCTGCTAATTAATAATTCCAATTCAGTTCAATTTAACGATGAACAAGGAGGAAATGTAATGCTAGAGTTAGAGAATATTTGATAACAACAATGGACATTTAAATGTATTAGTTAGTTATGACGATGACAAACAGTGATAGGGATAAAAAAATTTTGGATGGCTTGATGGATGTTACCATGGGGCAAGTGGGACAGCTGGTTCTCCTGCAGGACAGTCTGTATTTCTTCATGGCGCCATTCTCTACCATACATTCACAGTGTGTGCACACATCCACCATTATCTTCTCCCCTGACTGCACAAACACAGATACAGATAGTCCAGTAAAAGTAATATTTGAAGTTCTCTTATGTGTATGTGATAGAAGAGTGTTGTTTTCTGTTCAACTTACTGCTATTACAGAGCTGTTGAGTAAACAGGCATCTAAAGGAGCTGTAGAGAAAAGCAAATATTTGTACTGCAATTTTTTTAACAGTATATATTAAGCCGTAGGCTTTTAACGGTCAAATTAGGGACAATTAGGCAGGAATAAGATGAGAGAGTCCTCTGCTGGACAGAAGCTGCAACTGCAACTCAGTATATTGACTGTATGTGATGGTATGTGACTATGGGAGGGAAAAGATTAATAAGTCATGAGTCATGAGGCTTTTGAAATAACAACCACTAGTTTGTTCAGTACAAAACGCTGTGACTGCGAGTAATTTCACATGAATATGTATGTGTTTACCACAGTGGCAGCGGGGGCAGCAGTCCTGGGTTTCACAGTGTAACTCTGTTCCCAAAGGGCAGGAGGGAGTGTCCATAACTGAGCAGCTCATGTTAGTTGCTGAGATGAACACTTCATCTTTCACTTTCACACACTCGTGTAACACACATTTATCATGTGGTGACTGCCATACCTCGCCCACCTATAAACAAAAACAGTTGATATTCTAAGCATCTTCAAAAACAGAGGACTCTTCAACAGGTTCTTTTTTTGGATCTGTGTTCACAGTCAGAACAAGCAGCACGATTGTTATCTGACAGGAAATCATGATCAAGTCACTCCACATTATCACTTCAACATGTTAATTTTTAACACACGTACATGTCTGAGGCTTCCCCCAATCAGAGTGTCTCCTCGCATCTCTCCTTCTGACTCCACACAACTGGTTGGTTTACACTTCCCACAGCACTCTCCTTTTGATAAAATGTATGTTGAGCCCTGAAATGAAAAATAAACATATGATACGTATGAACTACCAAAGACTTTGCATCTTCATACGAAGACATTACATTTTTGGTTCTTTTTGGCATTACACTTAATTTTGCTGAACCTGTGAGCCTCATTCTTGTCTTTGTCATCTTGTGGCCACCAAAGCAAATTTCAATGATCAGTGTACAATCAAAATTGACAGCAATTCCCACAAACATGTATAAAATTATAGCTTGGGTCTCAGCTGTGAAATCATCATGTAACTGTGAATGCTTAGCGTTTTCTTTTTCATGTGTACGTGTGTATCCGTCACCTGAGGGCAGGTCCGATCACAGACCGGTGGGGTGCACTGAGCAGTGTGCAGAGATGTCTCCTTGTCCTTCAGCTGTGTACACCTGCACTTCTCACATCCTTCCTCCCATTCACGTCCCACTGGGTGAATCACCCCACTAACAACACACACCTGGATGGACACAATATTGAAAAAGGAAAAGTTTTCGAAAAAGTTTAAAACAGCAACAGAACAGATGGTCCTTTTTCCCTAAAAGTTTCATGAAGACACAAACTCGCCTTGTCTGGCAGGCAGTTGATTTCTGTGCAGCCACAGTCATCTGTGGTGGAGGATGTAATGTACCCTGCAGGGCAGGTGCGGGTGGAGTTTTGACAACTGCACACACATTCAAACACATCACAACACTTTGTCTTTTTGACTGACAGCTGGCGATGTGTGGGACACGCAGGGGGAGCTTGCAGTGAACATTCCTCTTTCTTGCAGACTGAAACAGAATAGAGATGAAGAGAAGCATGTCAAGCAGATCAGACAATTGTATGCTCTGTTTTATATTTCATTATTCCCATGTGTTCCACAGGAAAGCCACGAGTGACTTACCACACTCGTGTACGGGCTGGCATTCCCCAGGGTTTTTCAGAATCAGGGTCTGACCATCCTCACAGCGGGGCACTTCAGGCGGGTCACAATTCACCAGATCACACACTTAAAATTCAGAGTGAGACAGTCTATTGAAGGTGGGCGATATATGGAAGTCCCTGATAAATACAGAGTATAGAAATTTTCGGTTCCAGTAATTTAAATGGTTTTCCTTATATGAGATGATAAAAGTTTTAACTCTATGTCGCCATATAGGCATAGATCATGTGCATCACATATTGAGCAGTGACAGATCTGTTGTGCTTGTTTGATTAAGGTAATCCTGGACCTGGAAATAATAACATCATATTTATATGCCATTTTCTGTTTTTTCACATACCACATTCATACTCTGGGCAGCACTTTGAGTCCTTCTTTGCTCTCAGGGTCTCACAAGCTCCACACACTGGACCTACACATGTTCATATAATATATACATATATGACACGTACAGCCTTCATTCAAAATGTTGTAAACTCACACTGCAAAATGATTAAGGTTGCTTAAAACCAGAAAACACAGATGCAGTGAGCTTAAATACGCAACAGAAAGAGAAGTGGAGCTTACGTGTGACATCATTGCAAGGCCGGGCGGTACAGTTGATGCGTTGTTGGTCCAAACACATGCAAATCAGACATGGGTTGTTGTCTGGTACCCAACTCTGCATATACTGTCAAACCAAAAGCAAACCATGGCTCCTTTTAATGCATTAGTTGGTCATGTGAAATTAACACTAGAGGGAGCTCACTGCAGACTTTAATGGAGAGCATGTTGATTGACCTATTATATTCTATCAGCAGGTGTTTTTCCATAACTAAGAGGTCGATTCCCTAACACATGCATCCAACTCACCATATATGTGTGTCCATGGGGATCGACACACTGTGTGCATGCTTCTTGTGATACACACTTTCCTTGATGCAAAACCATCCCTCCAGTACAGAAACAGCCCTCAGTAGGTGTGTCCATACAGAATGTCTCGTTACCCCTGGCAACCGACCAGTCACCAGGCAACGACTGTATGCTGCCACAGTCCTCTACACAACCTGTCCGACATGCATCATACTCCATGGAGCTGGGGCACGCTAATGCTGTAACACAAATGAAGCGAAAGTTTATGTTAAAGCTTAAAATGTGTCCACTGCAGCCATCAAGGTGCAAAACATTTACACATAAGTGACTTACGGCAGAGGTGTGGGCTTCTCCAGTCCACACACACGTCTCTCTGTCTGCAGAGGCGTGCATAGGCAGAGATGAGCTCGCACACATCTGTGTCCTCACATGCCTGTTCCTCACACTTGGAAAGGAATACCTGGACGGGAATGTGCTCATGGCACGGTTGAAACACCTCAGAACGTAAGGCCTGACATCCCATTACTGCTCCAGACACACACACTGCCTTCCGTTTTTGCAAACACACACCACCATCTACAGCCACAGTCCAGTCTGAGATGAAGGCAGGCTGGTTGGTGGTTGAGCTGCCATTACGTAAAGACAGGATGTCAGCTTTCTCCCCTGAACAGGCACCTGAAGGAAAGAAAGAAACAATAATCAAACACTACAAGACAAAGAAACGGTTACACTATGAAAGATGGAAATGAGGATCTTATTTCATTTACCACAGAGCCCAGCAGTCGGATCAGTTGCCGTGGAACTCAGCAATGTGATGGTGAACTCGTTGCTCTGAGGAGTGAACGTCAGAACATATCCGTGGTTTGATTTCAGCTGCAGCATCACTCCTCCATAACGCACAAGCTCCAGGCCACCATATCGCCATGGCAGTGCAAGCTCTTCTTGATCAATCATTGCCTGCTCAAACACAAACACATGCAGTGAGTAATTAAACCATTACAGGCTCACTTATAATGATCAATCTCAGTGTCTGCACACACAGCTCTCACAAACCGCTTACCCTCATATCATCCATCAGCAACAGTTTATGCGGGCCATGAATCACTTCCATGGATTTCATGCAGACCTGGTTGTAATTCTCTGAGCCCAGGCAAGGCCCACTGTGGAGTTTGACCTCTGACCTTTCATTGATGCCTTTGTTGACAGTGAGAAGTGTGTAGGAGCACAATCCCTCCCCATCCAGCCTAAGGGCCAAGCCGTCAAACCTCACCACATGATTGGTGGAGCTTCCCATACACATGCCTGTCAACGCAAGGCAGCCAGGAGAGAAGACAGCGTTTGCACAGGAGTCAGGACATCACGTGATCCATTTATAACTAATATAAATAGAATGGAATGTAAGACTCCACAGTCATAGTTAACAGCTCAAATGAAAAATGTTGTGTAGTAGATCACTTTGATGTACATACAAGGGCATTCCCAGTGGCAGCCACAGGTCTCCTGGACTTTGATTGGGGGTATGTTGTTTCTGCACGCCGGTGGCTCCAGCCTGTCACAGCTTACTTTGTGATTCTCTACCGTCACTGCTCCGCTCGGGTGGCACAGGAGAGAGTGGCAGCCGTCATCCAGCAGCCATGACTCACCAGGCTGAAACACACAGAAAGAAAGATGCAGGTGTTCTAGTGGCTGTGAAAAGCGCTGTATTGCCATTACTAATGTAACTGATATTGAATGTCACTCACCTTTCTCTCATTTCCACTATCATCAACACACACTCCTGGTGGACCAGCTGAGAAACAAAGCAAATATTATCTCCTCTTCTGTCAGTAATTGTAATCACCACATTTATTCAAAATTTAACCTGTTTATTTAAACAATGAGAAAGGAATACACAAATTTATTGGGATTAATTATGGTTGCTGCACATAATTAAACTGTGGATGTGCATGTGTAAGCACCTCTGCAGATTCTCTCTGTGTAACCATGGTCCAGAGTTAGCAACATGAGTAACTGATCCATGTTGTTCAAGTGCAGCGTGTTGTCTTGGTTGCCATGGTGTCCGAGCACAGTTAGCTCACTCCTGTCGTATCCTGGTCCCACCCCAATGGGGAACACGGACACACCTGAAGAATGAGACTCTTATATTAGTGAAACTTCACTAGAACTGACATAGAAGTGTTGAAAGGACTGCATTTTGAACATATAGATTCATGGTTAGTCTATTGGTGGCTTAATTACTTGCTGCTACAGCTTCTGCAACTGCCTCTTTGACATCATCAGATGATTTGTCAGTCACTAGCATCACCACAGCTTTGGGTACACCCACCCTTCCCCCATTGCCTGGTGAGATGGATGTCTGCACAGCAAATCGCAGTGCAGATCCTGCAGACAGAAGGAACAAGTGAGACTGTGTGGGGACTTTTGCCTGCTTTCATGTGTGTGTATGCGCTTCTCACTACCTAGTGCAGAAGAGGTGGTTTTCCTTTTCTGTATGCTCTCAACCAGGCCCAGGAGGTGTGATTTGCTCTGTTCATCCTTCCAAGTGAGCTCTGCCTTGTTGGTGTCTCCGTACTGGACCACACTCACCTGAGTGCCATTCAGCCCTACACAAATGCAGTTAAATAATTGATTCAATACAGCAAAGGAAGACCTTGAGGAAGCATTAGTAGTATATACTGTATTTGCTTTACAGTTATGTTATAGAAATGGTAAAAATAAAATACCAAAAATGCTCTCAAGTGAACCCCCTATTGATATGGTAATGTTTTTACATTGTACAATATATACAATGCAATATCTATATATACAATATACACTATATAAGACTTGCCGCCAATGGGCGGCAATTTTGCTCTTGGCCTACTCAGTCAGCCTGCAAATTGCTGGGAAATATGTGCTGAAATATATGCATTACAGAAAAAAATTTTGAAAACAGGAAAGTAAAATATTACATGTCAGTAAATTGCACTACACTTTACAACATACATTAAAAACACAGTGGTGCATGTAGGTACTGAGTCACACCTACCTATATCTGAACTCTTGATGAAAGCTTTGACAAATGTCTTCATGTCTTCAAATGTGTCTCCAGCCTTCAACAGGAACAACACATCCAAAGGTTTCTTACATGGCACTATGGGAAGACATATTTACAAATGAGTAACAGCAATGGACTCACTGTAGAGTAAAGGTTAAATGAGTGTCTGTCTTATGTACCTGAGGGTGGTAGGCTGGAGAGTGTTGGGGCAACCAGGGGTGGTAGTGTGGGAAAGCGGGGCCTGACTGTGGTGTGTGTGATATTGACTATACGGTGGACTAGGGTTGTCAGACGGTTGTAGTCCTCAACCATTAGTGGTTGTTGAGGGGAGCTGTATGGGAACAGGTCAATCTCACGTACTTTTGGTCCAACTCCAATGGGATAAACCTGAGTGTTGGTGGTGGTGGACGGTGGGCGTGTCACTGTGTCAGTGGGTGGGTTCTCCGTCACAAGGAAGACAAGCTGAGGAGGGGTGGGCCCGTGTGAAGGCTGGACAGTAGCAATTTCCTGAATGGCTGTAGTGAGAGCTGCACCTGTGTTTGTCTTACTTCCACCTCTCCAACGAATCTCCCTCAGTCGTTGAAGCAGCAGCGTCCTCTGTTGCCTCAATTCCCATCGACTTATCTCCACAGTCACAGATACTGAGTACTGGATCACAGTGATGCGAATAAACTCCTCCTCTTCTGTCAGCTGTGAGATAACTTCCTCCAGGAAAAGAAGTGACTTGTTAAAATTGGCTTCACCAACTGAATCAGAGCCCTCAATTATGAATGTCACATCTTTGCCTGGAGAAATGGAAGATGGTGTTGTGGTGATAGGAGACAAGCCAGCTGGTGCAGTGGATGTTGGGGTTTTGGGATGATGTTGTGTAGGATTTGGCTCCAGACGTGGAGTTGGGGTAGTGGTGGTCGTCCCCTGGCGAGGTTTCCCCACAGTGGGCTTTGGAACTGGAGGTTTTTCCACCTCTGGCTCCAGCCCCAGGGTGCAGAGGTAATCTGTCAGCTCTAACAAACGATCAGGCAACTCGGCTGTGCTGCTAAGCACATAGGCCCTGTTGTCTGGGTTGGCCTTGGTGATGTCATTAATCTGCCCCATGTTTACCCCAGGACCCAATGCCACGGTCAGTGTGGTGATGGCTTTCTTGCGGAGCATCTTGACCAAAGCACGGACAGGACGAGGGTTGGCACTGGCAGTTAGGATGATGGCAACACGACCAGCATGCTCACGTTTGTTCTTATCATAAATGTTGATGGCCAGGTACTTGACAGCTTCGTCCAGGAAGGCAGCATCTCCTCCTGTGTAATGCAACTCACGCACAGTCTTCTTAAATATCCACTTTTGAACCTGCAGAATCATAAGACCTTTAATGTGACATTCATTTTGAGCAAGCCAGCAAAGTAGTTTATTTCTGAGCTAAATAACTCAGCTGAATTCAACACCATATACAGTGTGTGAATGAATTGTTTACACACTGTGTATATGGTGTGCACAGTATATATTTATCTACCTGCAGGTCATACGTTTTCACTCCAGAATGGTAAAGCAGCACTGTAGCTCGAGTGTGAGCTGAGCCCATGCGAAATCGTTCAACAATTCCCAGTATAAACTCTTTGGTTGTCTGAAATTCTTCTTCGCTCAGGGCTTCTGAACCATCAAGTAGGAAAGCCAGATCCATGGCACGATCACACAATCCTTCAGGCATTAAAGTGGTGAAGGGCAGAGTTGTAAAGGTGGAATAGGAGGGTGTTGGCATAGGAGTAGTGAACATGCTGGGGGAGGCACAAGCCTCACAGTTAAGGGTGTTGTTGTCACAGTGGCTATGGAGAAGGAAACAAAGCATTTTAAGATGTGCTATCATCTATTAAGTATCAATCACCAGTGATTCATCATTACTGAATGATTCAATGAAGTATTACCATATCTTGCAGTGATCTGGATCATCATGGTTAAGGATGACCTTGTTGCCGTGGGAGATTCTCTGACCCTCGTGGATACACACCTGACACTCAGATGGAGCCACACAGCGCATTGTCACCTCATCAAGCAGTTGACCTGAGATTAACAAGTTTGTTTGAGCATGTATTTAGTTATATCTGTTCTGTATTGAAATGCTGCATATAGAAATATGTGACTGTAATGTCCACTGAGTAAATTTTGCACCTGGAGGGCAGTTAGCATGGCAACCTTCCACACAGGTGAGCGAACAGTCGAGGGGATCAGGGTGCTGGCAGGTGATTGGGCAGGCAGGACCACATGTGCTATACCTCCACTGGCATAGTTCCTCCCCACCACCTGGTCCCCGGGGATTCAGCTCCTCACAGCTCATTGCTACGGAAACAAAGGGTTCAGTTTAAGTTATTATTAAAGGGTCCAATGAAATTTGGGCTCTGCATTTGACCTTTACCACTACCCACTGTACATTTCTTTCTTCAGCGATCTCTGATACCCTTAAGAAGACAGTTTCAGAATATCACAGCTGATCAGAAATGTGCATGTGTGGGACACAGAATAAACTGGAAATAGAACATCAAATGAAATCCAATGTAAATTCACCACAACTCCCAATTTAGATAGTAAACAATCAAACACAAAAATAAGTCATGCAGCCGAGACTTTTTTTTTTCCCCTAAAAACTGAGAAACAGTTTGGCACAGTAAAATTCACTTCACACTCACGGCAAAGATCATTAGATCTCCAGCTGATAGATACACCCCTCTCTGAACAAGCTTGTGCGTAGGCTGCAAGGACATCACAGAAACACGCACAGTCGCCCACGGACGGACAGGAGCATGCTGCTTCCACGCACATTTCCATGTATGGCTCTGCATCCACCTAGACCCAAACCGGAAAGGGTAAGGAAAGTGTCAAGTACATGAGAAATGGACATGGAATTAAGGGAAATCCACTGTATCTGTAATGGCACTTACTTGGCTGTTGCACTCTTTAAAGAGGGGACCAGTGATCACACGACATGACTGCTCCACTGTTACTAACTTGATAAAGTTGTCACTACAAGGAGAGGGTACCTATAGAGACAAAGACACACACAAACCTATTGATTAAGCAGTTAGCATTTACATGGTAGTGTACTATAGAATAATGTGTCTCATCCTAGTAATGAAATAGTAATTTAGGATCCAAACTAATAATTTTTCATGTTTCAGAACACCAACTGCAAATTGTTCACACTTAAAATGATGGGAGACTATTTTAAAAAGTATAATTAAATAGTTAAATTTCAATCTGTTTGTATCATACCTCACTATACACAGACAAATACTGTATAAGCAAATCATATTAACAGAGCCAATCCTAAAGTGTAATTCAATACTGAATCTAAATGTCAATCTCACACTTCAGTCAAGGTATACATATTATAATATATTGCCCACACTTTACTGTGACTTTTACCACTGCCACAATAGACATTTTTGCACGATTGAGATAAATTGTTGCTGTTAATCTTTATTTTTAATGAAAAAACTGAAGTGAAACTGTAAACTTCTCATGCTCCATTCCATATTTCATAATATGAGAGACCTAATATTTCACCTGTGTTACGTCCGCGCAGCTGGGAACAACCTTCCATGAATTCCCAAAGTGGGAACTGTCCACCTCCAGCTGGTTGTTACTGCTCATCAAATCGTTGTTGACATTTCCATCAAAGTTACCACATAAACCACACACCCGGCCCTAAACACAGTAACAGGCAGGAAACAAAAAGGGATACGTTTCATATAAGGTGTATGAGGAAAAAAAGGTGGAACCCAATATAAGTAGGGTTTGATATATATTAGTACTGTGGTGGCAAAAAGTTAACAGAGAATTTTTAACTATAAAGTCTTTACACGTCAGCTGTTTCTGTTGAGTTTTAACTAAACATTCATGCGTTTCTGTGGATAGTCAAGATATATGGTGTTCCAGAGGTCCCGACTTGCTTTCATAACAACCCCCACCAAGGTACAACACTCCCTTGAGATCTCACAGGGCCATCACAAGTAATCAACAATGTCATCAAACCCATCACAAGGACCTCTTTATTTACGGAACACTCTAACCTGTGTCAATCGGACCCTCTGCTGTATCTCAAAGTGCTGTCACAACAGGGGTCAAGCAAGCAACATATATCTATATGAATGAATACAATATAGAGTATGTAGGTACCAGATAATGCAAAACATAGCATGGGTTAAATACCAGAATTTTCTATGACAGTACCCTGTATGAAGCAGCGATGTGGACCAGGAGATGGGTTCCCTTGTCCCAGCTGAGAGAAATGTGTTTACCAAGCAGCAGGGTGTAAAACTGCCCAGATCGGATAATCTCTACACCTGAGCCCTGCAGCACCGGCCTCGTCATCTTTACCTGTAAAAGATGAACATGGCATAGATACTCATGCTAAGTGTTAAGAGTTTGGTCACGAGGCTGACATTATTTTATGTTTATGACAAAATGCATCAGAAACATGTAAACACATTTTATATATTTATTTATATATACACAGGTGACAAATCTATGGTAAATATTTTATTGATTGATGGTGACCTTGTGACCCCAGCGAACAGGCTTAAGGTTATGTCTTATCCTTTTCATTGCCACACCAAACCAGTAATTGAGTGTAATTGCACACTTGCTACAGTCGGTGGCAGTGGCACTTTGATGTGGTGTGTCTTTAAACGATGGAGATGAATAAAGACCGCGTGTATTATGTCTAAAAACTGAAGCCATGAAGCCAAAGAAATTAACAGACATTAGACTTCAATCATGCTAATAAGCCACTTGAGTTATACCATTAATCTTGTGAAACACTTCGTCATTTTTGATTAAAGAATATGCACAATTTCTTTTATTCATTTTCTTTTTGCAGGTTAAAGTGTTTTATTTGCATCCAGCATAAAACTACAGCCAAATCAATCACACAGAAAGAAAGAAAGAAAGAGAAAGTTTAAAGTGTTTTATCTGTTGTGCTCCTGACGTAATGATGCAGATAAATTATATTTATCATTTATTCATTTCCTTTAAGTTTATTTTGCAACTGGTTTAAGCAGCTGTTGCAAGTTTGTGTTGTGACTTTTTTCCCGGAGATTGATGCAGCATTCATCTTTTCTGAAAATTCGCTCAGACTGAAAACAGGGTTAATAAAGGTAATCTTTTTGTAAGTGGATCTGTATTTCTTCTTTTTAGTTTTCTTTGTTTTAGTAATGTTATGCAGAGGTGTACTTTTAACAATTTTATAGACAAACTATAGTATTAACTATAGTAGTAATACTACACTACAATAGTTATAATGTGGGGTACATAAAACAATTGAGAAGCACTGATCTGAGATGGCACATAAATAACATTAAATTGTATGTGTGTGTGGGTATCTCTGAATGTGTTACCTCTCCATGCTGCATTACAATCAATCCTCCTTGGTAGAAAACTTTAATCGCCTTTGCACAGCGATGTCCCACAATTCCACAGGCCTCATTCTCCACCAGAACCCTGAATGAACCGTCTCCTCCATTGCACAAATCCTAGGAAGAGAAAAGTAGATAATGGACGGGAGAGAAAATGTTTTTTTCTATTTTTTATTCCACTGTTGAATTCATCCTAAAACTCTTTCTGAATCTCTCTCTCTTACCTGGACCAGGACATATTGACAGAGGCCAGGGAAGGAGTATTTTAGGCCATCAAATGATATGTAATGACTCTCGCCTATGGTGCGGCACACACCATCGCACACCTTCTCTGTGCAGCGCCACTTTCTGTTCTCACATGTACTGTAAAACCAAAATAGATAGCATTGAGCAAGCAGGCTGCAGATAGTATCTCTCATAGCCAAATATGCAACTCATCTTTTTACCAGGTGTTGCAGTCCACAGAGATGGTCTGTCCTGATGTATATGGCCTGTTGTTATGGTAACAGGGACATTGCTCTGGTGCAATGCAGTCTCTGCGGTGACGTACCTGAAAATTGATTCATTAATCAATCACTATACTATACTCTCTTAAAGTTTATTGGTGCTTTAACCACACACACATGCAAAAGTGCACACATATAACCTACCGTGCCAGGCGGACAGAGGCAGCCAGGGATGCAGGCGAGACTGACACAGGGCAGATCCATGTTCTGGCAGGTCCTGGCACACTCAAGGCCTTTTTCTCCAGCATTGCACTCTGCATGAGT
The DNA here is from genome assembly GCF_900963305.1 of Echeneis naucrates. Classification (NCBI taxonomy): domain Eukaryota; kingdom Metazoa; phylum Chordata; class Actinopteri; order Carangiformes; family Echeneidae; genus Echeneis; species Echeneis naucrates. The sequence continues at coordinate 11,814,352 of NC_042526.1, read as the reverse complement.
TAATGGTGGGGGACACTGGGCTGACCTCCGCTCTGTGTGCAGGGAAACAGGATTAGTTGAAATTTCTAGTCAACTTTCAAAAACATAAAACTTTCCTGAGGCTATAAAGAAATAGCAGAGCAGGTTAACTTTTTAAGTGAAATTGGGATGACAAGTAGTTCACGGCGTACTGCAGCAAATATCCAAACACAGCTGGTCAAATGGAAGATACAACCCAAATTTTCTTAAAAACACAGACATTTACACAAAAAATAGGCTTTTGGACGTAATTGTATTTGTACCTCTGGATGGTGCCAGGTCATCATCGTAGAAGAGGTCAGATAGTAAATTACTTGTTTCAGAGGAGCTGCAGCGCATGGAGCCATTCTCACAGTAGCTACAAACACAAGTAAGGACAAATACAAAAAATATAAGTAAAGATAATATAACTAGACTAGTTTCTGAATATTCAAATGCACAGTATCTGACCAAATGCTGTTGTGATCCGCATAGACATCACCAGGTTGGTAGAGCTGTCCATCATGCATGCAGGAGCACAGGTCGGCAGGCACACACTCTCCAGTTTCGCTCAGGTACATTCCAGCAGGGCAGAAACAGCCCTCTTCACACAACTTCTCCCCCTCACAGCCAGGCTCAGCCCCAGACAGAGCACGGCATGTGCGATCACATGGACTACCACAGGCCTCATACACTTGGTCTTCGGGGCACTGCAACGCTGACAAAACCAAACCAGGCCCTCCTCCGATCAGTCATTTGTTGTCACTTAAACTGTCTTTTTATATCCAAAATAATTTTTTATCTGCCGCTTATGTTCTGATTTGAAATTTTGATTACGAACATTTTATTGCTGACTTTTGCATTTGCATTAATAGTAAGAATGACTATAAACCAGTTACCACAGACTGAGGGAGACCTCCAGCTGAGCAGCACTCCTCTGGCAGTGCATGCAGCAGCATAAGCAGCCAGAGCTGAGCAGAGGCACTCCTCCCCATCCGCACATGAACACACATCATAACGGCAGAACCGCTGGAATGGAGCCGGGTTCACCAAAAAGTGGCATGCACTGAACACTTCAGACATCATCATCGAACATGCCTCCTCTGCAAAATGTACTGAAACGCATGGGAGGATTAGAAATTAGAGTTTAGTCTAAATGTCCATTCTGTGTGTATATATATAAATTCATATATACCTCTTTTGGGATTAGTGGCACAGGGATCAGTCACGTGCTTGTATGTGGATTCACAATCTCCATTGATCCTCCAGGATTGGCCAAAAGCCTGAGGGCTTGCCTCCACCAAGCCAGAAGCAGAAAGGAAGTCGTCACCTTGGTTACCATTGAAGTTACCACAGAGACCACAGGTCTGCCCCGCCCATCTTGGTCCAAGCTGTGGTAGGTGACAGAAGTTGCTTATCTTTTCACACATGTATCATCACTGAAACTACTTTTAATCATAAACATACAACACCTTTAGGAGCACTCGGCCCTTCCCATCCCAATCAAGGCGAAAGCCATCACCAAACTTTACATGTACAGAAGACTGGACAGATCTTTGGATATAGAGATGGCCTGTAAAATTACACACAATAATTTACTACAAATGATATAAAATTCTACTATTTGATGTTTTTGCCGAAATCAACATAATCAAAAAGGGTTTAACATATTATTATTAGTAATAGTAGAAGTAGTAGGTTTTGACTGAAAGTCTGAAATAAAGTTGCCTAGAGGAAATAAATTTGACTAGAGGAAATATACAATCCAATTCCTGTCCACTCATCCACCAAAGCAGCTTACCATGATGCATAGGTGTCTGAATGTCCATGCTGTTGACAGAGACAATTCCACCATGCTTCAGCTTCACTGTCATGTCCTCCAGAGCTGGCAGGGTGAGAGTCACTGAGCGTGTGCAAACTGCATCCTGATCATCTGCACACTAAAACACAACATCGGTAAACAGCAGAAATACTGTAGATGACAAGAAGTGAGTGGTGGCAACATAACAATCCAGGGTGATATGATTTGTGCAAGAGAATTTTTTTTTCTAAATTGTGTGGGAGTTGCTCTTCATTACCTGTACATTCTCAATGATGACAGAAAAGCCGCTGTCTGCACAGTCTCTTGCCATCAGGAACTGACAATGGCCAGTGAAGGTGAAGAACTTATTGTCAAAGGTCTTAAAGTGAGACTGACCCACGACCAAACATTCACCTTTACAAAGAGAACACACAAAAAAAATTATAAGAAAGTATTAGTAACTCACAACCAGGAGGATGTGTAATTAAGTGCATTAACTTAATGCACTTAGACTGTAGATGTCTCTCACCAGGGCAGCCTTCATTGGTACATTCCCAAGAACCGTGACGGCAAACACTGCGGGACAGGACAATTCATGAACAGTTTGGATTGATTGGTAATTCTCTGAATGTACTTCATGCAATATTTGGCCTCTCATTGTGTCTTCTCACCAAGTGTTACAGTCCTGAGACACGGAGGATCCTGGAGGAAAATGTCTTCCCATGTGCAAACATGAACATTCAGAGATCTCAACACAGCGATTCCCATCCAAGACTTTACCCACTGAAAAACACAAATACAAACTATGCCACAGCTACTAGTGACAGATAGAGCAATAAAGGGAGATGTACTGAATGAGAGGGTACCAGGGCATGTACAGCCGTCCACACACTCCTCCTTGCAGACCTCCTGGATATTGAGACTATGGCAGTTTGTGGAGCAGGACTTGGTGCATTCACTGTACTGCATCCCAATTGGACACTTGGGGACTGTATATGCAAAAAGACATATATAGATCACAGATGTAGCTTTATAGCTTACTATTACCTTTCACAGACTGACCAACTTACAGCAGCTGCTCTCCTCAAGCCAGCCTTGAAGAAGTATCCCATGGGCGTGGCATGTGCGGGCATACTCCAACAGGATCGGACAGTAGCAGTCTTCTCCGTCCTTGTGGTTGCAGTGACACGCCTCCTCCTGACACAACAACAGGAAGGCCTCAGGAGAGACCATGTGGGCACAGTGTAGGAAAACACTGGAGGTCTGGAGCACACTGCAGCTGGACAAAATCTACACAAACAGAGATAGACACACACAGACCAGTTGACTTATATATTAATTTCTGTTTACTTTTGGTGGTTAAAGGATTTCATTAGTAGAACTGAAAAAAATAAATATTCTTGCAAAAACAGGTTGATCTTTTCATATCAACCCACTCACAGCAACTGCATGTTACACCACTGCATCTCTACCAGTCAGAATTGTTGGCCTACCAGCAGTTTCATTTTAAAGAGATTGGGGTCTCATGCCCATCTGCACGTATGCTGTATGCATAAGACCAGTCCCAGTCAAATGCTGACACAATGATGCAGTGTTTTGGAGAATTTCATGCTAGCTTTTATTAGAAATCTTACAGCTTAGTGGAGAAAGAAAATGGAAGCCCTCAGAACTGAAAACATTGTGGTTCGTGGTTTGTATCTTAACCTTTAAAGGACCTGAAGCAACCCAAGAGATTTCAAGACATAGGCCAAAATTTTACCTTTTAAAAAATATTACTGCTTTAAGGGGAAAAAATCAGTTAGTAAACACAATCTTAGCAATTCTGCCATAGCACCACATAGTAACTTGCAGATGTTCTAACAAATGTATGTTTATTTGTGCGTGTGTGTGCATACTCACCGCTGAAGTGTCTTTGGTGCTGTTACAGGACTGGCCAGAGGTTGAGACACGTCGGCAGGACTGATCAGCCCCCTTCACTGCCCATGAATTTGCGAAATCATAACTGTCCTCTGTTAGGAATCCTGAAAACACACAGACACAGAGGCAGACAAACACACACTTAGTTGAATTTGTAAATATTACTTATAGAAAATAGAGTTTGATTGCATTAAATGGTGATGTAATTACTTTGGATATTGGTGTTTTGTTATTGAGGGATAGTTCTCTTTGTTGACTCAAATATGTGTGTTATTTTTGATTGAACCATCCTCCCATCATCAGATTGATACACTTTGGCAGCCACTAATTGGCTAATTCATTCAACTCATCTGGACATGGTCAGTTTCATGAAGAAAATGGCCTGGCCTGTGTGGAGCTTGCATATTCTCCCAGTGCCTGCGTGGGTTTCCTCTGGGTACTCCAGTTTCCTCCCACCATCGAAAGACATTGTGTTTGGGTTAGTTGGTGACTCTAAATTCTATGTGGGTCTGAGTGTGAGTGGTTGTTGGTCTCTGTGTGTTGGCCCTATAACAGACTGGCGACCTGTCCAGGGTGTAGCCCGCCCTTGCCCAGAAGTTGGCTGGGATTGGCTCCAACACCCCCCCATGACCCGGAAACAGATAAGCGGTAGAAGATGAGTGATTAAGTGAACAAAGCCAATTCAGTTTGGTCTGTGTTTATCTAGAGGCGCCTTCACCTTGCCGGTGGATGAGAAGTCTGGTCTCTTCAACTTGGCTGCAGTTAAATATAATGCAAATTCTTCATTATTCTCTTTTTCAGCTATATATATAGGCTAGTTTAACTGGTATGTTATCTTGAATAAATGTCTCATTAATATATTTTTTTTTAGGGGAACATAACAAACCTTAAGCAAAAACGGAAAACAGACATAACTAAAAATGTTGAGTTTACTAGATGGGCAAAAGTTGTCTTATTATTTTGATTATTACCATTATTATCTGCATTTGATTAGCATCAAGTAAATTTCACTCAGATGCAGTTCTACATCATTAGCAATTATTTATTGCATGCCTTAAATTTTTTGGTGAACACACACACAAACATATGAATAAGTTGACAGATTTCTCCTTAATCTCAACATACCACTACTGTTTCCCTTGCTTTCCCTTGTTATCTTTTCCTGTACTAGGTTGCTATTCTTCCTGTTTCTGACTGCCAGTGACTCAAATCATTTCCTTAATTCCAGTAATAATGGACCCTCCCTATTTTGTCTTCACTCTCAAACATCCAAGTATCTGACATACGCATAGTTAGAGCGTTTTGACTCTGCTAATTTCCCCACATGCACCTACCCTCTTGAGCAGTATATTCATCAGCTGGTACAGAGTTGAAGTTTCCACAGAGGCCACAGGTTTGGTTGAAATGGTGCTTAGTCAGGGTCAATGCGATGTTTGCTGCATTATCAATGGTTACAGTGAAGCCAAATTCCTCACTCCAGAGCTTATAAGACCCCAGCTCAGAGCCCACAAACACAGCATGAGATGCGTAAGGCAGAGACAGTCTGCAAAAAGGAGACACACAGGAAAATTGTGGGCTGTGGGTTTTCTGCTGTTGCAATTAACTTTTGCATGAGAACTTAAACATGTAGTGAGCTACCTTTTTTCTCCTTGTGTGAGCTGTCCATTTACAGAAAGGTGCAACTCCCAGGCATCTCCCAGAAACAAAGTGACACCCGTTCTTTTGCCATTGACAAAATCCCCTGTAGATGCACAATATTTTTTGTTTTACTATATGGATACAACACCCTGGAACACAAGGCTGTATTTTGAGTCTGCATAAAATTAAAAATTAAATAAAATCAAAATAAGCAAACAGCACTTACAGTCAAAGATATTGCCACACGAGAAACACGAAATCACACAATCAAACCCATACAATGTACACTTCATACTGAAATGCACAGGATGAACAGCGGACATCATTAGAATTCAAACCTGTTTTTGTCTGTATTGAATAGTCTATGACTCACCCAGAAGTGTGAAGGAACGATGGTTGCAGTCCCCAGCCAGTAGATAGCTGCAATCGCCAGGAAACTCATACAAAACCCCATCAAATGTGTGGATGTGGTGTCGTCCGAACAGACTGCATCTCCCTGTCATACCTGCCACACATGCTGTGCACACAAAATAAACCAATATGCAATTAATTGAAGAAATTTTATATGACTGATAACACTGTAACACTGTTACTTTGGTTACTCCTAAAGAATCTGGACATTTGATATGACATATACCTGTCAGATGCAGGAGAACCCAAATTTCTCGCCAATAGCTCTTCGCAGACCCCTGAGAAGCACAGATAATCACTATCAGCCATACCAACATTGCCATCATACTCTCAAGGAAAAATAGAGTATTATTTTGTGAAAGAGCTTTTGACTGCTTTCAGTAACCATCTTTCTCCAGTTCTCCAAAGTTAGTCCTACCTCCATGGTCCAGATTCAGGTAATTCACAGAGTTGCAAAGAAAAGGCGGACAATCCAGAATCAGACAATCCAAATATTGCACATTCAGACCTCAGTCAGGACATGATGATACAATATGATTGTCTGTGTCAAATTTATGCTCAACTCTGGGATCGATAAAGTAACAATCTATCTATCTAACTAAGAAACGGGTCAAGCCCTTTGTCACACAAAAAAAACACTCATGCACACTTGAAGCTGTATTTTATACCGAAGAAAATACACACGCCCAATTATACATGGCCTTAGCTTAAAGTCCCTCCCTTCACCAGGTTATGTTAAGAAGGGCAGAAATCATTCTGTCCACAACTCAGTGCCCGCGGACTGACACCATCAAACAGATTCAGCAGGACAATACCAGGATATACCCACTGATCGCCTGGCTGAGTGATTAGTCTACACATGCGTATCTGTATCGGTGCCAACCTAAACAAGTCTTGTGGAAAACACACTTACTGGTGATATCTCACGCAATAACACTGCTTTGGTGTTGTCACACAAACACATGACTAAGCTGTGCTAAAATTATACAAATAAACACTCACACAGACATGGGACATGGGGTTTCTCATGTGGCCCCATGTGACACTGGGAACATACTTTGATCCATACTCTCAGGTACAGCCTTAACCGATAATTTGGGAAAAACAGATAAGAGAGAAAAAGAGTGACATTTTAGACAAACATTCACAGCCAGAGTCACATTCTCCAAAACTTAAAACCACTTTTTCTATCAGTAACCATGAATACTTCTGAATGTCCAAATAAAGACAACTCTTGTCCTTCTTTGCTACAGTGTGGTTGTCCACAGGTATGTTACCTCTGTGATTAATGTTAAGTAGTTATTGTAAATAAACTGTAAATGTATACTGAGCACACTGTTACACTGTCCAATTCAATATACTAATGTACTAATGTTGATCATCATGTCCTAGAAGGTGATAAGAAAGCTAAAATGAGGCAAAATTATGTCAATCAAGCACAGTTTCTATGTGTTCACACAGTTTGTGTATCGACAAATCTTTGCATGAGGGCTTGCAATTGTAAGTAATCTATGAAATTTAACTCGACTAGAATAGATGGATATGCTTGTTTCCAAATAACTATTTTTTTCCCCTGAAGACGCTGTGAGGCAGGTTTCAGTGATATTAGCTGTCTAAGAATTATAAATGATTTGGGACTGATCAGTGAAATGCAATTGAATTGTCTCAGTAGCAAAGCAATGACTTACTATAAAAATAATATTCCCAATAACGCTCATAATAAATTATAGTGCAGGCTTACACATTGAACTGTCTTTGTGCTGCTCGAGAGGACATGCTCGTGCACAGTGTTCATTCATGTACAGTATATTCAATACGGGAACGCGCCGTTCTTATTCTGGGGGAATTACGTCATCCAAAGCTGCATGTTGTGCAGAAACTTGATGCTGTGCCCACTGTTGTACCAGTATGTGCTGAAAAGACAGGCCCATCACAGGACAGAATCTTTCGCTGTGACATTTAAATAGTTGGCAACAATTGGGGGGAAAAAGTAGCTGCTAAAACAATCTATAAAGACATTAAGTGTCTGGTGTGAGTGAATACAGAGTCATGTTCGGTGTGATGATATTTGGGAAATTCCTGTTGGCGCAAATGTTCCCTTTCTAAAACATAAAAATGCCTCCGAACCCCCAAAAAAGAAAGAGCTTTGTAGTTCTAAAAATAAAAACTTGAAAGAAGGAAATAATAATAATAATAAAAAAGAATCCCACGCAGGACGAAGAAAGAGGTGAGTAGTTTGCAGCTTTTGCCTTTGCAGGCTGCTGTCTGTGGGGGCGGTACACTACAGGCGCGCACAGCACGACGCGCGTATCAGTGCCGGCGGCGCGACAGCATCTAACCCCATTCTGCTCACTGACTGTTACTCAGAAGGTCCAACATCCGATCCCACCGCTCACACCGGCCCGGGTGGCATCCACAGCCCCAAGCACCGCCATGGCTGCGCTGTCGGGAGGAGAGATGTGCATCAAATACCTGATGTTTGCCTTCAACCTGGTCTTCTGGGTGAGTTGGAAGCGAGAAAATCTACTGGGGGGAAACGCGCGTCCCGTCTGTTACACGCGTGCAGTCTCCGGGCGTGCGTGGGCGCGCGCACCCGCGTGTGAGCAGGTTACTATGGCCGGTGAATGAAATTATGCGGTGTCCCATACGCAGACTAACCCGCGTTACTGATCACCGCTTGCTGGAGAGGTGGCCTCTCCGGTGATTTCTGACTCCGGACAAAGTGGCAGAAAGCCCGGGGAGCCCGAGGAGACCGAGCGGGCTGGGAGAATAATCCCTGGTGGCCAAGTGACCCAGTTCCAGCAGACAACGCTCCAGAGTTTGCGCGCACGGCATTTTATCATTTGCAATGGGGGGAGGTGAGAGATGGAAGGGGGGGGGGGGGTTATTATGGTGGGGAATGTGACTGATATGTGAATGATAATTAAGGCTTCTTCTCTGTCATATGATGTGGAGCGGTGCGCATGTCAGGGAGCCTGCCCATCTGTATGTGTCTGTGGGGGCGTGAATCAACTCCGGATATCTTATATGGGATATTTATGTCCACAAAGCCCGGAGGGTGTGTCTTGTTTGTTTGTGATCTGTGTGTATGTGTTCTCAGTTGAGCATTTCCAATTTGAGCAGATATAAATAGAGCCATGGATTTATTACAGGGCAGACAGGGGTTTCCCACAGCGTGAGAGAGAAGTGACCTCGAAGACTTCCATCAAAATCTATTGAGGATAGGCAAAGAACCGAAATCTGCGAAAGAAAGGCACACTTAAAGGAATAAGGTTACTATGAAAAATGTCCTGACTAATCACCGGTTTGAGCTATTTAAAGTCAAATCAAAGAAAACCCTGCTAGTACCTCAATATGTAAGTGCAGATTTTCCTGTAGCTACAAATCCATGACATGCACATCTGATTCCAGCTCAGTCTGGACACAACAAGCATGCCTGTTTGGTTGGTGCCTCAACCTTGCTTTCAATAATAATAATAATGGGCTCTGGGAGCAGCTGTTTTGTGACTATAGTCACATACAGTTCAGGCAGCAGAGCAGTAAATATGCCCCTAAACTGGTCTTTTGGGAAATGTTCTATAGCCCTGTGCCCAAAGTCCTCGATCCATTACCTCCGAGGTCATAAAACACTTTATTCCCACATCCACGTGTTGAAAAGAGAAACTGTACATGTATGAACAAGCCACGAAAAACAGACAAGAATTCCCAAATGTCACTTCAGACACAATCAAGGTCCACTTCTGGAGTAACACAACTGCCACTCCCTAACTGTAGGATCAGGTGAACGAATGGAGGTGTGGTATTGAAAGCACATTCCCTTTTAAATAAATAACTGACACTGCCATACTTCCACTTCCTCTTCACCAGAAGTTAGAGACTATACACTGTGTTACTGCGTTTATACCAAATCAACATGGCTGTGGTTGGGGGCATCAAGTGTGTGAAATATCTAATGTTTGTCTTTAACTTTTTCTTTTGGGTAAGTGTGCTTTACATTTTGTTTTGGCATCTTATTGCAGTGTGTGTGCGCAAATGTAAGCGAGAGAGAGAGAGAGGTGACAGAGCTTCCTCAACTAACATGGCTTCTACCGTCTCTCTTCACTGAAAACTGAATAGAAAAACTGTAAGAATGAGCTTGGAGAAGTGCTCCGGAGAGGAAGAGTTAACTTAGTATAATGAGCATATGAACCAGGAAAAGAGAAGTTTTAAATTCTGGCAGAAACTGTGGTTAAATAACAATAAACTGATGAAGTTACCAAGGGGGAAAGTATTTACTCTGATAGAGATCGTACATCAAAAGTATTCTGTCTTCTATAGAGCAAACTTTGTCTACTATAATAACTAACTGCACTAATGAGTGTGAAAATATGTTGGGTTTTTTTTTTGTTCCAGCTTGCAGGGACTGCTGTATTTGCTATAGGCCTCTGGCTCAGATTTGACCCAAAGACCAAAGGGCTTTTTGAAGGAGCAGACTCTCCGTATGTGTTTTATACAGGTAAGACACTCCACTCTCCACAGGAACATCTTCCAGACGTTTACTTGAGCTTTGTAAGTATGTTTGGATGGCTGTATGTATAAATTGATATACTGCATGTCTGTGTCTGCAGGTGTATACATCCTGATAGGAGCTGGAGCACTGATGATGGTAGTGGGCTTTTTGGGATGTTGCGGTGCCATCCAGGAGTCTCCCTGTATGCTGGGACTGGTTTGTACCACTTTTTTTGTATTACTATGAAAATCTTACTTCCTGTTTGGTTACTGGCAATAATTTAAAGTTTCTTTTTGTCTAGGTTGTTTGATATCGATCTCATTGAGTAATATTTGGACTTGTTATCTGACTTTAGCAAGAGCTACTAACAGAACAGTCTGATTCTTGTTCGCTCCCTCCCCTCTCCAAGCCCCAGCTGTCCATAATCTTCTTGTACTTAATCTCCTGAGAGGAGGAGTCTATGTAAATTGGGTTCAGCAACACTCAAAATGACCTTACATGTTCGCACAAGCACACAAAAGGCAAGCATGTACATAAGCAGATATGGAGGCAAATATTCCCACAGTCTGATGTTGTCTTTCCTCTACGCAGTTCTTCTTCTTCCTGCTTATCATATTTGCTATTGAGGTTGCTGCTGGAATCTGGGGATTTTCCAACCAAAGCAAGGTAATCTACAACCTCAAAAGTATGCTCCATTGACGCTTTAAGACTTTTCAAAAAGAAGGTTGTACGAAGGAGTATGTCAGAGACAATAAGAAATAAATGCCACAAGTTAAAAACTGAAGTAAACCGTCAATGGCAGCTGTAGAAATGAAACGTCAGTGAAATATTTTCCTGTATTTCATGTATTCACAAAAAGCATTTTAAATGTACTGCTTTAGAGAGGCACATTTCCCAAAGCTTTCTTGCTGGTGTGTTGCAGGTGGTGAATGACATCACAACATTCTACATGCAGACCTACAAGAACTTTGAGACAACAGGAGATGAGCGCCTGAAAGAAACACTGCGGGTGATTCAAACTGGGGTGAGCCATTTATGGTCATTCTGATTCAAAGTCACAATTTTTCAAGCTTCTTGGCAGTGTTGTGGAAGAAAGTGAGGGATCTACAAAGATCAAACGTTGAAACAGATGCAGAGATACAGGTGTCAAATGGGGAGTCTCCTTTATTCCAGCAGCCCCACTGACACACAGTCGGAGATATCTCAAAGTATTACAAAACCCAGAGTGTATGTGTGTACGTGTGAGTCCACATGATTGTCCACGTGGACTGCGCAGGCTTCATTCGTGTTTACCAGAGTCTCCATTCTCCCATCCCATAGGAAATGTGAGCCATCTTCAAGGGCGTTTCTTAATAATGTTTATCCTGGAGACACAACATTGTGTTTAGTACAGACAATGCTTGCCAGGGTCTCAGCACAGTCATGGTGACCTTCCAGAATAATGCCTGACTAATGTCCTCCTGTTATTCAGTATTCTGATATTTTCATTCCTCCAAAGCAGCAAAGATATTTTTAAGTAAATGCAATGCAGTCCCATTGGAATGTTTGCAACAGCTACGGGTACCCAGCACGACACACAACATTACAGTCTTTCTAATGTTTTCACTGGTTACTTGGCAATCCCACTGTAGCCACAAAAATAAACTTGAATCTTAACCAACTTTTGGAGCCATTCTTTTAACAGTAACATGAGTAAGAGATAGGCATTTTTTCATCAGAAAGCCAACTTGTTGTCTGAATATATGATTTTGTATATTTACAGCTGAACTGCTGTGGTCCAACTGGTGGTGTTATAGATGCTGTCAAAGACATCTGTCCCCAGGGAGGGGTGCTTGAGGAGCTCATTACCAAGGTACAACTAACAGGGACAGGTACTTTCGTCAAGAGACAGAGGAAGAAAAAAAAAAAGTAATCGAAATGGGAGACGAGCAATTGATCTAAAAGATGTCAGACATCCACAAGCTCTGTGAGAGTCAGGGCAATTACTGTATGTCAAATTCATAATGACGGCCTGACATGTTCAAGTCCATCAGTCTTCTCCTTGCAGATAATTACTTCAGCCTATGTGCCATGTTACCATGGAAACAATGGTTTACTGGCACTTGCATACTTTCAGGCTGTTATACATACCATACTACAATTTGTGTTCAGCATAAATTTAGAGCCAAAGCTGAAAGGAATCATGCTTAATTTCTGCAGAGCTGTCCTGATGCCATTGACGAGGTGTTTGACTCCAAACTACACATCATAGGAGGGGTGGGCATCACTATCGGGGTCATTATGGTAAGTGTATGATTTTATGAAAATTTCAACATCTGCTTAACTGGAGGATGAACACAATACAGACGTGGGTAATACAAACACAAGTGGTATTTCTTTTCCTCTTTTTACAGGTGTTTGGGATGATCTTTAGCATGCTCCTATGCTGTGCCATTAGGAAGTCTCGAGAGGTGGTGTGACCCCCTTCACACCCTAACGTACTTGTTAATGTTGCATGATGTCATTCCTAGAGTCATAGACTCACTACTGCCAAGACAAACACTGCTTGTTTAAGGTGGATAACTGAAGCTTGGTTGGGTGCAGATATTTCAGATTTTTACATGATTCGTCAGTTTTAACTGTACTTTTGATATTTAGGCCCACCTTCCTGGGCTGGATAGATCTGATGTGGTTAACAGGCCCAACTGAATGGGTGTCATCTGCTTCAGTGGCAATGTAGAACAGGAATGTGTAATTTGTGGTCATTTGGTTAAAATTAGTGTTGTGATCTGCTAATTATCTAAACAAAAGATCATATTATTGTATACTGATCACATTTCAATTGCTACCACTCGAGTTCACTTACTGGCAAGAAGAGTCATGGTCCAGGTACACAAAAAGGCAATCTCATCACTCTAGCACAAGACAGCAGCAGCCATTCAAATTCTACAAGTCCTCAATCTTATAACACTTAAGTCAAACTATGGTGACAAGTAGCCAGCTGAGTTTTGACCTATAGGGACAGTGCATTTTTTATTTATTTTTTTTTTAAGCTAGGTCTTAGAGTAACATCTCAGTTCCTTCATTGTGATGACATTCTGTTTATTCCTTTCTTTTCTTTCCCCCATAATTTAAATTGGCCTTGTTTAAAAGCCTTTTTGTAACATTTTGTATATGTGTTATTTTTTATTTGCTGAACATTTATAATCTCAGATGATTAAACTGTATGTGTGGTTTGATTATATATTTTATAATGTCATTTTCATTTAACAGAGACTGGGTTGACTTATACCATATGCAAAATGTTTCACAGAGACAAATTAATGAGATCAAAATAAACAAAAATGTAATAAATGGGCTCTAGTTTTATACTGTGATATATAATTACTCAAGTACATACAGTGCAACAACCACAATAACCATAACTTTTTATCAGCACCGCACTTGGTCAGTCGCTGACTAAGTTCTTTAACCACATCCAAAAAATCAGCCCTATTCAGTGAACTGTTTAGTATACTACATTAAGAAGTGATATTAGGGGAATGCAGGGTGTAGGTGCCCAGATAAAATTCAAAACAACATTTCAGGTATTTTTTGGATGTGCTGTAGAAAAAACCCTCTGAATACTTCCCCAGCTTTCGCCTCTTTGATATTTTTGGACCTCAAATGTGACTCATGCAGAGATAAACATCAAAACAGAAAATAATGCAAAGAGCTCTTCCTACCACAATTATTTTACGGAAAATTTATATTCAAAATTAGTTTCACACACTGATTACAATAAACAATACACATTTTTGTATGATTGTGTGTCTAGTTAACATCTAATGACTCATTATTTCCCTAAAAAGAGGTGAGAATAGACTTAACATGCTTCTGATTACAGCACATGGAAGTACATGTTGATTTGGTTGTTGACAGCCTTCTGTTGCTGTTCAGTTACCCCACCCCCATTACAGAGATAACACTGATTATAAAAAGTCTGTGTGTATATCTGTGAGGTGATGTGTCCATGATATTCAGTGTGTATGCCGCTTATATAATAGAATGTTTACAAGCCAAAGGAAGTGGTAAGGAAAACGGAGATAAGGAGAAGTGTTAAACCAGAGTGAGAGGTCAAAAGGAAAGAGGCCAATATCAACACTTAGTGACTTTGCTTAACATGAACACATAGTTTAATAACAACTGCACACTCTGTACTATACTGAGATTTACACTTTGTCCTTCTCCTTCTATTGCTATTTCCAAACCTAGCCTTGGTTAACAACAGAATGGTGTAGAGCCACATTAACATTTCATGAAGCTATAAACTCAACCACAGAACACTAGTGTTAACTATCTCTGTAGGTATGCAGACTTGCAGGCCTAATAAACTGATAACTGTATTGCAGTGGGACAGAGAAAAAATGCTGGGGCAAAAAAAAGAAAGTCTATAAAGTCTGTAACTGGGAATTATTTCCACTTCATTTTGATACTTGAGAAAATTTTGAAAAGAAGAATATGTTTATGGAATACAACACAATCTCAGTCATCAGGCTCATCCTCTGTGCCCTCCCAGGAAATGTTTGCAAGTCTTTGAGACCGTGCATGTAAAGCAGTCTGTGTACACAGCACCATATCCACCCGGAGAAGACTTCTAAGACATTGCAAAACAGCCAGAAGCAACTCATATTTACAGGAGACAGATTCAAGGCCGGTGTCCAGCATAGAAACTTTTGGTGACATGTCTGCCTTTCTACAACAATGCATGCTTAGTTCACCACCCTCTACAGGAATTTCCCTTGTACCATTACCTCGTATGAGGCTTGTGCTGTGCTCTTCTTTGTATGGAAAATGAAGTGTGTGTGACTGATTTGGTAAATATCTTAGAATTCTGGATTGAATCTGCAGAAAATGCCGCAGATTGTTCGAGTAAATCTGCTGAGGCACAGTCAGGAGAGCATTTGCCAAGAGCTGGGGAACAGCATCGATACCTATATCTGCGCTCTCAGAAACTGCGTGGCGATGATGTAAGATGGCATGATTTAAGAGAATTTCAAATATCCCACCAGCAGGTATAACGCAGCCAGGCAATATCCTACCCCGCTGGTAAGGAGGTGAATTGGAGGAGGTGTCAACCGTTTTACCAGACTGACCATCTGTATATGAAGATGTGTTTTTGTGTTGTGATGGCACAGCCCGTTTTGGTACTGTAGTTGCAGTCATACCCATGTATTTGCAAGTTGTAAGCATCATGCAGATGGCATCTTGAATGGCACATGCATACTGGTCTGTCTGTCCTTCTCCTGGGCCACAAAGTACCAGACTAGAGGGTTTGTACATGATCCTTTCTTCTAAATCATGGAAAGCCACATGAACATATCTGTGGAAGAAGAAATAGCTCATTTAGATTTTTCGGAAGAAAACAATGATTGGATAAAGAACACAAAGGTAATCAAAACCATGTACTGTGTGATTAAATCTTTTTTGCAGATTGCATGTTTTCCATTCAATAAATGTTATGATTTAGAAAGAGCAACACGTTATCATACCTATGGACTCCCAGTAGTATTCGATGGCAAAAGGTCAGAGTAGCTATATTCGCTGGTTCAATTGTGCTGCAGTCCGAGACAGGTGTTGTCCCACTTAGCTTGACAAAGAGAGACAGCTCATCTTCACTGATACACTCCACAACACACATCTCTGCTTGTGCAGCTGAGGCCAGGGCAGCAGGAGACTGTTTCAATGCACAAAAAAGCACAGAGACACCCAAACTCTGTAGGCTTTCAAGAAAACATTCTAGTGATCTTTCTGACCAGACACTAAACTCCACAAAACTTGTTGCCTTCCTTGAAGTTTCCTCCATCATCTGCAATCTACTTCCCACCTCAAGAACATCAACTCCACTGAGCAATTTTGGCTGCAGGAATCCAGTGAAAACTACAGCTTTAACTGCTTGGTCAGTCTGAGGGCAGGGTGTGGCAAAGTCCCTGTGAATGACCTGCCCCTCAATCAAACGTGAGCAGCTAATAGGGAAGCCTGTCACAGGTGTATGTAGTGCAGGGAAGTTGTCATTTACAAACTGAAGTGCTAAGGAAGGTTGGTCGTTGTTAAACTTCAACTGCTGAAGCAGTCTACAAGTGAGGTTACTTATTAAGTCACAGTGGGTGTAACCAAGACGGGTATGAAAGAAAGATGAAAGCAGCTTCTGAACTCCATGGTTGTTTGTATGAGGTAGCGATTGTGTTTCTGTTGTGAAATCCTCCCACAAGACACAGTATCCATAAGGGACTACTCCTTTGGCAACAAGACTGTTCATTTCCTCCAATGCAAATACCAATAGCTTGTCAGCCAAGTGCCTGGCAGTGGCAGCCTCTGCTGCTTCCCTGGAATTATAAGTGTGAGACACATTGGGCTCCTTGCAAGCTATTGTATGAATCATCCGTAACAATGACGCCAGCAGGAGGATGAAGGTTTTAGATCCATCTCCTGTTGCAGTGCTATGCTTCCGGACACATTCCACCACCATCCTAAAAGAAAGAACACACAAGTACAATATATACACAATACAAAAAACAAACAAAACACTTGACAAATAAAATCATATTGAAGCGTAGATCTAGTCTGCACGTTACCTAGCCAGCGGATGCTCAAGGTGTAGTGCAGTTAGAATGTGAGTCCCACTGCAGCTCAGCATGGCCTGTCCTGTGTCTCTGGTGAACAGTACCTGTCCTCCCTGTGGGCCAAAACTGCGCAGGACCACTGCCTCCAGCGCACATACTGTCTGCAGGACATGTTTGAAGCAAAAATGCTCCACCGGCAGCATCACTGCACCCCAGATAGCACACAGGTCAATTTAAAATGTAAAAGCTTTGTACGGTGTACAACAAAAACCCTTTTTACATGCTAGTAATTAGCAACAAAGGAAAACTTTTTCTGTCTTTAACATTTAATTTTGGGGGCTTTACTTTCTACTTACAAATAATGTTAAAAAAAAAAACAGCAACAATGAAAAGTTTTTTTTCCGTCCGTCATTTGATTCTAGAAACAATGAAGATTTGTTTAAATTTTAAGAATAAGATCCTCGGTTTTAGAGATGTACAGTTGAATGTCTTCCTGTACAGCAACATGTGTATTTATTACAACTGTATACGAACTTCACAATCCTGAAGCATATAAATCGTACTGTAATACATCGAATACAGACTTAAGTCATGTAATCACATAACGGCGGGTCTACAAGTCATCAGACTATGGCTCAGTATCTTCTAGTGTTTAAATCGTATAGTACAACATCTTCTTCTAACCTTACTGTCGATGGCTATGAGTAAGTAATGTATCTTTCAAGCTATTGCAGGCGACTCGGTGCTTAACGAAATGCGCACACCCGTATATTTTGTACTTTACCAAACCACCATCAACTGTGAATACACTACTGCAGCAACAAGACTGTGCTCCCTTTCTACTCTCGCAGGTGGACGCAGTTTACCTGTACTGATTTGACTAATTTCAGATTAGCTTAGCTAGCGACAAACCGCTAGCATCCGGTAGCTACTCTAGCTAAGCTAACGGAGCCAAAACCCTGAATTCCGCGGGGGCTAGGAGGTCGAGAGAGTGTAAAACAAACCTCAGGAAGGATTTATACGTAAAACAATATACATAGGCTACCAGCATTTGTGTATAAAATGATGTGAATTTAAGAGAACTCAAACTTTTTTCCAACATCGTGTTTGAAGGGACTCACCGTCAACGCTACGCGTCACCCCGTATCCTAGCAACGTGACGTCCTCTGCGGATGGGGTGGGGCTGCAGCTCGCTCTGTCTCCTCCTAGCGGGCGGAGGAATGAGCTGTTTTATCCTAACACCAACTGTGAAATTTACAAACTGAGCCGGGACAGAGTGACGTTTTGTTTTGTAAATCTTAGTAGGATAATGAACTGCAAAACATTGAGTATAACTGTGTGACGCCAGGCTTGTCTTACTGAACTGTCTAATTGTTATTCTGTGTGTACATTTTCTAATGCACTTCTTGCAAAAGATCTTTATCTCAATGTGACCTCTTCAATAAATGAATAAAGCTTAATTTACAACAGACAGGTATGTGCAGAGGGCAAATATTGAGTTTTTCAATCATTTTAGCTCAATATTTTAACACGGGCTGAGGTCACCTGGCCACCACAGTTATCGCACAGAATAATAAACACAACCTATTGAAAATGTTTATCCTGAGCAAAATTAATACACCGTGGCATATTTTTATGTCACAAACAGAGGTGACGTTGAGCTCCCTCTTTCCATGACCACCCTCCCAGCCCCCTGTCTTTCTTTACTTCTGTATAGTGTCTCTGTGCATCTGTACTACCTCAAGGTGAATGGGGTGGGGCAGGAACTTGATCTGTGTGTTGCTGCAGAAACCACATCCTAAGTTTCTAAATCAGGCAACATCATCTATACATAGACAATATGAGACAGTTCTGCAGCTACTGCCAGATGTACAGATCCACGCACACTTACAGAGCTGTCCACTCTGAATGTAAATGTCCTCTATTGCTGAACTCTCAGTATGCTAACGAGCTTTTAAAAAGCCGTGTCACTACACTAATGAATATGCATCAGTGGCCTGGTGAGGGTGACCTGTTAGGATGGGACAGAGGTCACAAAAGTTGGGGTGTCAGAAAGGACTGGCGGACCCATGAGACCTGAATGGACAAAAAAATGACACATTCACACACGCACAGAGGGAACCAACACAAGCAAGCTGCAATTTCAACTATCCCAAGCCCAACGCTATCTTGTCCTACACCGTCTCTCTCTTCTATCTCTCTTGATCCAGCTTTTATACACCTGCTCCTCGCTTGTTGATATCCGAATCTGAGGACTGGTGGGACAAAAACAGATGATTGGCACTCACTTTCTGTTTTCCTCCACCTCTCTGGTTCTGTCAAATTTTCTGCTCCTCCTCCTCCTCATCTTCCTCAGCTCCACTCTGTGAGGAGAAGGAGTACCTGAACACTGCTGCTTAGGCAACTGAATACAGGTATGTCTCTTGTTCAATTTTTCCTAATTGTTTAATTTATCAAGTTTGTTTTGATGGATTTTCCCTCTTTAATCTGTAAACTGAATACAAACTGTGAACTGTATGCATGCATCTATGCACAAATACTATTAATCAGGTGTGTGTAGGTCATTTTGATGTTTACAGGAGACAGACTGGTAGAAAAACAAAAATAATTTCTAAAAATAAATTGCTAACTTGCAAAAGTCTCAATGATGTGATGATCTTTTGCTTTTCAGAAATATTTTACAGTCCTCTGATGTCAAACAAACTACAAGACTCTTTTTTCTAATTATGATATTCTATCGATACAAACTTTAAACCTCCAGTGATGTTACATTTTCTAAAGTATAATGAACCTGAAGTAACTGACATTGAGGAACCATATGGTGCAGGTATTAAGTCATTTGTTATCATCTCTGCAGTATAATAAGAGAAAGATCATTATTTAATATAATTATGATATAATAAAAACAACACTAATAATACAATAGTAATAATAGTAATGATAATGTCTCTTGTTCAATTTTTCCTAATTGTTTAATTTATCAAGTTTGTTTTGATGGATTTTCCTTCTTTAATCTGTAAACTGAATACAAACTGTGAACTGTATGCATGCATCTATGCACAAATACTATCAAAGTAATAAGTAATAATATCAAAGCAGTTAATTATGCATTCCATAAACTCTGGATTACGCCTTGACAAAAGCATTTCAGAATAAGGGACATTTCTCTTAAAATACACAACATGAATAATATTGAGTAATAGCTTGAACATGTCAGACCTGCTGTTCTCTATGGCATCACTACCCATTCCTTTTTATGCACTTCACCTTGGATTTTTTGGTTTGTTTCTGCAGTGCTGTAGATCTGTGGTTTTGTTAGCGTGCCTGTCTCATCAGAAAAAACTGTCAAATATTCTAAAAAAAAAAAAGCAGACAGGTCAGTGTCAGCTTAGGCGTGAGATCAGATCTGCTGATTCAGCTGAGATACTCAATACTTGCGATGTCTGCTGAATAGATAATAACATATCAAAACATTATTTTAGTAGGGAGCCAAATTTCATCTTTGAGACATTTTTTTTCGCATATAGTTTGTCACTAAGACTGGGCATGACCTTGGCACATGATTCTCACCTCTGGCACCTCATTGGGGAACAGCAGAGATCCACGCGTGACATCTCGTCTCTGTGCGTTTTGCCCCTTCCTCTCCTCCTTGTCCCTCTTCCCTCCATGTCAGCAGGTTTGGCAGAGACAGCAGTTTACATATCCTGTGTTCAAGAGTTAGTGCCAGACCAGCAGAAACAGGAGACGTCATTTGACTCTGATGGTCATACCATGTCTATAAGCACATCAAAGCTTTAAATGCATCAATTAATAGTACTTATGGAAATGCTACTCTGACATGTGTATGTTTATGTTGTTTGTTTAAGTTCCCCATTTTAATTCTTTACACATTTGGATGGTATTCACAGGCGTGTCTATTTCTGTTTTGTTGAAGTGTAATGGTCTTTATATATTGAACACTTTGTGATTTTTTTTTTCCATGACTGAGCCATCCTGCTTTCTGTTTCTTAGCAAAATTTATTCTGGATCTTTTGTCAATCATCAAATAATGACTGGGAGCCATCATGCTCCCCCAGCTACACTGGGAACCCCTGCTTCCCCAACTCTTGTGCCAAATGCAACAACATCTCCAGGCCAAAAACAATCTATCCACAGCCCCAACAAGTTCAAGAGTGAGTTACACAGCATCCACAGTAAGTTAGATACCTGAGAAAATGTTCATTCAACAGTAATACTCTTGACAAATATTTCAGAAACACATCCAACAACCATAGCCAGAAGAAATTGTAAATAGAGTGAAAATGATAAGATGTGATATTGTCTATAGGAGGAAAAAAGTGTTGGGATTGTGCTATATCCAGGAAGATGTGACTGAACAGGGAACGGCCACAATGCAGGCTTGGATTGTATTACAATATCCAGTATTCCTGATATAAGTCTTGTACATATGGTTGTTTCATAGAATGTGTGAAGTGGTCGTGGTGTAAAATAGTCATAGGCTACTTCATACTAACAACTAGTCAGCAGGAAATATGTAAATGTGTATTATCTCTGTGTTTCATTTGGTTTTGCAGTGCCATCGTGGGGTATTGCTGCCCTTGGTATTGTGGGTTTGTGCATGGTGTTGTCGTTATCTGTGTGTGTATGGAGGAAGTGCTTAAAAAAGAAGGACAAGGACAAAGAAAAGGACAAGAACAAAGGAAAAGAGAAGAAGGGAGGTTTTGACACTGAAATGGATGGAGGTTACATTAAGGTATGTTACACACACACATACACAACACATGTACGCAGTCTCCACCCTGCAGATGTGTCACCGTTCTCATGCATCATGGTACAGACATTAAGGTCACCACACCCTCATAAAACTGTCAGTGTGTGTTCAGACTAATGGATGCTTTGCACATTGCCCATGTTGTTCAGTTGAAGGCTGCCGTTATTCTGTTGGAGAGTCATAAAGGAAACAAGTTACACTCAAACACTGATTGTTTAAAATTTAGCTTACCTTCCTCTTTAAACAATAAATAAATTTAAGATGGTTACATTAGCTTTGATTAATTACCACCTTCACCCATGCAATGCGATGCAATAAATGCTAGCAGCACAGCACAAACAGATGACGTGTGTGATATCATGTTTTAATTGATTACTTGCAAAGCTTTTTTTTTAACCTGCATATTACACATGCCTGTATATGTGTGTACAGCCGCTAAAAGATGAAGGCAATAAAGAAACAGAGCTGTCAGATAATGAGCCGAAACAGGAGGAGAAGCTGGGGAGGCTGCATTTCACATTAGACTACAACTTCACAGATAATACAGTAAGATGCTGCTATTCCCTTTTGACATTTAGCCCACTATCTCCCATCTCTAAAATGCCACATTTTAATGTGTTTCTTCCCACTGTCAATTAGCCAGATTCTCATTTCTCTCCTGTGTTATCTGATTCTAGCTGGTGGTGGGCATCTTGCAGGCTGCTGAGCTTCCTGCCATGGACGTGGGAGGTAGCTCAGACCCTTATGTTAAACTCTATCTGCTCCCAGACAAAAAGAAAAAGTTTGAAACCAAAGTCCATAGGAAGACTCTTGAGCCTAACTTCAATGAATCTTTCATATTTAAGGTAAATCAAAACTCAGACACACGCTGACCATGTTCACTGTCAGCACATGATACGTGATATGTTCAAAATAACATGTGTTCTGTTCTGTAGGTACCATACACTGAGCTGGGCGGAAAAACACTGGTGATGACGGTGTATGACTTTGACCGTTTCTCAAAGCATGATGCCATAGGAGCTGTGAAGATACCGATGAGCAGTGTGGACTTCAGCCAGTCTCTGCAGGAGTGGAAAGACCTGCAGAAGGCAGAGAAGGAGGAGGTGGGAGCACACTGTGAGAGGAGGAAAAGAGCTGAACTTGGAAAAAATAAGGATGCCCACTATAATGAGGAAAAATAAATCTTGCTTTTACACTTTGTAGAACTCTTACATCTTTTTTTATGTATTTCAATTCATTTCATGTTGAGTTTCTTTCTGTTTTGCATTTAAGGGAATAAGGTCACGGATTCCTAATGTTTCTTTGTGCTGAGTGAAATCAAATATGCTTCCATTTGATTGGACCGCAGTTTCTTTTGAATTTAAACTAGACCTTTACAATTTAGTCATGAATCCATACAACAATTTACTGATATATACACTACTTTTTGTATCAGAGCGAGCGACTTGGAGACATATGTTTGTCCTTGAGGTATGTGCCTACTGCAGGGAAGCTGACAGTGGTGATTCTGGAGGCCAAAAACTTAAAGAAAATGGATGTTGGTGGATTATCAGGTAAGCCAATCATTGGAATTCATGTTGTGTTTCTTAAACACTATTTAACTCAAGTGCTAGCATTTTTCACTTTAAACAAATTAAATACCTAAATGAAGTAATTATTATGATTTCTATAATTAGGATATCTCCTTTTAACAAAACTGGTCTCAGTGCTTTTTTCTAAGATTACCATGTCTCCATTTTTACATTTTTTAGCTTCAAGCATTTGGGCATTGAGTTCTTATAATAAATTATTTTAGTGATCCCTCCTCTTTCAAACAGAGGAAGATAACAAGAGCTTCTACAATAGAAATAGTTCTTCACTGTCAGTTACTGAACTGTGTCAAACTGCTGGTCTGTTGCTCTGGCATGAAATCTCCCTGTTCTCTTCAAAAGACCCTTATGTGAAGATCCACTTAATGCAGAATGGAAAAAGACTCAAGAAAAAGAAAACAACGATAAAGAAGAACACTTTGAATCCTTACTACAATGAGTCTTTCAGCTTTGAAGTACCATGTGAACAAATAGAGGTACATTCATTTCCATACATACAGTATGCATACATGCAGTTAAAAATCACAAGAACTTAATTTTTGCATTTTGTTTTTTCACTCATAGAAGGTGCAGGTAGCAGTGACTGTGTTGGACTATGATAAGATTGGGAAGAACGACGCCATAGGGAAGGTGCTGCTGGGCAGTAACAGCACTGGGACTGAGCAACGACACTGGTTAGACATGTTGGCTAACCCCCGGCGGCCAATAGCCCAGTGGCACAGCCTCCAGGCTGAGGATGATGTTAATGCACTCATTTCCAACAAGAAATGAAGAAATGACCACAGTGGGCTGTTAAACGTTGCAGCATTTACTTCTACTATTACTACTACTTCAAATTTGAGTTTTTACTCCTGCGAACCTTTAAACTACTTAAATGTGTAAATGTACCCAGTTATATCCTTCATGCTATATCAATCATTCTCTAGGGGAGACAAAAAATTTCAACAGAGGTGTATCTCTCAGTACAGTGCTATTAAACTAGATGGAATGTTTTTTAAACCTTTGTCTTTACCTGTTCTGAGCAGTTGATATGAGCAAAAAATATTCACACCTAATACAGACCTGCAGAGTAATAATGAAATAAGACCCTCATAAGACCATATGTTGTCCATAACAGGTCATAAAAGCTAGAAGATACCGGGACTGATTTTTTAATTGGGTGTATGTGCCTATGTATTTCATTCATAGTTCATGTTCTAAATTATCTATAGGAGGGTTAGACCATGTGTTTTTTGTACTATGCTTATCTAATGGTTGATGGATCTAAGATTTTGCATTGCTATTTATATTCTAATTTATATTATTCTGCAGAAGATCTTCACTGCCACTAGGTGTTGCACTAGACCAGCAGCATCTCAGACCAAACAAACACTTTTCATTGTCGCACTTGCAGTCTTCCTTAGGCCAGAACTAGCAATAGCAACATTTGCTTCATGCATTTATAATATTGCATGATAACAATATCTTGCCTGCTTTTACTCTTTCATGACAGACATGCAACATATATCTATCAGGGTACTAGCATGAAGTAGAAGAAAGGCCCCTAGTCTGTTGTAGCTCCTTGAGTTTTCCATCTTGGTAGAGCCCGTGGGTAAAGCCAAAACATTATGAACTCAGACAGGCAAAAAATTCAGTCTTATTCACTGGGACTGGTCATAAGAATGGCTCAGATCAAGCTGGTAAAAATGTTTTGGACGTTATGAAGTCTATTATCCAACCAGGTTTGGATGATTATCCCCAATGGTTGGTCCACCTGTGCTGTGATCTGAACTGTTCCTGTGTTTGAGGCATTTTTAGACAAAACATCACATACCACATTGTGTCATCTCACCTGCAGGCCTTGGGTGTGAATACTGTGGGAGGACCAATGGATTTAGACATATAGCGTGTGCAATTATTGTACAGTATGAAAACTAGATGTGTCCTTTGGCTCAATCAAACTGCACCTAAGAAGAAAGCCTTTCTAGCAAACCATTTAAAATCCAAAATGGTTTGACACAGGAGTGCTTCCTGGAAATGAAAATGAGGATAACGAAGCAGCAACCAGGCAGGAAACACGTTCCTGGTAAGTGCACACACAGGTGGAACAACAGGAGTCCGTTCATACCGCATGAGACTGACAGTGATCACTAAATAGGCATAGTTTTGTCTAATAAAACATCCATGGTCAAAACAGCCACTACTACAACCAATGATTAAACTGTTCACAATATAAACTATATTGGGTATTGATTTTTTTTAATTATTATTTTATTTTCAGGACAGTGCGTTGTTTTAACTTATATTATATGAATGTATATGATATTTATGTGTATATAAAATACATGAAGCTTGGCCTTAAGAAGCAGAACACCTGCAGTTTCATAATTTATAAAATGTGCTAAGTGCTAAGAGTGTTAGCTGTCTGGGAAGAAAACTATATATATAATATGGCCCCGTTTAAAGTCAGCTTGCCTCACATTAAGTTTGAATTGACTCAAAATTATATTTTAGGATCTGTATCATTCACTCCTGCTATTCTACTTTTAACTGTAAATTACACTAAAAGCTAAAATACAGAGGGAAGACTTTACAGTAATCGTTTAGCTAACAAACAGGTGACTGAGTGACTCATGACAAACTTACCTTTTAGCTGTCAAACCTCTAAACTCTCCCCATGCTAATGTCAAAGGGCAGAAATGGACCACAGCTGGAGCTGGAGACGGAGACAGTAGGACAGTAGGACAGTAGGCAGGGGGCGGGGGGGGGGCTGTCTCTCCCTGCCAGCCTCGCAGAAAGGACCGGGCTTCTCCCTGATGCTGCCACACTGACCTGAACCCGCTCCGGTCCGGACCACTGACATGCTCCCTTAACGCTCCGACCGGACTTCCTCTCGGACTCTGAGATGAACTTACAGTGGACAGTGAAACGGTTTATTCTTATGTCGTTTTCAGTCTCCCACCTGCTGTTACTTGAGGGTGAGTCTGACAGATTTGGTCGTCCAAAATGTTACAGTGGTGAAAATCAACCCTGGAGCTTTATAACGTGTCAGTAATTAATAATAACAGCTACTTAACCACTTCCAATCACTATAGTTTTGAACATGATTGATCTGTTTTGACAAATTAACAACTCAATATTAATTGCACTAACTTTGCATTTAGGAGCTCAGAGCCGACTTTCAGTGCCAGAAGGACGACTACAGAGGTAAAATAGAGAAATGAATGATAATCTGCCATTAATATTGTGGACAAAACTTTATATATATATATATATATATATATATATATATAAAAAAGTAATTTCAATTTCTTTTACACTTTCTGGTCCTGTCACTAGAGGGAACAGCAGTGACAAAATCTGAGTTGTGTGCGTGTGTGCGTGTGAGGGTTCACCAAAGAGTGGTTTGGAGTCACCATTGAAATGTTGCAAAGTGCACTTAAGTCTCCCCTCTGACTGTTTCTTCCCACTAATGTGCGTGTTTGTGTGTGTGCAGAAGGGCTAATGCACTTCGAAGGAAACGGGATCTCCTTGGGGACGAGGTTGGTACACTACACCTAAGAGAACCAGACAGGGTCAGGGCACCCACATGTGCACAACACCCCAAACGGCACAAAGCTGTCTTTGTAATGAGACTGACTATACGGTTTCTCCCAGTCAGTCTGATGCAAATTTTGACTTACAGGAGCAGGTACACCATCAAGTCAGCACTGAGTCACTGATGTTGTTAAAAGTTGAGAAACATTTAAAGAACTGCTCTATGTGTTTATTGTTTCCCAGACCTACAGGCCACTGCTATCAGAGGGAACTCTGTCACGCAGCATTTTACACAATTACACAGCCAGAGATGCCTCTTCAGGTAAATACACTGCGTATGAATTCATGAGAAAATGCATTCACAGAATACTAAAACTCTCATTAACCAGAGAGGGTAAGTCAATTTCTTTATGTCCTTCCCAGAATATTGTGGCTGCCTTAATGGCGGCTGGTGTCAGGAGGGGGGTGTGTGTGACTGTGCTCAGTTCCAGGCGCTGGGAGACCGCTGCCAGATCAGTGAGTAATACACAACCATACACCTTCCACCGGCATCAGCTCAGTTTTAAAAGAAAATGATGAATGTGTGTATGTCTGTCTCTGACATTGTTCATGTGCACACATCATACTCACCAATCACTCAGCAAACATTACTTACCTGCACGCACTCCAGCTTTAATAATCTGATTTATCCATCACTCGTCTTTTTGTCTCCTGGTTGGAATAAATCCAAAACCTTCCAATTCAGGGGAACCACACACACACGCACACACACACACACACACACACACACACACACACACACACACACACACACACACAAAACATACAGACACTTCAGTAATAGATAAATAAAATCATCTGGATTAGAGTGAAAACTGAGTGATGGAATTTCAGGTTTCTATATTCTGAACGAGATTCATTATAGTTATAGTAAATACATCATGATTTCAACAAGCTTATTTAGTATTGGAATGTGTGTAATTCCTTAAGGAACACTAACTGCACTTGATAATAAGTTCTGAGGTCAACTATGTGCAAGAAGGTACAACAAAACATCTTTTTTTTTTTTCACTCAAAAAAAAAAAAAAAAAAAAACAACCTACATAAACAAAGTATGTGAATCTGTGTGTATGTTTGTGAAATTGGCCTTCACAACAAGAATTCACCAAAAAAGGGAAAACAAAAATCTTAGCTCTAATGTACATTTTAAAAATAGTAAGTATAACTGGAAAATACAAAATGTTTCATTTTAGATTACCATTAGCATGACAAACCACTCACTGATAAGATTAAATTCTCAGAGAAGGTAAGAGGATCTTTTGCAGCGTCTTGGCATAGCCTGCTATGGGGAATTCCTTTAACAAAGGGCTTTTTAGAAAATTCAGGTATTCATTTTCCGCTGACAAATTTAATGAAATAAAAACAATAAAAGATATGAAGATGGTAACTGAGATACAATGCCCTCTTAGTTTAGTTCAAATGTAAGTTTCTACTTTAATTTCACCAGATGAAACTAATCCAAGGTTTCGAGAATTCTCGCCAAAGTGAATTGACCACTTTCCTCTCAGTACCTAACCAGGGCCAGGATAGAGATGGGATTTGCAGATCATGGGGTCAGCACCACTATGAAACGTTTGATGGAATGTACTTCTACTTTCCGGGAACCTGCTCTTACATTCTGGCCCAGGATTGCCACTCAGATGCACCTCAGTACACAGTGTGGGTAAGAGTGTACAGATCTTAAGTATGTAACCAATATTTAAATCTCAGGTAGTTCTTTTACAGCAACATTATTGAACTGCAAAAAATCCTGAAGAAATGGACAATCTACGCTTGTTTGAGTAGTGTTTGTAAAATACTGAAACTTCCTGCTGTTTTGGGAAATTTTATAGCTCTTTTTTAAATTTGACTTTGACTAGTAATAATTGGTCTGTTTTCAAAGAAATGTCATCATCACACAAAATGGATGTGTTTTTACCTCTCTATTTTTATCATTCATAGCCTAAGTAGATAAAATGAATTATTCCAGACATTCAGATGGCAAAACACAACAGCTACGAGTGACCATAGCTGTCAATGTCAACACCTAACAGGTGCCTGTTGGTGATGTGTTGTTCGTGAAACATTCGTCCATTTTGAACTAATGTTTTGTATGACTGAGGAGTAACAAGTCATCACAGTGGGGGATTCCTTCTTCTTTCCCTGGTCTGTAACAGACTCAGATTTGTTCACGAACAGGTCTTTCTGTTGCATATTCTCAGTGTAGAAATGAGTGATTTGTTCACAACTCATACCTGCACGGTCTTCAGGTCTTTTGTTCATTATTCACATGGTTACAGCAGCGAGATGACCAATTGTTATTACTGGTGAGGAGAGTTAGCTGACGTTAGCACGAAAGTTAGCATTATTGAATCTGAAAGTATACGCTGTAGTGGTCTTTTAAAAACACAGGAACATTGGAATTTAGCATGTACTCATTTAACCCAGGAGGGCAGACACAGCCAGGGATGCAGGGTTTGTTTGGAGGGCAAGTGAAAAAAAATGTGTTCATTTTACTGAACGAGATTAAAAGACCCGAGTCAGTAAAAAGATCCGATCCCATCACCTGTGCCTGTGTATTTTTGCTATTGCAATTGCTATTTCATATTGCAGGTTGTGAACTCTGATCAACTCCTTGACCATTTTTTGACCCTCCACCGTCACATTTTTTGTCTTATCAGGTCCACAACACCCGAATATGTCGTGGGAGTGTGTATTCCTGCCCAAGAGCTCTCAGTCTGTTCTTCCCAAATGAGGAGGAGATCCACATCTCTGGATATCAAGTCCACCAGGGAGGCCGTAGGTGGGCACGAGTGTGTGGTGTGTCTGTGTGCGGAGCATTGCAATCATGCTTTTCAAAGTCATGACTGTCCCTTATTTTTATTTGCTTTTGTGAAATATAGACTAAGTCTGCCTCAGACCATAGGCAGTGTATTTATTGAGCGGTTGGCTGATTACCTACTAGTGAAGAGTGTGTTTGGCTTCTCTTTGGCCTGGGATGGAACCTCTGGTGTCTACCTGAAGATGAGTGAGGAGCACCAGGGTGCCCCCTGTGGCCTGTGTGGGAACTTTAATCATGTCGCTGGCGATGACCTAATCACTGCTCGTGGTAAGACCGGCCTGACCGGCCCCTCATCTTCTTATCTATTCTCTGAGGACCCACTCACCTCAATTATTATTATTATACACTCAACACTGATTCAGGCCAATTATAGGAGTGGTGGGACTTGGAGAGACCTCAGTGGAAGGACAGTGGAGAGTTGATAGTTTGGGTTTGAATGGCTGGGATGACCAAGAATCCTTGTTATGATGAACAGAAATATGAACTGTGGTCCCCTGCTTGTTAGAGCAGAGAGCTGTCCAGTAGAGTTTGGATGAGGTCAGAGAGACCGAGTAAACAAGTGGAAACGCTCAGACTGGAAAGCTACTTTTACAAGTACATCAGTACATTTACAAATGCATAATTTTAATGAGATTTACCCTTGTAACTTGGACGTTAGCCTTTCTATGCAGTAACTCTTCTTTGTTTCTATTTTTGGAGGTTTTGGTTTGTGATTAAGAGCCACCTGTCCCTGCATACTGTGTGCGTTTTAGGCATCAGAACGGATGAATCTGCAGTGTTTGGTAACAGCTGGGCAGTGGATTTACCACACGAGAGAGCCTGCCCCTCAGTGGATCTTGACTTCAGTGGCCCCTGCCAGTCTGAGTCAGACATGGATGTAAGAAGAACCACAGTAACTAACTAGGTGTACCACATTACACTGTTTCAAATAGTGTAATAGTGTTTTTTTTAACTCTCAGAGAGGCTAAATAGTCCTATGTTTATACTACAACAGTGTTTGTTTTGCTGTGATCACTAATAATTTAACACGTGAACATTCATACCAGACTGTATTCTTTGTAAATGTGTGCAGGATGCTATAGAGAAATGCAGTGCACTTCTCTTCTTCCCGTTTCTGTCATGTCATGAAAACATTGACCCAAATCCCTTTGTGGCCAGCTGTGTGTCTGACCTCTGTGTGTAAGTTAAAAGTCACATTGCTTATTGTTACCTGTTCACCCTTTTCTCTGTGTTTTTTGTAAGTCCAGTTACAGAAATAGAAATCAGGTTACTATAAGTATTTCATACATTATGTTTTGGTTTTTTTTTCTTTTCTTTTTCTTTTTTTCAGATCTGATGATGAAGAAACGTTTTGTCGTGCCTTGGTTGAGTACACCCGAGCCTGCTCTCATGTAGGATATCCAGTGAGGGAGTGGAGAGACAGCTTTCCTTCTTGTAGTAAGTTAACATTATGGCCCTTGTCACTTGAAAAGTGGGAGATCGCTGCTAGTAGCACCTTAGTGTCCTACGACCTTTTGTGTATTTTTAAAACAGGCTTTATTTTTCA
Source organism: Echeneis naucrates (assembly GCF_900963305.1). Lineage (NCBI taxonomy): Eukaryota > Metazoa > Chordata > Actinopteri > Carangiformes > Echeneidae > Echeneis > Echeneis naucrates. Next base: position 11,783,215 of record NC_042526.1, on the reverse strand, counting down.
CAAACCGTTTTTATCATCAGAAACCAGAAATAGAACTTTTTTTTTTCCTGTAGAAATTAAAATTCCTTAGATTTATATTATGCATATGTGCCTTACTTTTGTGTGAAGCTCACATGTTTCTGTTCATATGCAGACGATGGCTGTGAGGAGAGCTTTGTCTATAGAGACTGTATCAGCTGCTGCCCACCTACTTGTACATTTGAGAAAGAGTGCCTGGGAACCAACCTACACTGTCTGGATGGGTGCTACTGTCCAGATGGTATTCAGACAAAAATTTTCCTAAAATTTCTGCTCGCTTTTCTTTTGACCTTGAATTTCTTTACCTTCCTCCTTCTCACAGGTCTTATCCTACAGAATGGAACATGCATTGCTGTTTCTCAGTGCCCTTGTGTTTACCATGGGACATCATATGTACAAGGACAGGTGCTTCAGCAGGGCTGCAGTGTTTGGTAAGTGCAGATGTTTATTCCCCGGTGAGAGTAAGATATAATCAATGCACCACTAAGCTATAGTATTTCTCTTGTGTAGTGTGTGCATGGGAGGAGTGTGGAACTGCACTGAGAACAACTGCACGGGTAAAACGACCCTTTAACACTATGTACACACACACACACAAAAAAAGAAGCAATGGATTCAGATTCAGTAACTTAGCACTGTCTCTTTCTTTTTAGCTGAGTGTTCAGTGGTTGGGGATGTGTTTGTGAAGACATTTGATGGCAGGATGTTTCTCCAGACGGGAGTGTGTCAGTATGTTCTGGCAAAGAGCCGGAGTGGTAGCAGATTCACTGTTACACTGCAGTATACGACATGTGCAGAGGTATTGTGTACTTATGCCACACATGCAACTGTACTCATTCATTCTCTCCACAAAGACATAATCAACCATCCTGTACTGTGTGTGTGTCTACAGCAGCAGGTGTGTATTCAGTTAGTGACAGTGGTGTTAGATGAAGATGTGAGTCGTCAGATTACTTTGACCAGAGAGGGTGAGGTGATAATCGGTGTCACCCCAGCGCCTGTACTGCCCTATTTTGATGGTACGAATCACAATATCTTTGAATTTACGTCATGCACATAATTTTTTTGTGCTGAAAATAAAAGATATAGTTTTATAGTTTTGTAGGTGTAATTTATTTTTCATCATGGGCTTTATTATTTTCATCTGGGAATGCAGAAACGGTGGTGGTGCGGAAGCTGACCTCTGTGTTCACACAGCTGAAGGTAGGGATCGGTCTGCGGTTGCATTATGATGGTCGAGGAGGGCGTGTCTATCTGCAGCTGGACAGCCAGTGGCATGGACAGACGCTGGGACTTTGTGGAACCTTCAATGGAAATCTACGAGATGACTTCCTGTGAGCAGAAACTTCACGGTTATAGATCAGTTAATTACATTTCACTTTTCAGGACTCAAAGTGTGTGTGTCTTTGTAGGTCTCCGGCAGGTATGATTGAGGGAACTCCCCAACTTCATGCCAGCGCTTGGAAGGTGTCATCTGCTTGTGTAGCTCCAGTTAACCTACCCATTGTAGATCCTTGTGAGACGAATCAGCACAATGGTAATTATTTCCTTTTACACCTGTACTTGTTATTTTACTTGAATTAAATACAAAGAAATGGAAATACTGAAGGGCGTTGTGGATTAAAATCGAATTTTATGTGAAGATTATAAACTTGGCCTGCAGACCTACATACTTCACTATACATTCCATTATTCTAAGCATTATTGATTTTTAGTAACACCATGAGGTTTAAAGATCTCTGCTTTTGTGTGTTCTAGCGTACTATGCATCCCAGTGTGAAGTGCTTCTGGGGAATATTTTTGCCCCATGTCATGGCTACATAAGTCCAAACATCTACCAACAGCAGTGTCATTACCAGGCCTGTCACTGTGGGGGCAGGTGTCTGTGCACAGCTTTGGCTCACTATGCCTATCTTTGCTCCAAACATGGAGTCAACATAAGTTTCAGGTCACAAGTCTCTGATTGCGGTAAGTGGATTACTTTCATTTGTACTGTTTTTTGTTAGACATTTAAACATCTTACCTCAAATGTGTCAAATGAAATGAGTCCATTAGTATGCCATATTTGTGTTTGTGTTTGAACAGTTTTATGCTATTTCAACACCTGGATTATTTTCTGCATGTGTGTAAACAGGCATGGTGTGTGTTGGTGGAATGCAGTATCACTCTTGCGTGTCATCTTGTGGACATTCCTGTCGGTCTCTGTCAAGCACTGAGACATGTAACCCTGACGACTGTGCCGAGGGGTGCGGCTGTCCAGTTGGCAAATTTTACGATGATGTCCGTCAGCGCTGTGTGCAGCTGTAAGACTTTACCACCTCATACATCATCCTAATGATGGTCATCAATTGCCATTTGGCAGAAACTATGCACATTAGTTAATGTAATTAGAATAAAATTATTGGCCCCTCCTTAGGTCTCAGTGTCACTGTTACTCCATGGGCGGTACGTCACAACCGGGGGAGGTGACCTTCAGCTCCTCGGGCCCCTGGTAAGTCATGGCTGGCCTTGACCTGCACTTTGGCTGCTCTCCCAACTACACAGTGTATCTTTAATCATTGTCAAACGAGATGAGATATAGTGCACTGAAACTAACCTTGTGCTTGCTCTCTTTACAAACACTCCTTTTTCTTTCGCCTTCCTGTCTCCTCCATCAGCCTGTGCAGAAATGGGAAGCTGGAGTGTGTGCCAGAAGAAAAAGGTGACCTCTGCAGGCTCTGCCCTACTCTTGGTTCTTGCTCTCATTCGTTTCAACAACAAAGTGTTGTTTCAGGCCATGTCCCTCTTGCTGAAATCAAGAGTCTTATGTAGTGGTCTGTTTCTTTTGATTGGCTGTAGATGTTTAAGGCTACTCGGGCATTAATTTTCTGGAGTGTATGTGTGTGCGTATGTGCATAGAAGAGCCTGATAGTGAAGAGGTTGGAGAGTGCCCAGAAGGGAAAGTGTACCACAGCTGCACCGAGCAGAGAGGAGGAGTGGCCTGCGCACCTACCTGCCATAATCTGATGTTGAACCTCACTTGCCCTCCAATCGAACCCTGCATCCCTGGCTGTGTCTGTCCTCCTGGGTAAAATGAATACAGACTGCACCTGTTGTTTTTAAAAGACCATTACAGCGTATGCTTTCAGATTCAATAAATCTCACATAATGTTGAAAAACAACAGCAATTGAGATTTGTGGCTACATGGAAGTGACTCCTTGACAACATATTGTATTTCTCACTTACTTGTCGCACCTGGAATTACCTGCTGTATTTAAAATCCACAATGGTTACAAACTGTCCAAAATAGCTTAAAAAATAGTTGTTGACTATTGCGTGGTAAATAACATATTGGCATGTTCTTTACCTTCCATGCTAATTATGTTATGTCCATGAAGGCTGGTGCTGCATCATGGGGAGTGTTACCATCCAGAGAACTGTCCCTGTGCCTGGCTGGGCCTTGAATACCTGCCTGGCGAAATTGTGGAAACACCATGTTACAAATGGTATTCACTTTTACTGTGATCTACATTTGTATTTTCCCATGACAAGATAAACCCCAGACTGAGCAGTGATAGCATTATGTAATGTATACATTTATACTATATTTACTTCATGGTTTTCCATAAGAACTAATTTTGAACAAATTATATCTCTGAGTACAAAGCTGTATAATTCACAGCACAATGAGTTTGCATTTGTGGCATGTATTGGCACTGTGGCTCTGTGGATTTTTTCTACACTCTTCCTGTCCACCCCTTCAGCATATGCCACCGTGGATATTTCAACTGCACCTATTCACCATGTCCAGCTGTGTGTACCATCTACAGTGACAGACACTATCATACTTTCGATGGCCTTGAGTATGACTACCACTCTGACTGTCAGGTCTACCTGCTTAAAGTGAGTAGAGTCTCTGTGTGTGTGTGTGTGTGTGTGTGTGTGTGTTTGTGTATGTGTGTGATGCAAATTAAGATTTTATGTATTTTTAACTAGTGAAATATGTATGGATTTAGTTTGTTAATTAAGTGTGCCTGTGTGTGTGTGTGTGTGTGTGTGTGTGTGTGTGTGTTAGAGAGAAAAAAAGATATGCAATTAATGTGTAGGAGGAGCATCTTCCATATTGTGTGTACCAGGAATGATTTGGATCCGGCAGAGAAAATTCCATCCTGTTTCTAATCCTGGAAGAAATAGTATTTTTTTAATTAGAACAGATTAGTGTGTGTGTGTGCATGTGCATGTGCATGTACCTTGGTGGGTTTGCACCATGGTAATGCTTGCAGACATTTGGCCAAGCTGTAGCAACACAAAGAGGGCAGTGTTCATTTCAAAGCCCAGAGCTCCTGCGCTCCCAGGGATATAGAATTAGAATTAGCAGAACAGAAATCCCCGTTCAGATTCAGAAGAGCAGTAGCCACCATGCAGATCTGAAAAGTATTGGGAAGGAGGTCAGAGCTGTGGCTTAATAGCTGGTTCTCCTGTTTTCTCTCACATATTCAGAGCGATGGTGTTTTCTTGTAAGTTCCATCAAAGTTCATGTTTTTCTTTCTTTTGGGACAAGTGGCAGTTGTAAAGGGGAAATTGCAAATAAACAACTTAAAATCTGTTGCGTTTGTAGGAAGGAATGAGAGGAGCGCCTTCCCTTTCCTCACAAGAGTAATATTTTGTCTTTCCCTATGATCAGAGTGCCGGAGAAACTGAGGTGTCCATTGTTGCCCAAAACAAGGACTGCTATGAGAGCGGCATTGTGTGCATGAAAATGCTGGTCATTCATGTGGGACTTACCAAAATCTACTTTATTGACAACTCTGGCAACCCAGTACGGATTACAAACACACAGTTACTCTCTATATTTATCGATCAAACCAAATGAATATTCTGGATTTTCTTTCCACTCTGTAAAAAATATCAATAGAAACAGAGAAATTCCTGGTAATTCCAGCTAACTATAATTTTTCTTGTCTTAGAGCCCATCCACCGTTGTCGGTAGAGGGTCTGAATTTGAGCTGTGGAAAGCAGGTTATTACACAGTGATCCACTTCTCTAATCAGGACCTGACCATTCTATGGGACCGCAAGACAACTGTCCACATCAGAGCTGGACCCCAGTGGAAGGTCTGGTCGAGGAGTAATGTATTTTAAATAGACTTTTATCAAAGGAATCCAAAAACATGACTCAGCGTGTTTTTCTGCTCAGGGTCTCCTCAGTGGGCTCTGTGGGAATTTTGACAGTGTGACAGTGAATGATATGACTACATCTAGCCACATGGAAGTCAGTAATGCACAGACGTTTGGAGATAGCTGGGCCCTGGGACAGGTATGAGTGACCTTAGCTCATCTTAGCTCCTCACCTCAATTGATTATCTATTTACCATCCTTCTGTCTTTGTCTAACCCTCACTCAATCTGTCTTTCTCTCCTGTTCAGCTCTCTGTTGCACAGGTAATTTATGTAAGGATGTCTCCCTCGTGTCCACTGTGATATTTAAGAGTAATCAGACACTCGACTACCTTGTCTGTGTCTTTGTGTGTTTTTTTTCAGTGTGAAAGTGACTATGTAGTTGAGCGCCCTTGTGAAGGGGACTTAGGGAGACAGCCATATGCCAAGAGGGAATGTGCTCTCCTCTACAGCGATGTCTTTGCACCTTGTCACAACGTGGTGAGTGCCAGCGAACTGATGCACACACAAAAATAAATGTCCCCACAGAGTTACTGCAGCGGTAGAAAGGTTATCCTGATTGTGGAGTTAAGGGGATACAAGAACAATTCCTAACTGATCGCAGCAGATCACACCAAATGAAACATCTGGACACTCACAATTGTCATGGTGGCCAGCAGATGGAGCCATGCCTATACAAATATATGTTTGTGTTTTTTTTTTTTGTGTGTTGTGTGTGTGTAGTGTATACGCACACACAACACAGAAAAAGCAATTGGGCCATAAAGCACCATAAAAAAAATCATAAGGGAGTATTCAATAACCGTACTTGACTGTATTAATATTTTGCAAATAAATAACAAGATATAAATATGCCAGAGCTAATCCTTAAATCTTTCAGTTTAAGCATTCCCTGGGGAGTGTGGTATTGATGTTGTATTGCTTCTACTAATTGTTCTCCTGTATAAGTGATTTTTGTTTTGTTTTGTTTTGATTTAAGCTTTAATCCCCTCTCAGTATGACACAAGACTGAACATGTAAACATGTTTTCAGTCTGTCAATAAAGAGGTCCCGGCTCAGTGAATTCTGTGGTTTATTTACATTTTTTTATGAAGTAACTGATATGTTCGGAGATATTATTTCTGTTTTCCTTTAATCAATTCCCTTTTATGACTCTTTCAGGATTTTTGAGTCATTCGGCGCTGTAACAATGGCAATAAATTATTGGTACAGTACTACTGGCAACACGTTCAATTTCACTCATTCGTTATTTTCTTACTAGGTTACTATTTACTTAGTGGTTTTTTTCTTTGTGTGGATAAATCCAGAAAAGATTGTTTCACACAAATAAGTCAATTTTAAAGCTTAAATCTAAAAAGTCATGATTGGAGAACACATCCAAGGGATTTTGTGAAGATAGCCAAGGCAAAGAAATTCATTACATCTAAACATCTTAATTGTAGAGAAGGAGGCCAGATAAAATATCTCCTACATCTCCTACATTAAAAGAAAAACTTGATTCCTGTAATCAGTATTCCTGTTTCAAATATATATATATATATTATTGAGGATATATGAGATTATTATTTTCCACATTTAACACATTTAACAAATGTAATAAATCATAGGCAGTATATAAATAATAAAATGCCTACGGTTATCCATTAGTAATACAACTCTAATATTTAGCTGTCCGCCTGCTGCTCTCCTGAGGATACACGACACAGCCTTTTCAATGATGGCTTGTCACAATTTCTATGATAATAATAATAATATTTTGCTCAGGTGAAGTATGCAGTATGTGTAGCTCTAGTCAGAAATATAATGGTCCTGTTTGTCTCACCGTTGGACAAACGGACACATTGCATGTGCATTTTGTCTGTCTGTCATCCAAGCTCATCCGATCCTCTCTGCACCAGAGGTTGACCCACATTCCTTTATCCTGATATCTCATCCCTCCTTCCCTGTCTGAATTATTGAGAACAACTCAACCTCTAAACAAAACCTCCCCCAGTGTCCCCCAGCTAGATTTGCCCCGGTTCGCTTCATGATTTGTGTGTATGTGTGTGTATTTGGTGTGTGCGTACTCTCCAGGTGGATGTGGCTTGGTTCTATAGAAATTGCCTGACAGACACTTGCAATTGTAACCGCGGGGGAGACTGTGAGTGTCTCTGTACATCCATTGCTGCATACGCACACAAATGTTGTCAACAGGGGGTCACAATACACTGGCGATCTCCCTCTGTTTGCCGTGAGTACACACACAGACACACACATAATCATACTGTAGTGCACTGGTCTATGCCGCTCATGGAAGTGACTCTTACTTACTTCTTTGATCCACTTTTGACCACACCAGTATTCTCCTGCCAATATTCTGTTGCTTTTTTACTATACGCTGTCTTGTGATTGGTCCATGTCCCTGTGATGCTTTATAACTTCTGAAATGCTTCCCCTCTTTCAGCCTATGATTGTGAATACTATAATCAAGGTATGTAGAGATATGGATTCATAATTTCTATTGCTATTTTGTTCTGAACATCAAACACTTTGATATTCTGCTGGTTTGCCAAACCACTTATTTCTTTTTCTGCTCTGGCACTTCTGTCACAGAACTAGGCAAGGGCCCATTTTCTCTGATGAGTGCTGTCTACAATGATACCATGTTTGGAGTGAATCACACCAGCAGCTCAGTGTTTCCTCTTGTAACAAACAGGCCTGGGCAGTTGCCTGCTCCAGGCCTGTTATTCAACTTCATGATCACAGCAGGCCTGCAGAAGGACAGAACATCACGTGAGCATCAACGTGAGCACAATTACACACAACTGCTCTGTGTTTTGAAGTCAATTAATCCCCAATTATCTTATTTTCCCAGGTGTTCCTGTGGTGTCACTTGAATCTGCAGAGAGACCAAATTATTTCCTTGTCGTGTCTAGGCGTAGCCGCATTCAGTTAGAGCACTGGAGTCGAGGGGCGGAGTTTCGCCGCAGAGCAACCTTTATCCAGCACCAGGGGCTCTTTCTGCCTGGTCACTCTTCATTCGAGCTTGTGAGCCAACCTGGAGTCTTTCTGACACTGACACGCAGTGCAGCCAGAGCCCAGAAATATGACAGCTCAGAGGGCTTCAAAATGAGCAGCAGCTTCACATTGGAGGGTCAGGAGCACATTTCTGGACCCAACATACATAGAAATCCATATTCATACATGCAAACTAAACAACTAAACTGATCTAATTCCCTCTACGCTGACAGAAAGCAGCTTTGTGATACCTTATCGTATGATGTGTGAGTGGCGTTATCAGGCCTGTGCGAGTCCCTGTGTCCACACATGCAGTGACCCAGATGCCACACGCTGCCAGTTTCTGCCTCCGTAAGAGGCTTGCCTCATTAAAAGCATTTATTATACAGCCAGCATAATCCGCTCTCAAGTGCTGAAATAGCTTCTGTATGTTGCAGTGTGGAGGGCTGCTTCCCACGTTGTCCTAGAAACATGGTCCTTGATGAAGTCACGCGAAGATGTGTCTACAAAGAGGACTGTGAGTACTACAGATGACTTTGTTGCCTTTAACATGTATGCGACAATAGGTCATAATGTTCTCATACAACAGATGTTTTCTTGTTTTCTTGGGATTTATTAATGAATTTCACTGAGTGGTATTTTGTTGAAATATGAATTGTCTCCTCCAGGTGTGTCTCTTCCCCCAACTCCAACACCTTTTGCATATGTTATGGACTCCAACAGAACTGCTGCAGTAATCCCAACATCAACCACAAAGCCCACTACCACCACAAAGGCAACAACTGTCACTTCCACCACCGCGACGACAACCACCACCACACCAGCGTTTACCTCCTCCACAACTGTCAGGCCCACAACCACCACCACCACCACGACCCCTACCCCAAGTGCCACCTCATCCACTGAGCGTGTCGCCAGTCCCCTCTACTCGTCTACATCTACATCTCCTGCTCAGCCCACCACTACAGTTGCTGCTACTCTCGCTCCCACAACGTCACAAGGGACAACCACTCTTGGCTCAACTGAAACTACCCCCACCCAAACTACACCAACCACTACGTCGGTCACCACAGCAGTACCCACCACTGTGTCTACTGATGCCACCACTTCTTCTCCCCCTCCCCATACTACCCCTGTTCACACCACTCACCCTGCCTCCACCACCATAACCACACTATCAACACCAGAGCTGTCTAGCCCCATAACCTCTTCCCCACCTCCTTCAATCTCAACCACTACGATTGTCACAACATCGCCCACCACACCTGTCGTTGAAACCCCAACTACAGCGAAGACCACCACTCCGCCTGCACCAGCAGACACAACCATCGCCATAGAGACCACCAGCCCAACAGACACCTCTACAGTAGCTGTGACAACCACAGAAACAACTCATACATCGGAGGAGCCCACAAGTGAGCCAGCCACCACAGAAATAGTCACAAGTCCTGGCATTTCTCCTGTAACAGAGGAAGCAACAACAACTCCTCCGTTTCTCCCTCCCACTACTCACTGCACAGTAGGTGTTGCTGTTATAATTAAAGGTCAAGGTCACAAAAACAAATGGTGAAAGTGAGGATGTGAGGATGACCCATTACATTCTTACAGATATAATACAATCATGTTATGTTTTACTTACTAAAGTATAGATCCTGAAATGTAAACTACATTAACTATCAATATGCACTCTATTAATACACCTGTTAATCCAAAGGCCTCTGTATGTACAGGCGCACAGATATGGCTAGTAGTCTACAGAAATGTTTTATGTTCAAGTCAGTTGAACATGAAGTGCTTTAGCATGCAGACACACTTGTAGACATGCTTCCTGTGACTGTTTTCACAGCCCCCATACTCCTACCGCATCGACAAGTGTGCAGAGCTAATCTGTTTCAATGGCGAACTGCTGCTTCACAACTCTTCCCTCCATTGTCGCTACAATACCACCCAACCCCAGTGTAGTCTGCTAGGCCTGCCCATCCTCATCAACACAGACCCCTGCTGTCCCCAGTGGCAGTGCCCCTGTAGGTTTGGTCGTGCATGATAAATACCATATAAATATCAGGCTATACTATTTTGCCAATAACAATAATAATGACATGCATTGTGTGGTTGGATTACCTCTGTTGGAATTTACTGATGCTGTTGACTTTTCTCAGGTCGCTGCACCGTGATGTCAGACCTGCGTGTGATCACCTTTGATGGCAACAATGTAGCCTTGTATGACAATGGCTCCTACATCCTGGTTAACCTGCCCAGAGAGACCATTATTGGCACTGTGGAAAAATGTCCAACCAGCCAGGTAACCATCCAAGAATGAAGGATACACAATATCATAAGACATTCAAAAAGCCGCTCTTTCAGTGATATGTTCAATTTTCTTTGTAGAGTGTGAACTCCATCAGACGAACTGTGAGTTCAGACACTTCACTTCCCTTCATCATTACATACGTCATTGTGTTTACATCAGGATTAAGAGTTAGTCATTCAATAAATATTGATCTCATGTAATTACATTGTCTTATTTCACTCTGCTGCAGAGTCCAACAGGTGGAACATCTGGTCTTTGTTTTAAAAAGCTGAATATCACTACCTCCTCCTACAGAATCATTATCAACCGACTGGATCGCAAGGTGATCTTCTTTAGTCGATTTTCTGCCGATAAATTAATTGCTTACCTTGCAAACGATGTAATGCTCGTGTTCACATATGTCCCTCTGTCTCTAGGTGACAGTGAACTACAGACATGTCAGGCTGCCATTCTCCCGTCACTCCCTTAATGTGGAAGACACAGGCAGCATGTACCTGATTAATACTCCTGGTGGGGTCAGCATACAGTGGTATCACAGCACTGGCATCATGGTGCTGCAGTACATTACTCCTTATAATTCATCTGTGCCCACTCAAGGCCTTTGTGGTGAGTGCACAGACGCACGCACACCCTCCAGTTTTGACTGCGTCAGCACCAGGTTCATTTATCTGTGCCAGCTATCAGCACCTGTGGGCTTAATGTCTAAACAGCACCATCACTTTGACTCGTGTCTTAATGGGATATGACAATTTGAGATGTTGAGGGCCATTCGGTTTAATTAGGCAGGTTCACAAGCAAATTACCTCACTCAGCAGCAATCTCTCTCACTGACACATAAACCAAACATCTGTCTGCACATTATGTTAGGTTGCTGTGATGGCAACCCAGAAGATGACCTGAAGCTGCCCAATGGCACTGTGGTTAGAGAGGTGGGGGACATGATGCTCTTCCTGCAGGCGTGGAGAGTGCACACGACTGATGAAACAGAACATACACGCAGAGTTGGAGATAACTGCACCACAGGGGATTGTTCCACCTGTCTCTCCATGCTCCTCCAAAGAGCCTTTACACCATGCCACAGCAAGGTAGCTACAGAAATCATAGAGCATTTTAATTGGAGAATCTGTTGTTATATGCATTATTTGTCATTTTGTTTCAATATTCTCAATTTTCAACTTGCTTTCATTTCATTCATTCATTCATCTTCAACCTCTTTATCCGTTTCCGGGTCGTGGGGCTGCTGGAGCCAATCCCAGCTCACATTGGGTGAGGGTCGGGGGGGAGGTCACCAGCGCATCACAGGGCCAACACACAAAGACAAACCGAGACAAACAACCACTCACACTCAGACCTACGGACAAGTTAAGAGTCGCCAGTTAACCTATACATGCATGTCTTTGGACGGTGGGAGAAAACCCACGCAGACACGGGAAAAACATGCAAACTCCACACAGAAAGGACCCAAGTCAGGAACCAAACCTGGAACCGTCTTATTGTGGGGCAACAGCCCTCAGCGACTAAGCCACCGTGCTGCCCTGTTTCCATTTCATGTCACTGGCTAAATCTTTGGCCTTCAATGTAATCACGGACTTTTTATGAAGTTTTAAAGACCAAACGTTTAATTAGATGTTTTAATTGACTCAAAGTAAATAAAGTGGTTAAACAGCAGTAAAAATAATTGTGTGGCTTTGTTTCATATTTTCAGGTGCCTCCAGAGCAGTTCTGCGACATCATGTGGGCAGGTGACCTGCACTACAAAGATCATCAGTGTGACTTCCTCGCAGCATATGTGGCAGTGTGCTACACACATCAAGTCTGCATCAGCTGGAGACGACACAACTTTTGCCGTAAGGAGGCAATGACAAACAAATGACATACACATTTGGCAAATGTACTCACGTGTTCATGCATTGCTAAGTGCCTGTCATCCTGTAGCGCTGAGATGTCCCCCCGGAAAGGAGTATCAGCCATGTGTGAGCACCTGCAACAGCCGCACCTGTCTGAATAGAGAGTACTATGAAGAAACCACCTGCTCCTTTATCAGAGAGGAGTGTGTGTGCCGCAGTGGTACCATCCTGCACCGTGCTGACTCCCCTTACTGTGTAACTGAGGACCGCTGTGGTGAGTGAAAGAGTAATTACATGCATGTGTGATGAAAACTGCACTGTCAGAGAGTGAATGGATTTCGGACTGTACCCTCTATTACTGCTCGACTCACACACAGCTGCGACATCAGTGTATTTACTTGCCTATGGTGTTTCTAGTATGTACCGATAATGAGGGTAACCCACGGGCCCCGGGTGAGGTGTGGAATGGCTCCGCTCATGGCTGCTGTCTGTACAAATGTATGGAGAATGGCTCCGTGGTGGCTGTTGAGCCAGACTGTAACTCTGTGCCGATACCGCTGTGCGAGAGGGAGGGAGAGTATGTTCTGGATGTACTGGAAGAAGGAGCCTGCTGCCCCAAGAAGATCTGTGGTGAGTTTAGAAGCTGACACTCAAATTGCGGTTTATTGATCTGTTTTTTCATGCTCACCTTAAAGAATATGAAACCATAGTATTTTAGTAATCGCACCATTAAATTATCCTTCCTTGCCCTTTTTTTCTTCCTTCACTACATGTCAGACTGCAACATGACCATCTGTGACAGTGACGTTCCACCTTGTGAAAATGGAAACAGGCTCCTGATGGGTTACAGCGCTCTGTCCTGCTGTCCAGAGTACCGATGTGGTAAAAACTACATTTTCCTTCAAAGCTTTCAGTTTTTGGAAACTTGGTGTTAATATGGATTTTGGCTGGACTTTTATTTTGACTAAACACTTGGCTCTAAATGGCCTTCTTTAGAGTGTGACCCCACGGCGTGCCCTCCTGTCTCTGCCCCCGACTGCAGGGAAGATCAGTTCCTAGTGGAGGTCAGGGGGCAAAAATCCTGCTGCTACTCTTTCCTCTGTGGTGAGTTGCTTTCTTTGTTCTTAGGTGTGGGGTTAGCTGTATGATATATTTCCATGTTTTACTTTTTCTTCAATTACAGCAACAAAACTCTGAGTTTGCTGTATGCTTTCTCTCTGAGCAGTGTGTGAGTCTTGTATCGAGCCAATCCCAACTTGCTCAGATGGAGAAATTCTGGCTGTGGATCTAAACAGCACCAACAGCTGCTGTCCACAATACAATTGTGGTAAGTGTGTGTGTGCTTGTGCGTGCGTGCGTGCGTGAATGAAAGTAATGCTTATTGTTCATCCCATGTGTTGCAGTGTGTGATGTCAGCCTGTGCCCTGAATCACCTGTGAGCTGTGCACCTGGCCTCTCTTTGGTTCAAGCTACTGTACCTGGCCATTGCTGTCCACAGTACCACTGTGGTATTCACACACACAGACATAAATCACATTTGTTCTTGGCGTCACTTTGCTTTTGTGTTAACGTTTGGAATATTCTCCGAATTTGATATGCCCGTCATATACTTGCAAGCATCTTATAGTTCTCTAACTTTCTTTCTGTCACTTCCAGAATGCCAATGTGAGGACAGCTCTCTCCCCTTCTGTCGGGTGGTAAGTCAGCAAAAAGCCACATCACAAGTCACTATCTAATCACGTCGCCACTAGATAGAAAGAAAAAGTGATAGAATTTGCTCAAATCAGCTGTTTTTTCAGGGGGAGGTGTTGGTCACTGTTCCAGACAGCAGCACCAGCTGTGGCTGTCCTCAGCATATATGCCGTATGTATTATCTATCCTCTTCACAAGTGTGACAGCAGCCATGCTGTAGACATTATTTAGCTACTGCTTCAATTTCTGCTCTCTTCTACACTCAAGTTTAACTTTAAAAAACTCTTGATTGTCATTTGCAGCGTAGTTCTTCATCCTGTATGTATTTGTGTGTGCATAATGTAGAGAAAGCAGAAGTGTGCCTTTTCCAAGGGGTAACAGTGTTGGGACCAGGCCAGTCTCTTGTTCAGTACTTTGAGGGAGAGCTTTGTTACACTGTCCACTGCCTGAATCACAGAGACCCAGACTCTGGCTTCTACGCCACCGAAATCAGTTCTGTCAACTGCTCTCAAAAATGCGGACCAGTATGTATCTGATACATTTGACGCATTTTTTACAGATCACGCAGTCAATGCACTACTCGTCCTTCATTCCTGTCTTTGCTTCGTTTGTTTAGCACCAGGTGTATGTGGCATCCTCCGACCCTCAGGTGTGCTGCGGCTCCTGTAAAAATGTGTCGTGTACTTTCACCAATGAAAATGGGACAACAGAGCTTTTTGCTGTAAGGGAAAATGCTTCCACATATTGCCACTGCTTCATTTTTCAGGCAATACTGACTGTGACTGTGTGTGCAGGTAGGGAGTTCCTGGGTGGAGAACTGTACACGTTACGACTGCATGGAAACAGCAGTGGGAGCAGTCATCCTTGCTTCTGGGGTGGTTTGCCCACCTTTCAATGACACAGAGTGCTCTCAGGTCAGGATTTCTTAATGCACTATATTTTATAATTTAAAGACTACACACTTGTTTAAATTCTGTTTGAAAAATACACAAGTATAAAATCTAATAAAAATATTTTTCTTTGTCAGCTTTTATGAATCATTAAGGACCTCTGACTAATTGATTGGTACACCAATTTTATGTATTAAAATATTTTTTCCCATTAAAACTTGTTTCCAATTTAATTTTCTTCTTGCAGAATGGCGGTGTGGTTCAGAGCTATGTGGATGGTTGCTGCAGGACATGTGAGTCTTTATATTTAATAGTTGCTTCTGGTTTGGCTTTGAGCTGTCAATCAGATGGGTGAGCGCCTTGTTGCCTGGCAGCGGATTGGCTTAATGGCTGAGTGGTTGGGGGTGTAGCCTGTTGTAAGAGATGGAGATGAAGCCTTTTATTGGCCTGTAAGTGCATTCCCTGTGATCTTTGGCTTTCTCAGTTTGTCCCCTAGGTTTCTGCTGAAATATTCATGAATTTTCACAGTTCAAATATTTAGTGGAAAACTGCTGAAAATAAAAATTACAAAAAAAAAAAAAAAACTTATGTAGGTTGATGTAATATGGCTGCCGTCATTCAACGCTATCTACTCAACACTCAAGATGATGATCTGTGAACTCTTTCATATTTTCATTACAAAGTACTTCCAGCCAAGAGAATTTCCTAAGTTGTTTATGTGAAATATCTAATAGATGTGAAGTGGTGACATTTTCTCTCTCTCTCGTGCTTGCCTGCTTTAGCAGTGACTTTGCAGGGCCAATCAGGGTGCACCATGGTGAGCTTTTTTGCCAATGACAAAGCGGGATGGTGCAGTGGTTAGAATTTGCCCTGCTGAGCAGCTCTTTGTAGTACATCAAATGACTGAGTTCTTTGGCAGGCTGCCCGGAGTTACTCAAATAAAAGAAGGAAAATCCATGTGCTTGCCAGTTGTACCGATTTCATCCTTATGTGTGTTATGCTAACTGTGTTTTCTGAACCAAACGTAACGTTGTGTGTGTTCTCCTGACGTTCTTTGAACTGGACGGCTGCACTCCTGATGATGATCCCAGGTTCTGGAGTGGGTGTTTTACCGTTTACCATTAATCCTGTTACTCCCACTGGTAGTACTAACTGTGACACAGGTACCACCATTTTGCACTATTCCCATTTGCAATGACTTTGGCAACCTGACACTTGATGACTCATTCACTTGCACTTTCATTCTCTGGATATATGTGTATCTATTAATCTGAGTTTGTGGCTGTCTTTTCATCTTCCTCTCTCTGGTTTACTAGTTTATCATGGACAACATTTGACCCTACATTAAATATCTGCTGTGAAATCATCCATCAGAGTGATGTGAACTTCAATTAAAAAGACTTGATTTAAGCGTTGACACAACTGGAAAAAAACAAGCTTGAGTTAAGCACTGTATTCCATGAATAGAAGATGAGGACCAACTACTCTTTTTGCCCTTTCCAGCTACACACAAAATCCATTTAGCCATTGACTTAAAAAACAGGGTTCAGTTCAGGTTAGTAACCAACTGCTGAGCCAGATCAGATCTTATCTGTGAAAACCGTGACCCCTGTTACCCAAGTGTCAATCAAAGCAAGATTCAACTGCTGGGCAACAAAGAGTCCTGCTAAAGTAGACTTTTTGGATTGTGAGAATGATTTGTTTGTGTATGTCTTATATTTTGCTTGCATCCTCATATTACTGAGTGTTATTCTGTTTGTGCCTGATATTTTTGTGTGAACTTGTGAATAGGTAAAGAGGATGGCAAGACATGCAAACGCGTGGCCATTCGGACAACCATTAGAAAAGATGACTGCAGGAGTAATGCACCGGTAAGAGAAAATAGAAATTCAAGCATGAAATGAGAAAGCTGAGTTAATTGAGAAACATTCTACAATTTGTCTCCCATTGTCATTTTCCCTCACTCCTCTTATAGGTTACAGTGTATTCTTGCGACGGGAAATGCCCATCGGCCACCATATTCAACTTTAACATCAACAGCCATGCCAGGTTCTGTAAGTGCTGCCGAGAGAGTGGACTTCAAACGCGCTCTATCACACTCTATTGCTCTCGCAATGCCACAATAGTAGAATACAGCTTCCAAGAGCCTGTGGACTGTTCCTGCCAGTGGAACTAAACAAACAAAAAAAAATTATATGAATGTTAGCCTCACAAATGAGGAATGAAGTCATGTGGTGGGACGCATCAGGTTTTTACAGTACTGATGAATGAAGTATAAAAAAATTTTTGTTTGTCGCTATATAACTTTAAAACAATGGCCATGAGTTGTAGTTGTCACTAAACGTAGTAAGACCAATTGTTCAGGTTGTTTTGTGTGCACTTTAGTGTTTCTTTAAGACCTGCTGTCCCAACCCAGCTTTCTAATGCTTTCAAATGATGAACAATGCCATTAGCCTCTTATCCTAATGTTGGGAAATATTATTTTATATCCAGTGTTGGGTTTAAACACTGTATATGCATTTTAGTTGTAGAAATTAAATAAATGTAGTCTTTGTGAAAATTCTGTGATGCTTTGATTCCTTAGGTTTAATGTGGAGAAATGTGATCCTTGTAGTTTCTTTATTTTGAAGAATAAAGTAGTTGAATAAAAAGGTGTAACAGTATGTTTGTTTGCTGGCTGCTATGTGTCTCTTTCTCTGCTCATCCTGATTCAGCATCCGTTGTGCTGACATGTGTTTGTGTTTCACCTCTGAGAGGTTATTACTGTTTGGGAGTCACCTCTTCATAACGAACCCCTCCACACACTCAGCTCTCCATCTGTTCATCATGTCTCCCTTTCACATTCCTGTCATTCCACATGGACCAGTACAGCAGCCACACCCCGTCTCTGAGCAAAACCATTCTCACCACTGAAATGTTCTGAACAATTTGAAGCCCATGCTTATTTTAGGGGTTACGCAAACTTATGAAAACAAAATATTAGAGTTGTCTGGTGTGACGGAGGGGCTGACTGTTGCTCATGCAGAGCTGCGGACTTGGAAGGCTTCCCCTCAAACATATCTCAATTTCGCAGAAAACACCACCACATGTCTTAAGTTTCTCATGTTCCCCTCAGCCTGGTCCTCATCTCCAGCCTCCACACCTCCTCTCGCCTCAGGAGCCAAGCTGGAGTGGCCATGTGCCCATGGTTGCCATGGTGAATTGCTCTTATCCTAACAAAGAGGCAGAACAAATTGGGTTGAACTCATACATGCATGTTCTCTCTCTCTCTCTCTCCCTCTCTCTCTCCCTCCCCCCTCACATACGCAAGGAGACTCTCCTTTTTCACATAAGGAATTGCTTCTCGGGGGTTAACAGCTATTGAACACTGACTTTGGGTGCACACTAAACTCAAAGTCAGAGGCAAAGAGTCCCCTTTGATTTACGATAGCCAGGTAGGTGTTAGGCATTTCCAACAATTAGGAAGTCATTCAGAAAGTTGCTGGCAAGTGACTTGTTCACATTGTGTCTGCATTTCCAAACAGCTGGGGACTTTCCACAGCTGATGGTTATATACCACTCTCTTTGGTGTATCACATAAACCAGCTGCCAACAGCTGAGGGTCTGCTGTTTGTCGCTGTGAATGTGACTGTTTTTATCCAGATGGATCAGTGACTGTAGAAATCTGTGCTTGATGAGATGGAGTGACATTTCCAATGGGTGGAACAGATCGTCTGTGGATATTTGCTAGTTTATGTCAGGTAAGAAAAGGCCCTCCTCAACTCTGCCCTCTTGATTTTATGCATACTTTCTTTTATCCTTTATTGTCTTCCCAGGTGTATGTAATTGATGTCTTTTTAAATGTACATGGTATATAAAATAAAACTGACACTTTTTCTCTTCCCCAGGTGGTGCTACTGACCTGTGAACAGCACTCAAATCCTATAGAGGTTGAAATTATATTTCAGTCCTTCCCTTCCAGTCAAGTGCCAAGTAGCTACACAGTCACGTGCAAGACTTCGAGTAACCGTCTGGTAAGAACAACAGTAAACGTGGAAAAGGCTGATGATGATTAATTAATACAATCATTTGTCCTCTGTTAGGTTACAATTTTAACTGAACTCAAGTTCACTTTTAGAAAGCTATAGATTCTTCTACATATATTTTGCACCGCTGCAGGTGTATTCAGAGCCCATTGATCATGCAGCATGCTCTCCCGAGTGCAAGATGTCACTGCGATTGGTTGAGGATCAAAAGGGGTACAGCATCTCATTGAGAGCCGCCAGGAATGGCACCACACTTGAGGCAAAGGCTTTCCATTTATGTGAGTCTCTGAGAAGCTGAGCACAATTCTGATGAAGAAAAGAGTTTTTTGACTGTTGATATGTTGGTTAATGATGTTAACATCTCTCCTCTTGTCTCCACCCTTTGTTTTCTGTATTTGCATTCAGTGACAGTCTCCCTGTCTTCATTGAAAATACACAGCACAACAACATCCGCTCTCCTAACATGGAAACTTCCCAGACAACAAAGCCTATCCAAACTGAGTCTGTACAACGCTCACACACAATCTGTCACAGATCTTTTCAACATGAAGCCCCCTGAGGCAACAAAGTCCCAGTTCGCAGTGACAGGTCTGCAGCCTGGCACACGCTTCAAGGTCAGAGTTGTGGTGACTACACTGCTCAAACACCTTAATGTGATCTTAAAGCAGAGATTCAGCATCAGCATGGAAACAGGTACATGTTGTGTGATGCAACATCACATCTGCAACTTCACCCTTGCACCTTGCACTGTTGTCTATGTTCACCATCATTTCTGCCTGCAGCTAAGTGCCCGCATGGCTGGCTGTCCAATGGGAGAAGCTGCTACACCATGAGAAGAAGGGGTTTGACATGGAGTGAAGCCCAGAACAGCTGCAAACATCTGGCAGCTGGCAGTCACCTGGCTCACCTAAAGACGCATGAAGATCTGCAATTTTTATCTTCTCAGCTGCTGAGCCACAACAACCTGCTGCTGCTGTGGACTGGACTCAGTGACCAGGAGGTAAATTTATGAATCAAAAACATTTTAAGTAGGCACTGAGGAGCCATCATGATTTTGATTTATGATCATTTTTCCCATCTACTTTGTCTTTGTTTTGTTTGAGAGCATGCACATTTACATATAATTTAAAAAGAAATGACATTTGAGATTCGTCATTGAATTGTAACTGGGGTTTGTCAAATATCTTTCAGTAAAAGGTTACAATCCAGGATATTATTTTTACATTTAACTAGAGTTGGAATTAAAAGGTTTTGTTCTGCATGACTATGTCACAATCAAATCAAATTTATGTATATAGCACCAAATCATGGCTAAGTTACATCAAGGCACTTTACACAAACAGCAGGTCTAAACCAAACTCTTTACAAAGCCAATTATGGAGAATTATGTGGGACATGACTCGAGTCAATTTTAAAAACAATCAGCAGCATAATTAAACTTGATTAATGCAGTATTTCATAATCTTATATTTTTCATAAAACAATCTATCAAAATATATTTTTGAAAAAGTATAAAAGTAGTTTTGTATAAATAGTGAATTCCTAAGTTATGGAATTATTATTATGAATGCAAATCATTGGCGGATATTTTTAAGAGTGACTAATTTGTGGATGCACTGATGTTACATTATTACATATTATAATGCCGGATTGGACAAAGAATGTAATTTATGACATTCACAAAAGATTTAGTTATATAAATGGGATGTCTGGTCTTGCCTGTAATAATACAGTGCACTGAATATAGATACGTCAGACAAAATTGTAAACAAGATTGAATAACTTCCTGAAGCTGAAATAAAAAAGTGGTCAAACAAACTGGCTCAAAATAACAGTTTTCTCGTGGGCTGAATGTCCTCACATATTATGGTTTGTCCTCCCAAAGACCTGGACAGTATTTTAATGACAGTGGTCTTGTGTCTTGGCTATCACTCCACAGGAAGAGGGCCGTCCTCTCTGGTCTGATGGCTCATCGTATAACCTGACAGACACTATGAAGACATTACTGCCAACCAATCAGACAGACTGCTTTGCACTTCAGAGAAATGCCACAGGACCAGAATATTTTCTCACTCCATTCTTTTGTAACATCCGCTTACCCTTCATCTGTCAAGACAAGAGTAAATCATTTTTGCTACGCATCTTCTCATATAAATCATTGTTTCTGAGAAATGCATTGTTTCATTGGACTCTCAAGTTAGGATATGACTGTTTTTCTCCCTTTTCAGTCCCTGAAGTCCCTGACTCATTCTCTTTTGACCTGGTTCAAGTGACAGAGCAGCACGTGGAGCTTCGTTGGGGTGACTTCTCACTCTTGACCTCACTTGATCGTTCTTCTTCTGAGATATTCCTCCACTACCAAAAGGAGGCAAATGGAGATTTGGGGCAAAGTAACAAACGGACATCTGAGGGCAAAGTGGGGGACAAGAGCCAGAGCAGTATTAGGAAAATTGTAAAAGTCCCAATCTCTGTGTCTTCCAGAGGGGTAACTGTGGCAGGTTTGTCTCCAGGAAGCATCTATTCTTTCACCCTTCAAGCCTCTCACCCTTCAGGCTCCACTGGGAGCTTGGGACAAACACAGACTGCATACACTAGTGAGTCTGCTGATAGCCTGCTCGACACATGGGTCACACAAATAGATTTAAAACTATATCCAGTATCTTCTGCTCAAAAATATCGTTTCAAATGTTTATATCGTCTTTCTTGCAGAACCACCTCCTCCTCAAAACGTCACCGTCGGCCCCATCGCAGTCAGCCAGATTACTGTTCGCTGGATGCTGCCTGATGCACAATCTGGATGGACATTCGTTGTCCGCTACATTGACATGTCTTCAAGACAAGAGAAGGTTGTTGGAGTGACCAGCCCCTCCTTGACATCTGAAAATGGAGGGCCGCAATCATACACTGCTGTGATTGGGGGGCTGGAGTCCTACAGGAAGTACACAGTGGAAGTGTCCACAGTCACCCAGCACGGCATAGAGAGCTGCAGACAGGCGCCGGTGACTGTGCAGACAGGTAAGCGTGTAGCAGGAAAAACACAATGTCACAATTCAGCAAACCACCTCACACCATTTATACGATTAACAAAAGAAACATAGGTGCACAGTCAGGTTATTCCCCTCTTTGGACGGAAGGAGGAACATTCAAGCCCCACCTTCCTCCGTCGCCCCAACAAAAATCTAATGCTAATGAAGCACGCCAAGCTTAACATTTTATAACTTCGTGAAGGAACATCGTGTTTTATCTATCGCCAGCTCCGTGTCACAAATGAATGCATTTCGTGCAGTTTTGTCAGTCACTTACCTGCCGTGTGGTTATTGTTCCGCTGCAATTAAAGTGCCGACATCAATCATTATATTCGCACTTTGGTTCCGGGTTGGATTTTTTCTTCCGGTCTCCGATCTCATGTTCTGCTAATTTAGGCTACATGTTGGCTATTAATGATTATTTTTGTTCGTGTGCAGGTGGTTTGTTTTGACGTAGGATATTTGTTGATTAAAAAAAAAAAACGGAAAGGGAAAACGTCCTCAAGTTTGTCGTGCCGCCACCTCCCATGTCTCTGCTCCCTACCAGTCATTTGTTATTACCAAAGAGGATAATCTAATTCATCCAGGTGATAAGGTGCACAATATTCAAGTCAAATATTGCAATTTAAAGTCTGAAGTAAGTGTGTTTTTATGTTTTAGCATTTTGAATTGTTGTCACCTGATCCAAAGGTGCCAAAAGTGAACAAACACTGAGGATTTCCTATGTTTTCTAAGACTTGAAAATCAAAAGTCCAGTGATGGTGTTTTTTGGATTTATTACAGTCTTTTTTTTTTTTTTTTTTTTTTTTTTTCAATTCAATAACATTCAGTCATTGGTCCCTCTTCCTATTCCTTTTCCCTTACTTGCATTTTATTTTTTTGTGAATACAATCTTTGGAAATCATTTATCCCATCAAACAAACCCCATAAATTGCTAGTGATCATGAGTTTGGTCATCTGAGCTATAGAAACCTATTATAATTGATTATTATCATACATGACCTGCTGGAGTCACTTAACTTTGCAAATGCACTCTGACTCTCCTGACCCAACCCAGTAACAGTCTGCTGTTGTGCCTCTTAGCTGTGAGGGCCCCAAGTGGTCTGATGGCGTTTAGCATGAGGGGAAACCTGACAGTCTGCTGGACCCGTCCAACCGATGACCCACCAGATGATTATCATATCGCAGCTTGTCCACTCAGCGTAACAAGTATCTCTTCGCTGTGGATAAACCAATCCAGTTCTGGTGCACGT